>NC_090940.1:12463053-13072668 GCF_040938575.1 Ambystoma mexicanum
GGATTCCCACGGGTGTCCTCTTTTCGAAAATGCATGGGGTTCCCTGTTTTCCTCGGTGGCTTGGACACCCGAGGCCCATATCTGTAAGTTGCGCCGGTCGGCAGAATGTCTGAGATTTCCCTCTGACAACAGACTTGGGGTTACTTGTGTTTTAGGCTTTCCCCTTGGCGGCCAGGTAGGTGCACCCACACATGTGAGGTACCGTTTTCATCGGGACACCTGTGGGAACGCGGGACGGTAGGCCACGTGTTGTGGGGGGCGTGTTTCGATGGGTGCGGCGAGTGAAATGTGCGGAAAAAGCGGTTTTTTCCCCACATTTCCGACTTTGCAGGGCTGTCTGGGTAAAAAAATCTGGGGCGATGGGCGCAAATCACACCTGTGCGGATTCCCACAGGTGTCCTCTTTTCGAAAATGCATGGGGTTCCCTGTTTTCCTCGGTGGCTTGGACACCCGAGGCCCATATCTGTAAGTTGCGCCGGTCGGCAGAATGGACAACAGACTTGGGGTTACTTGTGTTTTAGGCTTTCCCCTTGGCGGCCAGGTAGGTGCACCCACACATGTGAGGTACCGTTTTCATCGGGACACCTGTGGGAACGCGGGACGGTAGGCCATGTGTTGTGGGGGGCGCGTTTCGATGGGTGCGGCGAGCGAAATGTGCGGAAAAAGCGTTTTTTTCCCCACATTTCCGACTTTGCAGGGCTGTCTGGGTAAAAAAATCTGGGGCGATGGGCGCAAATCACACCTCTGCGGATTCCCACGGGTGTCCTCTTTTTGAAAATGCATGGGGTTCCCTGTTTTCCTCGGTGGCTTGGACACCCGAGGCCCATATCTGTAAGTTGCGCCGGTCGGCAGAATGTCTGAGATTTCCCTCTGACAACAGACTTGGGGTTACTTGTGTTTTAGGCTTTCCCCTTGGCGGCCAGGTAGGTGCACCCACACATGTGAGGTACCGTTTTCATCGGGACACCTGTGGGAACGCGGGACGGTAGGCCACGTGTTGTGGGGGGCGTGTTTCGATGGGTGCGGCGAGTGAAATGTGCGGAAAAAGCGTTTTTTTCCCCACATTTCCGACTTTGCAGGGCTGTCTGGGTAAAAAAATCTGGGGCGATGGGCGCAAATCACACCTGTGCGGATTCCCACGGGTGTCCTCTTTTCGAAAATGCATGGGGTTCCCTGTTTTCCTCGGTGGCTTGGACACCCGAGGCCCATATCTGTAAGTTGCGCCGGTCGGCAGAATGGACAACAGACTTGGGGTTACTTGTGTTTTAGGCTTTCCCCTTGGCGGCCAGGTAGGTGCACCCACACATGTGAGGTACCGTTTTCATCGGGACACCTGTGGGAACGCGGGACGGTAGGCCATGTGTTGTGGGGGGCGCGTTTCGATGGGTGCGGCGAGCGAAATGTGCGGAAAAAGCGTTTTTTTCCCCACATTTCCGACTTTGCAGGGCTGTCTGGGTAAAAAAATCTGGGGCGATGGGCGCAAATCACACCTCTGCGGATTCCCACGGGTGTCCTCTTTTCGAAAATGCATGGGGTTCCCTGTTTTCCTCGGTGGCTTGGACACCCGAGGCCCATATCTGTAAGTTGCGCCGGTCGGCAGAATGTCTGAGATTTCCCTCTGACAACAGACTTGGGGTTACTTGTGTTTTAGGCTTTCCCCTTGGCGGCCAGGTAGGTGCACCCACACATGTGAGGTACCGTTTTCATCGGGACACCTGTGGGAACGCGGGACGGTAGGCCACGTGTTGTGGGGGGCGTGTTTCGATGGGTGCGGCGAGTGAAATGTGCGGAAAAAGCGGTTTTTTCCCCACATTTCCGACTTTGCAGGGCTGTCTGGGTAAAAAAATCTGGGGCGATGGGCGCAAATCACACCTGTGCGGATTCCCACGGGTGTCCTCTTTTCGAAAATGCATGGGGTTCCCTGTTTTCCTCGGTGGCTTGGACACCCGAGGCCCATATCTGTAAGTTGCGCCGGTCGGCAGAATGGACAACAGACTTGGGGTTACTTGTGTTTTAGGCTTTCCCCTTGGCGGCCAGGTAGGTGCACCCACACATGTGAGGTACCGTTTTCATCGGGACACCTGTGGGAACGCGGGACGGTAGGCCATGTGTTGTGGGGGGCGCGTTTCGATGGGTGCGGCGAGCGAAATGTGCCGAAAAAGCATTTTTTTCCCCACATTTCCGACTTTGCAGGGCTGTCTGGGTAAAAAAATCTGGGGCGATGGGCGCAAATCACACCTCTGCGGATTCCCACGGGTGTCCTCTTTTCGAAAATGCATGGGGTTCCCTGTTTTCCTCGGTGGCTTGGACACCCGAGGCCCATATCTGTAAGTTGCGCCGGTCGGCAGAATGTCTGAGATTTCCCTCTGACAACAGACTTGGGGTTACTTGTGTTTTAGGCTTTCCCCTTGGCGGCCAGGTAGGTGCACCCACACATGTGAGGTACCGTTTTCATCGGGACACCTGTGGGAACGCGGGACGGTAGGCCACGTGTTGTGGGGGGCGTGTTTCGATGGGTGCGGCGAGTGAAATGTGCGGAAAAAGCGGTTTTTTCCCCACATTTCCGACTTTGCAGGGCTGTCTGGGTAAAAAAATCTGGGGCGATGGGCGCAAATCACACCTGTGCGGATTCCCACGGGTGTCCTCTTTTCGAAAATGCATGGGGTTCCCTGTTTTCCTCGGTGGCTTGGACACCCGAGGCCCATATCTGTAAGTTGCGCCGGTCGGCAGAATGGACAACAGACTTGGGGTTACTTGTGTTTTAGGCTTTCCCCTTGGCGGCCAGGTAGGTGCACCCACACATGTGAGGTACCGTTTTCATCGGGACACCTGTGGGAACGCGGGACGGTAGGCCATGTGTTGTGGGGGGCGCGTTTCGATGGGTGCGGCGAGCGAAATGTGCGGAAAAAGCGTTTTTTTCCCCACATTTCCGACTTTGCAGGGCTGTCTGGGTAAAAAAATCTGGGGCGATGGGCGCAAATCACACCTCTGCGGATTCCCACGGGTGTCCTCTTTTCGAAAATGCATGGGGTTCCCTGTTTTCCTCGGTGGCTTGGACACCCGAGGCCCATATCTGTAAGTTGCGCCGGTCGGCAGAATGTCTGAGATTTCCCTCTGACAACAGACTTGGGGTTACTTGTGTTTTAGGCTTTCCCCTTGGCGGCCAGGTAGGTGCACCCACACATGTGAGGTACCGTTTTCATCGGGACACCTGTGGGAACGCGGGACGGTAGGCCACGTGTTGTGGGGGGCGTGTTTCGATGGGTGCGGCGAGTGAAATGTGTGGAAAAAGCGTTTTTTTCCCCACATTTCCGACTTTGCAGGGCTGTCTGGGTAAAAAAATCTGGGGCGATGGGCGCAAATCACACCTGTGCGGATTCCCACGGGTGTCCTCTTTTCGAAAATGCATGGGGTTCCCTGTTTTCCTCGGTGGCTTGGACACCCGAGGCCCATATCTGTAAGTTGCGCCGGTCGGCAGAATGGACAACAGACTTGGGGTTACTTGTGTTTTAGGCTTTCCCCTTGGCGGCCAGGTAGGTGCACCCACACATGTGAGGTACCGTTTTCATCGGGACACCTGTGGGAACGCGGGACGGTAGGCCATGTGTTGTGGGGGGCGCGTTTCGATGGGTGCGGCGAGCGAAATGTGCGGAAAAAGCGTTTTTTTCCCCACATTTCCGACTTTGCAGGGCTGTCTGGGTAAAAAAATCTGGGGCGATGGGCGCAAATCACACCTCTGCGGATTCCCACGGGTGTCCTCTTTTCGAAAATGCATGGGGTTCCCTGTTTTCCTCGGTGGCTTGGACACCCGAGGCCCATATCTGTAAGTTGCGCCGGTCGGCAGAATGTCTGAGATTTCCCTCTGACAACAGACTTGGGGTTACTTGTGTTTTAGGCTTTCCCCTTGGCGGCCAGGTAGGTGCACCCACACATGTGAGGTACCGTTTTCATCGGGACACCTGTGGGAACGCGGGACGGTAGGCCACGTGTTGTGGGGGGCGTGTTTCGATGGGTGCGGCGAGTGAAATGTGCGGAAAAAGCGGTTTTTTCCCCACATTTCCGACTTTGCAGGGCTGTCTGGGTAAAAAAATCTGGGGCGATGGGCGCAAATCACACCTCTGCGGATTCCCACGGGTGTCCTCTTTTCGAAAATGCATGGGGTTCCCTGTTTTCCTCGGTGGCTTGGACACCCGAGGCCCATATCTGTAAGTTGCGCCGGTCGGCAGAATGGACAACAGACTTGGGGTTACTTGTGTTTTAGGCTTTCCCCTTGGCGGCCAGGTAGGTGCACCCACACATGTGAGGTACCGTTTTCATCGGGACACCTGTGGGAACGCGGGACGGTAGGCCATGTGTTGTGGGGGGCGCGTTTCGATGGGTGCGGCGAGCGAAATGTGCGGAAAAAACGTTTTTTTCCCCACATTTCCGACTTTGCAGGGCTGTCTGGGTAAAAAAATCTGGGGCGATGGGCGCAAATCACACCTCTGCGGATTCCCACGGGTGTCCTCTTTTCGAAAATGCATGGGGTTCCCTGTTTTCCTCGGTGGCTTGGACACCCGAGGCCCATATCTGTAAGTTGCGCCGGTCGGCAGAATGTCTGAGATTTCCCTCTGACAACAGACTTGGGGTTACTTGTGTTTTAGGCTTTCCCCTTGGCGGCCAGGTAGGTGCACCCACACATGTGAGGTACCGTTTTCATCGGGACACCTGTGGGAACGCGGGACGGTAGGCCACGTGTTGTGGGGGGCGTGTTTCGATGGGTGCGGCGAGTGAAATGTGCGGAAAAAGCGGTTTTTTCCCCACATTTCCGACTTTGCAGGGCTGTCTGGGTAAAAAAATCTGGGGCGATGGGCGCAAATCACACCTGTGCGGATTCCCACGGGTGTCCTCTTTTCGAAAATGCATGGGGTTCCCTGTTTTCCTCGGTGGCTTGGACACCCGAGGCCCATATCTGTAAGTTGCGCCGGTCGGCAGAATGGACAACAGACTTGGGGTTACTTGTGTTTTAGGCTTTCCCCTTGGCGGCCAGGTAGGTGCACCCACACATGTGAGGTACCGTTTTCATCGGGACACCTGTGGGAACGCGGGACGGTAGGCCATGTGTTGTGGGGGGCGCGTTTCGATGGGTGCGGCGAGCGAAATGTGCGGAAAAAGCGTTTTTTTCCCCACATTTCCGACTTTGCAGGGCTGTCTGGGTAAAAAAATCTGGGGCGATGGGCGCAAATCACACCTCTGCGGATTCCCACGGGTGTCCTCTTTTCGAAAATGCATGGGGTTCCCTGTTTTCCTCGGTGGCTTGGACACCCGAGGCCCATATCTGTAAGTTGCGCCGGTCGGCAGAATGTCTGAGATTTCCCTCTGACAACAGACTTGGGGTTACTTGTGTTTTAGGCTTTCCCCTTGGCGGCCAGGTAGGTGCACCCACACATGTGAGGTACCGTTTTCATCGGGACACCTGTGGGAACGCGGGACGGTAGGCCACGTGTTGTGGGGGGCGTGTTTCGATGGGTGCGGCGAGTGAAATGTGCGGAAAAAGCGGTTTTTTCCCCACATTTCCGACTTTGCAGGGCTGTCTGGGTAAAAAAATCTGGGGCGATGGGCGCAAATCACACCTGTGCGGATTCCCACGGGTGTCCTCTTTTCGAAAATGCATGGGGTTCCCTGTTTTCCTCGGTGGCTTGGACACCCGAGGCCCATATCTGTAAGTTGCGCCGGTCGGCAGAATGGACAACAGACTTGGGGTTACTTGTGTTTTAGGCTTTCCCCTTGGCGGCCAGGTAGGTGCACCCACACATGTGAGGTACCGTTTTCATCGGGACACCTGTGGGAACGCGGGACGGTAGGCCATGTGTTGTGGGGGGCGCGTTTCGATGGGTGCGGCGAGCGAAATGTGCGGAAAAAGCGTTTTTTTCCCCACATTTCCGACTTTGCAGGGCTGTCTGGGTAAAAAAATCTGGGGCGATGGGCGCAAATCACACCTCTGCGGATTCCCACGGGTGTCCTCTTTTCGAAAATGCATGGGGTTCCCTGTTTTCCTCGGTGGCTTGGACACCCGAGGCCCATATCTGTAAGTTGCGCCGGTCGGCAGAATGTCTGAGATTTCCCTCTGACAACAGACTTGGGGTTACTTGTGTTTTAGGCTTTCCCCTTGGCGGCCAGGTAGGTGCACCCACACATGTGAGGTACCGTTTTCATCGGGACACCTGTGGGAACGCGGGACGGTAGGCCACGTGTTGTGGGGGGCGTGTTTCGATGGGTGCGGCGAGTGAAATGTGCGGAAAAAGCGGTTTTTTCCCCACATTTCCGACTTTGCAGGGCTGTCTGGGTAAAAAAATCTGGGGCGATGGGCGCAAATCACACCTGTGCGGATTCCCACGGGTGTCCTCTTTTCGAAAATGCATGGGGTTCCCTGTTTTCCTCGGTGGCTTGGACACCCGAGGCCCATATCTGTAAGTTGCGCCGGTCGGCAGAATGGACAACAGACTTGGGGTTACTTGTGTTTTAGGCTTTCCCCTTGGCGGCCAGGTAGGTGCACCCACACATGTGAGGTACCGTTTTCATCGGGACACCTGTGGGAACGCGGGACGGTAGGCCATGTGTTGTGGGGGGCGCGTTTCGATGGGTGCGGCGAGCGAAATGTGCGGAAAAAGCGTTTTTTTCCCCACATTTCCGACTTTGCAGGGCTGTCTGGGTAAAAAAATCTGGGGCGATGGGCGCAAATCACACCTCTGCGGATTCCCACGGGTGTCCTCTTTTCGAAAATGCATGGGGTTCCCTGTTTTCCTCGGTGGCTTGGACACCCGAGGCCCATATCTGTAAGTTGCGCCGGTCGGCAGAATGTCTGAGATTTCCCTCTGACAACAGACTTGGGGTTACTTGTGTTTTAGGCTTTCCCCTTGGCGGCCAGGTAGGTGCACCCACACATGTGAGGTACCGTTTTCATCGGGACACCTGTGGGAACACGGGACGGTAGGCCACGTGTTGTTGGGGGCGTGTTTCGATGGGTGAGTCGAGCGAAATGTGAGGAAAATGCGTATTTTTTCCCACATTTCGGACTTTGCGGGGGTGTCTGGGTAATAAATTCTGGGGCAATTTGGGCATATCATACCTCTGCGGATTCCCACGGGTGTCCTCTTTTCGGAAATGCATGGGGATCCCTGTTTTCCTCGGTGCCTTGGACACCCGAGGCCCATATCTGTACATTGTGCCGGTCGGCAGAATGTCTGAGTTTTCCCTCTGAAAACAGACTTGGGGTTACTTGTGTTTTAGGCTTTCCCCTTGGCGGCCAGGTAGATGCACCCACACATGTGAGGTACCGTTTTCATCGGGACACCTGTGGGAACGCGGGACGGTAGGCCATGTGTTGTGGGGGGCGTTTTTCGATGGGTGAGTCGAGCGAAATGTGAGGAAAATGCATATTTTTTCCCACATTTCGGACTTTGCGGGGGTGTCTGGGTAATAAATTCTGGGGCGATTTGGGCATATCATACCTCTGCGGATTCCCACGGATGTCCTCTTTCCGGAAATGCATGGGGTTCCCTGTTTTCCTTGGTGGCTTGGACACCCGAGGCCCATATCTGTATGATGTGAGAGTGTGACATTTCCGGTGTGAAAACAGACTTGGGGTTACTTGTGTTTTAGGCTTTCCCCTTGGCGGCCAGGTAGGTGCACCCACACATGTGAGGTACCGTTTTCATCGGGACACCTGTGGGAACGCGGGACGGTAGGCCATGTGTTGTTGGGGGCGTGTTTCGATGGGTGCATCGAGCGAAATGTGCAGAAAAAGCGTTTTTTTCACCACATTTCGGACTTTGCAGGGGTGTCTGGGTAAAAAATTCTGGGGCAATTTGGGCATATCATACCTCTGCGGATTCCCACGGGTGTCCTCTTTTCGGAAATGCATGGGGATCCCTGTTTTCCTCGGTGCCTTGGACACCCGAGGCCCATATCTGTACATTGTGCCGGTCGGCAGAATGTCTGAGTTTTCCCTCTGAAAACAGACTTGGAGTTACTTGTGTTTTAGGCTTTCCCCTTGGCGGCCAGGTAGGTGCACCCACACATGTGAGGTACCGTTTTCATCGGGACACCTGTGGGAACGCGGGACGGTAGGCCATGTGTTGTTGGGGGCGTGTTTCGATGGGTGAGTCGAGCGAAATGTGAGGAAAATGCGTATTTTTTCCCACATTTCGGACTTTGCGGGGGTGTCTGGGTAATAAATTCTGGGGCGATTTGGGCATATCATACCTCTGCGGATTCCCACGGGTGTCCTCTTTCCGGAAATGCATGGGGTTCCCTGTTTTCCTTGGTGGCTTGGACACCCAAGGCCCATATCTGTATGATGTGAGAGTGTGACATTTCCGGTGTGAAAACAGACTTGGGGTTACTTGTGTTTTAGGCTTTCCCCTTGGCGGCCAGGTAGGTGCACCCACACATGTGAGGTACCGTTTTCATCGGGACACCTGTGGGAACGCGTGACGGTAGGCCATGTGTTGTTGGGGGCGTGTTTCGATGGGTGCGTCGAGCGAAATGTGCGGAAAAAGCGTTTTTTTCCCCACATTTCGGACTTTGCAGGGGTGTCTGGGTAATAACTTCTGGGGCAATTTGGGCATATCATACCTCTGCGGATTCCCACGGGTGTCCTCTTTTCGGAAATGCATGGGGTTCCCTGTTTTCCTCGGTGGCTTGGACACCCGAGGCCCATATCTGTACATTGTGCCGGTCGGCAGAATGTCTGAGTTTTCCCTCTGAAAACAGACTTGGAGTTACTTGTGTTTTAGGCTTTCCCCTTGGCGGCCAGGTAGGTGCACCCACACATGTGAGGTACCGTTTTCATCGGGACACCTGTGGGAACGCGGGACGGTAGGCCATGTGTTGTTGGGGGCGTGTTTCGATGGGTGAGTCGAGCGAAATGTGAGGAAAAAGCGTATTTTTTCCCACATTTCGGACTTTGCGGGGGTGTCTGGGTAATAAATTCTGGGGCGATTTGGGCATATCATACCTCTGCGGATTCCCACGGGTGTCCTCTTTCCGGAAATGCATGGGGTTCCCTGTTTTCCTTGGTGGCTTGGACACCCGAGGCCCATATCTGTATGATGTGAGAGTGTGACATTTCCGGTGTGAAAACAGACTTGGGGTTACTTGTGTTTTAGGCTTTCCCCTTGGCGGCCAGGTAGGTGCACCCACACATGTGAGGTACCGTTTTCATCGGGACACCTGTGGGAATGCGTGACGGTAGGCCATGTGTTGTTGGGGGCGTGTTTCGATGGGTGCGTCGAGCGAAATGTGCAGAAAAAGCGTTTTTTTCCCCACATTTCGGACTTTGCAGGGGTGTCTGGGTAATAAATTCTGGGGCAATTTGGGCATATCATACCTCTGCGGATTCCCACGGGTGTCCTCTTTTCGGAAATGCATGGGGTTCCCTGTTTTCCTCGGTGGCTTGGACACCCGAGGCCCATATCTGTACCTTGTGCCGGTCGGCAGAATGTCTGAGTTTTCCCTCTGAAAACAGACTTGGGGTTACTTGTGTTTTAGGCTTTCCCCTTGGCGGCCAGGTAGGTGCACCCACACATGTGAGGTACCGTTTTCATCGGGACACCTGTGGGAACGCGGGACGGTAGGCCATGTGTTGTTGGGGGCGTGTTTCGATGGGTGAGTCGAGCGAAATGTGAGGAAAAAGCGTATTTTTTCCCACATTTCGGACTTTGCGGGGGTGTCTGGGTAATAAATTCTGGGGCGATTTGGGCATATCATACCTCTGCGGATTCCCACGGGTGTCCTCTTTCCGGAAATGCATGGGGTTCCCTGTTTTCCTTGGTGGCTTGGACACCCGAGGCCCATATCTGTATGATGTGAGAGTGTGACATTTCCGGTGTGAAAACAGACTTGGGGTTAATTGTGTTTTAGGCTTTCCCCTTGGCGGCCAGGTAGGTGCACCCACACATGTGAGGTACCGTTTTCATCGGGACACCTGTGGGAACGCGTGACGGTAGGCCATGTGTTGTGGGGGGCGTGTTTCGATGGGTGCGTCGAGCGAAATGTGCAGAAAAAGCGTTTTTTTCCCCACATTTCGGACTTTGCAGGGGTGTCTGGGTAATAAATTCTTGGGCAATTTGGGCATATCATACCTCTGCGGATTCCCACGGGTGTCCTCTTTTCGGAAATGCATGGGGTTCCCTGTTTTCCTCGGTGGCTTGGACACCCGAGGCCCATATCTGTACCTTGTGCCGGTCGGCAGAATGTCTGAGTTTTCCCTCTGAAAACAGACTTGGGGTTACTTGTGTTTTAGGCTTTCCCCTTGGCGGCCAGGTAGGTGCACCCACACATGTGAGGTACCGTTTTCATCGGGACACCTGTGGGAACGCGTGACGGTAGGCCATGTGTTGTGGGGGGCGTGTTTCGATGGGTGCGTCGAGCGAAATGTGCAGAAAAAGCGTTTTTTTTCCCCACATTTCGGACTTTGCAGGGGTGTCTGGGTAATAAATTCTGGGGCAATTTGGGCATATCATACCTCTGCGGATTCCCACGGGTGTCCTCTTTTCGGAAATGCATGGGGTTCCCTGTTTTCCTCGGTGGCTTGGACACCCGAGGCCCATATCTGTACCTTGTGCCGGTCGGCAGAATGTCTGAGTTTTCCCTCTGAAAACAGACTTGGGGTTACTTGTGTTTTAGGCTTTCCCCTTGGCGGCCAGGTAGGTGCACCCACACATGTGAGGTACCGTTTTCATCGGGACACCTGTGGGAACACGGGACGGTAGGCCATGTGTTGTTGGGGGCGTGTTTCGATGGGTGAGTCGAGCGAAATGTGAGGAAAATGCGTATTTTTTCCCACATTTCGGACTTTGCGGGGGTGTCTGGGTAATAAATTCTGGGGCGATTTGGGCATATCATACCTCTGCGGATTCCCACGGGTGTCCTCTTTCCGGAAATGCATGGGGTTCCCTGTTTTCCTTGGTGGCTTGGACACCCGAGGCCCATATCTGTATGATGTGAGAGTGTGACATTTCCGGTGTGAAAACAGACTTGGGGTTACTTGTGTTTTAGGCTTTCCCCTTGGCGGCCAGGTAGGTGCACCCACACATGTGAGGTACCGTTTTCATCGGGACACCTGTGGGAACGCGTGACGGTAGGCCATGTGTTGTGGGGGGCGTGTTTCGATGGGTGCGTCGAGCGAAATGTGCGGAAAAAGCGTTTTTTTCCCCACATTTCGGACTTTGCAGGGGTGTCTGGGTAATAAATTCTGGGGCAATTTGGGCATATCATACCTCTGCGGATTCCCACGGGTGTCCTCTTTTCGGAAATGCATGGGGTTCCCTGTTTTCCTCGGTGGCTTGGACACCCGAGGCCCATATCTGTACCTTGTGCCGGTCGGCAGAATGTCTGAGTTTTCCCTCTGAAAACAGACTTGGGGTTACTTGTGTTTTAGGCTTTCCCCTTGGCGGCCAGGTAGGTGCACCCACACATGTGAGGTACCGTTTTCATCGGGACACCTGTGGGAACGCGGGACGGTAGGCCATGTGTTGTTGGGGGCGTGTTTCGATGGGTGAGTCGAGCGAAATGTGAGGAAAATGCGTATTTTTTCCCACATTTCGGACTTTGCGGGGGTGTCTGGGTAATAAATTCTGGGGCGATTTGGGCATATCATACCTCTGCGGATTCCCACGGGTGTCCTCTTTCCGGAAATGCATGGGGTTCCCTGTTTTCCTTGGTGGCTTGGACACCCGAGGCCCATATCTGTATGATGTGAGAGTGTGACATTTCCGGTGTGAAAACAGACTTGGGGTTACTTGTGTTTTAGGCTTTCCCCTTGGCGGCCAGGTAGGTGCACCCACACATGTGAGGTACCGTTTTCATCGGGACACCTGTGGGAACGCGGGACGGTAGGCCATGTGTTGTTGGGGGCGTGTTTCGATGGGTGCGTCGAGCGAAATGTACGGAAAAAGCGTTTTTTTCCCCACATTTCCGACTTTGCAGGGGTGTCTGGGTAATAAATTCTGGGGCAATTTGGGCATATCATACCTCTGCGGATTCCCACGGGTGTCCTCTTTTCGGAAATGCATGGGGTTCCCTGTTTTCCTCGGTGGCTTGGACACCCGAGGCCCATATCTGTATGATGGGAGAGTGTGACATTTCCGGTGTGAAAACAGACTTGGGGTTACTTGTGTTTTGGGCTTTCCCCTTGGCGGCCAGGTAGGTGCACCCACACATGTGAGGTACCGTTTTCATCCGGACACCTGTGGGAACGCGGGACGGTAGGCCATGTGTTGTGTTTGTGTGGTTTTCATAACGTTTTGACCCATTTGCTGGAGCCCTTTGTCTCACAACCCTTTCTTTTCCCAAATGTGACCTACATTTAGTCGCTGCTTTAGCCACCATACACTTTTGTAACCTGCACAAGTCACCTACCCTTGAAAAGGTCTGCCTGTGCTCTTTCAAAAAATGTATGGCTGCCGTTCCTCACCACATTGGTTTTCCCAATTTACACATGC
Organism: Ambystoma mexicanum; assembly: GCF_040938575.1. Classification (NCBI taxonomy): domain Eukaryota; kingdom Metazoa; phylum Chordata; class Amphibia; order Caudata; family Ambystomatidae; genus Ambystoma; species Ambystoma mexicanum. Next base: position 12,475,539 of record NC_090940.1, read on the forward strand.
TAAGTGCGTCTGGTCAGACCGTGAGCGTAAAACTCCTGTGTACCATGGCTCAGTGTTTGGCTTGTGGTATTGCTTGTTTTGTACAAACACTACAAAAATGGTATGCTCTCCTAACTGCAAGAGTCGGGGGAATGTAGCGGAGCATTGCTTTTCTCAAAATTCATAGAAGCCATTGCCGTACCAAGCCAACCATGTCCAACACATACCTTTTTTTTCAGTCATTTTCCCGCTTTTCCCCCATTCGATGGCAGTTTCCCCTACCTAGTTGTTGCCTGACCTATACAAATCACCCCTTCCTAAACTTGGAATTTTGTCTACTTTTCAGAAATATATGCCTTTCTGTCCTCCAATTTGGCTTTCCTGCCCTTTTCTTCCATTCCGTCCATGCATGTCCAATTGGCAAAAATGGCAAAAATCGCCTACCTCTCACAAAACGGTTGATATCCCCATCAAAATAATTTTTTTCCATTTCCACTCAACCTGTTCCTGAAAGCCAACACATTGGGGAACTCAGCACAGCAAACCATTTGTTCCTAGCTCTTACAAGGAAAAAACCACTGGCTTCTTTGTGCATCATTTTATTGGCATTTTTTGAAAAAACCCAAAATTTTCGCACATTTTCCTTATTTTCTCTCACCCCCCTACAGCAACCTGGGATTCCTGGGTGGCGTTACGACCGCCTACATGTGGGAAGAAAAGGAGCCAAATTTGGCCGAGATATCTCATGTAACAAAAAAGTTACAAGCCATTGAATGGCCACATACCAAAATCACCAAAAAAGGCTCTGGCACTGGGGAGAAATACCCATGGCACTTAAAGGGTTAATAACTGTGTTTGTGTGCACAATTAATGGTAGCAAACCCACTCTTAACACATGTAGAAGGAGTTCTCCTTCAGGTGGAGATGTGTTCCTAAGGGCAAGTGTGCTCCTGCAGGGAGAGGGGTGCATTTGCTGGCTGTAAAGTGGCCAGGTGTAGAAGGAGTTATCCTGCAGGGGGAGATGTATTCCTGAGGGGAAGGTAAGCTCCTGTGGGAAGAGGGGTGCATCTGCTGGCTGTAAGGTAGCCACATGTAGAATGAGTTCTCCTGCTGGGGAGATGTGTTCCTGAGGGGAAGTGTGCTCGTGCAGGGAGAGGTTTGGATCTGCTGGCTGGTAGGTGGCCATATGTAGAAGCAGTTCTCCTGCAGGGGGAGATGTGCTGTTGCAGGGAGCGGTGTGCATCTGCTGGCTGTAGGGTGGCCACGTGTAGAAGTTCTCCTGCAGGGGGCGATGTGTTCCTGAGGGGAAGTGTGCTCCTGCAGGGAGAGGTTTGGATCTGCTGGCTGTAAGGTGGCCACATGTAGAAGGAGTGCTCCTGCAGGGGGTGATGTGTTCCAGAGGGGAAGAGGTGTGTCAGGGTTCCTTACTATTCACGTTTTAGACATTCAATCTGGAGAGGTGGGCTAGCTAAGGTTTGGGCTCGTAACTGAGGGTGAGTTCTGTTCTCTGGTGGAGATGGCAAGGGTATCTGTGATTGTGCTCATTCCTTAATGTATCTGTCAGGGAGCCTTTGCTTCCCCAGGGCAAGATGGAGGCTTGGTTCAGCAGCATTGATTGGCTAAGGCTGGGAGTGAGGTCGTTTGGAATCCTTTTTTGAATTCTAAACTGCCTTTCATTCTAGTATTCATCAGAGCAGGTCAGAGCCATTTTAGCTCCAGTAATTAAAGTATTTAAAACCCGCCATAGAACTAAAAGTTATCATTTTTAGAAAGTAACCATAGAATACATATCTGAGAATTTACATAGTGAAGGTGCAAGTTACTGAAAATCATCTGAAGCATCGTCTAGGAAAAAGAGAAGTCAAGCCAGATGAGACAGAAGAAAAGATAAAGCTAAGTGCACTTTTATTTTCAGAAATGTCCAGTTTTGTTATCTGAAGAAAGACAAGTTTGTTAAATGTTTAAATGAAGCAATTTCAAGGAAAAGACGTATAGAGCGTAGCATAAAAGGAGAAGAGTGTTCTATGCATTTATAACGCTACACGGCATTGAACTTCAAGCTGTAGTCTTTTTATATGCTTGTAACACCTACTAACAGTGGCGAACGGTCAAGCGACACCGTAGTTAGATTAACAGTTAAATTGAATGCGGAATAGTTTAACAGTAACCTTAGGTGTTAGCGTTTCTTTTTTCGTTAGTTGTTGGGCGCGAGAGAGTTGCCATTGGGCACGCTTGAAGAAAGGACCTAAAGTCATAGGTGTGCGTGCCTCGCTTTTCATCTGGAAAACAATCTGAGAGGAAAAAAAACAGTAGTTTTCAGAGCCGTTGCACGTTTCGTCAGCGGCAGCATTATTTCACAGTTCCGACTTCACAGCTGGGAACAGAGCACAGTTCTGAGTTTTCATCTGAAGTAAGCAGACATTTGTTTTTAGCAGCGCAAGAGAGCGCAACATTTTTAAGCAAAAAGAAATGTATGAAACAGAATTCTGAGTAATTCTGAGGCAAGAAATGTAAGACTCAATTTTACTTTTGATTTATTTATACAAGTTAGAAGTTGAACAAGGCAAAAAACAGCTGCAAGTGTATTAGCAAGCAGCATTCACCAACAAGAACATTATTTCAACAGTCTTTAAACCATTAAGGAGCCTATCTGCAAATAAAGCATAAGCTGCAGGTATAGTAGGGAGGCTGGGTTTGAATAGTTAACTAAGTACAGTTAAGTTGCAGTACACTAAAGGCAGTAATATGCTTTGTGATCCATTTTTAGTTCTTCTACAGAAGAGTCCTCACCAAGGAGAGATCAGGAAACGAGGGCAGTAGAAGAAGCCTGCGTTTGTTATTTTATCCACTTCCCCTTTCCCCTTGGGTTTGCCAGCTTGATAGTTGTACCTAAAAGATTGTTAGGCCGGCAGGTTTAGGGGGTCTGTTGGGCTATCATCACTGCAGCAATTCCCAGGCTGGACCTGATAGAATGAAAGGTGCACGTAACTAATCTTGCCTAAGTGAAGATGGACCCAGAGTCAGAGTTGAGTTTGAGTGCATTAGGGAAGATGTTGATGGAGATGAGGCAGGATATGAAAGTGGCCAGAAAGGAAACTTTGTCTCTAGGTGCTAGGATGGAGGAATTAAGTTGTTTTGTATACAAGACAGAATCTGCAGGCCCCTCAAAGTTGAGTGTGGAAATTGAAAAAGAACCCCCAGTTTTGCATCCTGAGGGAGGTTTGGAGGAGCAGATGAGTGTGTCAGGGGAAGATAAGACGGTTAATATTACTCCGGACATATCTCTAGTTACCACTCCTTTAGCGCCTCCCAAAAGATTTGGTGGAGATTTGAGGAAATATAAGCAATTCATTGTGCAATGTGAGTTGCACTTTATGTGTAGGCCACAGTCTTTTCCCATGGGAAGTTCTAAGGTTGCATTTCTGATTTCCTATTTAACAGGCAAAGCAGTGGCATGGTCGATTTACATGGTAGAAAAGGGGGCTGCTGAGTTACACAGCTGGACAGAGTTTAAAAATGAGTTTGGTAAGATGTTTAACAGGAGAACATCATCTCAGTGTGTATATGATGAGTTACTGGAATTACGTCAGGGAAATAGAGAGCTATTGGCTTGTATCCCTCAGTTCAGGGCCTTGGTATTGGACAGTGGGTAGCCTGAGGAAAAAAGAGCTTCACTTATTGTTTTAGGGGGTTATGTGAGGAACTAAAGGATGCCTTGGCAACTATAGAAGAGAGACCAACCTCAAGTGAAGATTTGATTTCCTTAGTCATACAATTAGATGTTAGACTAACTGAGAGGAGGTAAGAGAGTATGAGACATTTTTCTGAAGGTAGGGTTTGGAGTAGCAGCGAGCAAACTAAGACAGATCAGGCAGTGAGAGAGGTAAGGGGTCCTGTGCGGGAAGGTGAAGTGAGGCCCCTCTGACCAAGGAGGAGAAAGACAGACGGTGCAAGGAAAACCTGTGTTTATACTGCGGGGACAGTACACATTTCATAGGTAGATGCCCAGCACCCCAAAGCGATTCCCGTTGTTCGCTGGAAGAGGTCAACTGGTGGCTAATACCATTCAGACAGCGGTGCTGCATATCACTCTCAATGTATCCTTGACCTGGCAAAGTAAGCTGAGATGCTGAGGTCCGTGTGTTAGACTCAGGAGCGACTAGGAATTTTATGGCTCTTACATTGGCTAATAGTCTGGGGGTGCCCGTGGTTAAATAGGAAGTTCCTGAACAGGTGAGAGCAGTAGATGGCACACAATTTACATCAGGATTAATTACACAAACGACTAGACAGTTGGAAATAATTGGCGAAGAGCATAGTGAAGACATAGGGCCTAATTCACAGAAGCATTTTACATTGTCAAAACCCCATTGGAAAACGCTCTGTGAATAAGGGCCATAGTCTTTCAGTTTATAGATGCACCACAGTTAACGATTATTCTTGGAATGCCATGGCTCACCTTATATAATCCATGATAGATTGGGGAAAAAGAACAGTAGAATTTAAGTCAGAGTTTTGTAGAGAGCAATGCACAGTGGAGGTTAAGGAGAGGGAACAGGAAGGGATTTCTGAGGTTCAAGGGTTGTGTTGGGCAGCTGGTGTGGTGAAGGAACATACTATTGGAGCCGTAGCTGGGGTTTTGCCAGAAAGTTATCAGGAATTCCAGGATGTGTTCAGCAAACAGCACGCTGGTGAATTACCCCTGCATTGACCACATGAATGTAAGATTGGCCTGGAGGATGGAGTGCCAATTCTGTGTGGTAGGATGTATGCTCTAACTGAGAAGGAGAACAAGCATTTGAAGCAATACTTGGAGGAGAATCTCGCAAAAGGCTTTATTCGACATTCACAGTCACTAGCAGTGTCACCCTTATTTTTTGTGCTGAAAAAGGATATAACTTTAAGGACATGTATCGATTATAGAGCATTAAATAGGATTATGTTCAGGAATCGGTATCTGTTACCTTTGATATCTGTAATGCTTGATAGGATCCAGGGGGCCAAAATATTTACAAAGTTGGGCCTTAGAGGAGCTTCCCATCTGGTGAGAGTTCGAGAAGGTGACGAGTGGAAGACGGTGTTTAGAACTCATTACGGATTATTTGAATATTAAGTCATGCCATTTGGCCTTTGGAATGCTCCGGCAGCTTTGCAATTTTTCATCAATCAGGTGCTTTGCAAATTTTTGGATGTCTTTGTAGTGGTGTACATCGATGACATATTGATTTTTTCTAAGGAGCAAGATCAGCATGAAGAACATGTTAAGAAGGTATTAATCAAGTTGTGAGAAAATCATCTGTTTGCCAAGCTTGAAAAAATCCAGTTTCACACAGATCGTGTGGAATTCTTGGGGTTTGTTCTATCTTCTGAGGGACTTGAAATGGACACAAATAATGTTGCTCAGTTCCGTTTTGATGTTAGCAGTTGTTTTACATGAACTGATTATTAACCTTGAAGGAGCGTAAGCTGCAACAACAAGGGAAGTATTACTGCGGGGATGGATGGGAGGGGCGATAAGGAATACGTCGGAGGAACATCCCATCGAAAGAACGTTACAAGGTAAGAAGTAACTTGTTCTTCGAAGGGATTGTGTCCTCCGACGTATTCCTTATCTTTGATAGACTCCCATAGCAGTAGTGTGCAATTGGAGGTGGGAGTAAAACGCCATGTTTCCTTTTAGGAATGAACCGAATGTAATATGGCTTTGCCAAACCTAGTCTCTTGACTGGAGAAGGAATCCAGGTTGTAAAATCTTGTGAAGGTATGTGCGGACGACCATGTGGCAGCCGCATATATGTCTTGAACCGGAATCCCTCTTTGGAGGGCCGAGGAGGCTGCGATACCCCCTGGTTGAATGAGCCCTAAGATTTTGAGGAGGCTCTTTCCCTGCCAGTTTGTAACATTCCTGGATGGCCAAAATAATCCATCTGGAAATGGTTTGTTTTGTTATCGGTAGTCCCAACTTGTGCCCTGAGCAACTCACAAACAGTTGGTCTGCTTGCCTAATCCTAGCAAGTCTGCTGATGTAAAAGCTTAAAGCCCACCTTGGGTCCAGCCTATGTAGCCTTTCTTCCTCTTTCCACGGATGGAGAGGCGGATAGAATGAAGGTAAAGTAATTTTCTGAGTGATGTGGAATTCAGAAACCACCTTTGGGAGGAAATTAGGCTTCACCTGTAGGACAACCTTGTCTTTATGAAAAATTGTATGAGGGGGTTTACAAGATAGAGCTTGTAATTCGCTCACCCTTCTAGCAGATGTTAAAGCCACTAATAAGACAGTTTTAAGGTTGAGAAATCTTAGCGAACAAGAGTGGAGTGGTTCGAAAGGAGTACCCATCAGGAAATTTAAGACTCAATTTAAGTCCCATAAAGGAACGTGGAAAGGTTTTGGAGGGTAGACATTAGTTAATTCCTTTAGAAATTGTTTTACTAAGGGTAGTTTGAAATACTAAGGTTCCTCCGCAGTGCGCTTGAAGATCGATAGCGCTGCGGGATAGCCCTTGATAGTGCCAACTTGAAGGCCTGAATTTGCCAAGTAGAGTAGAAAGGATAACACCGTTGGTGTACCACATGAAAAGGGGTTGATATTCTCTTCCCTACACCAGCTGCAAAACTTGTTCCAACGGCAGTGGTATAAAGACTTAGTTGCTGGCCTTCTGGCCGAAAGCAACACTTCCATGATGTCATCAGGGAGGTCCCAATCCATGTATCTCAACCTTTCAGAAGCCAGGCATGAAGGTTGGGGGTTCTGATGTCTGGATGGAGAACCTGACCTCCCTTCTCTGAGAGAAGATTCTCCTTGAGTGGAAGACGAATTGGAGGGCAGATGGACATGTCCAGAAGGTCCGGGTACCACGTTCTCCTGGCCCAGTCTGGGGAAATTAGGATCATGGTTCTCTGGAATCTTCTCAACCTCCTGATCATTTGAGGAATGACAGGGACTGGTGGAAACGCGTACAGGAGTGGAAACTCCCAGTCCACTACGAACGCGTCCCCTAGAGCTCCTCTCGGGGGAAATTCCCTTGAACAAAACAGATTGCACTTTCTGTTGATACTGGTGGCAAACAGCTCCACTTGAGGGGTTCCCCAAAGGGTGAAGATCTCCTGAAGGACTTCCTGAGCTAGCTCCCATTCGTGGGAGACTGTGCCCTGCCTGCTCAGAGCGTCCGCTGTCAAGTTCTTCTCTCCGACTAGGTGAACTGCCGATAGAGAGATTCCTTCTTGGATTGCCCAAAACCAGAGCTGCATCACCTCTCTGCACAGTGGTAGTGATCCTACGCCTTGTTGAGGTAATGCATGGCCACTGTGTTGTCCGTCATTATCAGGACATTTTTCCCTTGTACAGATGGCAGAAAAGCTTTCAGCGCTAGTTTGATTGCTCTCAGCTCTAACAGGTTGATATGTAGTCTGGACTCCGATGGAGACCAACGACCGCTGATGGTCAAGTCGTTGGTATGGGCTCCCCACCCCGTGAGTGAGGCATCTGTGACTACTGTTATCTCCGACATGGTTGCCAAAACAGTACCCCCGTCAAGATGTTTTTCTGGCAGGCCCACCACTGAAGGTCTCGAGCCACCTTGTCTGGAATCTGAAGGAGGTCTGTCATTCTCCCTGAGAACTGCGACCACTGAGCCCTCAGTGCCCACTGAAGAGATCTCATTCTCAGGCGAGCCTCTGGCACAAGGAAGATGCAGGATGCCATGAGGCCTAGCAACCTCAAAAAGTCAAAGGCTGGGAGACGTTGGGCATTTTGAAACTTGGTGACCACCTGCAGAATATCTTGAGCCCTCACCTCTGGTGGCAAGGCTTTTCCCAGGGAAGTGTCCAGGACCGCTCCAATGAACTGGAGTCTCTGTGATGATATCATCTGTGACTTCTATAAATTGAGGGAGAAGCCCAGTTTGTGAAGGAAGTGGCAGACATAATCTAGCTGTATCTGAGCTTGTTCTGAAGATACAGCTCTGATCGGCCAATCGTCCAGGTAGGGGCAGACGTAGATCTCTTCCCTCCTTATACTTGCCGCCACTACCGACATTAGCTTGGTGAAGACCCTCGGGGCGGAGGTCAGCCCAAATGGCAGAACTCGAAATTGATAATGAGAGCCGCCAATTGCGAACCTCAGGTATTTCCTGTGTTTGAGATGGATCGGCACATGGAAATAAGCATCCTGGAGGTCCAGAGATACCAGCCAGTCCTGGAGCTGGAGGGCCTGAAGGATCTGAGAGAGAGTTACCATCTTGAACGTGTCCTTCCTGAGAACCTTGTTCAATTCTCGTAAGTCCAAGATAGGTCTCAGTCCTCCGTCTTTCTTCGGTATGAGAAAGTAGGGGGAGTACCAGGCCTTGTTCCTCTCTGCTACAGGTACCAGTTCTATGGCATCTTTCTCTAGCAGGTCTACAATTTCCTGCAAGAGGAGCAGATCTGGAACTCTCAGAGAGCTGCTCCCCGATGGATGACTCGGAGGGATGCGTAGAAAAGGTAGGCAGTAACCTTGGGCAACTGTCTCCAATGCCCAAGCATCTGACGTAATAGCCTGCCATTGCGTCAGATGTTGAGTTAACCTGCCCCCTACTGGTGTCTTGTGAGGAGAGTCCTCAGAGCGGTTTGGAGGCGGCTGATGCAAATGCCGAGGGTAAAGAGGCACCTGCTGTTGCTGCGGCTTTTGTGTTTTTACCCCGTCCACCTCGGGTGAATTTCTTCTGACCCCTTGGAACCGGCTGTCCTCTGCCCTTTCCGAATGCGGAATAGAAGCGAAAGGACTTACCTCTCCAAGAGGTTCCTGAGGGGCGATATGGTGTCTGACGGATTGCAGCTCCTAAGGATTTTGCTGCTGCCTTTGATGTTTGTAGTTTTTCTAAACTGTCATCCGCCTTCTTACCAAACAAAGAAGAGCCTTCAAAGGGCATATTCAAGAGTCTGCTTTGCACATCTGGAGCAAAACCAGACTTTTGCAACCAAGCAAATCTCCTCGTTGTTGTACTTGCCGCCATGGCCCTGCTGATACTGTCAGCAGAATGCCAGTCTGAAGGGATTCGCACATTGCGTCCTTACCATCCTTAATGATGTTGAGAAACGCTTCCCTTTCTTCTCCCTCCGGGAGACAGTCAGCCGCTGATGAAGCACACTCCCAAAATGTGTGGCTAAACCTTGCGAGCGTACAAGTAGCATTGATGGATTTCAACGCCATGCTACATGCGGAAAATACTTTTTTGGCCATAGAGTCATATCTCTTATCATCCCTGTCCTGTGGAACAGTAGGATAAGCCGATTTACTACCTACTGAAGTAGCTGCCTGAACAACCAGACTCTCCGGAGTTGGGTGTTTGGATAAATATTCAGGGTCAGCAGAAGACACCCGATATTTAGCTGATAGTTTCTTGTTAACTGCTGGGATCACCTCAGGTGTTTCCCAGTTTTCCAATATTTTCCTTTGTAATGCTGCATTAAATGGCACTACAGGATCCTCCTGTGGACCTTTGACCAAGATGTCTGTGAGGTCGTCTTGCGTAAAAGCAGGTGTCCAACCCACTTGCTTCCTGTAGGGTTTCATGGAGGTCTTTCAACCTACCTTCCTCAGAGGTAAATTCCTCTAGTGCAGGAGTTGCAGATCCCTGCAACTCAAAACGCCTTTCCTGATCTGAATCCTCCCCTTCTTCATAAATAGAAGATAAGACCCTGGAGTGGTCAGGTCTTGAAAATGGTAAAAATCCCATTTCCAGAGCAGAAGGAGCCAGATTTGTCATGAGTGGCTGAGAAAACGTCGACGTCGTCGACGCAGACGTTAAAGGCTTCGAAGCCATCGAAAAAGGCGTCGAGAAAGGTGCTAGAGGCCTCGATGAACTCCAGAGTATCGGGATTCTACTTGAGGTCGTCAACGACATTCTCGTGCTCGAGGCTATGGGTATGGCCACTGGCTGTGAGGTGGCCGTGGGTTTGTCCTTTCTCGGCGTCGATGACGGCGTCGACTCGACTGACCTGTGCATCGAAGAACCCTTCGATAACGGCATCGACAACGCCGATCTATGAGTCGAAGGGATCTTCGACGACGGCGTCGAAGACGCAACTCTGCCTTTACTCGAGGGTTCGTGACGCTCTCGAGTGGCTTCTTTCGCCAGGTACTGTGACTCGCGGCTTTTTGACTTTTTGGGTCTTTTACCCATGGTATCATCCTCAGCAGTCTTCGAGGGGCGCGAGGCCACTTTCTCGAAGATGCTTAGCATCTTTTTCCTGAATTCCTCCCACTCAGCCTGAGAGCTATGTTTTGTGGGACAGGAGACCCTTTTTGGAGAAACGGAAGAAGACGAAGACGAGGAAGGGGATCTACGACGTATCTTTTTTGAATGCTTAGATCTCGAAGAGTGATGGGAACTGCTTTGAGATCTCGAACGAGAATGTCTTTTATGATGGCGAGGAGACAAATGTCTCGACTCCGCTGAGGAAACTTTCGAAGAAGTTTTAACTGCCTTACCTCTCTCGAGCTTCCCCTTACGCTCCTTCAAGGCTTTCGCCGTCATGGACATGCAGACCTCGCCCTCCGAACAATGGTGTTCGATTCCCAAGCACCACAAACAGATCCTGTGAGGATCCGTCAAATGACATTTTCTTTCCACCGTCTCGACATTTTGTGAAGCCGGACTGTGAGTCGTCGGTTCGGGTGAGGAAGCCATCGAGTACGAGTCGGTATTCACGAGGAATATATCGATATATTTCACTGAAGAACCGAGCAACGATATTTCTGAGGCCCCACGAAGCGTGGAAAAATGGAACTGAGCAACGGACGCTGCGCGAGTCTATTTATACGCGTGGTGACGTCGGTGACGATACGGAGGCCGTCGAGGGACTTCGGCTCGAGGGACGTCAACACGCAGCACACTCTACTGAAAAAATAAATCCGAGGCCAGCAAGCTGGGAGATGATCTATTTAAGATAAGGAATACATGGGAGGACACAATCCCTTTGAAATACAGAGTTTCATCAATTTTGCAAATTTCTAAAGCTGATTTATTCACAATTTCTCACAAGTAGTTACTCCAATTACTAGGCTGATGAAGAAGGGAGTGAACTTTGAATGGAATGAGCAGGCAAAAGGAGCGTTTCAATTTTTGAAAGAAAAATTTATTACAGGACCCATTTTATTGCATCCAGATGTTGATAAGCCTTTTTTCCGAGAAGCAGACGCCTCCGATAGCGCCATGGGAGCAGTGTTATCTCGACGTCATCAAACTACTGGTCAACTTCATCCGGTGGTGTTCATTTTTAAGAGAAAGTCTCAGGCAGAAAAAACAATACAATTTCGGACAGAGAGCTTTTGGCCATCAAGTCAGCTTTTGAGGAATGGAGGCATTATCTCCTGGGAGGTCGCCATCGGGTCACAGTATTATCAGATCACAGAAATGTGACCTTTCTTGGTACGGCAAGAACTCTGACTCATAGACAATTACATTGGTCATTATTCTTCACCAAATATTATTTCGTAATCATTTTTAAACCAGGGCGTCAGAATGGGAAAGCAGATGCTTTATCCCAATGTTTTCCAGGAAGTATGAAGAATGACTCTTGTGCACCAATGCCACTGTTGGCGGAAAAGAATTTCATTGTAGGAGATGTGCAGAAAGGTACAGATTTTCGGGAGAAAATTCAGCAACAGATGTCCATTGAACAGCTTTTGGAATGGGAAGCCGAGGATCCATTGCGTTTGTTTAAGGAACGTATACCATACATTGAAGCGAGATTGTTTTTGCTCTTGAAGGAATTACATGAAGTAGCAATGAAGGCCTTTCATGATTCACCGTTAGCTGAACAACTGGGCTTTAATAAGATTCTGAGTTGTTGCGAAGGGAATTCTGGTGGAAAGGAATGCAAAAATATACAGAAAATTATGTCAAGACTTGTGAGATTTGTATTTGAGCCAAGTCATATCATCAGGAAGCTGGATTACTTTTGCCCCTTCCAGTGCCGCCTCGTCCTTGGCACACCGTATCCATGGACTACATTGTAGATCTACCACTGGATAAGGGGTGTTCGACTATATTAGCGGTGGTGGATGTGTTTTCCAAGGCAGGGCATTTCATTCCTAGTAAGGGGGCCACTAGCACGTCTTTAGGACAAGCATTTTTGCAGAATGTGGTGAAACTTCATGGCTTAGCGAGTCAGGTGATTTCTGATCGGGTAGTTCAGTTCGTCTTCAAGTTCTGGCAAGCTTTTTGCAAGGAACTGAAGATAGAGATACATCTGACTACCAGTTATCATCCTGAGAGAAATGGTAAAACTGAAAGGGTAAACCAGGAATTGGAAAAGTACATACTGTGCTATTTGGGTTCAGATCATGGATGGTTAGAATTAGAAACACTTGTGTGTGAGTGCGATATAAATAACATATCATATCATATTATGGCTAGCAGAATTCTGCTACAATAATACTTTAAAGGATTCAACTTTCATGCCACCATTCTTAGTGAATCAAGGTTTCCATCCGCGTTTTCTAAGAGGGGTGGTTTTGGAAGAGGTGGAGGTTCCAGATGTTGAGAGTAGGTCAAGAGAAATGGGTCAGAATCTTGTGCAGGCAATTCAAGCCTTAAAGAAAAGTAAGTTCAGTTACAAGAAATTTGCAAATGGAAGACGCAGAAAGTCTCCAGAATATCATGTAGGAGATCAGATGTGGTTGTCTACCAAGAATCTAGCGTTGAAAGGAAAGAACACGTTTAGTACCCATTAAATTGGACCATTTGAGGTAGAAAATGTTTACTCACTACTTACAGTTAGATTGAAATTGCCACCTGGGTTAAAGGTGCATCATACATTTCATGTACATTTTTTAAAGATCTGTAGAAAAGACACAAGGATTCATTGGGTTCCAGGTCCAGTGTTTTCTGATGATGAAAATGAATATGAGGTACAGGCCATATTACATTCTAGAGGGGTTCACGGGCAACTGCAGTATTTGGTGGATTGGAAGGGTTATGGGCCGGAGGAAAGATCTTGGGAAAAGGTTGAGAATGTACATGCCCCAGATTGATTAGATGGTTCCATCGATTGCAGCCAGGAAACCAGGCCCTGGGACAGGGCTTTACAGAGGGGGTACTGTCAGGGTTCCTTACTATCCACATTTTAGACATTCAATCTAGAGCGGTGGGCTATTGAATGTTTGGGCTGGTAACTGAGGGGAAGAGATGCTCCTGCAGGGAGAGGTGTGCATCTTCTGGCTGTAAGGTGGCTACATGTAGAAGGAGTTCTCCTGCAGGGGAGATGTGTTCCTGAGGGGAAGAGATGCTCCTGCAGGGAGAGGGGTGCATCTTCTGGCTGTAAGGTGGCCACATGTAGAAGGAGTTCTCCTGGAGGGGAGATGTGTTCCTGAGGGGAAGTGTGCTCCTGCAGGGAGAGGGGTGCATCTGCTGGCTGTAAGGTGGCTACATGTAGAAGGAGTTCTCCTGCAGGGGGAGATGTGTTCCTGAGGGGAAGAGATGCTCCTGCAGGGAGAGGGGTGCATCTTCTGGCTGTAAGGTGGCCACATGTAGAAGGAGTTCTCCTGCAGGGGAGATGTGTTCCTGAGGGGAAGTGTGCTCCTGCGGGGAGAGGTTTGGATCTGCTGGCTGTAAGGTGGCCACATGTAGAAGGAGTTCTCCTGCAGGGGAGATGTGTTCCTGAGGGGAAGTGTGCTCCTGCAGGGAGAGGGGTGCATCTGCTGGCTGTAAGGTGGCCACATTTGTATTTGTATTTATTTTATTTGTATTGCGCACCTTGCCCTGGGGCATCTGGGCGCATAGTTTGCAAGGTAATGGTTACATACAGGAGAGCAAGTTTCCCAAAGGGGAAACAAATCTTAACAAAGAAAATAACTTAAGGCATAATACATGTTACAGACACGTAAATCGTTACATAGGTTACTTTAGACATTTCTGGAAGTATTACTAGGGCATACAGCAGAGTAAACTAGAAGGTGAGGATAAATAGGCGAAAGGTGCAGAGAAAGGCAGGCCTCAGATAAAGCATAGGGCCATAGTGTATTATGTATGTTAGGAGGATGCTGGCTGTAAGGTGGCCACATGTAGAAGTAGTTCTCCTGCCGGGGGAGATGTCTTCCTGCGGGGAAGGGATGCTCCTGCAGGGAGAGGTTTGGATATGCTGGCTGCTGTAAGGTGGCCACATGTAGAAGGAGTTCTCCTGCAGGGGGAGATGTGTTCCTGAGGGAAAGGGATGCTCCTGCAGGGAGAGGGGTGTATCTGCTGGCTGTAAGGTGGCCACATGTAGAAGGAGTTCTCTTGCAGGGGAGATGTGTTCCTGGGGGAAGTGTGCTCCTGCAGGGAGAGGGGTGTATCTGCTGGCTGTAAGGTGGCCACATGTAGAAGGAGTTCTCCTGCAGGGGGAGATGTGTTCCTGAGGGAAAGGGATGCTCCTGCAGGGAGAGGGGTGTATCTGCTGGCTGTAAGGTGGCCACATGTAGAAGGAGTTCTCTTGCAGGGGAGATGTGTTCCTGGGGGAAGTGTGCTCCTGCAGGGAGAGGGGTGTATCTGCTGGCTGTAAGGTGGCCACATGTAGAAGGAGTTCTCCTGCAGGGGAGATGTGTTCCTGGGGGAAGTGCGCTCCGGCGGGGAGAGGTTTGGATATGCTGGCTGCTGTAAGGTGGCCACATGTAGAAGGAGTTCTCCTGCAGGGGGAGATGTCTTCCTGCGGGGAAGGGATGCTCCTGCAGGGAGAGGTTTGAATATGCTGGCTGCTGTAAGGTGGCCACATGTAGAAGGAGTTCTCCTGCAGGGGGAGATGTGTTCCTGAGGGAAAGGGATGCTCCTGCAGGGAGAGGGGTGTATCTGCTGGCTGTAAGGTGGCCACATGTAGAAGGAGTTCTCTTGCAGGGGAGATGTGTTCCTGGGGGAAGTGTGCTCCTGCAGGGAGAGGGGTGTATCTGCTGGCTGTAAGGTGGCCACATGTAGAAGGAGTTCTCCTGCAGGGGGAGATGTGTTCCTGAGGGAAAGGGATGCTCCTGCAGGGAGAGGGGTGTATCTGCTGGCTGTAAGGTGGCCACATGTAGAAGGATTTCTCTTGCAGGGGAGATGTGTTCCTGGGGGAAGTGTGCTCCTGCAGGGAGAGGGGTGTATCTGCTGGCTGTAAGGTGGCCACATGTAGAAGGAGTTCTCCTGCAGGGGAGATGTGTTCCTGGGGGAAGTGCGCTCCGGCGGGGAGAGGGGTGTATCTGCTGGCTGTAAGGTGGCCAAATGTAGAAGGAGTTCTCCTGCAGGGGAGATGTGTTCCTGAGAGGAAGTGTGCTCCTGCAGGAAGAGGGTTGCATCTGCTGGCTGTAAGGTGGCCACATGTACAAGGAGTTCTCCTGCAGGGAGAGATGTGTTCCTGAGGGGAAGAGATGCTCCTGCAGGGAGAGGGGTGCATCTGCTGGTTGTAGGGTGGTCACATGTAAAAGGAGGTCACCTGCAGAGGGAGATGTGTTCCTGAGGGGAAGTGTGCTCCTGCAGGCAGATGTTTGGATCTGCTGGCTGTAAGGTGGCCACATGTAGAAGTAGTTCTCTTGCAGGGGGAGATGTCTTCCTACGGGGAAGGGATGCTCCTGCAGGGAGAGGTTTGGATATGCTGGCTGCTGTAAGGTGACCACATGTAGAAGGAGTTCTCCTGCAGGGAGAGATGTGTTCCTGCGGGGAAGTGATGCTCCTGCAGGGAGAGGGTTGTATCTGCTGGCTGTAAGGTGGCCACATGTAGAGGGTGTTCTCCCGCAGGGGAGATGTGTTTCTGGGGGAAGTGCGCTCCTGCAGGGAGAGGGGTGTATCTGCGGGCTGTAAGGTGGCCACATGTAGAGGGAGTTCTCCCGCAGGGGAGATGTGTTTCTGGGGGAAGTGCGCTCCTGCAGGGAGAGGGGTGTATCTGCTGGCTGTAGGGTGGCCACATGTAGAAGGAGTTCTTCTGCAGGGGAGATGTGTTCCTGAGGGGAAGTGTGCTCCTGCAGGGAGAGATTTTGATCTGCTGGCTGAAGGTGGCCACATGTAGAATGCGTTATCCTGCAGGGGGAGATGTGTTCCTCAGGGGAGGTGTGCTCCTGCAGGGAGAGGGGTGCATCTGCTGGCTGAAGGTGGCCACATGTAGAATGCGTTATCCTGCAGGGGGAGATGTGTTCCTCAGGGGAGGTGTTCTCCTGCAGGGGGAGGCTTGTATCTCCTGGCTGTAGGGTGGCCACATGTAGAAGGAGTTCTCCTGCAGGGGAGATGTGTTCCTGGGGGAAGTGCGCTCCGGCGGGGAGAGGGGTGTATCTGCTGGCTGTAAGGTGGCCAAATGTAGAAGGAGTTCTCCTGCAGGGGAGATGTGTTCCTGAGGGGAAGTGTGCTCCTGCAGGAAGAGGGTTGCATCTGCTGGCTGTAAGGTGGCCACATGTAGAAGGAGGTCTCCTGCAGGGAGAGATGTGTACCGGAGGGGAAGAGATGCTCCTGCAGGGAGCGGGGTGCATCTGCTGGCTGTAGGGTGGCCACATGTAGAAGGAGTTCCCTTGCAGGGGGAGATAGATATGTTCCCGCAGGGAAGAGATGCTGCTGCTTGGAGAGCTGGGCATCGGCTGGCTGTAAGCTGGCCACATGTAGAAGGAGTTCTTCTCTAGGGGGAGATGTGTTCCTGAGGGGAAGGGATGCTCCTGCAGGGAGAGGTTTGGATATGCTGACTGTAAGGTGGCCACATGTAGAGGGAGTTCTCCTGCAGGGGAGATGTGTTTCTGGGGGAAGTGCGCTCCTGCAGGGAGAGGGGTGTATCTGCTGGCTGTAGGGTGGCCACATGTAGAAGGAGTTCTTCTGCAGTGGGAGATGTGTTCCTGAGGGGAAGTGTGCTCCTGCAGGGAGAGATTTTGATCTGCTGGCTGTAGGGTGGCCACATGTAGAAGGAGTTCCCTTGCAGGGGGAGATGTGTTCCTGAGGGGAGGTGTGCTTCTGCAGGGAGAGGGGTGCATCTGCTGGCTGTAGGGTGGCCACATGTAGAAGGAGTTCTCCTGCAGGGGAGATGTGTTCCTGAGGGGAAGTGTGCTCCTGCAGGGAGAGGGGTGCATCTGCTGGCTGTAAGGTGGCCACATGTAGAAGGAGGTCTCCTGCAGGGGGAGATGTGTTCCTGAGGGGAGGTGTGCTTCTGCAGGGAGAGGGGTGCATCTGCTGGCTGTAGGGTGGCCACATGTAGAAGGAGTTCTCCTGCAGGGGAGATGTGTTCCTGAGGGGAAGTGTGCTCCTGCAGGGAGAGGGGTGCATCTGCTGGCTGTAAGGTGTCCACATGTAGAAGGAGGTCTCCTGGAGGGAGAGATGTGTTCCTGCGGGGAAGGGATGCTCCTGCAGGGAGAGGGTTGTATCTGCTGACTGTAAGGTGGCCACATGTAGAGGGAGTTCTCCCGCAGGGGAGATGTGTTTCTGGGGGAAGTGCGCTCCTGCAGGGAGAGGGGTGTATCTGCTGGCTGTAGGGTGGCCACATGTAGAAGGAGTTCTTCTGCAGGGGGAGATGTGTTCCTGAGGGGAAGTGTGCTCCTGCAGGGAGAGGGGTGCATCTGCTGGCTGTAAGGTGGCCACATGTAGAAGGAGTTCTCCTGCAGGGGAGATGTGTTCCTGAGGGGAAGTGTGCTCCTGCAGGGAGAGGGGTGCATCTGCTGGCTGTAAGGTGGCCACATGTAGAAGGAGGTCTCCTGGAGGGAGAGATGTGTTCCTGCGGGGAAGGGATGCTCCTGCAGGGAGAGGGTTGTATCTGCTGACTGTAAGGTGGCCACATGTAGAGGGAGTTCTCCCGCAGGGGAGATGTGTTTCTGGGGGAAGTGCGCTCCTGCAGGGAGAGGGGTGTATCTGCTGGCTGTAGGGTGGCCACATGTAGAAGGAGTTCTTCTGCAGGGGGAGATGTGTTCCTGAGGGGAAGTGTGCTCCTGCAGGGAGAGATTTTGATCTGCTGGCTGTAGGGTGGCCACATGTAGAAGGAGTTCCCTTGCAGGGGGAGGTAGATATGTTCCCGCAGGGAAGAGATGCTGCTGCTTGGAGAGCTGGGCATCGGCTGGCTGTAAACTGGCCACATGTAGAATACGTTCTCCTGCAGGGGGAGATGTGTTCCTGAGGGGAGGTGTGCTTCTGCAGGGAGAGGGGTGCATCTGCTGGCTGTAAGGTGGCCACATGTAGAAGGAGTTCTCCTGCAGGGGAGATGTGTTCTTGAGGGGAGGTGTGCTTCTGCAGGGAGAGGGGTGCATCTGCTGGCTGTAAGGTGGCCACATGTAGAAGGAGTTCTCCTGCAGGGGAGATGTGTTCTTGAGGGGAGGTGTGCTTCTGCAGGGAGAGGGGTGCATCTGCTGGCTGTAAGGTGGCCACATGTAGAAGGAGTTCTCCTGCAGGGAGAGATGTGTTCCTGAGGGGAAGAGATGCTCCTGCAGGGAGAGGGGTGTATCTGCTGGCTGTAGGGTGGCCACATGTAGAAGTTGTGCCTCTAGGTGTTTGGGAACTTCAGACATATTCATATATTTATTTCAAACATAGAAACAGATCAATCACTTGCAGCCTCTGAAGATGACCTATCACCCTCCCGGGGGAAGGGGTGAGTTCATGGGTGGCTCCTTGGGGGAATAGGCCGAGTTGACACTGTTCCTCTGGAGTAGGAGCCTCGAGAGGGCAGGGTGATTTAATATGGTCCTGGAGTATGGGGTGAGATGACACAGCCCTTGTGAAGTAAGGGTGAATTACCATGGCTCCTTTAACGTGGCAGATCCTCAGGAGTAACAGGTGTACTGGCACAGCTCTTAGGGCAGATTGGGTAAGTTGGCACAGTCCTTTTGGATTAGGCTGAGTTGGCACAGCTCCTCTGGAGAACAGGCTGACTTGGCACATCCTCTCTGGAGCAGGGATGAGTTTGGCACAGCTCCTCTGGAGTTCAGGTTGACTTGGCACATCCTCTCTGGAGCAGGGATGAGTTTGGCACAGCTCCCCTGGAGTTCAGGTTGACTTGGCACATCCTCTCTGGAGCAGGGATGAGTTTGGCACAGCTCCCCTGGAGTTCAGGTTGAGTTGGCACACCCTCTCTGGAGCAGGGTTGAGTTGGCACAGCCCCTCTGGATGGCAGGGGAATTGGCACATCCTCTCTGGAGCAGGGATGAGTTTGGCACAACTCCCCTGGAGTTCAGGTTGAGTTGGCACATCCTCTCTGGAGCAGGGATGAGTTTGGCACAGCTCCCCTGGAGTGCAGGTTGAGTTGGCACACCCTCTCTGGAGCAGGGTTGAGTTGGCACAGCCCATCTGGATGGCAGGGGAATTGGCACACTCCCTGCAGTACAGGATGAATGGCTA
The DNA here is from genome assembly GCF_040938575.1 of Ambystoma mexicanum. Taxonomy (NCBI): domain Eukaryota; kingdom Metazoa; phylum Chordata; class Amphibia; order Caudata; family Ambystomatidae; genus Ambystoma; species Ambystoma mexicanum. The sequence goes on from NC_090940.1 coordinate 12,494,798, forward strand.
GAGTTCCATTTTACGTCCTTTCACAGATTTCCTGCAGGTGAACTGCACGTTTATAGTCCAGAAGCGCTTCCTCCTTGAATCCAAGTCTGAAGCGAATATCAGCTCTCAGCTTATACATCAAAGCATCGTTGGTCTGAAGAGACAGCGCTGCAAAGAAAGAGAAAAGACAAGGATTAATGACGTCAGACCTCTGAGGAGGACAACCATGAACACAACTGAGCTACACTGAGCTCTCCTGGAACCACCCCCTTCACAAGTGCCACCACTCTCACCAAAGCCTTCTAGAGGAGTAATGGCAGCACCACCACCCCGTCAGCTTTTGACGAGATACCAACAACCACTCAGAACCATCACTCACAAGACCAACTCCCAGCAACATGTGGAGCTGTGTCGGTCTACCCTCAACACTTTCCTCACAAGCTTGCAGCAGGGTAAAGGCAACCACAATGTCCTTCTCAGCTTCTGGCGTGGTGACCGCAACCACACCAGCTCCACCACAGACTTCCAGTTAAAGAAGAGCCGCTAGAACATCACAACTGCAAGCCACTGCAGCCGCACCAGCAACCCCAAACACTCACACTTTGGGAGAGAGTGCCATCACTCCACGGAGGAGGGTCGTCTCAACACTGGCGACATTGCGTCAGAAGAACAAGTTACTTAACTTCACAGAGTCTGCATTTCGGAGAGATGTCCCTAGTATTGCCAGAAGAAAATGGATGTATGGATCTAGGATAACAGAAGAAGGATTGCTCTGGAAATCAGTCATGGCAGCACTGAAAAGCAAGTGGGAGCTCTGAAGGTCTCCTTCCCGGGGAATCATTCCATCCGGGGTCCCCTTCTCTGATGCTTCATCATGTTGAGGACATCTAGAACTGCTCAGCCTGGTGACAATGACCATTGTGAAGCTCTTCATACTGTATTCAAAGGTTTTTGTGAGCCCAAACTATTCAGGCCCCCCTCTGTCTTTGAAGGATGAGAGGGTGGCCAACTGAAAATGCAAATTCAGAATAATTTCGAATTGACCTTTGGTGAGAATGTAGGTTTCACTTCAGAGAGCTCATCAACCGAGCTAACAGCACATTCAAATCCCAGAGAGTAGATCAGTTTTCAGCAGGAAAGTATCTCTTCAAAGATCCCTTTAAAATATGCACCATTTCAGGCACTTCACAGCTTCCTCTTAAATGCACCAGATTAGAGTCATATATTGTGCTCATTTTAAAAGCTATATGGGAAAGTAAAGAGCCGAAGAAACTGGAGATAAGAAGGGGATCTTGCCATGCTTGTCCACAGTCAGCAAAGTGTGACGAATCTGCAGATATCGTCACTACTTCTGTAGGGGGAGCCCATACCCATGAGGCCAGGGAGGTGAGGCCGCTACCCGATAGTCCCCCTAGGGTGGTAATCAGTGGGTGGATCTCACGAGGAGGGAAGCCCCCCTATGGGATTGGTGACAACCTGGGGAGAACATGGTATTCCCATAGCCCACCTAACCCTGACACACTTTCCTACCTAGTACAGGAAATACTGTGACGAAGAGGAATGTGGACTCCTCAAGTAAAGTGCATCCCTTAACTACTGGAACAAAGAAGAGGTGCAGAGCCATACTGAAGGCCCTGCATAACCAGGGAGAGTGGTCTAGTTGCCTCAAACAAGATATTCGGCTACTGGCAATAAACATGAAAGAAGCACTGGCCCCCTAGAGTTGAAAAGGTGACAGCAGCACAGTTGTCAACAGAGCTGTCGAAGCCGCTGCTGAACCGACCGCCCAGCCCGAGGGAGAAGAGTCCTGTTGGGGGAGACGCTGACATACCTGGGAAGAGTCGGAACGGCCGGTTCACGTTGGCTGCCAGGATCGCAGAACCTGGCGACCTGCAGAAGCAGAGAAACCGCCCACAGATGGACCAAAAGCAGGGAAGAGGTTTGTCGTGGGAAAGCCAAGAGGCTGAGGACCGGGATGCCATCCGAAGGCAAGAGGCATCTCGGCAGGATCTCCCATTGCAGATCCTGGAATGGCAAAGCAGGAACCCCACCTCAGCAAGCAGGTGGATCCCGAAATCCAGAACGGGAACGAGTGCCGCAGGCGGCTACAAGCAGCAGAGCTGCCGCAGGTGAAGAGAAGCTCATGGAAGCCCCCTGGGTCAAGGGAGAAGGCAAACCAAACCCAGAAGCCGCAGTGAGACCACCAGTAGTATCGCAGAGGTTACAGGGGTTTAAGGGTGGTTGGTGGAGGCATGAGAGGGTGTTGACAAGAATAACGAAGGCAAAGATAAACCTGGGTCTGGGATCCCCCATGCTGATGCAGGATATCTTTGTTGGCAAGAGAAGGGGCCAAGTGGGCCAAGTCAAGTCCTGAGAGACACTTGGGTCAGGAGTACTGTGTCTTCCTCCTGCTCACGCTTGGTATGAGAGTGGACCAAGTCGACAAAACAAGAGAGGGGGGAAGAAATCGCATCCTAGACCCCAGTGAAGGCCAGTGGGAGGGAGTCACTCCTCCTGGCATTGCAAACTGTACTGAGAGACTGAAAAATAAAAGACTGTACTTGGCAGGTTAGTAAACCAAGTTGGTTCTGGCCAGGAGAAGGGGTCATTCCCCTTGGCATTGTGAACTGCCTTTTGTGAAACCTGAAAAGGGCCAGGGGAAGGGAGTCATTTCCCTGGCACTGTGAGAAACCTAAGAAAGACCCAGGGAAGGGAGTCATTCCCCCTGACATTGTTAACACCACAATAAACCTGAGAAGGGCCAGGGGAAGGGAGTCATTCCCCCCGACATTGTTAACACCAAAAGAAACCTGAGAAGTGCCAGGGGAAGAGAGGCATTTCCCTGGCACTGTGAGAAGCATGAGAAAGACCCAGGGGAAGGGAGTCATTCCCCTGGCACTGTGACATTGTGAAAACAAGAACATACTTGACAGGCTAGTGAACCAGGTTGGTCCAAACCTGGGGAAGGGAGGCATTCCCTCAACTTGAGTAAACTCAGACAAAGAGCCTAGGAGAAACCTGGGGAAGGAAGAAAGTCCCCCTGCCTTCATGAACTGTGGAACGTGGAACTTTCTGTTGTACGTACAAAATGGACTGCAACCTGCACAAGGGAGTCATTCTCTCGGGAAATAGTCCCTCCACATTACCAGCACCATAGACCGCTCTCTGAAGAAAGAGAGCCACTCTTCTGCATTAAGAAGACTCGCCTGTCCTTTAGTTTAGTTATAACTGTAAGGGGCCGAACAGTGTAAATTCTAGTTACAGACATTCTGACACTCCTCCAGCATTTAGTTGAGGCAGGAGACCCCCTCTTAGAGTTAAGGAAAGTTAGGGTTTTCTCTTTTCTTTTCCTACAAATAAAAGTCTTTGCACCAAAACATGCCGCCTGTGTGTCAGTCCCCTCCTTCCACATCCTTACAAGAGATATTGGCCATTAACCCTCAGAACGCTTAACATAACATCCATGATATGCACCGGAGCCAAGATTGCAACAGTTGGCAGCCTGAGGGGATAGAAGGCCAGGTACATACTCTGCGGTGACTGAAAGGATACCCTCAAACTCTTCCCTTTGCTCAGTGCCAAGAACCGAATCCTTCTCAAACCAATAGAGTAAGACGAAATAATGATCAGGATTGCAAAGGGTTCTTAACACAACAACACTGGAATTTTAGGTAATTATAAACAAGTTTGAAGTCCCACAGAACTAACAAAGACCCTTTGTTTGGCTTCTCCGTAGTTTGGGATTTTAGGCTTTGGTGAAGCACAGAAAGGTCAGCTCTAGACACTAAGAAGATTCAGAGTTGGCTATTTCCAGAGTGACCTATTTCCTGATTCCACTCCACATATCGTGAAGATCCAGAGTGGCCTATTTCCTGATTCCACTCCACATGTCGTGGAGATCCAGAGTGGCCTATTTCCTGATTCCACTCCACATGTCGCGGAGATCCAGAGTGGCCTATTTCCTGATTCCACTCCACATGTCGTGGAGATCCAGAGTGGCCTATTTCCTGATTCCACTCCACATGTCGTGGAGATCCAGAGTGGCCTATTTCCTGATGGAGATCCAGAGTGGCCTATTTCCTGATGGTGATCCAGCGTTGCCTATTTCCTGATTCCACTCCACATGTCGCGGAGATCCAGAGTGGCCTATTTCCTGATTCCACTCCACATATCGTGGAGATCCAGAGCTGCCTATTTCCTGATTCCACTCCACATATCGTGGAGATCCAGAGCTGCCTATTTCCTGATTCCACTCCACATATCGTGGAGATCCAGAGCGGCCTATTTCCTGATTCCACTCCACATATCGTGGAGATCCAGAGCTGCCTATTTCCTGATTCCACTCCACATATCGTGGAGATCCAGAGCGGCCTATTTCCTGATTCCACTCCACATATCGTGGAGATCCAGAGTGGCCTATTTCCTGATTCCACTCCACATATCGTGGAGATCCAGAGCTGCCTATTTCCTGATTCCACTCCACATATCGTGGAGATCCAGAGCTGCCTATTTCCTGATTCCACTCCACATATCGTGGAGATCCAGCGTTGCCTATTTCCTGATTCCACATATCGTGGAGATCCAGAGTGGCCTATTTCCTGATTCCACTCCACATATCGTGGAGATCCAGAGCTGCCTATTTCCTGATTCCACTCCACATATCGTGGAGATCCACAGTTGCCTATTTCCTGATTCCACATATCGTGGAGATCCAGAGCGGCCTATTTCCTGATTCCACTCCACATATCGTGGAGATCCACAGTTGCCTATTTCCTGATTCCACATATAGTGGAGATCCAGAGCGGCCTATTTCCTGATTCCACTCCACATATCGTGGAGATCCAGAGCTGCCTATTTCCTGATTCCACTCCACATATCATGGAGATCCAGAGCTGCCTATTTCCTGATTCCACTCCACATATCGTGGAGATCCAGAGCTGCCTATTTCCTGATTCCACATATCGTGGAGATCCAGAGTGGCCTATTTCCTGGTTCCACTCCACATATCGTGGAGATCCAGAGCTGCCTATTTCCTGATTCCACTCCACATATCGTGGAGATCCACAGTTGCCTATTTCCTGATTCCACATATCGTGGAGATCCAGAGCGGCCTATTTCCTGATTCCACTCCACATATCGTGGAGATCCACAGTTGCCTATTTCCTGATTCCACATATCGTGGAGATCCAGAGTGGCCTATTTCCTGATTCCACTCCACATATCGTGGAGATCCAGAGCTGCCTATTTCCTGATTCCACTCCACATATCGTGGAGATCCACAGTTGCCTATTTCCTGATTCCACATATCGTGGAGATCCAGAGCGGCCTATTTCCTGATTCCACTCCACATATCGTGGAGATCCAGAGCTGCCTATTTCCTGATTCCACTCCACATATCGTGGAGATCCAGCATTGCCTATTTCCTGATTCCACATATCGTGGAGATCCAGAGTGGCCTATTTCCTGATTCCACTCCACATATCGTGGAGATCCAGAGCTGCCTATTTCCTGATTCCACTCCACATATCGTGGAGATCCACAGTTGCCTATTTCCTGATTCCACATATCGTGGAGATCCAGAGTGGCCTATTTCCTGATTCCACTCCACATATCGTGGAGATCCAGAGCTGCCTATTTCCTGATTCCACTCCACATATCGTGGAGATCCACAGTTGCCTATTTCCTGATTCCACATATCGTGGAGATCCAGAGCGGCCTATTTCCTGATTCCTCTCCACATATCGTGGAGATCCAGCGTTGCCTATTTCCTGATTCCACATATCGTGGAGATCCAGAGTGGCCTATTTCCTGATTCCATTCCACACATCGTGGAGATCCAGAGTGACCTATTTCCTGATTCCACTCCACATATCGTGGAGATCCAGAGTGGCCTATTTCCTGATTCCACTCCACATATCGTGGAGATCCAGAGTGGCCTATTTCCTGATTCCACTCCACATATCGTGGAGATCCAGAGTGGCCTATTTCCTGATTCCACATATCGTGGAGATCCAGAGTGGCCTATTTCCTGATTCCACTCCACATATCGTGGAGATCCAGAGTGGCCTATTTCCTGATTCAATCACTGTTTTATGGATCAGCCTGCAGAATACTCTGGAGTCTTTGCTTCCACAGATTCCATGAAAAGCTGGACTGACTCCACTCCGCCGCAGTTCTACCCAGAGAGAATGTCAATTTATCAAAAGGAGTGCTTTCTTGCTGTGAATCCAGAGCAGAAACAATACAAGTGCCGAATGCAGAGCCCGAGGGCCAGCGAGTTTACAGAGTGCCCGGCATTCCAGCTCGCTGTGAAGGAAATCCAAGCTGCAGAAGCATCTCCTGTGGTTTGCATCACTGTAACCTGGCAGCCTCAAGAGCAACACGACACATCTTCTTCCCTGTCCCACCATGGATGACCTGGGGCCCTCTTCATGGCACCACCATAGATACTCTGCTCACTGACTCCATGGAAACAAGATTGCACCAGTCACTGGAAGAGGCAGTGGTCATGGGCAGGTCATGAGCAAGTCATGAGGTCTTTCTCCTGGGCTGCAGGAACAAGCCTTCATGTGCATAGTGTGAATGGCCACCCTAATCACCCCAGTCCTGTGGGTTGGTAGCCCCTGAAGCCAGTGGTAGTTATAAAGGCTCATAGTGCTGGTAAGGGCCACTTCCCTTCATGCCAAGTAACCCCCTTTATTAGTCTCTAGTGTGTAAAGCCTTTTGCAGAAATGGAAGGGCTTTGACTTGGAGGTGTCAGTCCCCAACCTCTTGGTAATGACCACATGCTGCAATCAATGGAATGCCAAAATACACATCTTCTGAATCAATGTGTAAAACCGCTGTTGTCATCGTCATGAGTGCACATGTCTCATCGTCATGTGTGCACATGTCTCTATTCCAACACTTCCATTCTGCTGACTGCATTGCTCTGTTCTCTCGTGGACTTGAGCTGTTTCCCTGCCACCGCTTTCTCCCTCGCTCCTATATTCACTAACGTGTACACTCTTGCCTACTCTCTGGGTGGACGTGTACCTGTTGGTGACCTATCTCCATCACCTATGTCGACCTTGCCTTGAAGGAGAAGCTGACATTCTGATGTTCTCCTACGGCCCGTGTGACTGGAAGGCGGTCATGCTATCGGAACTCTCTTCCACTGGCTCTACCATTACACACTGTAGCACTAGATGGGATATCCTGGCTCTACCATTACACACTGTAGCACTAGATGGGATATCCAAATATAAAGGTGGCTATCAATGTATGTACACCCGCGTGTTGTTGGCTTCCTGTTCCCTTTTCTCTTACCCTGGGATGCCTCTGAACCCCTGTTGTGGGTCCCCCCCACGCATACCTTCTTCAGGTCACCTTGCTCTCATGTCTGTTGGGTCACACGGTCCACATTGGCCTCCTGTGCTTTTCCTATACCGATTGCCTATCCACCTCCCAGGAAATTCCTCAAGACCCTCGTCTGCCACTTGTTCAGTACCCTTACACAATCTGTGCAAACAAACACGCTTCACGCATCCATGGCCTGGCTGAGGAGCATGACCTTGACTTCTCTGGCCTCACGGACACTTGATTCTCTGGACTGCCTGCTACCAGAGGGCTCCAAGAGGTATCGAGCCTTCACGTCCGCTACATTCACTCCTTCAGCCATGTACTTCTGCTTGCTTCTACTTTGTCCCCATCGCCAGAGCCTCATCCTTAGGATGGAGTTAGCCATAGGGTTGGGGCCAGGATCAGGGTTAGAGTTAGGAAGAGAGCTAGCGTAAGCATGAAGTTTAGGGTTAGATTTAGGGCTAGATGTAAGGAAATGGTTAGGGGTGTGGGAAAAATATAGCTAAGAAAAGAAGGGGGTTACAGGAGGTCTCCACCTTTAATGACGAAGTCAATTTTAGAAGAAGAGGGGATTCGGTCTAGGATCAGGGTTAGGTTAAAGGCATAGTTTAGGGTTGGGGGTTAGAAGGATAGGGTTAGGGATATGGTTAAAATTAGCTGTAAGATTAGGGCTGGGGCTAATGATGGGGCAGGTTGAAGGATATGTATGAGTAAAGAAAGGGGATTATAACGTGGCCCCCCCCTGAAATGAGGAAGTGAAAGACAGAAGAAGTAAAGACACACATCCCTTCTAGATCACTGCCGAGGAGAAGGGACTTCTCTTCTTTCCAGGGCCTGGCCTGCCAATGTCTGCTTGACGCCAAGACCTGCCTCACCCTTGCAACTGTCTACAGGGCTGCAGAAGACAGCCTCCTCTTTTTCAAGGAGTGGTCTGTCTTTATCGGTGTCTCCAAGGCCATCCTCATGATGGGGGATTTACCATCTGGCCGGACACCCCCTTCTGATATACCCACTGGTCTCCCTCTTGATTCAGATGAAGCTGCTATCCTCAGCACCTGGCCATCCCACCTACACACAGCAGAGGGCACACTCCTGATGCCATCCTATCCAATCATCCGTCGCACACAAACATCTCCAGCACAGACCTGCCCCAGGGATGACCACTCCCTCCTCCCGCTGCAGATTACAAGGGTTTTCACACTTGCCATGGTGTTCCTATATCGCAGGTCGATGAAGAGAGTTTCCATCCCACCACCACAGCCACAAGCCCCCCCTTCAGACAGAAATACCTTCATGTTCTTGACATAGAACACCTAGAAACTGACAGTCACAGCGAGCTCAGGGTACTTTCGGTCTTCACGCATCACACAACAGCAAAGCTGCATTGCACCAAACAGCCCTGCCCTTCTCGTTCAGATCCACGTGAGTGCGTGGAGACCCCCGTCCCGCGCCAGGGCACCATGCACATGGCAGTGGAACAGGCTATAAACCCCAGCTTTATAACTCCTCGGCCTTTGCTTCCACCTTCACCCCTCAGAGCCTGGCCTGGAGTGTGACCTCTAACCCGGACATCCTTCTAGCCAGCCTCCATGGAGCCTGCTCGCAACACCTTGGATGTCATGGCCCCCGTTGTCAAGACAAAACAGGTTCTAGCTGGTTGCACTCTAACCCGGCTAACATGATGAGGAAAAAACAAATACTTGAACGTTCCTGGAGAAAATCTGAGACTAGGCAAGGCTACTGGCCTTTCTCGGCGACATGAAAGGCTACAGGCCTTCCTGGGCGACATCAAAGGCTACAGGGCTTTCTGGGCGACATGAAAGGCTACTGGCCTTTCTGGGCGACATGAAAGGCTACAGGGCTTTCTGGGCGACATGAAAGGCTACTGGCCTTTCTGCACAGGTGCATTGATCTGGTGATTCGCAAGTCAGCTGAAGTATTTAGGATCTGCAGAGAGGTGCCCCCGGGGACTGCCCCTCTGCACCCATGGCTCCTCAATCCTGGGCACAGCGTGCCTGCATTCCACACAAAAAAACCTTCAGCTGAGTCAGGCCACGATTGAATCACTAGCTGTAGCTATCACTCTGTACCCCCCCCTTCGAGTTCCCCAGCCGAGCACCAAATGGCCCTCTTAGAAGTTCTTCTTCAAGCCAGTCACTCCTACTGATGCCATGACCCCAGTAAAGTAAATAAGCCAGACCATCAAGGGCAACATTGGCACCCTGGCCTCCTCCTTGGCTGTCCTGGGCAGCAGCTCCAGTGTCTAAGAGCTAGAGAAAGCCCACATCCTGCCACACCTGAAAAAGCCTTCTCATGGCCCAGCAATTACTGCTATCATGGCATTCATTGGCAAAGTCTGGGCCAAGATACCCTTCTTGCACCCCCTGGCCATTACAAAGAACACCACGGAATCACACCTCCTCTTCTATTAGAATTATTATTACTATAATAACGCGCTTAATACCAGCAAGTGGTTTCTAAGATTGGGATTCGAGCCTGTGTTGCGCTGCGTTGTTTTGCTTCCAAGACAAACGTGTTGCCCCTGAGCTATCCTTCCTCCCCGAGAGAGAGACACTCCTATGAGAGACACACTCCTAGTCGCTTGATAATACCTATGCCGCCATCCCCATCCGGCTTAATCTATCATTTGCCTTCACTTTCAACGCCATGACTTCCTGGTTACCTTCTGAGAGGTCCTCACCGGAAGTAGCCTGACACAGGCACCGCAAGTGTGCCACGCTTGTGATCTCCCCAAACACAATAAGCAGAAGGTGTGCGGGGCTGCGGAGGAGTTACCCTGTGGGCAACCAGCGCCTCTGCCAAACCTGTTGGCTGTGTGCTGTGTTATTTTATTTTTTTTAGATGCGCAACGAGGCGCAGCTGCGCTAAACGCTCAATTCCCGTCCGACGCGGAGAAAGGGACTGAGGGTTGGGTGGGCACGGAGGAGGTACCGTACGGGCATGCTGAGGCATGCACAACGTAAACTAAAGTTCTAATATGCTGCCAAGCAACACGCTCTGGCCCGTCCCCTATTCTGAGGGACATCACAAGAGCAGGGAGGAAAGAGGACGGGATGTCAGACCACCACTGTCTGGAAAAAAACCTTAAGCACCAAGACTGTGCCCTCAGATGGAGCACATGCTTACTATGGACCACGATGTCCAGGGTAGGTCAGGCTCTTCTCTGCCCCAGGCTACTATCTCACAGTATGGGCGCCCGCCCCCGAGGCCCTGCCATCTCCCCCTGGCTCTTTAACATGAAGTGGGGCCTTCTACCTGATCTTCTCCCCCTTCTCCTTTCAGTCTTATTCAAGCGACCGCGCGTCAACTCCCGGCCCGCTCAACACCTACCTCTTTCCTGTCCGGACCTGGAAGAACGAAAACTATCTGCCTCTCAATGCAGCTAAGGCTGGAATCATCTACCTGGGGCCATCTAGACCCCCTCTTGACTGTTTCCCTGCTGTGCCCCCTCTCTTTGGATCACCCGCCTCTCCTTTCCCCCTCCGATTCTGGAGCTCTTTAAGAAGGATCAGGCCCATCTCATAGTGGGCCAACCCACTGTGGCCGTTTCCCTGCTTTTTTGTGACACTTTTCTGTTGGGAAGCCCCCATACTCCCCTATATCCACCCACTTCTTCCCCTAAACATACATATGTTTAATAAAATTTCACTAACCCCACACCGCCCATAAAAAGGCAGCAGAGTAATGTGACAAAACTGCCATGAAAGTAATGCGGGGAGCGGCTGCAGTGAGCTGGCCCGGTCCAATCTAAGAAGTCTTTCTGAGGCATGCTCTGCCTTTCCTGTACTTCCTCCATAAGACGGAGGTGACCAGACATCTGTAGCCATCGAGGCTGGAGTTCTGCCTTAGAGTCACCCAGAAGAGTGCAGCTCGCAGGTCCTGGGACTCAGGGTTCATTATATCAGCCTATCCTTGCAATTCCTACACTGGCTCCAAACAGGTACCCGGATCACCTTCAAAGCCCACTGTGTCATCCACCTGACCGACTGGTGCTTGTGCCAGGGTACCCAGATCATGCCAGACCAGGACGTCCAAGTGTCCTCTTGCCAGGCATTCCTGGGGGCAGGACCATCAGAGCTGCTGGGGTTGGGCGGCGAGGGAGGCGGGTGTCTGGAACAAGACACCTCTGCTGAAGGAAAGGAGTAAAGCCTCACCCACTCAAGGGACTCTTTAAGCCTTAGAGTGGGACTGCCTCCTGCCTCACTTCTGTGGGCCTTGCGAGGGCCTCTACCACCTATTGGGCGGCGCGGTGGTCGGGTCTTCCCCCTGTTCCGTCCCTGCTTCACAGCGTTGGGCTACACTGTGCGCGTCTGTCTATCCCCTTGCACTTAACTGTTGCAGTTCCGGGGTGCTACATCTGTACATACTTGGATCCTGTGTTGATGCACTGTGGGTACTTCCAGGCACCTGTCACCCCTATCCTTGCACTTATCTAGTTTGAATGTGACAAGGCAATAAAGAGCAGTTCCTCCTTTTCCCACTTGTGATGCCTCAAAGTGACAGTGCTCAGGGATGAGCCTTATAAATCTATTACAAATAAGTAGATCCCGCCCACTGGCATCTTCTAGGTCCCGAATCCACTGCAGAGCAGGTCCTCGTCCAGACATCCTTCCGGAACTGAACAGTAGGAACTTCTCAGTCACCTGTAACATCATAGCCAGAAAAGAGCACACCTGGCAGTAAACAGACTGCATTTGCCATATCCAGCCTTGTGATAGCACCTAGCATCCACCACGGCAAGCCAAATTCCACCAAGCCATCAACCAGCAAAAGGACTCAGGCGAGGACAGCCAAAAGCTCTAGTCAATGGTGCCATCTCTGGCGGCAGATCGGGCACGGCCTTAATGTCAAACAAACCAAGCAAGGCAAGGTCACGCAGCAGCTGCCAGAAAAACCCTAGTACCTCCACAGTGGCCATTATAAGGTGCAGTGGGAACCACAGTGTTCAAAAGCTCTTCTGCTAAGAAAACAGGTCTTTTCAAGTTCCGAAGACTCAACATCACCCTTGAAGCATTGGCCACCAGTGACCCACCATTGCCTGATTCCTAAAGGCGACTTTAAACTGTGGGAGACTCACTAAAAGACCAGGCCTCTAAAGCAGAGGCGTTGCTAGGGGGGGGGCTAAAGGGGCTATAGCCCCTGGTCTTTTGGTTGTAGCCCCGGATAAAACCTCAGGAGCTACAGCCAAAAGGCTAGCTAGCCCCCAGTCCCGACAGTTCCGACATTACCTTAGCCCCGGGTCTTTCCCAGACCTAGCAACACCCCTGCTCTAAAGCATCAGAAGAGATCCAGACCTCTTCATGGGATATTAACACTCGCTTCACTATGAGCCCCAAAAGCGTCAGAAGAGAAGCAGACCTCTTCATGGGATATTAATACTCACCAGGTCGGTAGGACCCCCCTCCCCCACATTGCCCACCTACGTGAGGCTCATGACTCGTCGGTAGCTCCCCATGCCCCTGGGCCCGGGAGGCAGGGAGGCTGCTGATGGACACGTGAGGGTACACGACTCGTAGTATAACATAACATAGACACCATTTTCTAAACGCCAAGCGAAATAGCCTGCGTGCAAAAGCTGCAGCTTGGCCCCGCTGACCGCGCACAGAGAGCCTTGCACTTCCCCCAGCCTCCACCCCATGTCAGATCCGCTGAAGGCCCGTTCTCACGAGCAACTAGACACAAACAAGTAACAGAACAAACACTGTATCATTTACCTTCTGCAGTACATCACTGCCCTAGAAGTGACCTGATGTGTAGCCGGAGTCTGGAAAATAACAAGAACTACCCCAATCAAGTATGCCCCGACCCTGCGTCTAACCCCCAGCATTCAAGATATATGGTACCCACGACCCCCTGCCCAGATCCCCCAGATGAGGGGTTAACCACACTTACTAAATCCCTGCATTTCGCAGGCATATTCATGATGCTAAAATGTGTTGGAAAAGGTTAAAACGTGTAATGTCATTAAAGCAAGATGACCCCCCCCGCCCCCCCAAGACTATGTGCTTTAATGCCTAATGTATGATCACTGAAAAACCTACCATGTACCAACTAATGTTTGCTGCAAATGTAAAATGGATAATTGAAAAGCAATATATAGAATGCTTGTGTATGATGTGATGAAACACGATTGTATAGCATGAAGGCCATCTAGGGCATTGAGCCAATTCTTACTATAATCGAAAATGTTAGATCAATATGTTGCTTTCATGCTCCTGAATACATGATTCAACCTGATACTACCTCACGTCTGTTATTCATTTTTTGCCTGTCTCATGAACCGCAAGTATTAGAGCGACTAACGATATGTATTGCATGTGTCACTGGAAACATCCACTGTTATGAATGTAGAAATGTATGCATATGAGAACAACAGAACTGTGGAATTTCCCTAATGCTCCCAGCCTTAGCATCTGTCCCCTCTTATGGTATATTGTGTAGTCCAGTGAATAGAGAATCGCTCGAAGTTACAAGGCCATCTCCCCCTCCTCCCGCCAAGACCCTCCGGGGCCCGCTGGTGTTCGAGCAGCACAGCCTCACCTCCCCACATTCCTGCTGGACCCGCTTCAACTGTTTACCTCCCCCATGTCAGAGGCCGCTATGGCCTGGCCATGTGAATTATGAGCTACCTGGTCCTAAATTCCACCGCCTTTGAGGGGCCAGTTTTGTGCCCTTATTGACCCTATGGTATTCCAGTTCACTCCAAGTTTAACGGGCAATGGCGATAGTTATTCATCCCTGTACTAACATATTGTAAAACTATCCCTCACTACATCTAACAGAATAGAAGGACAAAGCAGCCTACCCTGTGCCCCCTGACAAGACACCTGGACTCATGAGACCAGGCCCTTAGGTTAAAGGTAACTGCACACTGATGTATTGGTGAAACTTTACGTTGCATACGGTTTCTCTCTGTCTCCCACTTGACCTTAGATTAATGTATTGTAGGATTTGCAGGACAACTGGAATTGTATAGTATGGTGAGTGTGTATGTGTGGCCACAAGGGCAAAGTGTTAGTGCAGCCACCAATCACCGATACAGACTGCGTCTGACTTGGCAGCTCCACCCCAAAGAGCCCAGCTGACCCGTCTGCCCCACATTGGCACCACGCAGACATTCACCAATCCTGGAGCAGCGCCTCTACACATCGTTTATAGTCTAGCCAACGCCACCCAATCCCTGAGACTATGTGCCCCCTATAGCTTACATCATGCATGACGTATTTTTGTAATAAATATGACTGTCTTTGCTATTGTCAGACAGAGCGCTCTCGGAGCTTGCAGAGTCCTTTGCATGCCCTATATCGATTTATATAAAAACCCTTTTAACTTCACCCGCACTTGGTCTTGGTCTCATTCCCTTCTGGGGTGTGTCCTTTATTGCCTCCCACTAAGGGGGGTTTACTGCCTTATTGGGGGACGCTTACTTTCACTACGAGCCCCAAAAGCTTCAGAAGAGAAGCAGACCTCTTCATGTGCTATAAATACTCGCCTCACTACAAGCCCCAAAACGCATCAGAAGAGATCCAGACCTCTTCATGGGATATTAATATTCACCTCACTATGAGCCCCAAAAGCATCAAAAGAGATCCAGACTTCTTCATACAATATTAATACTCGCCTAACCATGAGCCCCAAAAGCGTCAGAAGAGAAGCAGACCTCTTCATGGGCTATTAATACTCACCTCTCTATGAGCCCCAAAAGCATCAAAAGAGATCCAGACCTCTTCGTCTGATATTAATACTCGCCTCACTACAAGCCCCAAAAGCATCAGAAGAGTTCCAGACCTCTTCATGGGATATTAATACTCACCTCACTACGAGCCCCAAAAGTGTCAGAAGAGAAGCAGACCTCTTCATGGGATATTAATACTCACCTTACTATGAGCCCCAAAAGCATCAAAAGAGATCCAGACCTCTTCATGCAATATTAATACTCGCCTCACTACAAGCCCCAAAGCATCAGACGAGTACCAGACCTCTTCATGGGATATTAATACTCACCTCACTATGGGCCCCAAAAAGCGTCAGAAGAGATCCAGACCTCTTCATGGGATATTAATACTCGCCTCACTACGAGCCCCAAAAGCATCAAAAGAGATCCAGACTTCTTCATGTGATATTAATACTCGCCTCACCATGAGCCCCAAAAGCGTCAGAAGAGAAGCAGACCTCTTCATGGGCTATTAATACTCACCTCTCTATGAGCCCCAAAAGCATCAAAAAAGATCCAGACCTCTTCATGTGATATTAATACTCGCTTCACTACAAGCCCCAAAAGCATCAGAAGAGTTCCAGACCTCTTCATGGGATATTAATACTCGCCTCACTACAAGCCCCAAAAAGTGTCGGAAGAGATCCAGACCTCTTCATGGGATATTAATACTCACCTCACTATGAGCCCCAAAAGCATCAAAATAGATCCAGACCTCTTCATGCAATATTAATACTCGCCTCACTACAAGCCCCAAAAGCATCAGAAGAGTTCCAGACCTCTTCATGGGATATTAATACTCACATCACTATGGGCCCCAAAAAGCGTCAGAAGAGATCCAGACCTCTTCATGGGATATTAATACTCGCCTCACTACGAGCCCCAAAAGCGTCAGAAGAGATCCAGACCTCTTCATGCAATATTAATACTCTCCTCACTACAAGCCCCAAAAGCATCAGAAGAGTTCCAGACCTCTTCATGGGATATTAATACTCACCTCACTGCAAGCCCCAAAAGCGTCAGAAGAGAAGCAGACCTCTTCATAGGCTATTAATACTCGCCTCACTATAAAGACTTGCCTCACTGCAAGCCCCAAAAACGCCAGAAGAGTTCACTATGAACCCAAAATTGCTTCTTATGATTAGGCAGAGCTATTCAGGAGTTATTAATACTCGCATCACTGCGAGCCCCAGAGTACTTCTTTTTTATGATTATGGAGACCTCTTCATGGGCTATTAATACTTGCCTCACCACTGCTTGCCCCAGAATGCTTCTTTTTTATGATTATGCAGACCTCTCATGGGCTATTTATACTCGCCTCACTACGTGCACCAGAACACTTCTTTTTTAATGCTAATGCACACCTCTTCATGGCCTATTAATACTCACATTACTATGTGCACCAGAATGCTTCTTTTTATGATTATGCAGACCTCTTCATGGTATATTAATACTCGCCTCATTATGAGCCCCAAACGCGTCAGAAGAGTTCCAGAACTCTTCATGGGATATTAATACCTCACTACAAGCCCCAAACGCGTCAGAAGAGAAGCAGACCTCTTCATGGACTATTAATACTCACCTCACTATAAAGACTTGCCTCACTGCAAGCCCCAAAAATGCCAGAAGAGTAAACTATGAACCCAAAATTGCTTCTTATGATTAGGCAGAGCTATTCAGGAGCTATCAATACTCGCATCACTGCGAGCCCCAGAGTACTTCCTTTTATGATTATGCAGACCTTTCATGGGCTATTTATACTCGCCTCACTACGTGCACCAGAACGCTTCTTTTTTAATGCTAATGCACACCTCTTCATGCCTATTAATACTCACCTCACTATGTGCACCAGAATGCTTCTTTTTATGATTATGCAGACCTCTTCATGGTATATTAATACTCTCCTCACAACGTGCACCAGAACGCTTCTTTTTAGGATTATGCAGACCTCTTCATGGGCTATTAATACTCGCCTCACTACATGCACCACAATGCTTCTTTTTTATGATAATGCAGACCTCTTCATGGGCTATTAATACTCACCTCACTACGTGCCCCAGAACATTTCTTTTTTATGATTATGCAAACTGCTTCATGGGCTATTCATACTCACCTCACTACGTGCACCAGAATGCTTATTTTTTATTATTATGCAGACTGCTTCATGGGCTATTAATACTCACCTCACTACGTGCACCACAGTGCTTCTTTTTTATGATTATGCAGACCTCTTCATGGGCTATTAATACTCGCCTTACTGCAAGCCGTAGAATGCTTTTTATGATCATGCAGACCTTGTCATGGGCTATTAATACTTGCCTCACTACGTGCACCACAATGCTTCTTTTTTATGATTATGCAGACCTCGTCATGGGATATTAATACTTGCCTCACTACGTGCACCACAATGCTGCTTTTTATGATTATGCAGACCTCGTCATGGGCTATTAATACCTGCCTCACTACGTGCACCAGAACGCTTTTTTTTAAAGATTATGCAGACCTCTTCATTGGCTATTAATACTGCCTCACTACGTGCACTGGAATGCTTCTTTTTATGATTATGCAGACCTCTTCATGGGCTATTAATACTCGCCTCACTGCAAGCCGTAGAATGCTTTTTATGATTATGCCGATGTCTTCATGGGCTAATAATACTCCCCTCACTACGTACCCCAGAATGCTTCTTTCTAAGATTATCTAGACCTCTTCATGGGCTGTTAATACTGCCTCACTACGTGCACTGGAATGCTTCTTTTTATGATTATGCAGACCTCTTCATGGGCTATTAATACTCACCTCACTGCAAGGCATAGAATGCTTTTTATGATTATGCCGATGTCTTCGTGGGCTAATAATACTCCCCTCACTACGTGCCCCAGAATGCTTCTTTCTAAGATTATCTAGACCTCTTCATGGGCTGTTTATACTTGCCATACTACTTGCCACATAATGCTTCTTTTTTATGATTATGCAGACCTCTTCATGGGCTATTAATACTCACCTCACTACGTGCACCAGAACACTTCTTTTTATGATTATGCAGACCTCGTCATGGGGTATTAATACTTGCCTCACTACGTGCACCACAATGCTGCTTTTAATGATTATGCAGACCTCGTCATGGGCTATTAATACCTGCCTCACTACGAGAATGGGAAT
This sequence comes from Ambystoma mexicanum, assembly GCF_040938575.1. Taxonomy (NCBI): domain Eukaryota; kingdom Metazoa; phylum Chordata; class Amphibia; order Caudata; family Ambystomatidae; genus Ambystoma; species Ambystoma mexicanum. The sequence continues at coordinate 12,513,015 of NC_090940.1, forward strand.
GCTTCTTTTTATGATTATGCAGACCTCTTCATGGGCTATTAATACTCGTCTCACTACTTACCTCAGAATGCTTCTTTTTTGTGATTTTGCAGACCTCTTCATGGGCTATTAATACTCGCCTCCCTACGTGCACAGGAATGCTTCTTTTAAAGATTATGCAGACCTCTTCATGGGCTATTAACACTCACCTCACTACATGCACCAGAACATTTCTTTTTATGATTATGCAGAACTAGTCATGGGGTATTAATACTTGCCTCACTACGTGCACCACTATGCTGATTTTAATGATAATGCAGAGCTCGTCATGGGGTATTAATACTTGCCTCACTACGTGCACCACTATGCTGCTTTTAATGATTATGCAGACCTCTTCATGGGCTATTAATACTCGCCTCACTGCAAGCTGTAGAATGCTTTTTATGATTATGCCAATGTCTTCATGGGCTAATAATACTCCCCTCACTACGTGCCCCAGAATGCTTCTTTCTAAGATTATCTAGACCTCTTCAAGGGCTGTTAATACTGCCTCACTACGTGCATTGGAATGCTTCTTTTTATGATTATGAAGACCTCTTCATGGGCTATTAATACTCGCTTCACTGCAAGCCGTAGAATGCTTTTTATGATTATGCCGATGTCTTCGTGGGCTAATAATACTCCCCTCACTACGTGCCCCAGAATGCTTCTTTCTAAGATTATCTAGACCTCTTCATGGGCTGTTTATACTTGCCTCACTACTTGCCACATAATGCTTCTTTTTTATGATTATGCAGACCTCTTCATGGACTATTAATACTCACCTCACTACGTGCACCAGAACACTTCTTTTTATGATTATGCAGACCTCGTCATGGGGTATTAATACTTGCCTCACTACGTGCACCACAATGCTGCTTTTAATGATTATGCAGACCTCGTCATGGGCTATTAATACCTGCCTCACTACGAGAATGGGAATGCTTCTTTTTATGATTATGCAGACCTCGTCATGGGGTATTAATACTTGCCTCACTACGTGCACCACTATGCTGCTTTTAATGATTATGCAGACCTCGTCATGGGGTATTAATACTTGCCTCACTACGTGCACCACTATGCTGCTTTTAATAATTATGCAGACCTCGTCATGGGGTATTAATACTTGCCTCACTACGTGCACCACTATGCTGCTTTTAATGATTATGCAGACCTCGTCAAGGGGTATTAATACTTGCCTCACTACGTGCACCACTATGCTTCTTTTTATGATTTTGCAGACCTCTTCATGGGCTATTAATACTGCTTCACTACGTGCACTGGAATGCTTCTTTTTATGATTATGCAGACCTCTTCATGGGCTATTAATACTCATCTCACTACTTACCTCATAATGCTTCTTTTTTGTGATTTTGCAGACCTCTTCATGGGCTATTAATACTCGCCTCCCTACGTGCACAGGAATGCTTCTTTTTAAGATTATGCAGACCTCGTCATGGGGTATTAATACTTGCCTCACTACGTGCACCACTATGCTGCTTTTAATGATTATGCAGACCTCGTCATGGGGTATTAATACTTGCCTCACTACGTGCACCACTATGCTGCTTTTAATAATTATGCAGACCTCGTCATGGGGTATTAATACTTGCCTCACTACGTGCACCACTATGCTGCTTTTAATGATTATGCAGACCTCGTCAAGGGGTATTAATACTTGCCTCACTACGTGCACCACTATGCTTCTTTTTATGATTTTGCAGACCTCTTCATGGGCTATTAATACTGCTTCACTACGTGCACTGGAATGCTTCTTTTTATGATTATGCAGACCTCTGCATGCGCTATTAATACTCGCCTCACTGCAAGCCGTAGAATGCTTTTTATGATTATGCTGATGTCTTCATGGGCTAATAATACTCCCCTCACTACGTGCCCCAGAATGCTTCTTTCTAAGATTATCTAGACCTCTTCATGGGCTGTTAATACTGCCTCACTACGTGCACTGGAATGCTTCTTTGTATGATTATGCAGACCTCTTCATGGGCTATTAATACTCGCCTCACTGTAAGCCGTAGAATGCTTTTTATGATTATGCCGATGTCTTCATGGGCTAGTAATACTCCCCTCACTACGTGCCCCAGAATGCTTCTTTCTAAGATTATCTAGACCTCTTCATGGGCTGTTTATACTTGCCTCACTATTTGCCACATAATGCTTCTTTTTTATGATTATGCAGACCTCTTCATGGGCTATTAACACTCACCTCACTACGTGCACCAGAACACTTCTTTTTATGATTATGCAGACCTTGTCATGGGGTATTAATACTTGCCTCACTACGTGCACCACAATGCTGCTTTTAATGATTATGCAGACCTCGTCATGGGCTATTAATACTTACCTCACTACGAGAATGGGAATGCTTCTTTTTATGATTACGCAGACCTCTTCATGGGCTATTAATACTCGCCTCACTATGTGCTCCAGAATGCTTCTTTTTTAATGATTACGCAGACCTCTTCATGGGCTATTAATACTCGCCTGACTATGTGCTCCAGAATGCTTCTTTTTTTATGATTACGCAGACCTCTTCATGGGCTATTAATACTCGCCTCACTACGTGCACCAAAACGCTTCTTTTTTATGATTTTGCAGACCTCTTCATGGGCTATTATTACTTGCCTCCCTCCGTGCAAAGGAATGCTTCTTTTTATGATTATGCAGACCTCTTCATGGGCTATTAACACTCACCTCACTACGTGCACCATAACATTTTTTTTTATGATTATGCAGACCTCGTCATGGGGTATTAATACTTGCCTCACTACGTACACCACTATGCTGCTTTTAATGATTATGCAGACCTCGCCATGGGCTATTAATACTTGCCTCACTACGAGAATGGGAATGCTTCTTTTTATGATTTTGCAGACCTCTTCATGGGCTATTAATACTCGACTCCCTAAGTGCACAGGAATGCTTCTTTTTATGATTATGCAGACCTCTTCATGGGCTTTTAATACTCGCCTAACTGCAAGCTGTAGAATGCTTTTTATGATTATGCAGACGTCTTCATGGGCTAATAATACTCCCCTCACTATGTGCCCCAGAATACTTCTTTCTAAGATTATCTAGACCTCTTCATGGGCTATTTATACTTGCCTCACTACTTGCCACATAATGCTTATTATTTATGATTATGCAGACCTCTTCATGGGCTATTAATATTCACCTCACTACAAGCACCAGAATGCTTCTTTTTTATGAGTATGCAGACCTCTTCATGGGCTATTAATACTCGCTTCACAATGCACAACAAAATGCTTCTCTTTTATGATTATGCAAACCTCTTCATGGGCTATTAATACTCGCCTCACTATATGCACCAGAATGCTTCTTTTTTATGACTACACTGACTGCTTCATCGGCTATTAATACTCGCCTCACTATGTGCTCCAGAATGCTTCTTTTTTTATGATTACGCAGACCTCTTCATGGGCTATTAATACTCGCCTCACTATGTGCTCCAGAATGCTTCTTTTTTAATGATTACGCAGACCTCTTCATGGGCTATTAATACTCGCCTCACTATGTGCTCCAGAATGCTTCTTTTTTTATGATTACGCAGACCTCTTCATGGGCTATTAATACTCGCCTGACTATGTGCTCCAGAATGCTTCTTTTTTTATGATTACGCAGACCTCTTCATGGGCTATTAATACTCGCCTGACTATGTGCTCCAGAATGCTTCTTTTTTTATGATTACGCAGACCTCTTCATGGGCTATTAATACTCGCCTGACTATGTGCTCCAGAATGCTTCTTTTTTTATGATTACGCAGACCTCCTCATGGGCTATTAATACTCGCCTGACTTTGTGCTCCAGAATGCTTCTTTTTTTGTGATTACGCAGACCTCTTCATGGGCTATTAATACTCGCCTGACTATGTGCTCCAGAATGCTTCTTTTTTTGTGATTACGCAGACCTCTTCATGGGCTATTAATACTAGCCTGACTATGTGCTCCAGAATGCTTCTTTTTTTGTGATTACGCAGACCTCTTCATGGGCTATTAATACTCGCCTGACTATGTGCTCCAGAATCCTTCTTTTTTTATGATACGCAGACCTCTTCATGGACTATTAATACTGGCCTGACTATGGGCTCCAGAATGCTTCTTTTTTATGATTACGCAGACCTCTTCATGGGCTATTAATACTCGCCTGACTATGTGCTCCAGAATGCTTCTTTTTTTATGATTACGCAGACCTCTTCATGGGCTATTAATACTCGCCTGACTATGTGCTCCAGAAGGCTTCTTTTTTTATGATTACGCAGACCTCTTCATGGGCTATTAATACCCGCCTGACTATGTGCTCCAGGAGGCTTCTTTTTTTATGATTACGCAGACCTCTTCATGGGCTATTAATACTCGCCTGACTATGTGCTCCTGAAGGCTTCTTTTTTTATGAATACGCAGACCTCTTCATGGGCTATTAATACTCGCCTGACTATGTGCTCCAGAATGCTTCTTTTTTAATGATTACGCAGACCTCTTCATGGGCTATTAATACTCGCCTGACTATGTGCTCCAGAATGCTTCTTTTTTAATGATTACGCAGACCTCTTCATGGGCTATTAATACTCGCCTGACTATGTGCTCCAGAATGCTTCTTTTTTTATGATTACGCAGACCTCTTCATGGGCTATTAATACTCGCCTGACTATGTGCTCCAGAATGCTTCTTTTTTTATGATTACGCAGACCTCTTCATGGGCTATTAATACTCGCCTGACTATGTGCTCCAGAATGCTTCTTTTTTTATGATTACTCAGACCTCTTCATGGGCTATTAATACTCGCCTGACTATGTGCTCCAGAATGCTTCTTTTTTTATGATTACGCAGACCTCTTCATGGGCTATTAATACTCGCCTGACTATGTGCTCCAGAATGCTTCTTTTTTTATGATTACGCAGACCTCTTCATGGGCTATTAATACTCGACTGACTATGTACTCCAGAATGCTTCTTTTTTTATGATTACGCAGACCTCTTAATGGGCTATTAATACTCGCCTCACTATGTGCTCCAGAATGCTTCTTTTTTTGTGATTACGCAGACCTCTTCATGGGCTAATAATACTCGCCTGACTATGTGCTCCAGAATGCTTCTTTTTTAATGATTACGCAGACCTCTTCATGGGCTATTAATACTCGCCTGACTATGTGCTCCAGAATGCTTCTTTTTTTATGATTACGCAGACCTCTTCATGGGCTATTAATACTCGCCTGACTATGTGCTCCAGAATGCTTCTTTTTTTATGATTTCGCAGACCTCTTCATGGGCTATTAATACTCGCCTCACCTATGAAAGCAAGAATGCTACTTTTTATGATTTTTCAGGGGTAGTCCAGCAAAGAATTCTAGCATGTGTCCTTCTCCGTCAAAGGAGGGAAGAAGGACGTTCCACACTTGAGGGGGTTCTTCGTTCTGCAAATATACCACTGAGATAGTGAAACAAGCATCACATCCACATCTGCCACTTACAACCTCATGGGAGTTCACCTTGAACATATCGCTGCCGATCTCACAGTCTGAACATCTGGTGTTCACTTTGCAGAGCAAATTCCAATTAGACCCTTACCTGCCTAAGCACAGGATCAGTTAGCCGCCATTCCAGTTGCATTCCCTTGTGTTCCAATACCATTGTGCTGAAATTGAAACTAAGGGTCAACCCGTGGAAGGCCATACACTGCTTGAGTGTCATGTCTGGTCAGCATCATGTCCCTTACACATCCATATGTAAGGTGTTTCCCCCTAATGTTTCTGTAAGAAGGGGTGAGCAGCAACCTGTAGGAGTCCTGAGCATGGGATACTTACACCTTACCGCACACATGTGCGAATGACAACGCAAGTGGATGAGGACTGGGACCTCATCTGAGGGCCTATGGCTGACCTCTGTATGGGCAGGTTGCCCTGTGGGAGGGTTGGCCCCCCTCCTACTGCCAGGTCAGCCCTATTTGCTAACCGTAACTAGTCTGCACCTGGTTAAATAATGGTCACAGTCTTGTTTTGTTTGACAAAGCTTGACAGCCTTCTTTGTAAAAGAAAATGTGTAAAACCATATCCTAGATATTAAATAATTACATAACATCAATATGCCATACTTGGTAAATAAACAATTATTAGTTGGTTCACCTGGGAGCAGGTCAGTTCACATTTGGAAAAAAATAACTAAATATTATCAATTGGTTCACCTGGGAGCAGGTCAGTTCACATTTGGTAAATAAATAACTAAATATTATCAATTGGTTCACCTGGGAGCAGGTCAGTTCACATTTGGTAAATAAATAACTAAATATTATCAATTGGTTCACCTGGGAGCAAGTCAGTTCAGTTAAGAACGCGTAGCCAACACCCACGCCAAAAGAAGAAGTACGCACTGTAGCCGCTGTGAAGTAATCGCGTGTGAACCCCAACGTCTGGAAAACACACGCACCGCTTTCCACGAAGAGCATGTACAGAGCGATGGAAACCCACATGGGACCTTCAACCTGTGATGAGGGGAACGCCTGCGCGCACGTTACGTCACCTACACGCTTACGCACTAAGGGCCTTTCCTTGGAATTCATGCAAATGAACAAGTTACTTCTTACCTTGTAACGTTCTTTCGATGGGATGTTCCTCTGACGTATTCCTTATCTTAGATATCTCTTTCCAGCTTTGCTGGCCTGGGAAATTTTTTTCTCTAGAGGGCGCTGCGCATCGACGTCTGCCGAGTCGATGTCCCTCGACAGCCGCCGTATCGACGTCGACGTTATCCTGCCTATAAAGGCCGCGCACAGCGTCCGTTGCTCAGTTCCATTTTGTAGCCCACAATAATTCTTTCTGGACTAGACTAATCACCCTGAAGGAGCGTAAGCTGCAACAACAAGGGAAGTAGTACTGTGGGGATGGATGGGAGGGTCGATAAGGAATACGTCGGAGGAACATCCCATCGAAAGAACGTTACAAGGTAAGAAGTAACTTGTTCTTCGAAGGGATTGTGTCCTCCGACGTATTCCTTATCTTAGATAGGCTCCCATAGCAGTATTCTGTTATTGGAGGTGGGAGTACTGACTTCATGCTTCCTTTTATTGATGAATAGAGTGCAATACTGCCCTTCCAAACCTAGTCTCTTGACTGGAGGAGGAATCCAAGTTGTAAAACCGAGTAAAGGTATGGACGGATGACCATGTGGCAGCCGCACATATGTCTCTAACCGGCACTCCTCTTTTGAGGGCCGATGAAGCTGCGATACCTCTGGTCAAATGAGCCCTAAGGTTTTGAGGGGGCTCTTTTCCTGCCAGTTTATAACATTCCAAAATGGCTAGAATGATCCATCTGGAAATGGTGTGCTTAGTTATCGGTAACCCCAGCTTGTGACCTGCGTAGCCTACAAACAGCTGGTCTGCTTGTCTTATCCTAGCCAGTCTACTGATGTAAAAACTTAAAGCCCTTCTTGGGTCCAGCCTGTGTAACCTCTCTTCCTCTTTCCCCGGATGATGAGGAGGATAGAAAGATGGAAGGGTAATCTTCTGAGTGATATGGAATTCAGAAACCACCTTTGGGAGGAAATTAGGCTTCACTTGCAGAACAACTTTGTCTTTGTGAAAGATTGTATGAGCGGGTTTACAAGAAAGAGCTTGTAACTCGCTCACCCTTCTAGCAGATGTAAGTGCTATTAATAAGACAGTTTTAAGGGTAAGAAATCTTAACGAACAAGAATGGAGTGGTTCGAAAGGTGTGCCCATCAGGAAAGTTAGTACTAATTTTAAATCCCATAGGGGAACCTGGAATTGTCTTGGGGGATAAACGTTAGTTAACCCCTTTAGAAACTGTATTACCAAGGGTAACTTGAAATAGGATGGTTCTTCCGCAGTGCACTTAAAGATGGATAGCGCTGCGAGATAGCCCTTGTTGGTGCCAACTTGAAGGCCTAAATTCGCTAAATAGAGTAGGAAGGACAAAACCATTGGTGTACCACATGAAAAGGGGTCGATATTCTTTTCTCTACACCAGCTGCCAAATCTGTTCCAACGGCAGCAGTATAAATACTTTGTTGCTGGCCTCCTTGCCGAAAGCAACACCTCCATAACATCATCAGGGAGGTCCCAATCCTTGTACCTCAGCCTTTCAGAAGCCAAGCGTGAAGGTTGAGGGTTTTGATGTCTGGATGGAGAACCTGACCTCCCTTCTGTGAGAGTAGATTCTCTCTGAGTGGAAGTCGAAATGGAGGGCAGATGGACAAGTCTAGAAGGTCCGGGTACCACGTTCTCCTGGCCCAATCCGGGGCAATTAGGATCATGGTTTTCCGGAATCTTCTCAACCTCCTGATCATTTGAGGAATGACAGGGACCGGTGGGAACGCGTACAGAAGTGGAAACTCCCAGTCCACTATGAACGCGTCTCCCAGAGCTCCTCTCGGGGGAAATTCCCTTGAACAGAACAGATCGCACTTCCTGTTGACACTGGTGGCGAACAGATCCACCTGAGGGGTTCCCCAAAGGGCGAAGATCTCTTGAAGGACTTCCTGAGCTAGTTCCCACTCGTGGGAGACTGTGCTCTGCTTGCTCAGAGCGTCCGCTGTCAAGTTCTTCTCTCCGGCTAGGTGAACTGCCGATAGAGAGATTCCTTCTTGGATTGCCCAAAACCAGAGCTGCATCGCCTCTCTGCACAGAGTTAGTGATCCTACGCCTCCTCTTTTGTTGAGGTAATGCATGGCCACTGTATTGTCCGTCATTATCAGGACATTCTTTCCTTGTACAGATGGCAGGAACGCCTTCAGCGCAAGTCTGATGGCCCTCAGCTCTAACAGGTTGATATGTAGTCTGGACTCCGATGGAGACCAACGACCGCTGATGGTCAAGTCGTTGGCGTGGGCTCCCCACCCTGTGAGTGAGGCATCCATGACTACTGTTATCTCCGGCCAGGGTTGCCAAAACTGTTCTCCTTTCAGAATGTTCTCCTGACAGGCCCACCACTGAAGGTCTCGAGCCACCCTGTCGGGAACCTGAAGAAGATCTGTCATTCTCCCTGAGAATTGTGACCACTGAGTCCTCAGTGCCCACTGGAGGGATCTCATTCTCAGGCGAGCCTCTGGCACTAGGAAAATGCAGGATGCCATGAGGCCTAGCAACCTCAAAAAGTCGAAGGCTGGGAGACATTGGGCATCATGGAACTTGGTAACCATCTGTAGAATATCTTGAGCCCTCACCTCTGGTGGCGAGGCTTTTCCCAGGGAAGTGTCCAGGGTCGCTCCTATGAACTGGAGTCTCTGCAATGGTATCATTTGTGACTTCTTTAAATTGAGGGAGAAGCCCAGTCTGTGAAAGGAGGGGCAAACGTGATTTAGCTGGATCTGAGCTTGTTCCGAAGATACAGCCCTGATCAACCAATCGTCCAGGTAGGGGTAGACATGAATCCCTTCCCTCCTTAGACTTGCCGCCACTACCGACATTAACTTGGTGAAGACCCTCGGGGCGGAGGTCAGCCCAAATGGCAGCACTCGAAATTGATAATGAGAGTTGCCAATTGCGAACCTCAGGTGCAGTCCAGGGGCAGGGGCAGGAGGCAGCACAGGTCGCTGCAGAGGTGCCTGTGCATGTCTCTGCCCCTGACACTGTGACTTCATCACCAAGCACCAGCAGGGATGCCCCGTCCCAGGCCCGTCGGCAGGTAGGGGGGAGAGGTCCACGTCATCTGGCATTCCTCTACCTGCGGACAAGGGGACCCATGACTGGACTGAGTCCGTCCTGATTGGTGTCGCGTTGCGTACGCGTGACATTCATGATGACATGCGTGCTTCCTGGGGGGACCACGCACGTCATCACGAAGAGCTGCGTGCCTACGTGGCCCAGTTGGGAGGGACCATGGTCGGGGGTTTCCTCCATGTGTCGGCCAGTATTGCGGCCTCTCCTCCTCTGTGCACACTATACGCCAGTCGTTCTCCGTGCCGTCTTCCGGCCCAGATGCCATCAGAGCCCCCTGTGGATCTGCCCAACCAATGCAGCCAGCCTGGTGGAGATCCCATCCCTGCCACAGTCGGGAGTTGGAGGTCCAGCAGGGGTGGCCACCCCACCAACTGGACCCCAGCAGATGGAGGATGTGCCGGCATCATCGGGCAGGGCACGTGCACGACGGCGCCGGGGGATTTCATCAGTCTGGATGCCGTTGTGGTGGCAGAGGCAGTTGCGTCGGAGGCAGCAGCAGGCTCAGCGTGGGAGGCATCATGGCTCGGGCCATCAATACCCCGGGGGCAGGCATCGGCCGAGGGGCAGGAGGACCCCGGACTGGGAGTGTCTTCCCGTGTGGCAGCGGTTGGGCCTGCAAATAGATGCAGGGAGGCGGCGGGTGGCGAGGGCACGGCTCAGGATGGTCAGGGCGGAGAACTCCATGCTTTGGGCTTTGACGCGGGCAGAGGGCCTTGAGGAAACTCGCAGGGAGTTGAGGGATTCCGTGGCTGCATCCCTGCGAGACCTCGAGGCCAGGGAACAGGCCCGCCTCCGGAACATCGACGTGGAGTTCGATGATGCCCTTTCCCGGAACATCACGAAATGAGCCGTGGGACAGGCCCGCCGCCTTTGTAAATAGTTATGTAGGTGTAAGTTTCCTTTCTTTCTTCTTTTTCTTTGGGGCGCATGGACTATGCCCCGCATGTTTGTAAATAGTTGTTTATTATGTCATTTTTTTGTTAGGTTTCCTTTGTATTGTTGGGCTCATCGACCCTTGATTTTTCATTTGTATATAGTTATGGACCTGATTTCACCACTTATTTATTACCATGGAGGAATGGTTTGCTTATTTTTTTAACAGGATTTTTTTTTTTTTATGAACGGACGTTTTGGAGCCATTTTACTTTTGATTTTATTGATTTCAGCATGAATTTTTTTTGCCTTTATCTTGGACATCCAGACTTTTATTTATTTTTATTTTTCTTGTGTGATTTCATTTCATTATTCTGTTTTGTACAGAATACATTTTTATTTTTTAATTCATTTGTGTGGTCTTCTCTCATTGGTTTCGTGCATGTCACAATGTGGGTTTTCTCAGTCATGTGTCGTCATTGTGTGGGTCTGACGGATATGTATTCATGGCCATACTGGTTATTTGGGATTTATCATGACATGGGGATTTCAATGTGGAGAGGATGCAATGCTTGGTTGGGTGTTTGGACTGGGGTGGCGTGGGGTGGGATTTGGGTGGCCATAAGGGCCATGGGTCTGGATTGTGATGACGTGTTGGGTGGGGGAAATTAGTCGGGCCTGCTGGCAGGTGCCCGTCAATAGTGGGTGGGTGCGGGACATGAGTCGGGGCCTGCTGGCAGTTGCCCGTCAATGGTGGGGGGACATGTGTTGGGGCTCACAAGTGCATGGTGCCATGTGGGCTGCCTGCAGAGCATGGTCACGGGTGTAGGGTAGTCCCCTGTGGTGTGGGCTGCCTGCGGGGCAAGCCCAGGGTGGATGGGCTGCCTGCGGGGCATGCCCAGGGGTGTAGGGTTGTCTCTTGTGGTGTGGGTTGCCTGCAGGGCATGGGGAGGGGGGAAAGGGCATGCCCGGGAGGGCCCACACTGCCAAATTGTGTGTGAAACTCCATGCGCACCCCCGGAATACACGTACGCCGCTCGCACCAGCGAAATCGCATGTGAAAATCCACGTGCACCCCCCCCGAATACACGCACCCCGCTTGCGCCAGCGAAAACGCATGTAAAACTCCATGTGCACCCCCTGGAATATGCGCAGGCAGCCCATCCACCCTCGCCATGCCCCTCAGGCGGCCCATTCACCCTCCCCATACCCCACAGGCAGCCCACACCACAGGGGGGACTTTTTCCACGCATTTTACCTGATGCGAGCGGGGTACGTGTATTCCGGGGGTGCGCGTGGAGTTTCACACGCGTTTTCGCTGGCACGAGCAGGGTACATGTATTCCGGGGGTGCGCGTGGAGTTTTACACGCGATAGGCCTGGCGCAAGTGGGGTACGTGTATTTCAGGGGTGCGTGTGGAGTTTCACACGTGTTTTCACTGGCGCAAGCAGGGTACGTGTATTCTGAGGGGTGTGCAGGGAGTTTTACACGCGATTTCGTTGGCACGAGTGGGGTACGTGTATTCTGGGGGTGCGCATGGAGTTTTACACGCGATAGGCCTGGCGCGAGCAGGGTATGTGTATTCCGGGGGTGCGCGGGGAGTTTTCCATGCGTTTCCGCTGGCGCGAGCGGGGTACGCGTATTTGGAGGGGTACGCAGGGAGTTTTCCATGCTTTTTCGCTGGCGCGAGCAGGGTATGTGTATTCCGAGGGGTGTGCAGGGAGTTTTACATGCAATTTCGCTGGCGTGAGCGGGGGAAGTGTATTCCAGTGGTGCGTGGGGAGTTTTCCACATATTTTCGCGGGCGCAAGTGGGGTACGCGTATTCGGAGGGGTGCACGGGGAGTTTTCCACACGTTTTCGTGGTTGGGGGGCTGTATGTTGGTCCCCTGGCCTTTGCACCATGTACTGGATTTGTGCGATGTTTTTGCCGCATGCGGCATGGTTGGGGGCTTAACTGGTGCTCATGCAGGGTCACTGCACCACTTTGCACGACTGCTGGTTATGGATGTTAAAATCCATGAATACGCTGTGCGTCAAAATGGGTTTTGGCGCATACGGCTGGCGCAGACTACCACACGCGCACACTGTGCGCCAGCCGCATGCGCCACTTGTGCGCCGAATTCTATGATTACCCCCAAAGTGTTGGTTATCACTAAGCATTTGTGTATTTTAGTTTTATTGGTAGCACTTGGAAAAGCGTTATGTATGGACCTGAAACATGTAGTTCAAACGAGCATCTTTGTCAAGTAAAAATGCTCATAAATTGAAATGAAAAACAATTGATAAAATAAATAAAAAAATAAAGAGAAAAAAGATGACCGTCTCAGGTTAATGGCTTAGGAAACATTGTAATCTTCAACCTCCCGTCATATCTGCAGAGTCGCCGCCCCTATACCACCACTTCAGAATACAGCATTATGCTGGAGTGCAGCTGCATTTGGAGTGACGCAGCGATGCACGAGCACAGACACTCTGCCTGCGGCAATTGACATAATTGGCTGTAATCACAACATTTCATTCTGAATAATGAGCCTGTTTGAGGACATTTCAATTACTATCAGAAAACAAGCTCCCTCCCTGGCACTTCCCGGAGAAGAAAGCACGCACATGTCACCTGTGCGTACAGGCCATGCACATTTCTATAAATCAGGGCACTGTTAGGCAGAATCCCGTGCAGTGCCCTTAGGGACCACTACACACAATTAAGACTACAAGTGGCAATGCAAGTTCATCTTTGCTACAAGCCTGTACTACTATGTTAAAGTGATAGCAGTAGCTGAGCAGCCAGACTTATCGCAAGAGTAAGTGAGCAGTATCAAATAGTTACACAAAGGACAGCAATTACTGGGATTCTATCTTGATTCTACCCTTTCACTTGATAAACAGCTAGAATCCCTTGCCCCCTACACGGCTTACACGTGCAAACTGATAAGAGCCGGTAAACCATTCCTCTCCAATAAAAGCTGCTTAATCCTGGCCAGAGCCTTAATACTCTCCAGAATTGATTACTGCAACGCTCTGTATTCCGGAGCTAATAAAACAATAACTCAAAGACTACAAATACTACAAAATAATGCCCTGAGAGCAGCACTAGGCATAAACAAAAGATCCCATATCTCCTCCGCCAGACGCCATCACACAACTGGTTGACCACGGAGAACAAAATAAATATCAAGTTATCCCTGACCCACAAAGCCCTTAATAACTCTGCCCCTAGATACCTGATTGACAAATTCCACAGGAGAACATCTCTCAGACCGACCAGAGCTGTTAATTCTAATTGTTTGACAGTACGGAACTTTAGACTCACTACGATCTGAGGAAATAGCTTCCCGGTAAAGGCTGCAAAAACCTGGAACTCACTACCACAAGACTTAAGAGCGTACTTGCCCTATCTTCGTTTCAGAAAAAATGTCATTCAACTCCTCACCTCGACCGACCTTAGTTGACCTGTGTCACCTACCTCCTACTGGAATTACTTGCACTAATTCTTGACTCTATACATCTGCAACTCTGATTGACCTTACTTGAACTTTGTATATTTTGTAATTATCTGTGTTCCAGAGACCTACTTTATTCTCTGCTGTACGTTATACTATGATGTAACCTGTACGTTTTGCATTATCCTGCCACTGTGCCCTGCTACCGTTGGGTTTGGCGCACATAAAAAGTGAATAAAACACACAAACAAACAAACAAACAAACAAACTGTGACTCAAGCAAACACTGACTCAAGGTTTCAGGTAAAAAATATTACATTTATTTTCAAAACATCTGTTATAAAACACTACACTTCTATAAATTCGAAACCACACGTAAAATACACTACACACAACCAATTCCACTTGTTCCAGCAAATTCAAGGTAAGTACATTAGGATTTGACAGACCGGTGTTGCGATACTAACGCGTACCCGCGAATACAAATGCTCACAAAGTTAAAACACTCTTTGTACTTTAGAATTTCAAACAAGGGAAAAGTGAATAAAAATCATAGGCAATACTTTTTCAAGGGAAGGAGACTCGAGGACTTATTCAAATACACAGATTAAACTCAATAGGCCTGCGCCAGTGTCAATGGAGCAGATGCTCAGTTGCCGAGGATCACACGTTGAACAGTTCCAGATTCGAGATGCCAAGAGTTCGTAAAGATTGTCAAATGGAAGGAAAAGTTATAAGAGGGAGGGAAGAAAGAACAAATCTTTGTGGAGGAAAAGGGTTCACCCCGATCCTGGCTGGTCAGAGGGGGAGAATGACCAAGTGTGCACAGTACCTTTTTCCGTTGGAGAAAAGCTGGTGCCACAGCAGTTGTTCCTGGTAGTTCCTGCAGACTCACGGTTCCTGTAGCTTTAGTCGTGGGGACAAGAAGGACGATGACTGGAGCGATCTGCACTACCCAGGGATGAGGCCAGCAGCAGCGAAAAAGACAACAATGAATAAAAGGTGCGCTCCTTTAAATCAGGAGAGGGCTCTTCTGATGGCTATCCGGACCACTACAGCACAGCAGTGATTTCGACCCAGGAGAGGATTCTCTGTCTGAAGAAAAGACGAGTTGGTTGATCCCACCAGACTCAAGGGAAGAAGACTCCGGACTGGATCTTCTCTTAGTCGTTGAAGGGGTAGATAGCTCAGGACTGCAGCAGGGCTTCACCGGGACTCAGGGTTGCAGCAGCTGTCTTCTTCTCTGCTTCTCTTTGGTTCCTTGTAGTTCCAGAGGCGACTCTGCCTTCTAGCTCAAGTGTCCTGCCTTTTATGTCAAAATCCCCCATTCACTCAGCCTGGCTGTCAATCACTCAGCAGAGGGGTTGTCCAGCCCGGACAACCACCTCAGCCAATCAACACAAAGTGTGACTTGGGTCTCCAAGGAGACTCTGTGCAGGGGGTGACTACACCCCACCCTCACATTCAGCCCACCTAGACACCCAGACGCCAAAGGAGGGCTTCTGGTCAGAAGCCCGCCAAAGGTCGGCGAACAAAGGAGGCAAACCTGGTTTGCCGCGCAAAGAAAGACCCAAGAAGGATGTTAACAAAAAGAAATGGCGATTAAACCCAACCAGAGCTGAAATAAAAAGTATTTGGGCTAGCGGGTTTAAAGTTTGAGGCTACTAAAATAGCCTAAAACACTACCACGTTATGTAATATAATCGGGTAGGAAAATTAGGGTAGGTATCACTGCCACCAGCCAAGTCTCAATGTTAAGGGAGCGAAAGAATGCCCCAAGAGGTACAGTTAAAAAGGGCTAAGAATTAACCCTTTTCAATACTCCATGTAAGATGGGGTGTACTGGATCTGTGGTTAAATGACTATGTAAAGTTAATGACAACTTCACCCTTTTCTGGGGGACAGCAATCAGCCCCAGAAATGGAGTCAGTGGGAAGTCTAAAAGACAACCCTGTGTTACTGCACTGAAGGTGCTGTGTAACACACAAAAGAGTGGGGCTACTGAAGTGGTGTACTCCAGAGTCCACAATCACAAAAACAGATGAAATACAGATGGCAAAACACAGGTAAGAGTGGGGGAAAAGCTCACACTCTTACCAAGTGGAAAAAATAAACTCCAGAAATCCAGCAAAGCTGCTGAGGAACTCACTAGGTAAGGGAAATTAGCCATAGAATGAGAATTCTCCCTAACAGGCACCTCCATCATCAGCTAAGAAACTTGAAACCCTTCAAAAAAAGAGGTCAATGTCACATTACATGTCGTGACTCTATCGCAATACCTTTAGGTAAAACGTATCCCTAGGGTTTTACACATTTTGTTAAATAACCCTGTAGAAATATCCACAACTGCTTTAAGACCCGGAATATGACACCAAACAAGGAACCCTAAGATCTCATTCTATTCACAATGAAGAGACATCAGTTTACTTTATGTAGAGGGATTTGAATGTTATGCAGCAACCGGGAGCCAGTGGAGAGATTTTAGAGCTGGAGAGATATGGACCATGGACGTGAGGCCAAGGATATGTCTTGCAACCCTAGTCTGGATTAGCTGGAGGGGACAGAGAGAGAAAGAGGCAGGTTGAGGAAGAGGCTGTTGCAGTAGCCCAGCCTAGAGAGTACCGGAGCTCTAGAGACATTGAGCTTCTGGTGAAAACTGAGGAAAGGGAGGATACCTCTGAGGCGGCGGAGTTGGAAATGGGCGTTCTTGCAAGGCCCAGGATGTGAGGGAGGAAAGAGAGAGAGGAGTCAAAGATGACTCCAAGTTTTCTGGCTTCAGATGAAGGAGAGGGGGGGAGCCCATAGAGGGTTGCCAGAGTGAAGGGAGGAAAGAAGGAGCAGGAGTCCTGATGAGAAGGATCTCAGTCTTGCTGGCATTGAGACAGAGATCATTGGAGGTGCACCAGGACTGGATAGCAGACTGGCAGTCAGGAATGGTAGAGGAAGTAGTGAGTGGATCAGAGGAAAGGTTGAAGAAGAGCAAACAGAGCGAGATAGACATTAAAGAGCCAGGCTGAAAGGGTGGAGTCCTGGGGAACGCCACAGGTGGAGATAGAGGTGGGGGAGGAGAGAGAACCCAGGATAACCTGGGAGGGGTCGGTCAATGAAGAAGGAGGTCAGCCAGACTAGTGCCCGCTCCGAGATACCCAGGGTATCACGCAGCAGCTTTATGAGGATAGAGTGGTTGACCGTATTGAAAGCCAAGGAGGGATCGAGTAGAATGAGAACAGTTGGAGTCAAGAGACGCAAGCAGTTCTTTATGGGTGTTCAGGAAAGCAGAGGAGAGATCGAGTAGAATAAGAACAGCTGGAGTCGAGAGATGCAAGCAGTTCTTTACGGGTGTTCAGGAAAGCAGAGGAGAGATTGAGTAGAATGAGAACAGTTGGAGTCAAGAGACGCGAGCAGTTCTTTACGGGTATTCAGGAAAGCAGAGGAGAGATCGAGTAGAATGAGAACAGTTGGAGTCGAGAGACGCGAGCAGTTCTTTACGGGTGTTCAGGAAAGCAGAGGAGAGATTGAGTAGAATGAGAACAGTTGGAGTAAAGAGACGCGAGCAGTTCTTTACGGGTATTCAGGAAAGCAGAGGAGAGATTGAGTAGAATGAGAACAGTTGGAGTCGAGAGATGCGAGCAGTTCTTTAAAGGTGTTCAGGAAAGCAGAGGAGAGATCGAGTAGAATGAGAACAGTTGGAGTCGAGAGACGCGAGCAGTTCTTTACGGGTGTTCAGGAAAGCAGAGGAGAGATTGAGTAGAATGAGAACAGTTGGAGTAAAGAGACGCGAGCAGTTCTTTACGGGTATTCAGGAAAGCAGAGGAGAGATTGAGTAGAATGAGAACATTTGGAGTCGAGAGATGCGAGCAGTTCTTTACGGGTGTTCAGGAAAGCAGTTTCCATGCCTCTGGATGATCAGAATTCAGATTGATGGTCGTGCAGGCAACAGACAAGCTCAGTGTGCTGGGTCTGCTGGGGGAAGACCAATTTCTCCAAAAGTTTCCCCAAGGAAGGGAGTGATAGAGATGGGACAGTAGTTAGCCAGACACGAGGGGTCGGAGGATGGCTTTTTGAGGAGGGGGTGCACAAGGGAGTGCTTGAGATAATCCGAAAGATTGGGAATATTTCTTCACAATTTACAGAACAATGTTCACGGATGTCTGACAGGCCCTCAAGATGCAGGGAGTTCATTGCTAGGAGAAGGGGCTTTGGTGCAGTTCTTGTTGGGTATTTAGATATTTCCTTATCTCAGGCAGCAAATGCTTAAACGATCCAAGGTGGAGGAGGAGTTCAGTGCGTAAACTATGGGTCACAGGCATCTTGAGACCCTAGTGAGGGTTGTAAACCACCTTTAATTAGATGCACACTGCTATCAGACCAGTGCCTTATAAACTCCTGGACTGGCCTTAGAGAAGTAGGGATTAGCCACCGGGCGGACATGATCCAGAGTGCACAGTGGGATTATTCCATTTAATGATATTTCATGTGAGACTGATCTGTTTGGGGACTTCAGTCGTGTTCTGGAGGACTAAGTGTGAAGACTGAGTGCAGCGTCCTGGAAGGGCTTTCTTTAGATGATGAATCTGTGCCTGGAATAGAACATGTTAGCACTTGCAGTGATCGCAACTGTGCAACAATCGATATTCATTACATTTCTCTTCCTGCTGATAGTTCTCAGCCGATCAACCTTGCAAGCTCGAGGAGTGAGCCACCGCAAGCTGAAGGGGGAGCGTGTTCGGCTGGGTGTAGGATCTGACCGCGCTTTGTTCAGCAGCATGTGAGAGAGTGCAGGAGTAGCACCTCATTGTGCACATTCAAGGCTCACCATCTACCTGCCATTGAGAGAGTGAGGTTGTGTGTTGCTAGCTCAAATGCATTCAAATAAAAAGCTAATGCCCTGATTCATGGAATTTTTTGCTTGGAAAATAGCGTATTTCGTGCAAAACTGCACACAAATCCGCATTAGTTGATTCATGGAATCGAATGCGTGGTACTTTTCCTGGACTTGTGTGGAGTTTGCGCAGGCTCGGCACATTTTCGAGACCTGCTGAGGGCCTTGCGTGAGACTCCATGCGTGTGCATGGCTTGCGCAGACAGTTGGGAAGGGGGCGGAACACTAAAAATGGGGAAGAACTTGCTAAAAAAGAAGGCGTTCTGAGAGAGCGCCTGCAGGCAGTGCTTTGCATGCACACAACTGCATGGCACTAGACGTATGCATGGATTCGATCGTTCAACCTCTCGGCCAAGAAATGGCCACACAAGTCCTTCAAACTATCTGCCACCTGAAGGCAGGCGTAAGTACACTTGTGCATAGGAATCGCAGCACAGAGGTGGGTTTGCATGTCGGATTTTGGGGTGCGTGTAAGCAACCAGGGTACTGATCCAATTTAGGGGTGGGCATATGCATTGTAGCAAGGTGCAGGAACGGTTTACAGGGGTTCGCACGCAGATTTTTCAAGATGCAAACAGTAGATGCAGGACTGCTTGCGGGAAACCCCACTCACTCTTTGAAGAGTGTGGGCATTAGTGTCCAGGGGTGCACGCAAAGGTCGCTGTCCTGGCTGGTTTTGGTTTCAGTGGGCCGTGTCGGAGGCTTTCCAGCCGTGACTTGCGAATATGGTTACTTTGTGCAGTAAATTCCATGAATACACGGGGCACGCATTTTTTAATCTGAGCACAGGCTTGCGCAGTGTCCTTCTCGGTGTGTGGCCCCTGCGGCATTTCTGCACACATTTCCATGAATCAGGCCCTAAAACTATACGCTGACAAAGGGAACACTTCACAGAAGAACTCAGTATAGCAGTAAACAAAAAAACATAAAAAGGAGGCTGTACATAGTTAATTTAGGTTTTGAATAGATTAGTTAGGGTCAAAGCTAAGATAATGAAAGGGCAGATTCAGTAAAGGGCCCGTATAGGACTGTTTTCAGCAGAGCGTGTGCCACTTGGGATAAAACTACACAGACAAGAGTACTGAAGAGCCGCTGGGCGATTCAGCAGAGGGGCCCAGGTATGCTTAGTATTGGGCTTGGGTGAGAGAGTTAGAGGAAGAGGAGAGTCTTCACTGAAATACTAAAGTCTCTCTTCTCTCATTTCAGACCCTAGCATAATAGGATTGGGAACGAGTGCTGGACTTTTTTATTTGATCCAATCCTTCTTTCCCTTGGGGTGTAAAGGGCACAGCCATATCTGGGAGGACTGTGCTTTGGATGCTTATGGGGTTCTGTGAGGTTTGCAGCTCTTGCAGAATTCCTCTGGTACCGGACAACATCTTGCGCATAAATTCTGGAAATGAAACCAGAGACGTTTTTATGGGGGGGCAAAAGGGGCACTTGCTCAGGGCCCCCACCTTGGAGGTGGGCCCCAGAAGGCTGCCTGATCTGAAGAAGTAAGATTCCATTGTCCACCAGTCTTAAATAGCACATGTCAGGACATTTTATGGGGTGCTCCTGAGGCTCTAAGCCCATTGCCTTTCTGTTTTGACAAGTACATTCTGCCTTGATCAATTCATCACTGTGGTATACATAGTTTGTGTGTTCCTTACGGCACAACTCTGTATCATTCTTTTCTTTGTGGTGAAATGATGTTGATGATGTGCAATAGGCAACAGTGAAATGCATATTGATCAATTGAGTGCCACAATGGTTCCGAAGTTAGCTCAGTGTGTGTAGCACCCATTGCAAGCTATGTGGTCATATGCAAAATTAGAATATCACATTCCAGCAAGGCTGGCTGAGCCTTTCCTATGTCGGATGTTTATAAACTTGACTGCACATGTACTTGGTTTTGCAAAACAACATCTGCTATTATCGGCAATGTGCCTGCACCAGATAGGGGTTGCTATAAAAACTAACATATCATCCGTGTGGTGAAGGTCTAGAAATTGGTTTGTTCAGGTGGGGTGTTGTAAAACCTAGGCAATTGCCTCCAACAATGGCATAAACTGTTAGTCCAAGAGGTGATTAAGTATCCAAATTCAAGACTATGGAATGACAGCGTTCATGTTAGTATCCTGGATTTGCCAGCAGATGATACAGTGAGCCTGGTCAAATCATCTAATATATCTTACATTACTGTGCTGTCTTCAGTGAGGTTTGCCTCCCTGCATGCTGCTGGTATCGTTTAGCCCATTACTTGATCTTTTTTCTTATGTAGGCCATTTGGGTGGAAGGGTTGGTAGACAGAAGAGAGCAGACCATATGTTGCAGGCCTCAGCCAAGCATATTTTAAGGACTGCTTGTTTGACACACAAAAAAACGGTTTGCTTTTTGGTAAAAATCCAAAGTTGTTATGCACATTTGTAAATGAAAATTCCACAAGCCATTGTTTTGCAAGTATTTAAAGCTTTAAAATACAAATGACAGACCCAGATTAAATGTGTTAAATGACGTACATTGACATGCTGGTTCTTATATACCTCCCTGGATGATGGAGAGATTGAAGCTAGAATCATTCCCCTTTTGCATAACACCCTTCTTTAATATTTTGTTTAAAAATGGTCAGGTTTGGTAATGTGATTTGTGTACTTTCCAAGTCCGTTTTTATAAAATGAGATTGTTTTAGTTCATGGTAAGAACAGGAAAAGAAAGTGTTCAAATTCAGAAATTGCAGAGTTGGCACAAGTCCCAGCTTCACCCCTTAACCAATGTGTCATCCTGGGCATCTCATGTAATCTTGTATTGCCAAACCGCTCAATATTACCAGTCCCTAAACCTTTCAAAATTGTCAGCCCTTGCGAGTGATTGCCTTCTCATGGTATGATCTTCATAAAAGCCTTAAATCCTGGTTTCACTGTGTTAATAGTGAGCATATTCATATCACACACCACAGGCATTTGTTCCTTTGATATCTAAGGGCAACACTATTTGAAAACCATATCCCACTTCTAATCTCAGTCCGTCTGGATAAAGAGACCTTCCTGGTAGCTTCTAATCTGCCTCCACTATCCATGCTACGGTATGTGTAGCGTTCTCCTTTCTTCCAGTTGGGGGTCTCTATCCATGCATGAGCACTTCTGCATTCTGTGAGGCATCTGATGTGCGTTCTCTATCTATTCTGGGTTACATGCGCCATTTACACACAGTCCTGCATTAATACTACACCTACCTTCCTGGATGTTGTTGATAAAACGTATCCTGTATGTACTAGAACAGTAACCTCTTCGTAGAGTCATAATGTTGGCCTTCAGATGCTACTTGTTTATCATTCTGATTAGAGCAAGAATGAAGAGGGCAAGGGGACTGAAAGGGAGTAAACGTGCTTACTATGCTGCGAGACAGCATATCAACCTATAGGATGTGAGCACGACGGGTGGGGGTAGGAGGGTGCGACCAGTATTCTTGATCCCTTAATTCCTTTGGGTTGGTGGAGGGGGGCCCCAAATATGTCTGTGCAAAGAGCCCCAAAAGTGCTTAAAATGGCCCTGCATGAAACAAAATCCCCTTGACTCAGGATGTGGAAGGGTAGATACACCTGGTAATAAGAAACTACAGAATGTCAGGTCATGCAAGCTGCAAGGGAAGGGGTCTTGGCAGTCAAGGTTCCTCGAGTGATGGTTGGAATATGTTTCAAGATAAGTTTCTTCACCCAATTCTCTGATGCAAAAGTGAAGGCATTTCCCAACCTAAAATAGAGGGGGGAGCCCGGAATGCAATGACAGCTGATGTGATGTCATACGCACCAAAGACTGCTGACCAACGCTCAGTTACTGATGTAGGTCCTACATGTTCAGCTTTGTGTATTAAAGGTTTTCAGGGGCCACCTTTGAGCAGAAGATAAATCAAGACACCACTTGTTGTGGGATAAATTCTAGTTACTTTGGTGGAGTGTGACTGCTTATTAACTAAACAATTTTGACACGTAGAATGAGTTTTAAAATATCCCAATTTATCAAGAGGATATCTCTGCACACTTCACCTCAGCTTTTTCATTTGAAGCTGGCAGTAAAATAGCCAGAAGATTCAAGGCCTCTACCTGTGATGCTGGAAATGCATCTGAGGGGCAGGGCCTCTGAATCCTTGTCCTATTACTGTTTTTACCGTGTGATCTGTTATGTTTTCTGCCCCGGAGTCCATGTGGGACTCCTGGCAGTGCAGCTCTCTCTTTTGGTTTGGTGAACAGACCCACGGGATACCCTTATGGCGCCCATGGGTAGGGGTACAACCCTGTGCCCCTAGTGTATGTGTTTGGGTACCTGTGGGTGGCCCCAGAGCAGGGTATGGGCTGGTGGCAGCTCCGTGCTGAATTTGACAGGTGCTCCGGGTGTCCTCCCTTTTGGGATACCCTGACCCTGCCATTGGGATCAGTTGATTCCTGATAGAAAACAAGATGGCCCCTGTGGCCTCTTGCTTTCTATGGCCTGTTATCTTGTTTTCCCAAAGTCCTGGGAAGCCCTGTCTCTGTCCCTTCCCCCTGACTGGCTGTTGGGTGGAAGTTCCATGTATGGTGTTGTTGTGAAGGCCCAGCTAGACTGACTGGAGCCTTCCCAGTGACTGTATGTTGTGGGTACCTCCTGTGGGTGGGACCTGGGTGAATGGAGTGTGTGACCAATATACACTCCTTGTTGTGGTTGTCTGGTTTCTGGCATGAGAGACAAAGACTGAGACAGCCCTGCCCGAAACTGGCCTGAATGCAGTGTGTAGTGTTGAATGGCTGGGTACTTGTCCCAATCCACATTCCCTGTTGTGAGTGTCTGGAAGGGAGGAATGTGGCCTGAATGCACTGTGTGCCTGATTGGCTGACTGACTGCATGAATGCCCTGCAGTATGATTGGCTGCTGAGTGTGTGCCAGCAGCGTGGATGAGAGAGAGGATAGTATATCTGGGGACCTCTCACCACTGGAAAAGTGTTCAGAAGGGACCTTTGGTTGAGAAGCGACCATTGTGCTCCTAATGCAGCCAGGGAGCTGAGTCTCCACTCTACGAGTAACTGGAACTGCTGATCCTCGATGTCCAGCTGGAAGAAGAAGACTTGCTGTGGCATTTGCTTCGACCGATCCGAAGGCTGACGAATTCGTTGAGGGCTGACCCGAGAGAGGACCTGGTAAGGCACCCTCTTCCCGTGCTCCGAGGGACCATCGAGCACCGCTCCATCTTCGCCGAAGCGCCCTGGAAGACAGACCCTCGAAAGGCTGTCGACCCGAGACGGGACCGCTGAGGATATCGAGGTGAAGCACCCGGACATCGACGCCGTCGAAGTCCATTTCCATCGACCAGGGTTCGCAGGTTTGTGTATCCGCTGGAGGCCCGTCGAAGTTGTGTTGCCCAGCCGTGGGAACCACTTGACGCCGTGCCGCCGACGACTGGAGCCGTCCGCTCCTTTGCCTAAGAACATTCACTCGAAGGACTCTCTCGACCGCATCGTCGACCGCTTATCCTGCCGGAGAAAGTCGAGGACGACCAACGCGCCGAGGAGAAACCTGCCGCTGGGTTTCCCGCCACCCGACGACCTCAAAGACTCGGACGACTCAACGCCCTTGCTGGGCCTCCGTCTCTACAATCTTTGCGGTCCCGGACTATTGTCATCGAGGTGCCCCGCACACCTCCGCCTTGCAGGACGCCGACGCTCCGACGCCGACGAGCACCGCTCGGACGAAGCTGCCGCCTCATCGACATCGTTCTACCTCGTTTGTCGACGGACGTTCGACGCCCCGTGCCTCCCGCTTGAAAGGGAAGGCATTCAAGAAGGGCCGTCGATTCCCCGTCGCCGAACAGCGAGTTCCTCGACGTTTGTCCACGCCTCTTCGAGGAGCTCGACTCCACCAGGTACATTGGGGGGGTAAAAACATTATAGGAGAGAATAAGACTTGCAGAGCAATATATGGACTGGGCTTGTGCTATATCTTTATTTACAGGTTGCCCAGGTGGGGGGATCTCCACACCGAACTCTGCCTATTGCTCAACCATCTTATTTTCTCTCCTCTCTCTATTGCTGGTTTCCCTCTATTGGTCTGTGTGACATTGTACAGTATTGTTAATGCACTGTAATGAGATCTAGGGTGGTACCACTTTAGGATTGTATATATTTGCCATTGTAGATTTTGCCGGAGTACAAAGTGAGTTATTAAGATAAATGTACATAACCTTAAATATTGATTATATAAAGACTGTGTTCTAATCAATACAGAGTGTGGATATTCCTTTGTGGGGGCTTGGGGGATACACTGTACTTAAGAACCAGCCTGCATCACCTCCTGAGAAGCTAGGCCTTGATTGCTCGACCATTGCTACCGAATAGAGAATCTTGGCTGGGGTCTTCTGTGCCTCTCCTCCACCATATAGGGAGCGGAAGTACAGACACCCCCCACCGGTCGTTGAGGCCCGTCTCTCACACTACCTCTGTAGCGTCTTGAAGAGCTGGGCCACTTCTCCTGCACATGTGTACGGTTGGTGGGTGTGACAAAGCCACTGACCATGGCAAGAGCTCAGACAGATAATGTCATGCGTGGAGGCAAAAGCGGACTGCTCCCATCTGCCGCAGTGCCACTGCCAGTCAAACAAAACTCAACAGGACGCATAGGGAAAGGGATAGTTCGGCCAGAAATGCTATTGTCCCAATCGATTGGGGATGTATTTTAAAGAATACATCGATCATTCTTAAAATAAATTCCAATACAACTTACCCGAGTTTTTCTCACTTTAACAGATGAGAAAACGACGTGTCGGGTCTTGCCATCTTGTGCTAATCTTATCCGTTGATCCATTGCCCTAAATTCAAATATCAATTGATCCGCCAGGTGGAAGCCTGCCCACAGTGAATGCTCAATTGATCCGCCAGGTGGGAGCCTGCCCACAGTGAATGATCAATTGATCCGCCAGGTGGGAGCCTGCCCACAGTGAATGATCAATTGATCTGCCAGGTGGGAGCCTGCCCACAGTGAATGATCAATTGATCCGCCAGGTGGAAGCCTGCCCACAGTGAATGATCAATTGATCGGCCAGGTGGGAGCCTGCCCACAGTGAATGATCAATTGAACAGCCAGGTGGAAGCCTGACTACAGTTATTATCAGAGAAAGTGACTTTATGGAGCACAGTGTTAGTGGCCAAATGGAAAGAAACAGTTAGTGACCCAATGGAGAACAGTGTCTGGTATCCACTGGAGTACACTTTCGATCACTCAATGGTATGGGGTGTCAATGACCTAATGGGCCACTGCGTTACTGACCCAATGGAGCTCAGTGTCCGTGACCTAACAGAGTTCAGTGTTAGTGACCCAAAAAGGCACTGGGCCTCATTACGACCCTGGCGCTAAGGGGTCTGCGCCAGCGTTAGCTGCGCGGACCCCTTACCGCCAACTACGAGTTCCTGGAGCGCCATGGTCATTTTTCCGCCCGCTTTTTGCGGGCGGAAAAATCCATGGCGCTCTGGGACCTTGGTGTTAATTACGCCACCGTATTTTACGGTGGCGTAATTAACTCCTTCCCCACTCCCATTGAGCCCTATGGGGCCGAAATGGGAATGGGGAAGGGTAAATGGGTCAATGGGGACTTACCGCCCCGCCGACCTCGGAATGGGGCGGTAAGTCCGCCATCCGCCATGGCGTAAAGGGACTTTGCGCCATGGCCGGAAAGTCCGTCGCTGGCGGAAAAAATCCGCCAGGGTCGTAATGAGGGCCACAGTGTTAGTAACTAAATGGAGCACACTGACAATGTGTAAAATTGCGCGTGGTGGAAATGACCTAATTAAGCTAAGTGATAAAGATGCAGAGGAGCACAGTTTTACTGACCGAACGGAACACGCTATAAGGGTCCCAATGGGGAACAGTTTTACTGAGACAATGGAGCACACTGGCAATCATTCTATTTTACGGGCTGTCAATGACGTATTGGAAGATACTGTAAGTGACCCAGAGGAGCAAGTGTTGATGACTCAGTGGATCTCAGCGATACCAACCCAATGGGCCTCAGTGTTAAGTGACTCAAAGGAGAACACTCTTAATGAAACGAAGAACACTAGTAGTGACCCAGTGGAGCAAAGCGATAGTGAGCCAATGAAGCGTACTCCTAGAGAACCAATGGAGAACACTAGTAGTGACCCAGTGAAGCACAGTGTTAGTGAGTCAATGAAGCATACTCCTAGAGAACCAATGGAGAACACTAGTAGTGACCCAGTGAAGCACAGTGTTAGTGAGTCAATGGATCTTATTCCTAGAGAATCAGTGGAGAACACTAGTAGTTACCCAGTGAAGCACAGTGTTAGTGAGTCAATGAAGCGTACTTCTAGAGAACCAATGGAGAACACTAGTAGTGACCCAGTGAAACACAGTGTTAGTGAGTCAATGGAGCTTATTCCTAGAGAATCAGTGGAGAACACTAGTAGTGACCCAGTGAAGCACAGTGTTAGTGAGTCAATGAAGCTTATTCCTAGAGAATCAGTGGAGAACACTAGTAGTGACCCAGTGGAGCAAAGGGTTAGTGAGTCAATGGAGCGTACTCCTAGAGTACGAATGGGGAACACTAGTAGTGACCCAGTGGAGCAAAGCGTTAGTGAGTCAATGGAGCGTAATCCTAGAGTACGAATGGGGAACACTAGTAGTGACCCAGTGAAGCACAGTGTTAGTGAGCCAATGAAGCTTATTCCTAGAGAATCAGTGGAGAACACTAGTGGTGACCCAGTGAAGCACAGTGTTAGTGAGTCAATGGAGCTTATTCCTAGAGAAACAGTGGAGAACACTAGTAGTGACCCAATGAAGCACAGGGTGAGTGAGCCAATGGAGCGTACTCCTAGAGAACCAATGGGGAACACAAGTAGTGACCCAGTGGAGCAAAGCGTTAGTGAGTCAATGGAGCGTACTCCTAGAGAACGAATGGGGAGCACTAGTAGTGACCCAGTGGAGCAAAGCGTTAGTGAGTCAATGGAGCATATTCCTAGAGTACGAATGGGGAACACTAGTAGTGACCCAGTGGAGCAAAGCGATAGTGAGCCAATGAAGCACACTCCTAGAGAACCAATTGAGAACACCAGTAGTGACCCAGTGAAGCAGAGTGTTAGTGAGTCAATGGAGCTTATTCCTAGAGAATCAGTGGAGTACACGAATAGTGACCCAGTGAAGCACAGTGTTAGTGAGCCAATGAAGCGTACTCCTAGAGAACCAATGGAGAACACTAGTAGTGACCCAGCGAAGCACAGTGTTAGTGAGACAATGGACCTTATTCCTAGAGAATCAGTGGAGAACACTAGTAGTGACCCAGTGAAGCAGTGTTAGTGTGCCAATGAGGTGTACTCCTAGAGAATCAGTGGAGAACACTATTAGTGACCCAGTGAAGCGAAGCGTTAGTGAGTCAATGCAGCTTACTCCTAGAGAATCAGTGGAGAACACTAATAGTGACCCAGTGAAGCACAGTGTTAGTGAGTCGATGGAGCTTATTCCTAGAGAATCAGTGGAGAACACTAGTAGTGACCCAGTGGAGCACAGTGTTAGTGAGCCAATGAAGTGTACTCCTAGAGAACCAATGGAGAACACTAGTAGTGACCCAGTGAAGCACAGTGTTAGTGAGTCAATGGAGCTTATTCGTAGAGAATCAGTGGAGAACACTAGCAGTGACCCAGTGAAGCACAGTGTTAGTGAGTCAATGGAGCTTATTCCTAGAGAACCAATGGAGAACACTAGTAGTGACCCAGTGAAGCACAGTGTTAGTGAGCCAATGAAGGGTACTCCTATAGAATCAATGGAGAACACTAGTAGTGACCCAGTGAAGCAAATCGTTAGTGAGTCAATGGAGCTTACTCCTAGAGAATCAGTGGAGAACACTAGTAGTGATCCAGTGAAGCAAAGCATTAGTGAGTCAATGGAGCTTACTCCTAGAGAATCAGTGGAGAACACTAGTAGTGATCCAGTGAAGCACAGTGTTAGTGAGTCAATGAAGCTTACTCCTAGAGAATCAGTGGAGAACACTAGTAGTGACCCAGTGAAGCACAGTGTTAGTGAGTCAATGAAGCGTACTTCTAGAGAACCAATGGAGAACACTAGTAGTGACCCAGTGAAGCACAGTGTTAGTGCGTCAATGGGGCTTATTCCTAGAGAATCAGTGGAGAACACTAGTAGTGACCCAGTGAAGCACAGTGTTAGTGAGCCAATGAAGCATACTTCTAGAGAACCAATGGAGAACACTAGTAGTGACCCAGTGAAGCACAGTGTTAGTGAGTCAATGGAGCTTATTCCTAGAGAATCAGTGGAGAACACTAGTAGTGACCCAGTGAAGCACAGTGTTAGTGAGCCAATGAAGCGTACTCCTAGAGAACCAATGGAGAACACTAGTAGTGACCCAGTGAAGCACAGTGTTAGTGAGTCAATGGAGCGTACTCCTAGAGTACGAATGGGGAACACTAGTAGTGACCCAGTGAAGCAAAGTGTTAGTGAGTCAATGGAGCTTATTCCTAGAGAACTAATGGAGAACACTAGTAGTGACCCAGAGAAGCAAAGCGTTAGTGAGTCAATGGAGCGTACTCCTAGAGTACGAATGGGGAACACTAGTAGTGACCCAGTGGACGAAAGCGTTAGTGAGTGAATGGAGCGTACTCCTAGAGCACGAATGGGGAACACTAGTAGTGACCCAGTGAAGCAAAGCATTAGTGAGTTAATGGAGCGTACTCCTAGAGTATGAATGGGGAACACTAGTAGTCACCCAGTGGAGCAAAGCTTTAGTGAGTCAATGGAGCGTTCTCCTAGAGTACGAATGGGGAACACTAGTAGTGACCCAGTGAAGCACAGTGTTAGTGAGCCAATGGAGTGTACTCCTAGAGAACCAGTGGAAAACACTAGTAGTGACCCAGTGAAGCACAGTGTTAGTGAGCCAATGGAGCATACTCCTAGAGAACCAGTGGAGAACACTAGTAGTGACCCAGTGAAGCACAGTGTTAGTGAATCAATGGAGCTTATGCCTAGAGAACCAGTGGAGAACACTAGTAGTGACCCAGTGAAGCACAGTGTTAGTGAGCCAATGGAGATTATTCCTAGAGAATCAGTGGAGAACACTAGTAGTGAACCATTGAAGCACAGTGTTACTGAGCCAATGAAGTGTACTCCTAGAGAACCAATGGAGAACACTAGTAGTGACCCAGTGAAGCACAGTGTTAGTGAGTCAATGGAGCTTATTCCTAGAGAATCAGTGGAGAAAACTAATAGTGACCCAGTGAAGCACAGTGTTGGTGAGACAATGAAGCGTACTCCTAGAGAATCAGTGGAGAACACTATTAGTGACCCAGTAAAGCAACGCGTTAGTGAGTCAATGGAGCTTACTCCTAGAGAATCAGTGGAGAACACTAGTAGTGACCCAGTGAAGCACAATGTTAGTGAGACAATGAAGCGTACTCCTAGAGAACCAATGGAGAACACTAGTAGTGACCCAGTGAAGCACAGTGTTAGTGAGCCAATGAAGCGTACTCCTAGAGAACCAATGGAGAACACTAGTAGTGACCCAGTGAAGCACAGTGTTAGTGAGCCAATGAAGCACACTCCTAGAGAACCAATTGAGAACACCAGTAGTGACCCAGTGAAGCAGAGTGTTAGTGAGTCAATGGAGCTTATTCCTAGAGAATCAGTGGAGTACACTAATAGTGACCCGGTGAAGCACAGTGTTAGTGAGCCAATGAAGCGTACTCCTAGAGAACCAATGGAGAACACTAGTAGTGACCCAGCGAAGCACAGTGTTAGTGAGACAATGGACCTTATTCCTAGAGAATCAGTGGAGAACACTAGTAGTGACCCAGTGAAGCAGTGTTAGTGAGCCAATGAGGTGTACTCCTAGAGAACCAATGGAGAACACTAGTAGTGACCCAGTGAAGCACAGTGTTAGTGAGCCAATGAAGCACACTCCTAGAGAACCAATTGAGAACACCAGTAGTGACCCAGTGAAGCAAAGTGTTAGTGAGCCAATGGAGCTTATTCCTAGAGAACTAATGGAGAACACTAGTAGTGACCCAGAGAAGCAAAGCGTTAGTGAGTCAATGGAGCGTACTCCTAGAGTACGAATGGGGAACACTAGTAGTGACCCAGTGGAGCAAAGCGTTAGTGAGTGAATGGAGCGTACTCCTAGAGCACGAATGGGGAACACTAGTAGTGACCCAGTGAAGCAAAGCATTAGTGAGTTAATGGAGCATACTCCTAGAGTATGAATGGGGAACACTAGTAGTCACCCAGTGGAGCAAAGCTTTAGTGAGTCAATGGAGCGTACTCCTAGAGTACGAATGGGGAACACTAGTAGTGACCCAGTGAAGCACAGTGTTAGTGAGCCAATGGAGCGTACTCCTAGAGAACCAATGGAAAACACTAGTAGTGACCCAGTGAAGCACAGTGTTAGTGAGCCAATGGAGCATACTCCTAGAGAACCAGTGGAGAACACTAGTAGTGACCCAGTGAAGCACAGTGTTAGTGAATCAATGGAGCTTATTCGTAGAGAATCAGTGGAGAACACTAGCAGTGACCCAGTGAAGCACAGTGTTAGTGAGTCAATGGAGCTTATTCCTAGAGAACCAATGGAGAACACTAGTAGTGACCCAGTGAAGCACAGTGTTAGTGAGCCAATGAAGGGTACTCCTAGAGAACCAATGGAGAACACTAGTAGTGACCCAGTGAAGCAAATCGTTAGTGAGTCAATGGAGCTTACTCCTAGAGAATCAGTGGAGAACACTAGTAGTGATCCAGTGAAGCAAAGCATTAGTGAGTCAATGAAGCATACTTCTAGAGAACCAATGGAGAACACTAGTAGTGACCCAGTGAAGCACAGTGTTAGTGCGTCAATGGGGCTTATTCCTAGAGAATCAGTGGAGAACACTAGTAGTGACCCAGTGAAGCACAGTGTTAGTGAGCCAATGAAGCATACTTCTAGAGAACCAATGGAGAACACTAGTAGTGACCCAGTGAAGCACAGTGGTAGTGAGTCAATGGAGCTTATTCCTAGAGAATCAGTGGAGAACACTAGTAGTGACCCAGTGAAGCACAGTGTTAGTGAGCCAATGAAGCGTACTCCTAGAGAACCAATGCAGAACACTAGTAGTGACCCAGTGAAGCACAGTGTTAGTGAGTCAATGGAGCTTATTCCTAGAGAATCAGTGGAGAACACTAGTAGTGACCCAGTGAAGCACAGTGTTAATGAGTCAATGGAGCTTACTCCTAGAGAATCAGTGGAGAACACTAGTAGTGACCCAGTGAAGCACAGTGTTAGTGAGCCAATGAAGCGTACTTCTAGAGAACCAATGGATAACACTAGTAGTGACCCAGTGAAGCACAGTGTTAGTGAGCCAATGAAGCGTACTCCTAGAGAACCAATGGAGAACACTAGTAGTGACCCAGTGAAGCACAGTGTTAGTGAGCCGATGAAGCACACTCCTAGAGAACCAATTGAGAACACCAGTAGTGACCCAGTGAAGCAGAGTGTTAGTGAGTCAATGGAGCTTATTCCTAGAGAATCAGTGGAGTACACTAATAGTGACCCAGTGAAGCACAGTGTTAGTGAGCCAATGAAGCATACTTCTAGAGAACCAATGGAGAACACTAGTAGTGACCCAGTGAAGCACAGTGGTAGTGAGTCAATGGAGCTTATTCCTAGAGAATCAGTGGAGAACACTAGTAGTGACCCAGTGAAGCACAGTGTTAGTGAGCCAATGAAGCGTACTCCTAGAGAACCAATGCAGAACACTAGTAGTGACCCAGTGAAGCACAGTGTTAGTGAGTCAATGGAGCTTATTCCTAGAGAATCAGTGGAGAACACTAGTAGTGACCCAGTGAAGCACAGTGTTAATGAGTCAATGGAGCTTACTCCTAGAGAATCAGTGGAGAACACTAGTAGTGACCCAGTGAAGCACAGTGTTAGTGAGCCAATGAAGCGTACTTCTAGAGAACCAATGGATAACACTAGTAGTGACCCAGTGAAGCACAGTGTTAGTGAGCCAATGAAGCGTACTCCTAGAGAACCAATGGAGAACACTAGTAGTGACCCAGTGAAGCACAGTGTTAGTGAGCCGATGAAGCACACTCCTAGAGAACCAATTGAGAACACCAGTAGTGACCCAGTGAAGCAGAGTGTTAGTGAGTCAATGGAGCTTATTCCTAGAGAATCAGTGGAGAACACTAGTAGTGACCCAGTGAAGCAGTGTTAGTGAGCCAATGAGGTGTACTCCTAGAGAATCAGTGGAGAACACTATTAGTGACCCAGTGAAGCAAAGCGTTAGTGAGTCAATGGAGCTTACTCCTAGAGAATCAGTGGAGAACACTAATAATGACCCAGTGAAGCACAGTGTTAGTGAGTCGATGGAGCTTATTCCTAGAGAATCAGTGGAGAACACTAGTAGTGGCCCAGTGAAGCACAGTGTTAGTGAGCCAATGAAGCGTACTCCTAGAGAACCAATGGAGAACACTAGTAGTGACCCAGTGAAGCACAGTGTTAGTGAGTCAATGGAGCTTATTCGTAGAGAATCAGTGGAGAACACTAGCAGTGACCCAGTGAAGCACAGTGTTAGTGAGTCAATGGAGCTTATTCCTAGAGAACCAATGGAGAACACTAGTAGTGACCCAGTGAAGCACAGTGTTAGTGAGCCAATGAAGGGTACTCCTAGAGAATCAATGGAGAACACTAGTAGTGACCCAGTGAAGCAAATCGTTAGTGAGTCAATGGAGCTTACTCCTAGAGAATCAGTGGAGAACACTAGTAGTGATCCAGTGAAGCAAAGCATTAGTGAGTCAATGGAGCTTACTCCTAGAGAATCAGTGGAGAACACTAGTAGTGATCCAGTGAAGCACAGTGTTAGTGAGTCAATGAAGCTTACTCCTAGAGAATCAGTGGAGAACACTAGTAGTGACCCAGTGAAGCACAGTGTTAGTGAGTCAATGAAGCGTACTTCTAGAGAACCAATGGAGAACACTAGTAGTGACCCAGTGAAGCACAGTGTTAGTGCGTCAATGGGGCTTATTCCTAGAGAATCAGTGGAGAACACTAGTAGTGACCCAGTGAAGCACAGTGTTAGTGAGCCAATTAAGCATACTTCTAGAGAACCAATGGAGAACACTAGTAGTGACCCAGTGAAGCACAGTGTTAGTGAGTCAATGGAGCTTATTCCTAGAGAATCAGTGGAGAACACTAGTAGTGACCCAGTGAAGCACAGTGTTAGTGAGCCAATGAAGTGTACTCCTAGAGAACCAATGCAGAACACTAATAGTGACCCAGTGAAGCACAGTGTTAGTGAGTCAATGGAGCTTATTCCTAGAGAATCAGTGGAGAACACTAGTAGTGACCCAGTGAAGCACAGTGTTAATGAGTCAATGGAGCTTACTCCTAGAGAATCAGTGGAGAACACTAGTAGTGACCCAGTGAAGCACAGTGTTAGTGAGCCAATGAAGCGTACTTCTAGAGAATCAATGGAGAACACTAGTAGTGACCCAGTGAAGCACAGTGTTAGTGAGTCAATGGAGCTTATTCCTAGAGAATCAGTGGAGAACACTAGTAGTGACCCAGTGAAGCACAGTGTTAATGAGTCAATGGAGCTTACTCCTAGAGAATCAGTGGAGAACACTAGTAGTGACCCAGTGAAGCACAGTGTTAGTGAGCCAATGAAGCGTACTTGTAGAGAATCAATGGAGAACACTAGTAGTGACCCAGTAAAGCACAGTGTTAGTGAGTCAATGGAGCTTATTCCTAGAGAATCAGTGGAGAACACTAGTAGTGACCCAGTGAAGCACAGTGTTAGTGAGCCAATGAAGCGTACTTCTAGAGAACCAATGGAGAACACTAGTAGTGACCCAGTGAAGCACAGTGTTAGTGAGTCAATGGAGCTTATTCCTAGAGAATCAGTGGAGAACACTAGTAGTGACCCAGTGAAGCACAGTGTTAGTGAGCCAATGGAGCTTATTGTTGTTATTGTTATTGTTGTTATTGTTATTTTGCACTTATATAGCGCCTTATATACCATTGGTATGGTCTGAAGGCGCTGGTAGGTTGAACGCCCTTGGGAACCGAAGTTCAGATCAGTAGAGAGAGTAGGGAGAGTCAAAAGGTGCGTGTGTGCACCGGATATGTGTGCAGCTCGTGCGGTACACATGTAATAGCTGATTCTTATTGGTAGGTGTGGTGGTTGAGAGATCAGGAGAATGTGTTCGTTCTGGCAGGATTTATCCGGAACGGATGTGGCTGCGTTAGGCCTGAGGAAGACGCCTGGCTGGGGTTGTGAGACCAGCAGTGATTACATAGAATGATGTGGAGTAAGCGGTGGATGTTCGTATGGGAACAGTTATACCGAATGGTGTCATAGTATCTCTGTGTTCTAGTTGAGTGGTGATGTAAAGGAGAGAGTAAGCGTGGGGTGTGGTAAGAATGGTTATATGCTCTTTCAATGTGCAAACTTCTAAAATCAACTTTCC
The DNA here is from genome assembly GCF_040938575.1 of Ambystoma mexicanum. Classification (NCBI taxonomy): domain Eukaryota; kingdom Metazoa; phylum Chordata; class Amphibia; order Caudata; family Ambystomatidae; genus Ambystoma; species Ambystoma mexicanum. The sequence goes on from NC_090940.1 coordinate 12,548,400, forward strand.
CAGAGAGGCTACCGGGTGAACTTCTAGGTACAATTTTCCATACAGAGGCTATTGGGAACATGTCTAAATTCAGTTTATCAGCGAGGCTACTTGGTACACTTCTAAATGCAAATTATCACAGAGCGTCTACTGGGCACATTTCTAAATTCAATTTTCCAGAGAGGCTATTGGGCAAACTTCTACTTGAGACTTTCCAGGGTGTCTATTGGATACACTTCTATAATCAACTTTCACAGATGCTATTGGTAGCACTTCTAAATGCAGCTTTCACAGCGTGGCTAATGGGCACACTTCTAAATGCAGCTTTCACAGAGGATCTTGGGCACACATCTAAATTCAATTTACCAGAGAGGCTATTGGGCACATTTCTAAGCTTGACGGAGAGGCTGTAGGGCACACTTTCTAAATGCAACTTTCACATGCTAACTTTCACAATTCCATCTAAGAGTGGACATGCTAACTTTCACAATTCCGTCTAGGAGTGGACATGCTAACTTTCATAATTCCGTCTAGGAGTGGACATGCTAACTTTCACAAATCCGTCTAGGAGTGGACATGCTAACTTTCACAGTTCTAGAGTGGACATGCTAACTTTCACAGTTCTATCTAAGAGTGGACATGCTAACTTTCACAATTCCGTCTAGGAGTGGACATGCTAACTTTCACAGTTCTGGAGTGGATATGCTAATTTTCACAATTCCGTCTAGGAGTGGACTTGCTAACTTTCATAATTCCATCTAGGAGTGGACATGCTAATTTTCACAATTCCGTCTAGGAGTGGACATGCTAACTTTCACAGTTCTAGAGTGGACATGCTAATTTTCACAATTCCGTCTAAGAGTGGACATGCTAACTTTCACAATTCCGTCTAGGAGTGGACATGCTAACTTTCACAATTCCGTCTAGGAGTGGACATGCTAACTTTCATAGTTCTATCTAAGTGTGGGCATGCTAACTTTCACAATTCCGTCTAGGAGTGGACATGCTAACTTTCACAGTTCTAGAGTGGACATGCTAACTTTCACAGTTCTATCTAAGAGTGGACATGCTAACTTTCACAATTCTGTCTAGGAGTGGACATGCTAACTTTCACAGTTCTAGAGTGGACATGCTAACTTTCACAGTTCTATCTAAGAGTGGACATGCTAACTTTCACAATTCCGTCTAGGAGTGGACATGCTAACTTTCATAGTTCTATCTAAGTGTGGGCATGCTAACTTTCACAATTCCGTCTAGGAGTGGGCATGCTAACTTTCACAATTCCGTCTAGGAGTGGACATGCTAACTTTCACAGTTCTAGAGTGGACATGCTAACTTTCACAGTTCTATCTAAGAGTGGACATGCTAACTTTCACAATTCCGTCTAGGAGTGGACATGCTAACTTTCATAGTTCTAGAGTGGACATGCTAACATTATGGCAATCTATGTTATTTGGAGGTAAGATAGAGTGGCATTCTGGAGTGGAGTGATTGTTCTACTCCCCTATCCATACCACACTCACGGTTTTAGTGGTGTCTGTTAGTTGCTGGCTTCATTGGCTTCCCCTGCGGACACCTGCTGACACTTCCTGGAGCCGCCTCTGTTGGAGCTGCCCTTGGCCATGGGGCCCTTAGCCACTGGGGGCTGCCGGGCAGAGGGCTGCCCCGGAAGGGTCGGCAATGGGCAGTGGTCGGACCAATAGGGAAGAGGGGGTGGGCTGGGAGGCGGGAGGAGGGAGAAAGAGGAAGCGGACACAGGGAAGGGAAACCGGGGGAGAAAGGGGCTGCTGGCTCGACGGAGCGCGCCCAAGGTGATCATTTTGGCCCATTTTTGGGGCCCAGGGGGCTCTAGTAGGGCTCACTCACCTGCTTCCAGCAGCTGTAGGGAGAGTGGAGGCGCGGAGCAGCGCAGGCCGTAGGCCTTCAGTGGTGGAGGAGCAACGGACCAATCACGTTGCGGGGGCGGGCTGGGAGATGGGAGGAGGGAGAAAGAGGAAGCGGACACAGGGAAGGGAAACCGGGGGACAAAGGGGCTGCTGGCTCGACAGAGCGCGCCCAAGGTGATCATTTTGGCCCATTTTTGGGGCCCAGGGGGCTCTAGCAGGGCTCACTCACCTGCTTCCACCTTTCACCTTATTCCTAGAGAATCAGTGGAGAACACTAGTAGTGACCCAGTGAAGCCCATGTTAGTGAGCCAATGAAGTGTACCCCTAGAGAACAAATGGAGAACACTAGTAGTGAACAGTGAAGCACAGTGTTAGTGAGTCAATGGAGCTTATTCCTAGAGAATCAGTGGAGAACACTAGTAGTAACCCAGTGAAGCACAGTGTTAGTGAGCCAATGGAGCTTATTCCTAGAGAATCAGTGGCGAACACTAGTAGTGACCCAGTGAAACACAGTGTTAGTGAGCCAATGAAGTGTACTCCTAGAGAACCAATGGAGAACACTAGTAGTGACCCAGTGAAGCACAGTGTTAGTGAGTCAATGGAGCTTATTCCTAAAGAACCAGTGGAGAACACTAGTAGTGACCCAGTGAAGCACAGTGTTAGTGAGTCAATGGAGCGTATTCCTAGAGAATCTGTGGAGAACACTAGTAGTGACCCAGTGAAGCACAGTGTTATTGAGTCAATGGAGCTTATTCCTAGAGAATCAGTGGAGAACACTAGTAGTGACCCAGTGAAGCACAGTGTTCGTGAGCCAATGAAGCGTACTCCTAGAGAACCAATGGAGAACACTAGTAGTGACCCAGTGAAGCACAGTGTTAGTGAGTCAATGGAGCTTATTCCTAGAGAATCAGTGGAGAACACCAGCAGTGACCCAGTGAAGCACAGTGTTAGTGAGTCAATGGAGCTTATTCCTAGAGAACCAATGGAGAACACTAGTAGTGACCCAGTGAAGCACAGTGTTAGTGAGCCAATGAAGGGTACTCCTAGAGAACCTATGGGGAACACTAGTAGTGACCCAGTGAAGCAAAGCGTTAGTGAGTCAATGGAGCTTACTCCTAGAGAATCAGTGGAGAACACTAGTAGTGATCCAGTGAAGCAAAGTGTTAGTGAGTCAATGGAGCGTATTCCTAGAGAATCTGTGGAGAACACTAGTAGTGACCCAGTGAAGCACAGTGTTATTGAGTCAATGGAGCTTATTCCTAGAGAATCAGTGGAGAACACTAGTAGTGACCCAGTGAAGCACAGTGTTCGTGAGCCAATGAAGCGTACTCCTAGAGAACCAATGGAGAACACTAGTAGTGACCCAGTGAAGCACAGTGTTAGTGAGTCAATGGAGCTTATTCCTAGAGAATCAGTGGAGAACACCAGCAGTGACCCAGTGAAGCACAGTGTTAGTGAGTCAATGGAGCTTATTCCTAGAGAACCAATGGAGAACACTAGTAGTGACCCAGTGAAGCACAGTGTTAGTGAGCCAATGAAGGGTACTCCTAGAGAACCTATGGAGAACACTAGTAGTGACCCAGTGAAGCAAAGCGTTAGTGAGTCAATGGAGCTTACTCCTAGAGAATCAGTGGAGAACACTAGTAGTGATCCAGTGAAGCAAAGTGTTAGTGAGTCAATGGAGCTTACTCCTAGAGAATCAGTGGAGAACACTAGTAGTGACCCAGTGAAGCACAGTGTTAGTGAGTCAATGGAGCTTACTCCTAGAGAATCAGTGGAGAACACTAGTAGTGACCCAGTGAAGCACAGTGTTAGTGAGCCAATGAAGCGAACTTCTAGAGAACCAATGGAGAACACTAGTAGTGACCCAGTGAAACACAGTGTTAGTGAGTCAATGGAGCTTATCCCTAGAGAATCAGTGGAGAACACTAGTAGTGACCCAGTGAAGCACAGTGTTAGTGAGCCAATGAAGCGTACTTCTAGAGAACCAATGGAGAACACAAGTAGTGACCCAGTGAAGCACAGTGTTAGTGAGTCAATGGAGCTTATTCCTAGAGAATCAGTGGAGAACACTAGTAGTGACCCAGTGAAGCACAGTGTTAGTGAGCCAATGAAGCATACTCCTAGAGAACCAATGCAGAACACTAGTAGTGACCCAGTGAAGCACAGTGTTAGTGAGTCAATGGAGCTTATTCCTAGAGAATCAGTGGAGAACACTAGTAGTGACCCAGTGAAGCACAGTGTTACTGAGCCAATGGAGCTTATTCCTGGAGAATCAGTGGAGAACACTAGTAGTGACCCAGTGAAGCACAGTGTTAGTGAGCCAATGAAGCGTACTCCTAGAGAACCAATGGAGAACACTAGTAGTGACCCAGTGAAGCACAGTGTTAGTGAGCCAATGAAAGCTTATTCCTAGAGAATGAGTGGAGAACACTAGTAGTGACCCAGTGAAGCGCAGTGTTAGTGAGCCAATGAAGCGTACTTCTAGAGAACCAATGGAGAACACTAGTAGTGACCCAGTGAAGCACAGTGTTAGTCAGTCAATGGAGCTTATTCCTAGAGAATCAGTGGAGAACACTAGTAGTGACCCAGTGAAGCACAGTGTTAGTGAGCCAATGAAGCGTACTCCTAGAGAACCAATGCAGAACACTAGTAGTAACCCAGTGAAGCACAATGTTAGTGAGTCAATGGAGCTTATTTCTAGAGAATCTGTGGAGAACACTAGTAGTGACCCAGTGAAGCACAGTGTTAGTGAGTCAATGGATCTTATTCCTAGAGAATCAGCGGAGAACACTAGTAGTGACCCAGTGAAGCACAGTGTTAGTGAGTCAATGGAGCTTATTCCTAGAGAATCAGTGGAGAACACTAGTAGTGACCCAGTGAAGCACAGTGTTAGTGAGCCAATGAAGCGCACTCCTAGAGAACGAATGGAGAACACTAGTAGTGACCCAGTGAAAAACAGTGTTAGTGAGTCAATGGAGCTTATTCCTAGATAATCAGTTGAGAACACTAGTAGTGACCCAGTGAAGCACAGTGTTAGTGAGCAAATGAAGCGTACTCCTAGAGAACCAATGGAGAACACTAGTAGTGACCCAGTGAAGCACAGTGTTAGTGAGTCAATGGACCTTATTCCTAGAGAACCAATGGAGAACACTAGTAGTGACCCAGTGAAGCACAGTGTTAGTGAGTCAATGGAGCTTATCCCTAGAGAAGCAGTGGAGAACACTAGTAGTGACCCAGTGAAGCACAGTGTTAGTGAGCCAATGAAGCGTACACCTAGAGAACCAATGGAGAACACTAGTAGTGACCCAGTGAAGCACAGTTTTAGTGAGCCAATGAAGCGTACTCCTAGAGAACCAATGGAGAACACTAGTAGTGACCGAGTGAAGCACAGTGTTAGTGAGTCAATGGAGCTTATTCCTAGAGAATCAGCGGAGAACACTAGTAGTGACCCAGTTAAGCACAGTGTTAGTGAGCCAATGAAGCGTACTCCTAGAGAACCAATGGAGAACACTAGTAGTGACCCAGTGAAGCACAGTGTTAGTGAGTCAATGGAGCTTATTCCTAGAGAATCAGTGGAGAACACTAGTAGTGACCCAGTGAAGCACAGTGTAAGTGAGACCGTGGGGCTTACGTCTAGAGAACCAATGGAGAACACTAGTACTGAGCCAATGAAGCACAGTGTTAGTGAGCCAATGAAGCGTACTCCTAGAGAACCAATGGAGAACACTAGTAGTGACCCAGTGAAGCACAGTGTTAGTGAGCAAATGAAGCGTACTCCTAGAGAACCAATGGAGAACACTAGTAGTGACCCAGTGAAGCACAGTGTTAGTGAGTCAATGGAGCTTACTCCTAGAGAATCAGTGGAGAACACTAGTAGTGACCCAGTGAAGCACAATGTTAGTGAGTCAATGGAGCTTATTCCTAGAGAATCTGTGGAGAACACTAGTAGTGACCCAGCGAAGCACGGTTTTAGTGAGTCAATGGATCTTATTCCTAGAGAATCAGCGGAGAACACTAGTAGTGACCCAGTGAAGCACAGTGTTAGTGAGTCAATGGAGCTTATTCCTAGAGAATCAGTGGAGATCACTAGTAGTGACCCAGTGAAGAACAGTGTTAGTGAGCCAATGAAGCGTACTCCTAGAGAACGAATGGAGAACACTAGTAGTGACCCAGTGAAAAACAGTGTTAGTGAGTCAATGGAGCTTATTCCTAGAGAATCAGTTGAGAACACTAGTAGTGACCCAGTGAAGCACAGTGTTAGTGAGCAAATGAAGCGTACTCCTAGAGAACCAATTGAGAACACTAGTAGTGACCCAGTGAAGCATAGTGTTAGTGAGTCAATGGAGCTTATTCCTAGAGAATCAGTGGAGAACACTAGTAGTGACCCAGTGAAGCACAGTGTTAGTGAGCCAATGAAGCATACTCCTAGAGAACCAATGGAGAACACTAGTAGTGACCCAGTGAAGCACAGTGTTAGTGAGTCAATGGAGCTTATCCCTAGAAAAGCAATGGAGAACACTAGTAGTGACCCAGTGAAGCACAGTGTTAGTGAGCCAATGAAGCGTACACCTAGAGAACCAATCGAGAACACTAGTAGTGACCCAGTGAAGCACAGTTTTAGTGAGCCAATGAAGCGTACTCCTAGAGAACCAATGGAGAACACTAGTAGTGACCGAGTGAAGCACAGTGTTAGTGAGTCAATGGAGATTATTCCTAGAGAATCAGTGGAGAACACTAGTAGTGACCCAGTGAAGCACAGTGTTAGTGAGCCAATGAAGCGTACTCCTAGAGAACCAATAGAGAACACTAGTAGTGACCCAGTGAAGCACAGTGTTAGTGAGTCAATGGAGCCTATTCCTAGAGAATCAGTGGAGAACACTAGTAGTGACCCAGTGAAGCACAGTGTAAGTGAGACCGTGGGGCTTACGTCTAGAGAACCAATGGAGAACACTAGTAGTGACCCAGTGAAGCACAGTGTTAGTGAGCCAATGAAGCGTACTCCTAGAGAACCAATGGAGAACACTAGTAGTGACCCAGTGAAGCACAGTGTTAGTGAGTCAATGGAGCTTATTCCTAGAGAATCAGTGGAGAACACTAGTAGTGACCCAGTGAAGCACAGTGTAAGTGAGACCGTGGGTCTTACGTCTAGCAAACCAATGGAGAACACTAGTAGTGACCCAGTGAAGCACAGTGTTAGTGAGCCAATGAAGCGTACTCCTAGAGAACCAATGGAGAACACTAGTAGTGACCCAGTGAAGCACAGTGTTAGTGAGCCAATGAAGCGTACTCCTAGAGAATCAGTGGAGAACACTAGTAGTGACCCAGTGAAGCACAGTGTTAGTGAGTCAATGGAGCTTATTCCTAGAGAATCAGTGGAGAACACTAGTAGTGACCCCGTGAAGCACAGTGTTAGTGAGTCAATGGAGCTTATCCCTAGAGAAGCAGTGGAGAACACTAGTAGTGACCCAGTGAAGCACAGTGTTAGTGAGTCAATGGAGCTTATCCCTAGAGAAGCAGTGGAGAACACTAGTAGTGACCCAGTGAAGCACAGTGTTAGTGAGCCAATGAAGCGTACACCTAGAGAACCAAAGGAGAACACTAGTAATGACCCAGTGAAGCACAGTTTTAGTGAGCCAATGAAGCGTACTCCTAGAGAACCAATGGAGAACACTAGTAGTGACCGAGTGAAGCACAGTGTTAGTGAGTCAATGGAGCTTATTCCTAGAGAATCAGTGGAGAACACTAGTAGTGACCCAGTGAAGCACAGTGTTAATGAGCCAATGGAGCTTATTCCTAGAGAATCAGTGGAGAACACTAGTAGTGACCCAGTGAAGCACAGTGTAAGTGAGACCGTGGGGCTTACATCTAGAGAAACAATGGAGAACACTAGTAGTGACCCAGTGAAGCACAGTGTTAGTGAGCCAATGAAGCGTACTCCTAGAGAACCAATGGAGAACACTAGTAGTGACCCAGTGAAGCACAGTGTTAGTGAGCCAATGAAGCGTACTCCTAGAGAACCAATAGAGAACACTAGTAGTGACCCAGTGAAGCACAGTGTTAGTGAGTCAATGGAGCCTATTCCTAGAGAATCAGTGGAGAACACTAGTAGTGACCCAGTGAAGCACAGTGTAAGTGAGACCGTGGGGCTTACGTCTAGAGAACCAATGGAGAACACGAGTAGTGACCCAGTGAAGCAAGGTTTTAGTGAGCCAATGAAGCGTACTCCTAGAGAACCAATGGAGAACACTAGTAGTGACCCAGTGCAACACAGTGTTAGTGAGTCAATGGAGCTTATTCCTAGAGAATCAGTGGAGAACACTAGTAGTGACCCAGTGAAGCACAGTGTAAGTGAGACCGTGGGGCTTACGTCTAGAGAAACAATGGAGAACACTAGTAGTGACCCAGTGAAGCACAGTGTTAGTGAGCCAATGAAGCGTACTCCTAGAGAACCGATGGAGAACACTAGTAGTGACCCAGTGAAGCACAGTGTTAGTGAGCCAATGAAGCGTACTCCTAGAGAACCAATAGAGAACACTAGTAGTGACCCAGTGAAGCACAGTGTTAGTGAGTCAATGGAGCCTATTCCTAGAGAATCAGTGGAGAACACTAGTAGTGACCCAGTGAAGCACAGTGTAAGTGAGACCGTGGGGCTTACGTCTAGAGAACCAATGGAGAACACGAGTAGTGACCCAGTGAAGCAAGGTTTTAGTGAGCCAATGAAGCGTACTCCTAGAGAACCAATGGAGAACACTAGTAGTGACCCAGTGCAACACAGTGTTAGTGAGTCAATGGAGCTTATTCCTAGAGAATCAGTGGAGAACACTAGTAGTGACCCAGTGAAGCACAGTGTAAGTGAGACCGTGGGGCTTATGTCTAGAGAAACAATGGAGAACACTAGTAGTGACCCAGTGAAGCACAGTGTTAGTGAGCCAATGAAGCGTACTCCTAGAGAACCAATGGAGAACACTAGTAGTGACCCAGTGAAGCACAGTGTTAGTGAGCCAATGAAGCGTACTCCTAGAGAATCAATGGAGAGCACTAGTAGTGACCCAGTGAAGCACAGTGTTAGTGAGCAAATGAAGCGTACTCCTAGAGAACCAATGGAGAACACTAGTAGTGACCCAGTGAAGCTCAGTGTTAGTGAGTCAATGGAGCTTATTCCTAGAGAATCAGTGGAGAACACTAGTAGTGACCCAGTGAAGCACAGTGTTAGTGAGTCAATGGAGCTTATCCCTAGAGAAGCAGAGCAGAACACTAGTAGTGACCCAGTGAAGCACAGTGTTAGTGAGCCAATGAAGCATACTCGTAGAGAACCAATGGAGAACACTAGTAGTGACCCAGTGAAGCACAGTTTTAGTGAGCCAATGAAGGGTACTCCTAGAGAACCAATGGAGAACACTAGTAGTGACCGAGTGAAGCACAGTGTTAGTGAGTCAATGGAGCTTATTCCTAGAGAATCAGTGGAGAACACTAGTAGTGACCCAGTGAAGCACAGTGTTAGTGAGCCAATGAAGCGTACTCCTAGAGAACTAATAGAGAACACTAGTAGTGACCCAGTGAAGCACAGTGTTAGTGAGTCAATGGAGCCTATTCCTAGAGAATCAGTGGAGAACACTAGTAGTGACCCAGTGAAGCACAGTGTAAGTGAGACCGTGGGGCTTACGTCTAGAGAACCAATGGAGAACACTAGTAGTGACTCAGTGAAGCACAGTTTTAGTGAGCCAATGAAGCATACTCCTAGAGAACCAATGCAGAACACTAGTAGTGACCCAGTGAAGCACAGTGTTAGTGAGTCAATGGAGCTTATTCCCAGAGAATCAGTGGAGAACACTAGTAGTGACCCAGTGAAGCACAGTGTAAGTGAGACCGTGGGGCTTACGTCTAGAGAACCAATGGAGAACACTAGTAGTGACCCAGTGAAGCACAGTGTTAGTGAGCCAATGAAGCGTACTCCTAGAGAACCAATGGAGAACACTAGTAGTGACCCAGTGAAGCACAGTGTTAGTGGGTCAATGGAGCTTATTCCTAGAGAATCAGTGGAGAACACTAGTAGTGACCCAGTGAAGCACAGTGTTAGTGAGTCAATGGAGCTTATCCCTAGAGAAGCAGTGGCGAACACTAGTAGTGACCCAGTGAAGCACAGTGTTAGTGAGCCAATGAAGCGTACTCCTAGAGAACCAATGGAGAACACTAGTAGTGACCCAGTGAAGCACAGTGTAAGCGAGACCGTGGGGCTTACGTCTAGAGAACCAATGGAGAACACTAGTAGTGACCCAGTGAAGCACAGTTTTAGTGAGCCAATGAAGCGTACTCCTAGAGAACCAACGGAGAACATTAGTAGTGACCCAGTGAAGCACAGTGTTAGTGAGTCAATGGAGCTTATTCCTAGAGAATCAGTGGAGAACACTAGTAGTGACCCAGTGAAGCACAGTGTTAGTGAGTCAATGGAGCTTATTCCTAGAGAATCAGTGGAGAACACTAGTAGTGACCCAGTGAAGCACAGTGTAAGTGAGACCGTGGGGCTTACGTCTAGAGAAACAATGGAGAACACTAGTAGTGACCCAGTGAAGCACAGTGTTAGTGAGCCAATGAAGCGTACTCCTAGAGAACCAATGGAGAACACTAGTAGTGACCCAGTGAAGCACAGTGTTAGTGAGCCAATGAAGCGTACTCCTAGAGAATCAGTGGAGAACACTAGTAGTGACCCAGTGAAGCACAGTGTTAGTGAGCAAATGAAGAGTACTCCTAGAGAACCAATGGAGAACACTAGTAGTGACCCAGTGAAGCACAGTGTTAGTGAGTCAATGGAGCTTATCCCTAGAGTAGCAGTGGAGAACACTAGTAGTGACCCAGTGAAGCATGGTGTTAGTGAGCCAATGAAGCGTACTCCTAGAGAACCAATGGAGAACACTAGTAGTGACCCAGTGAAGCACAGTTTTAGTGAGCCAATGAAGCGTACTCCTAGAGAACCAATGGAGAACACTAGTAGTGACCCAGTGAAGCACAGCTTTAGTGAGCCAATGAAGCATACTCCTAGAGAACCAATGGAGAACACTAGTAGTGACCGAGAGAAGCACAGTGTTAGTGAGTCAATGGAGCTTATTCCTAGAGAATCAGTGGAGAACAGTAGTAGTGACCCAGTGAAGCACAGTGTTAGTGAGCCAATGAAGCGTACTCCTAGAGAACCAATAGAGAACACTAGTAGTGACCCAGTGAAGCACAGTGTTAGTGAGTCAATGGAGCCTATTCTTAGAGAATCAGTGGAGAACACTAGTAGTGACCCAGTGAAGCACAGTGTAAGTGAGACCGTGGGGCTTACGTCTAGAGAACCAATGGAGAACACTAGTAGTGACCCAGTGAAGCACAGTTTTAGTGAGCCAATGAAGCGTACACCTAGAGAACCAATGGAGAACACTAGTAGTGACCTAGTGAAGCACAGTGTTAGTGAGTCAATGGAGCTTATTCCTAGAGAATCAGTGGAGAACACTAGTAGTGACCCAGTGAAGCACAGTGTAAGTGAGACCGTGGAGCTTACGTTTAGAGAACCAATGGAGAACACTAGTAGTGACCCAGTGAAGCACAGTGTTAGTGAGCCAATGAAGTGTACTCCTAGAGAACCAATGGAGAACACTAGTAGTGACCCAGTGAAGCACAGTGTTAGTGAGCCAATGAAGCGTACTCCTAGAGAATCGGTGGAGAACACTAGTAGTGACCCAGTGAAGCATAGTGTTAGTGAGCAAATGAAGCTTACTCCTAGAGAACCAATGGAGAACACTAGTAGTGACCCAGTGAAGCACAGTGTTAGTGAGTCAATGGAGCTTATTCCTAGAGAATCAGTGGAGAACACTAGTAGTGACCCAGTGAAGCACAGTGTTAGTGAGTCAATGGAGCTTATCCCTAGAGAAGCAGTGGAGAACACTAGTAGTGACCCAGTGAAGCACAGTGTTAGTGAGCCAATGAAGCGTACTCCTAGAGAACCAATGGAGAACACTAGTAGTGACCCAGTGAAGCACAGTTTTAGTGAGCCAATGAAGCGTACTCCTAGAGAACCAATGGAGAACACTAGTAGTGACCCAGTGAAGCACAGTGTTAGTGAGTCAATGAAGCTTATTCCTAGAGAATCAGTGGAGAACACTAGTAGTGACCCAGTGAAGTACAGTGTTAGTAAGCCAATGAAGCGTACTCCTAGAGAACCAATGGAGAACACTAGTAGTGACACAGTGAAGCACAGTGTTAGTGAGTCAATGGAGCCTATTCGTAGAGAATCAGTGGAGAACACTAGTAGTGACCCAGTGAAGCACAGTGTAAGTGAGACCGTGGGGCTTACGTCTAGAGAACCAATGGAGAACACTAGTAGTGACCCAGTGAAGCACAGTGTTAGTGAGCCAATGAAGCGTACTCCTAGAGAACCAATGGAGAACACTAGTAGTGACACAGTGAAGCACAGTGTTAGTGAGTCAATGGAGCTTATTCCTAGAGAATCAGTGGAGAACACTAGTAGTGACCCAGTGAAGCACAGTGTTAGTGAGCCAATGATGTGTACTCCTAGAGAACCAATGGAGAACACTAGTAGTGACCCAGTGAAGCACAGTGTTAGTGAGTCAATGGAGCTTATTCCTAGAGAATCAGTGGAGAACACTAGTAGTGACCCAGTGAAGCACAGTGTTAGTGAGCCAATGAAGCATACTCCTAGAGAAACAATGGAAAACACTAGTAGTGACCCAGTGAAGCACAGTGTTAGTGAGTCAATGGAGCTTATTCCTAGAGAATCAGTGGCGAACACTAGTAGTGACCCAGTGAAGCACAGTGTAAGTGAGCCAATGAAGCGTACACCTAGAGAACCAACGGAGAACACTAGTAGTGACCGACCCAGTGAAGCACAGTGTTAGTGAGCCAATGAAGCGTATTCCTAGAGAACCAATGGAGAACAGTGGCCCAGTGAAGCACAGTGTTAGTGAGTCAATGGAGCTTATTCCTAGAGAATCAGTGGAGTACACTAATAGTGACCCAGTGAAGCACAGTGTTAGTGAGCCAATGAAGCGCACTCCTAGAGAACCAATGGAGAACACTAGTAGTGACCCAGCGAAGCACAGTGTTAGTGAGTCAATGGACCTTATTCCTAGAGAATCAGTGGAGAACACTAGTAGTGACCCAGTGAAGCAGTGTTAGTGAGCCAATAAGGTGTACTCCTAGAGAATCAGTGGAGAACACTATTAGTGACCCAGTGAAGCAAAGCGTTAGTGAGTCAATGGAGCTTACTCCTAGAGAATCAGTGGAGAACACTAATAGTGACCCAGTGAAGCACAGTGTTAGTGAGTCGATGGAGCTTATTCCTAGAGAATCAGTGGAGAACACTAGTAGTGACCCAGTGAAGCACAGTGTTAGTGAGCCAATGAAGCATACTCCTAGAGAACCAACGGAGAACACTAGTAGTGACCCAGTGAAGCACAGTGTTAGTGAGTCAATGGAGCTTATTCGTAGAGAATCAGTGGAGAACAATAGCAGTGACCCAGTGAAGCACAGTGTTAGTGAGCCAATGGAGCTTATTCCTAGAGAACCAATGGAGAACACTAGTAGTGACCCAGTGAAGCACAGTGTTAGTGAGCCAATGAAGGGTACTCCTAGAGAACCAATGGAGAACAGTAGTAGTGACCCAGTGAAGCAAATTGTTAGTGAGTCAATGGAGCTTACTCCTAGAGAATCAGTGGAGAACACTAGTAGTGATCCAGTGAAGCAAAGCGTTAGTGAGTCAATGGAGCTTACTCCTAGAGAATCAGTGGAGAACACTAGTAGTGACCCAGTGAAGCACAGTGTTAGTGAGTCAATGGAGCTTACTCCTACAGAATCAGTGGAGAACACTAGTAGTGACCCAGTGAAGCACAGTGTTAGTGAGCCAATGAAGCGTACTTCTAGAGAACCAATGGAGAACACTAGTAGTGACCCAGTGAAGCACAGTGTTAGTGAGTCAATGGGGCTTATTCCTAGAGAATCAGTGGAGAACACTAGTAGTGACCCAGTGAAGCACAGTGTTAGTGAGCCAATGAAGCATACTTCTGGAGAACCAATGGAGAAAACTAGTAGTGACCCAGTGAAGCACAGTGTTAGTGAGTCAATGGAACTTATTCCTAGAGAATCAGTGGAGAACACTAGTAGTGACCCAGTGAAGCACAGTGTTAGTGAGCCAATGAAGCGTACTCCTAGATAACCAATGCAGAACACTAGTAGTGACCCAGTGAAGCATAGTGTTAGTGAGTCAATGGAGCTTATTCCTAGAGAATCAGTGAAGAACACTAGTAGTGACCCGGAGAAGCACAGTGTTAGTGAGCCAATGGAGCTTATCCCTAGAGAAGCAGTGGAGAACACTAGTAGTGACCCAGTGAAGCACAGTGTTAGTGAGCCAATGAAGCGTACTTCTAGAGAACCAATGGAGAACACTAGTAGTGACCCAGTGAAGCACAGTGTTAGTGAGTCAATGGAGCTTATTCCTAGAGAATCAGTGGAGAACACTAGTAGTGACCCAGTGAAGCACAGTGTTAGTGAGCCAATGAAGCATACTCCTAGAGAACCAATGCAGAACACTAGTAGTGACCCAGTGAAGCACAGTGTTAGTGGGTCAATGGAGCTTATTTCTAGAGAATCAGTGGAGAACACTAGTAGTGACCCAGTGAAGCACAGTGTTAGTGAGCCAATGAAGCGTACTCCTAGAGAACCAATGCAGAACACTAGTAGTGACCCAGTGAAGCATAGTGTTAGTGAGTCAATGGAGCTTATTCCTAGAGAATCAGTGAAGAACACTAATAGTGGCCCAGAGAAGCACAGTGTTAGTGAGCCAATGGAGCTTATTCCTAGAGAATCAGTGGAGAACACTAGTAGTGACCCAGTGAAGCACAGTGTTAGTGAGCCAATGAAGCGTACTCCTAGAGAACCAATGGAGAACACTAGTAGTGACCCAGTGAAGCACAGTGTTAGTGGGTCAATGGAGCTTATTCCTAGAGAATCAGTGGAGAACACTAGTAGTGACCCAGTGAAGCCCATGTTAGTGAGCCAATGAAGCGTACCCCTAGAGAACCAATGGAGAACACTAGTAGTGACCCAGTGAAGCACAGTGTTAGTGCGTCACTGGAGCTTATTCCTAGAGAATCAGTAGAGAACACTAGTAGTAACCCAGTGAAGCACAGTGTTAGTAAGCCAATGGAGCTTATTCCTAGAGAATCAGTGGAGAACACTAGTAGTGACCCAGTGAAGCACAGTGTTAGTGAGCCAATGAAGTGTACTCCTAGAGAACCAATGGAGAACACTAGTAGTGACCCAGTGAAGCACAGTGTTAGTGAGTCAATGGAGCTTACTCCTAGAGAATCAGTGGAGAACACTAGTAGTGACCCAGTGAAGCAAAGCGTTAGTGAGTCAATGGAGCGTACTCCTAGAGAATCAGTGGAGAACACTAGTAGTGACCCAGTGAAGCACAGCGTTAGTGAGTCAATGGAGCTTACTCCTAGAGAATCAGTGGAGAACACTAGTAGTGACCCAGTGAAGCACAATGTTAGTGAGTCAATGGAGCTTATTCCTAGAGAATCAGTGGAGAACACTAGTAGTGACCCAGTGAAGCACAGTGTTAGTGAGCCAATGAAGCGTACTCCTAGAGAACCAATGGAGAACACTAGTAGTGACCCAGTGCAGCACAGTGTTAGTGAGTCAATGGAGCTTATTCCTAGAGAATAAGTGGAGAACACTAGCAGTGACCCAGTGAAGCACAGTGTTAGTGAGTCAATGGAGCTTATTCCTAGAGAACCAATGGAGAACACTAGTAGTGACCCAGTGAAGCAAAGCGCTAGTGAGTCAATGGAGCTTACTCCTAGAGAATCAGTGGAGAACACTAGTAGTGATCCAGTGAAGCAAAGCGTTAGTGAGTCAATGGAGCTTACTCCTAGAGAATCAGTGGAGAACACTAGTAGTGACCCAGTGAAGCACAGTGTTAGTGAGTCAATGGAGCTTACTCCTAGAGAATCAGTGGAGAACACTAGTAGTGACCCAGTGAAGCACAGTGTTAGTGAGCCAATGAAGCGTACTTCTAGAGAACCAATGGAGAACACTAGTAGTGGCCCAGTGAAGCAGAGCGTTAGTGAGTCAATGGAGCTTATCCCTAGAGAATCAGTGGAGAACACTAGTAGTGACCCAGTGAAGCACAGTGGTAGTGAGCCAATGAAGCGTACTTCTAGAGAACCAATGGAGAACACTAGTAGTGACCCAGTGAAGCACAGTGTTAGTGAGTCAATGGAGCTTATTCCTAGAGAATCAGTGGAGAACACTAGTACTGACCCAGTGAAGCACAGTGTTAGTGAGACAATGAAGCGTACTCCTAGAGAACCAATGCAGAACACTAGTAGTGACCCAGTGAAGCACAGTGTTAGTGAGTCAATGGAGCTTATTCCTAGAGAATCAGTGGAGAACACTAGTAATGACCCAGTGAAGCACAGTGTTAGTGAGCCAATGGAGCTTATTCCTAGAGAATCAGTGGAGAACACTAGTAGTGACCCAGTGAAGCACAGTGTTAGTGAGCCAATGAAGCGTACTCCTAGAGAACCAATGGAGAACACTAGTAGTGACCCAGTGAAGCACAGTGTTAGTGAGCCAATGAAGCTTATTCCTAGAGAATCAGTGGAGAACACTAGTAGTGACCCAGTGAAGCACAGTGTTAGTGAGCCAATGAAGCGTACTTCTAGAGAACCAATGGAGAACACTAGTAGTGACCCAGTGAAGCACAGTGTTAGTGAGTCAATGGAGCTTATTCCTAGAGAATCAGTGGAGAACACTAGTAGTGACCCAGTGAAGCACAGTGTTAGTGAGACAATGAAGCGTACTCCTAGAGAACCAATGCAGAACACTAGTAGTGACCCAGTGAAGCACAGTGTTAGTGAGTCAATGGAGCTTATTCCTAGAGAATCAGTGGAGAACACTAGTAGTGACCCAGTGAAGCACAGTGTTAGTGAGCCAATGGAGCTTATTCCTAGAGAATCAGTGGAGAACACTAGTAGTGACCCAGTGAAGCACAGTGTTAGTGAGCCAATGAAGCGTACTCCTAGAGAACCAATGGAGAACACTAGTAGTGACCCAGTGAAGCACAGTGTTAGTGAGTCAATCGAGCTTATTTCTAGAGAATCAGTGGAGAACACTAGTAGTGACCCAGTGAAGCACAGTGTTAGTGAGCCAATGAAGCGTACCCCTAGAGAACCAATGGAGAACACTAGTAGTGACCCAGTGAAGCACAGAGTTAGTGAGTCAATGGAGCTTATTCCTAGAGAATCAGTGGAGAACACTAGTAGTAACCCAGTGAAGAACAGTGTTAGTGAGCCAATGGAGCTTATTCCTAGAGAATCAGTGGAGAACACTAGTAGTGACCCAATGAAGCACAGTGTTAGTGAGCCAATGAAGTGTACTCATAGAGAACCAATGGAGAACACTAGTAGTGACCCAGTGAAGCACAGTGTTAGTGAGTCAATGGAGCTTATTCCTAGAGAATCAGTGGAGAACACTAGTAGTGACCCAGTGAAGCACAGTGTTAGTGAGTCAATGGAGCTTACTCCTAGAGAATCAGTGGAGAACACTAGTAGTGACCCAGTGAAGCAAAGTGTTAGTGAGTCAATGGAGCTTACTCCTAGAGAATCAGTGGAGAACACTAGTAGTGACCCAGTGAAGCACAGTGTTAGTGAGTCAATGGAGCTTACTCCTAGAGAATCAGTGGAGAACACTAGTAGTGACCCAGTGAAGCACAATGTTAGTGAGTCAATGGAGCTTATTCCTAGAGAATCTGTGAAGAACACTAGTAGTGACCCAGTGAAGCACAGTGTTAGTGAGTCAATGGATCTTATTCCTAGAGAATCAGTGGAGAACACTAGTAGTGACCCAGTGAAGCACAGTGTTAGTGAGCCAATGAAGCGTACTCCTAGAGAACGAATGGAGAACACTAGTAGTGACCCAGTGAAAAACAGTGTTAGTGAGTCCATGGAGCTTATTCCTAGAGAATCAGTTGAGAACACTAGTAGTGACCCAGTGAAGCACAGTGTTAGTGAGCAAATGACGCATACTCCTAGAGAACCAATGGAGAACACTAGTAGTGACACAGTGAAGCACAGTGTTAGTGAGTCAATGGAGCTTATTCCTAGAGAATCAGTGGAGAACACTAGTAGTGACCCAGTGAAGCACAGTGTTAGTGAGCCAATGAAGCATACTCCTAGAGAACCAATGGAGAACACTAGTAGTGACCCAGTGAAGCACAGTGTTAGTGAGTCAATGGAGCTTATCCCTAGTGAAGCAGTGTAGAACACTAGTAGTGACCCAGTGAAGCACAGTGTTAGTGAGCCAATGAAGCGTACACCTAGAGAACCAATGGAGAACACTAGTAGTGACCCAGTGAAGCACAGTGTTAGTGAGTCAATGAAGCGTACTCCTAGAGAACCAATGGAGAACACTAGTAGTGACCGAGTGAAGCACAGTGTTAGTGAGTCAATGGAGCTTATTTCTAGAGAATCAGTGGAGAACACTAGTAGTAACCCAGTGAAGCACAGTGTTAGTGAGCCAATGAAGCGTACTCCTAGAGAACCAATGGAGAAGACTAGTAGTGACCCAGTGAAGAACAGTGTTAGTGAGTCAATGGAGCCTATTCCTAGAGAATCAGTGGAGAACACTAGTAGTGACCCAGTGAATCACAGTGTAAGTGAGACCGTGGGGCTTACGTCTAGAGAACCAATGGAGAACACTAGTAGTGACCCAGTGAAGCACAGTGTTAGTGAGCCAATGAAGCGTACTCCTAGAGAACCAATGGAGAACACTAGTAGTGACCCAGTGAAGCACAATGTTAGTGAGTCAATGGAGCTTATTCCTAGAGAATCAGTGGAGAACATTAGTAGTGATCCAGTGAAGCACAGTGTTAGTGAGCAAATGAAGCGTACTCCTAGAGAACCAATGGAGAACACTAGTAGTGACCCAGTGAAGCACAGTGTTAGTGAGTCAATGGAGCTTATTCCTAGAGAATCAGTGGAGAACACTAGTAGTGACCCAGTGAAGCACAGTGTTAGTGAGTCAATGGAGCTTATCCCTAGAGAAGCAGTGGAGAACACTAGTAGTGACCCAGTGAAGCACAGTGTTAGTGAGCCAATGAAGTGTACTCCTAGAGAACCAATGGAGAACACCAGTAGTGACCCAGTGAAGCACAGTGTTAGTGAGCCAATGAAGCGTACTCCTAGAGAACCAATGGAGAACACTAGTAGTGACCCAGTGAAGCACAGTGTTAGTGAGTCAATGGAGCTTATTCCTAGAGAATCAGTGGAGAACACTAGTAGTGACCCAGTGAAGCACAGTGTTAGTGAGCCAATGAAGTGTACTCCTAGAGAATGTAGGGGAGGACTGGCCGCGAGGCCCTCCTCACCTGCAGCCTTCTCCCCAGGTGAGGACCATGACTCGGTGGCCGTCCCCTCATGCCACCCGGGCCCAGGTGGAGGAGGGGTCACCCGCCGACGACATTGCCCACACATATCCGTTCCCTGCATATACCAAAATTCAGTTAGGCCTAGAAGCCATCTTGTTTAGCAAACATGGCGTGAGTTCAGCACACTGTAACGAGGCCCCCACCTTTGGAGGGCCTTTCATGCATCTCCGCCGCCGCAGTAGCCCTGGTAGATCCGCTGCGAGCACGTTCCCATGAGAAAGTCGGGTATGAGCTAACCCGAGATGCTAACACTGTAACATTTTATCGTTCACAATGTAATATTGCACCCCGCATGACCTGGTCCGCGAGGCCGGGGTGACGGGAAAAAAGCTGAAGCATCACTATCTGAAGAAAGTAGAAAATAATTCAAGTATTGGTATTAACGAACTACCTCTGTTTAAACAGATCCTGTAAACTGTGAATAAACCATAAAGATGTAACGTTACATGATACCACCCCAGGTCTGGACTAGTGCTGCTATAACCACAGAGAAAGATGTCGACCAAATGTATAGCCTTTATCTGTATAAGTGTTCTTACAATTTTATGTAGAAACCTGAACTCATATATGTTTTCTTAATCACCTAAAGCAGCGAGCATCAATTTCTGTAGGCCATAACCTAGAACTACCTCGTGTAACGTCTAATGTACATAAAATAATCACACCATGTAGTAAATATAATGTTAGGTAATGAAAAGGTACTCGGACCGACTGTATTAAAGAAATGTGTAACGAAATTGAAATATATATGTGTGTTTAAATAACATCAAAATAAGGCGGAACATTATAAAAGTTCTGCATTCAAAAGTTAGCAACGCACGAGGAAAAAACCTTTGTGAATATATGCAAGGCCATTCTCCCTCCCACCCTACCAAGCCTGCCAGATAAAGAAGCTAAGGCATGTGCCGCGCTCCCTCACCTCCCCCAACCAAGCTGGAGCCGCTTCAGAGAGTCAGAGGCCCCGGTACCGCACCCAAGGCCACAGCCCGCCACCTGTGTTATTTACAGCACGGTAATAAACCCACGTTTGAATCCACTGATCTACCAGCACCCTCTCGTAAATCCCACAACCCTCCCCCTAGACCACCCCAAGAATCATGACCCCGTGCAAGGACGACCCCCATCACTGGGACAAGACACAGAGACCCATTTATATAATAACTTCTAACGCGGCAGACAGACATGTATCATTCGGCTCAGGCCCCAGAGCCCAGCCCCCAGCCCCTCGACCTAAAATACCGGTCAATAGGACACAGGTAAATCTCACCCCAACCGACAACCACCGGACCTCTCACGAGGTGCATTCCTCATGTGTTGCGTTTATTGTATAAGACAAACTGCTGAGCGATTTATTGATGAACTTAGATGTCGTTTCTTGAATAACTGCAGTGTGCATGGCCTAGGGCAAACGAGTCAGGAAAGGTATTCATCTTTGTCACAGGCTGCCCCAGCATACCAACACCGCTCGGATGACCTCAAGCTGGCCTGCCAGGCCCAACCCAACCCACGAGGCTGACCAGTGACGTCCTCACGCCAAGACCAACCACGCTGCAGCAACACCTATAGTTAGTCGACGCCACCCAATCCCAATTAACTTGTGCCCCCTATAGTGTGTAGGTTCTGATGACGTTTTTTGTATTAGAAATACGCCTGTCTTTGCTATTGTCAGACAGAGCGCTCTCGGAGGTTGCAGAGTTCTTTGCATGCCCTATTCTTTGGATAAACTCCCACTTACGCTCACCCGCACTCTGTCTTGGTCTTATTCCCACTACGGGAGAGTCCCTTATTGTCTCTCATTGCGGGGAGGATCGTGCTGAAATTGGGGGCGCTTCCTTTCAGTGGTGACCCCGATAGCGTGATATCTCCAAATTATTTTTCCTAACTCCTTTTTAACGACCCCCTTGTGGCACGAGAATCTCCGGTCGAGAAGGGATACGCATGGTGAGCCGGCTCCGGGAGGCTGCCCGCCAACGGCGACCGGCACAATAAGAAGTGCGCACTCAATGAGAAAGGGTACGGGATCCCGATTGGAAAAAAATCCCCTTTGAGTGCCGCTCGCCGGAGCCAGGGGCTGACCGTTGAGTTACCGGTGACACTGCCTGGACGGACCCAGTTTCGGAGACTATCGGTTCAAGACGGGCACGTGAGTACTGAGTGCGAGCGATCGTAAAGGGGAAGGGAGGGGAAATTGTGAACAGAAGAACGGGGACAGGTAGAGGAGAAGAATAACGGGGGTCTACTAAAGACGGGTCTTGAAACTTTCTTTATCTTTTCTTTGCATATGGCCATTAGGAGTAAGAAATAAGTGAAGTGGTAGAAGTGACGGAAACCTAGCTCCGAAAGGGGGTGGAAGGCGGCGCCGCATAGTGCTATCTAAACTAGTACTGGGAATATATGAAGAAGTAAGAAATAAGTTATTGGTGTCTGGCAAAAGGAGACACCGGGAATATTTTTTAGTGATTGCTACTCTCTCTATTTCTTTTTTCCATTCCACGGGGCAGGGGGAGAAAGCGAAAAGGGTATAAGGTAAATATACTTGTAGAAGGACTATAAAATAGGGAGCACATTTTTAGGAGTGGGGATTAAGTAGTGGCACGTACAGACGTGAACATAGTAACCTTAGCAGAAAAACAGGGACAGTTGGCCAGGGAGGAAAGGGAGGAAAAAAGACGAGGTGTGAGTGGAAAAGCATTGTGAAGGGTGCGCGCACCGTGTGAGTGTTGGAGACGAACGGTTGACCGCGAGGTGGTGCCAGAGAGTGTTGACCATAACTAGTAATTGATCAGTTGCAAGTGAAATCACATGAGAGTGTATGGGAATGGGAAGGAGATGAGCTATGGTGAGTGAGAAAGGATTTGCGCAGTGAATAAGATTGGGTGATAATCTTTGAGACGTCCGCTCTTGTCTGTGCCATAAAGGTATACATACACATATCTACACCTAACTAAAAGTAAAAGAAGGTGGACACGGCTGTGTTAGTGATTTAGAGGATGGGGGCCGAAACTCCCTTGTCACATATTTGTAAGAGCTTACCGGGATACGCTGAACGAATAAATAAATATCACGATCAATGGGTAACAGAATTGAAAGGGGAGGGTCTGCCCCAGATTTGGCCCGAGGGAGGGTCTTTTGACAAAAGCGTTCTTGATATGGTACGAGCATGCATTAGCCTCAAGTATAAGGGGAAACAATGGCAAAATAGGAAGGAGATATTAGACCTCTGGAGATTGTTTGAGGAAGTACCCCCACCCAAAGCTCCGGCACCAAATATTGATCTACCTTCCACCACAGATAATCCACTGATGATTCCAAGAGAGGAAAAGGAACAGCTACGTACAGAACCACCTGCGGAGGTGATTAGTTTGTACCCGATATTGCCTAAACCAGCCCCCGCAGCAGGATATAGTGACCCTACTTATGTGCCTCCCCCCACAACTGGTACACCACAAAGACCAACAGCCCCCCCGCCATACGAAAGCACCAGAGAGCGCGCCCAGGGAGGAACACAGAGGGTGGATATAGAGAAGCTAACGAGTGACTTAGAGTCGAGGCTTACTGTGGCAAGGGATGAACTCTCAAGAATAAAAGACATATGTGAGCGCACGGCGTGCGCCCCTACACAATCAGGACGCACGTCTAGAGCGTCGAGCGAAAGTAGACAAATTGAGGAAGGATGGAAAAAGGGGGAGATACTGTTCAGAATTGAGGAAGAGCCGACACGAATAATAGAGGTAGGAGCAGTAGAAGGGAGCATTGGTGATGTATCACGAGAGAGAGGGATCAGAGAGGACTTGTTATGTGATGTCAGAGGAGGGTTGGATGAGAGTGATAGGTTGAGTATGGCAGTAGGAGGGGAAAGCGAGGAGGTGGACGGTGCATGTTCGCTAGGGACTATAGACGACGAATGGATGGGACGACTAAGAAATAGGGTGGGGAAGATGGCGTCATTGGAGTCAGCAGCGACTAAGGAAAGGGAGGGTGCAACCGCAAAAGGGAAGTTACAACTTCCATTGATACACAGAGGGGGGGGGAGACCAAACTATATACCATGGGCTCAGATGGATAAGGCTAATTTAATGAAATTATTGCCCCAGCTGTCGGGAGGAGCGAGCAAGTGGATATATGCATTTGAGAAACATACCGCCGGCATACCGTTGGCAGTAGGCGATGTGAAAAGCCTACTAGTAACCGCAGTAGGAGATCAAGCGGACAGAGTATGGGCTAAGGCTGGTTTCCCGGCCGTGACGTTGGACTGTGATCGCCATGATGGGGCTTCCTTTAATACAGTACGAGCAAGGGTGTGGGACGCACTGCGGGAGACATTCCCAGATACCCCTGATTTACAGTCAGTAATGCAATGTACAATGAATGACGGGGAGGATGCTATGGATTACATTCTCCGGGTGCAGGAGATGTGGAGAGCGGAAACGGGCACGCCCTGGCACCAATCCACATCTCTATTTTATTTTATCATTAAGAGAGGGCTCCCAAAAGAGGTGCAGAAGGCACTCGATAAAATAGCGGGCGTTGAGGCAAAGGGGTGGCCAGAGATCCAAAGTATAATAGTGCACCATTGCAAAAGGATCAAAGAGAGAGAGAGGGAAGTAGCACAGAAAAGGTTGGCAGACGAGGCGAAGTTGGTACAATCAAAACTGGTGAAGGTTGCAGCAGCGGTAGCAGGGCTCCCACTCATGAGGGAGGGAGACGAAGGAGAGGAGGGGCAAATAGCAATACAAGGAAGAATAGCAGCAAATTGGGCAGGACAAGGACAACGACAGTGGACTGAGCAGGAGCAGAACGGAGGTCCAACGTGGCAAGAGTGGGCCCCAAGAGGGGGAAGAGGTGGGTACAGGGGCCGAAGAGGAGGACAAGGGTATGGAGGAATGGGAGGAAATGGGTGGCAGGGTCCCAGAGGTCCACAGGGGAGCTGCTGGAATTGTGGGAGATGGGGGCACTACTCAAGAGAGTGCAGGAGCAGACAAAACAACGGGTTCCAGGAGACAGAACAGTACGGTCACCCCCACCCAGGAAGCCCCTACGGCCTCCCCATGGGACAATACCAACAACCAGAAAATGTAGGACAAAGAAGTAACGCACAACTACACGGACATCAGTACAGAACACAAAACCACCCACAGAATAATGACAATATGCAATACACGCCAGGTAACACTTTCGCCACAGTAGCTAACGGAGCGCCTGCTCCCGCACCTTACAGCGGGGTGTCAGTAGTTTCGGGGAACATTTTTGATCAAGGGGGGGCAATGAGACACCCCGCATAGGACAGCCCACAGAGAGCACTTGCGTGTCCAGTACTATCTACGACCCACAATGCATCAGAGGAACCATTGATAGGAGCGCAGATAGGAGACAAGCAGTTCATATTCATGGTGGATTCGGGAGCGGAGAAATCATGCATTAGAGAGGGCCGGTTCCCGTTATCTAATAGAACGTTAGAGACGCAGGGGTTCTCTGGGGCTGTAATTGAAGTTCCTTACACAGAGGCATTGGATGTGACAGTGGGGGGTAAAACAGTGAAAGCACCCTTACTGTACTATGAACACTCTCCCATTAATTTGCTGGGGAGAGATCTCTTAAGCAAACTAAATATGACAATATCATTCACCGGGAGCGGTATCGTATGTTCGACGCCAGGCATATGCCCCCTCCGCATATTAGCAGTAATACACGGCCACACAATCATGCAAGAGATCAGAGGGTTACCAAGAAACGAGGAGATGTTTGTTGAGGGCATGAGAACATTGGCTCTCATAGTACCAGAACTAAAAAGGATGGATTGGAGGATTCCAGCCGAATTCCTTTTCCGCCCCATAGCAAGCCCCGACACTGCTCCCGGGTCAGTGCTATCGTTGGATTTACACGCAGTACACGTGTCAGCAAACAGAATATGTGTGATTGGCGTTGACATGGAAGGATGTGAGTGGCGGACAGTACTGTGTACAAATGCAAATATCCCACTGCGGGAGCTCTCGGACGAGGAGCTATTTTCTGACACTGAGACAGATGGCGAAATAGTGATGGAACTAGCAATGCCGTGCGACATTGTAGTTACAGCTAGAAAAACTCAAGTTGAATTAATGGCAGTAGTAGGAGCACCACATGCCTTTTTTGATGACGACATGAGGTTAGTACCCACTAACATATGGACAAATGGCCCCCATGATGTGGGGTTATTACATGGGGTTCAGCCTGTGGTAATAAAACTGAAACCGGGAGCAATTCTGCCCCGGGTAAAACAATATCCACTGTCACGCGAAGCAGAAGAAGGGATCAGAGAGACACTAGATGCACTGCTAGCACAAGGAATAATAGTGCCCTCAAACTCCCCATGCAACATATGCATTTACCCGATTAAAAAGGCGAAGGGAGGTTCATGGAGGATGATACAGGATTTACGCCCACTCAATGATGTGATTCAGAAGGAGTTCCCTTTAGTTCCGAACCCGGCGACAATACTGTGCAACATTCCGAAAACGGCATCCCACTTCACAGTTATTGACTTAAAAAATGCATTTTTCTCGATTCCCTTAGCAGAAGAGAGCAGGTACTTAACAGCGTTTACACTAGGGGGGAGGAGGTTCGAACACTGCAGACTACCACAAGGATATTGCGAGAGCCCAAGCATATTCAACAGGGTACTACATGAAGATCTGGGGAATTTGTCTGTAGAAAGCACAGTGATTCAATACGTTGATGATTTATTGATTTGTGCACAAACTGAGGAAGAGTGCAGAAAGGACTCAATAGCACTCCTGACATTATTGGCCAATAAAGGGTACAAGGTGGACAAGGGGAAGTTACAAAACTGTCTGACAGAGGTCCTATACTTGGGACAGCTGATATCAAAGGATGGCAAGCGGATCATACCAGACAGGGCACAGGCGATTAGAGCAGTTGGGGAGCCCAAAACAGTAAAAGAGATGCAGAAATTTCTGGGTATGTGCAACTATTGCCGAGCATGGATATTGGATTATGCAGCATACACAAGGCCCTTGTTACAGGCACTAAAAGAGGCACAGCAGGAAAACAAAGCCATAGAATGGACAGAAGAGATGAACACAGCATTTAACTCACTAAAAGAGCTGATATCAAGCGCTCCAGTACTGGCAAATCCAGATTATGGGCGCGAATTCTTCTTATTTTCACACTGCAAAGGAACACTGATGACAGCAGTACTGACACAAAAGACATCGTTAGGGCACAAACCACTGGCTTACTATAGTGGCACCCTAGACGCAGTAATGCAAGGTCATTTCGCGTGCGAGCAATCCCTAGCTGCAGCCGCGTTCGCGATTGAGAAAAGTGCCACGATAGTGATGGGCTGTCCTGTGACACTGTTTGTGGAACACTCACTCTTTGCAATATTAGAGCGATCAAAGAGCACGTTGACGACACAGCGCGCCACAGCATATGAAATAATACTGTCCAGCGCAAACATCCACATAGTAAGATGTAAAACAGTGAACCCGGCCACATTCATCACAGAGGCGTGCACCGTAGAGGACATGCAGAACCATAACTGCGCTACGTACACAGGTGACGAAGGTCAGGATCAAGTGATTTTTGAGAATGCCCTGAACGAGGGAGAGGTGTATTTCGTGGACGGGTCAGCATCAATAGACATGGAGACAGGAGAGAAACATGTGGGTATGGCAGTTGTACGATTAGAGGAAGATGAATACGAGACACTAGTGCAACACCGCCTCCCATCACACTATTCAGCACAAGCAGCAGAACTAATAGCGCTAATAGAAGCATTGCATGCCGCCAAGGGGTGCGCAGTGACAATATATACCGACTCAGCATACATGACAACAACAGTACACGGCGGGTTGGCGCGGTGGGGGCGGAGAGGGTTTCGACGAGCAGATGGAACACCAGTTCAGCATGCAGAATTATTGAAAGAACTGATTGAGGCCCTGCAAGACCCCACGGCAGTGGCCATCGTAAAATGCCAAGCCCACACCACAAATACAGATTTTATATCTTTGGGGAACGCGGCAGCAGACGCCGCTGCCAAAGAAGCTTCGTATTTACAGAAAGGTGTAGTAGGAGAGTACATGTTGCACCACACAGCAAGCCAAGAGGTCCCCACAGGATACAACATGATGCCCACACAGGAAATAATAGAGCTGCAAGAGGGAGCTAGTGCAGAAGAAAAATTGCTGTGGACTAAGAGGGGATGCAGCAAATCGCCGACTGATTTATTGTGGCGACAAAAAAGTTCAGGGAAAGTGGTAATGCCAGTTACATTGTTAGAAATAGCATTTCAACAACTACACTTTCCCGCACATAACGCAAAGCAACACATAATGGCGGACATACAAGAAGATTGGTTTGCACCTTGCCTCCATGAACACATCACAAGGCTGGCTTTAGAATGCACGACATGTCAGATTTACAACTCAGGTATGACATTGCGCACACTAAGAGGAACGATACCAAAACCAAATGGCCCATTCAGAGAGCTCCACATTGATTATGTAGACATGGGAGAAAGATGTAACGGGGCTCGCTACATGATTGTGGTTGTATGTCCATTTTCGAGGTGGGTGGAGGCAGGCCCCTGTGCGCGCCCTGATGAGAAGGGCGCCGCGAAGTTCCTAGTGCGGGAAGTGTTCCCGCGCTGGGGGATTTGCGAAGTTATTCGCTCAGACAACGGCACGCATTTTGTTAATGAACTATTCAAGGAAGTGACTACGCTACTGGGAATAAAGCACAAATTATGTTCGATTTATCATCCTCAAAGTAATGGCGTAGTGGAAAAGATGAACGGTCTGTTAAAAAGCAGATTGTCAAAACTGTGTTTTTCCCTTAAAAAGACCTGGATGTACTGCCTGCCTTTGGCCCTGTTTGAGTTACGAAATCAGCCAAGTAAAGACCACCATTTGTCCCCGCATGAGATCGTCACGGGAAGGAGAATGCACACAGCGCATTCGCCTCTCCGTGAACGTTCTGATGCACACAGAAGTGCAGCGATATTGGGAGAGGAGTTCACAGAGTACTTGAAAAAACTGACACGGGCAGCACGCGTAATTGCGAAGCAACTAGCCCCCCCCTCTACAAGAGAGGAGGGGAACACAACAGAAACAGAGACACTGCCTGAAAAACCATTACAACTAATGCCTGGTGACCTCATATATGTCAGAAGTTTTGTGCAAAGGTGGAATGCGCCACGTTTCCATGGCCCTTATGAGGTAGTGTTTTGCACACCCACAGCAGTAAAGGTGAAGGGCCTACGATACTGGGTACATTTGACAGACGTACGCAGAGCCTATAGCGCCGTGGAAGGTGAGGTACAGGACGAGGCACAGGCAACTGCGGACAATGAAGTGGTGCAGAATGAATGATGGGAATTTTGTGTGCATTAAGTGATGAACATTGAACGCGACTGGCGCACGACAAGTGTACTGAAATAAATATGTGTATATATATATATAATTTTTTACAACTTTTGAAGGTTTTTGTGGTTTTTTTGGTTTTGGAGAAGTTTTTTTTTTTTCTCTCTCTCGACTTTCTTCTTTATATATGAAATAATGTACGGATAGTAATGGTTGTAAAGTTACCTTGTCTGTGGACACACCCCCTCCCTCACCCACTCCCATACTTTGCCGAGAAAATGTCACAACGTTATAAATGTTTACATGCGTGTACTTAATGCACTTTTATGTTTCAAACAGGATTTACTATGGCATCGAATGGGCAGCCTGCAACTAATAGATTTGTTAGATTTAGAGAAATGTTAGTAGATAGATTAACATATTCATACGAATGTGGTTTATCAATGTGTGTTATTGTGTTCTTCATCTCAATATTTTGCCTAGTGACATATTGGGTCATAGCGTTCATCTCTACCGAGATGAACGAGGGGGGAAGGGGGAGTAACACCACCCTTGCCCCTGGCACGAATTCAATTACAAATATGAATATTAAAGAAGGTGATTTTTTGGTCTGGGATGGATCACACCTTGTATGGGGTTACTATACTGCACCACCCACTGCTGCCCCGTTACAATCAAGAGATAAAGATATGAAAAATGACACAATGCCCCTACCTGAAATATATAACAGCCCCACTACCCTTCCCCCCCCGATACAAAACAGCGATTTGTTGTTTATTGAGGAAAATGGAAAAGTAATTACGATGACAGAACACAAGTTCCTATATGAGGAATTGGAAAAGGGGGGAGGGAATGAGAAAGGGGGGCCTATTCTTTCACCTATCGAAACTAAAAGGTATAGGAGGGAGGAGAGAAGTAGGCGAAGAAGAGAGACAAGCAGGAGGGGGTATGATGAGTATTATGGGTTAGGATTAGACAAGATGGAAGACCCAC
This sequence comes from Ambystoma mexicanum, assembly GCF_040938575.1. Taxonomy (NCBI): domain Eukaryota; kingdom Metazoa; phylum Chordata; class Amphibia; order Caudata; family Ambystomatidae; genus Ambystoma; species Ambystoma mexicanum. Next base: position 12,578,105 of record NC_090940.1, read on the forward strand.
GACACCCCCACCAAGCAAATAAATGGTATGCAGATATGAGTACAACAGCTAAACAGACAACCAATGAAAGCTGCTATGTCTGTTCGCTCATCCCCCATGCATCAGGTACACCCAAAGTGTTGTTGCCAAGAGAATTGCCCATTGTGGATGCCCAATGTCTCCTTCATCTCACACTGTGTAGAATAAAGAACACCTTTCAAGCACACGATGTCTCTTTCAAAATGATACAGGACAACAAAACGTGCTATTCAAAAGCGTCTGGAGTGGTCTGTCTTAAAGAACCTTTCTTTGCAATACAAGGGACGCTGTTTTCCGAAAACAAATGGAAAGATGAAGAAGTACTGTGCAAAGCGGAAGCACTGAGAGGTGTCCAACCAGACAAGCTGCGGTGGATGGAAAAAACGTGCTTACCAATATGGAAAGAACACATCTCTAAACTAACATGGGTAACAGCGATGGAGAAACCCTTCAAGCTACAAAGTGAAATACAAAACGAACTATGTTTCAAGGGAGAAGGAAAAGTGGCAATGGGAGCGAACAAAAACTGTAACAAAACCCTCACCATCCCAGACATGAAAAAAGGAACAGCAGCACTAATGGACACATACTGGGTATGCGGGAATCAGGCTTACTTGCACCTTCCCCAGGCCTGGAGTGGCAGCTGCTCAATGGCCACTTTGCATTCGGCCCTAATGGTGATTCCAGAAAGTCACGTCGACGAAAATAAAAGGACGCAAGGAAACATGAACAAGGATGCGACGTCTCCCACTGCAGAAGCGCACCTCTATGTCCTGTCCTCCGGAGGGAAAGAAGAGGAGCTATCACGGAACAAGCGAGCATCAAACTACATATCACAAGCATCATCCGATTTATTGGCACAGATCCCAGACAGGTATCGCCTGTTCAGCTCCGTGGAAACATTTTTTGCCTCACTAGTTTCAAGTGTCCAAGCAAGAGCAAATGCAAAATGGCTCCAGATCACACGGTGGGAACTGATTCAGCTGGCCAATGACACTGAAGAAGGGTTCAACATAATAAAGGTGGAACTACGAGCTCTGCGACTAATGACCATGCAGAACAGGTATGTTCTGGACCTGCTGACAGCGATCGATGGAGGTGTTTGCCGAAAAATAGGAAGTGCGTGCTGCACGTTCGTACCTTCTGAAGACGCAGAAAATGGGTCCCTGTCCCACGTCATTGAAGCAGTACATAACCTGGGAGAGAAGATGAAGCTGGAAGGTGGGGCTAAAGATAGCTCATGGTTCGACAATATCTTCTCCTGGGTTCCCTCATGGCTTGGAATGGCGATGAAGTTCTTGATACCAGTTGTGGTGGTCCTCCTCGTGGTGTTCTGCCTGTGCCAGGTGGGCCTCCGATGTTGTGCTAACGCAGTCCCTAACGGTGCAATGATGATGGTGACAATGGGCAACTCTGGTGGTACAATTAAGGCGACACAAGAAGTACATGTACAGACAGGAACAGATAACACTCCCAGATACCAGTTAGTGCCTATGTGCCGTGATAAGTACATAGTAGATAAACTATGGCACACCACTATCAAAGAACCCCGAGATGTGGAACTGGAATGGTATGAGGAGGTCTGGGTAGACTTGGAAGAAACTGGTGACTGTATATATTTAACATGTACCCCAGATGAGTATGCTAGAAGAGGTGAGAGCTTGAGGGGGGTATGCAGAGCCTGGATGCCTAGAAAAGGAACACCTGCATGGGATGACGCAGTGATAGAGGAGCAAGAATGTAGAAGATTAGAAGAGCTAAAGAATTCGTTACTTTAGTAACGAAAGGGGGGAAATGTAGGGGAGGACTGGCCGCGAGGCCCTCCTCACCTGCAGCCTTCTCCCCAGGTGAGGACCATGACTCGGTGGCCGTCCCCTCATGCCACCCGGGCCCAGGTGGAGGAGGGGTCACCCGCCGACGACATTGCCCACACATATCCGTTCCCTGCATATACCAAAATTCAGTTAGGCCTAGAAGCCATCTTGTTTAGCAAACATGGCGTGAGTTCAGCACACTGTAACGAGGCCCCCACCTTTGGAGGGCCTTTCATGCATCTCCGCCGCCGCAGTAGCCCTGGTAGATCCGCTGCGAGCACGTTCCCATGAGAAAGTCGGGTATGAGCTAACCCGAGATGCTAACACTGTAACATTTTATCGTTCACAATGTAATATTGCACCCCGCATGACCTGGTCCGCGAGGCCGGGGTGACGGAAAAAAAAGCTGAAGCATCACTATCTGAAGAAAGTAGAAAATAATTCAAGTATTGGTATTAACGAACTACCTCTGTTTAAACAGATCCTGTAAACTGTGAATAAACCATAAAGATGTAACGTTACATGATACCACCCCAGGTCTGGACTAGTGCTGCTATAACCACAGAGAAAGATGTCGACCAAATGTATAGCCTTTATCTGTATAAGTGTTCTTACAATTTTATGTAGAAACCTGAACTCATATATGTTTTCTTAATCACCTAAAGCAGCGAGCATCAATCTCTGTAGGCCATAACCTAGAACTACCTCGTGTAACGTCTAATGTACATAAAATAATCACACCATGTAGTAAATATAATGTTAGGTAACGAAAAGGTACTCGGACCGACTGTATTAAAGAAATGTGTAACGAAATTGAAATATATATGTGTGTTTAAATAACATCAAAATAAGGCGGAACATTATAAAAGTTCTGCATTCAAAAGTTAGCAACGCACGAGGAAAAAACCTTTGTGAATATATGCAAGGCCATTCTCCCTCCCACCCTACCAAGCCTGCCAGATAAAGAAGCTAAGGCATGTGCCGCGCTCCCTCACCTCCCCCAACCAAGCTGGAGCCGCTTCAGAGAGTCAGAGGCCCCGGTACCGCACCCAAGGCCACAGCCCGCCACCTGTGTTATTTACAGCACGGTAATAAACCCACGTTTGAATCTACTGATCTACCAGCACCCTCTCGTAAATTCCACAACCCCCCTAGACCACCCCAAGAATCATGACGACCCCCATCACTGGGACAAGACACAGAGACCCATTTATATAATAACTTCTAACGCGGCAGACAGACATGTATCATTCGGCTCAGGCCCCAGAGCCCAGCCCCCAGCCCCTCGACCTAAAATACCGGTCAATAGGACACAGGTAAATCTCACCCCAACCGACAACCACCGGACCTCTCACGAGGTGCATTCCTCATGTGTTGCGTTTATTGTATAAGACAAACTGCTGAGCGATTTATTGATGAACTTAGATGTCGTTTCTTGAATAACTGCAGTGTGCATGGCCTAGGGCAAACGAGTCAGGAAAGGTATTCATCTTTGTCACAGGCTGCCCCAGCATACCAACACCGCTCGGATGACCTCAAGCTGGCCTGCCAGGCCCAACCCAACCCACGAGGCTGACCAGTGACGTCCTCACGCCAAGACCAACCACGCTGCAGCAACACCTATAGTTAGTCGACGCCACCCAATCCCAATTAACTTGTGCCCCCTATAGTGTGTAGGTTCTGATGACGTTTTTTGTATTAGAAATACGCCTGTCTTTGCTATTGTCAGACAGAGCGCTCTCGGAGGTTGCAGAGTTCTTTGCATGCCCTATTCTTTGGATAAACTCCCACTTACGCTCACCCGCACTCTGTCTTGGTCTTATTCCCACTACGGGAGAGTCCCTTATTGTCTCTCATTGCGGGGAGGATCGTGCTGAAATTGGGGGCGCTTCCTTTCAAGAACCAATGGAGAACACTAGTAGTGACCCAGTGAAGCACAGTGTTAGTGAGCCAATGAAGCGTACTCCTAGAGAACCAATGGAGAACACTAGTAGTGACCCAGTGAAGCACAGTGTTAGTGAGTCAATAGAGCTTATTCCTAGAAAATCAGTGGAAAACACTAGTAGTGACCCAGTGAAGCACAGTGTTAGTGAGCCAATGAAGTGTACTCCTAGAGAACCAATGGAAAACACTAGTAGTGACCCAGTGAAGCACAGTGTTAGTGAGTCAATGGAGCTTATTCCTAGAGAATCAGTGGAGAACACTAGTAGTGACCCAGTGAAGCACAGTGTTAGTGAGCCAATGAAGCGTACTCCTAGAGAAACAATGGAGAACACTAGTAGTGACCCAGTGAAGCACAGTGTTAGTGAGTCAATGGAGCTTATTCCTAGAGAATTAGTGGCGAACACTAGTAGTGACCCAGTGAAGCACAGTGTAAGTGAGCCAATGAAGCGTACACCTAGAGAACCAATGGAGAACAATAGTAGTGACCGACCCAGTGAAGCACAGTGTTAGTGAGCCAATGAAGCATATTCCTAGAGAACCAATGGAGAACTCTAGTAGTGACCCAGTGAAGCACAGTGTTAGTGAGTCAATGGAGCTTATTCCTAGAGAATCAGTGGAGAACACTAGTAGTGACCCAGTGAAGCACCGTGTTAGTGAGACTGTGGGGCTTACGTCTAGAGAATCAGTGGAGAACACTAGTAGTGACCCAGTGAAGCACAGTGTAAGTGAGACCGTGGGTCTTACGTCTAGAGAACCAAAGGAGAACACTAGTAGTGACCCAGTGAAGCACAGTGTTAGTGAGGCAATGAAGCATACTCCTAGAGAACCAATGGAAAGCACTAGTAGTGACCCAGTGAAGCACAGTGTTAGTGAGTCAATGGAGCATACTCCTAGAGAATCAGTGGAGAACACTAGTAGTGACCCAGTGAAGCACAGTGTTAGTGAGCCAATGAAGCGTACTCCTAGAGAACCAATGGAGAACACTAGTAGTGACCCAGTGAAGCACAGTGTTAGTGAGCCAATGAAGCGTACTCCTAGAGAACCAATGGAGAACACTAGTAGTGACCCAGTGAAGCACAGTGTTAGTGAGGCAATGGAGCTTATTCATAGAGAACCAATGGAGAACACTAGTAGTGACCCAGTGAAGCACAGTGTTAGTGAGTCAATGAAGCCTACTCCTAGAGAACCAATGGAGAACACTAGTAGTGACCCAGTAAAGCAAAGCGTTAGTGAGTCAATGGAGCGTACTCCTAGAGAACCAATGGAGAACACTAGTAGTGACCCAGTGAAGCACAGTGTTAGTGAGCAAATGAAGCGTATTCCTAGAGAACCAATGGAGAACACTAGTAGTGACCCAGTGAAGCACAGTGTTAGTGAGTCCATGAAGCCCACTCCTAGAGAACCAATGGAGAACACTAGTAGTGACCTAGTGAAGCACATTGTTAGTGAGGTAATGGAGCTTATTCATAGAGAACCAATGGAGAACACTAGTAGTGACCCAGTGAAGCACAGTGTTAGTGAGTCAATGATGCCTACTCCTAGAGAACCAATGGAGAACACTAGTAGTGACCCAGTGAAGCACATTGTTAGTGAGGTAATGGAGCTTATTCATAGAGAACCAATGGAGAACACTAGTAGTGACCCAGTGAAGCACAGTGTTAGTGAGTCAATGGAGCGAACTCCTAGAGAATCAGTGGAGCCACTAGTAGTGACCCAGTGGAGCAAAGTGTAAGTGAGATAGTGGAGTCCTCTCCTAGAGAACCAATGGAGAACACTTTTAGCGATCTAAAGGTGAACTGTGTTAGTGAGCTAATGGAGTGCACTGTCACTGACTGAACGGTTTGTGGTGTCAATGACCTGTCGGAGCATACTGTTAGTGACCCAACAGAACTCAGAGGTAGTTCTGGGCAAAAGATGATATAAAGTAATACTTGGGTATTAAAGCTTTGCCTTAGTGGTGGCGGTACTATATTCCCACACGAGGATGATGACGCGCTTGCTTGCCTGCTGCTTTGGACCCTGATTTACCAGTGTGATCTCTTCCGTGATCTGCTCCCAGAAGCCCTGCTGCGGCCAGTCGGTTGGATGCATCTATACTACAGGTTTGCCCCCAAACCAGGGAGCTCCGCAGGCCCTCTTTCAAATGTTAACACTTACTGATATTTGACTGTGGTGCATGAGAAACCCCACCTCCAAGAGAAGGAGTCTCCCCCTAGACTGGGGGACATGCAGAAGGTCTCGTGTGTACATTGTGACCGGGCCTTCCTCTGGAAATGGTGCTCCCAGAGATATATGCAAACCTGGACCAATCCTTTACGCCTATGCACACACGTCGCCGCGATGCTCACACCATTGGGGATGTCACTCCAGGAACCAGAGCAGCGAAAGCCAACATGTGGAACACCCCACACCTGGCCAGCTGCAAAACATGTGGAGATGAGGTCGGTGTAGATATGCGGGGAAACTACGGACGACCCCACTGCAAAGCCACCAGTGAAGTTATTATGGACTTCAAATGCATCAACAGCGGCAAGAAAGCTACTTTAACCAGAAGGGACCACCTGACCTGATAGAACTCGGATCAACACTGCCCAGGCAGTCCAAGAACCAGGCGTAGGGCCCTGCTGAAACCCAGAGGAGAGGCGACCAGCCAATTCCTTACTCCGTAATACATATAATACTGTTGACCACAAAAACCTCCAGGAGCACTTAAGCGCCACTGTGGGAGTGAAAGGCAAGATCCGGGAGGCCGAACAGGTCAATTTAATTCCCCCGCGTCTTGGTTCCTCGGACGCTCAAATGGCATCATTTCAAGGCATAAAAGAGGCAAAAATCCCTCTTATAGCTCCAGTCCCCTGTTTTGCTTTTAGCAGAGATTTGAGATGTCATTGGCATGGAGTCCACTAGCCCTGCATGTGCAACACCCACCTCAGACATACCCCAAAGATTGTTCATTCATTATGTATTTATTGTATTTAATGAGACACAGGTCATAATGGAAACTTTACACACACACCCGTTAAAACACTAATACGATATGTATCTTTATACCATCTTCCAATGACAAGGGTATGACCAGGATTATTATACATATCAGTCAATAGGTCCGCACATAGATATATAGACAGACATAAAGTGCCCCCCATGGAATACGTCTTATCCGGTGGCATTGCAATGTCACTGCACCTGATATCACAGCATCGCATTACATGCATGTTCTTGCTGCAAGGCAGTTTACGATGCTCCTCGTGTATGCATGTATGATTGCATGGCTGCTATCCTGATAATATTCCATGTTAAGATGTATGTGTTTGGTCTCGATGGATGACTGAGGCGCAGCTCCACTGAGTGCAAACCCAAGGTGCATTCTAGTTGCCAGGAGGGTTGTCCATACAAAGCCATCCTGACTTCAATTCTGCAGGCTCTGAAGGGGGCCGGCGATCTCACACCTCATGGTCTTTCCCAGATCCACCCTGCAGCGCAGGGGTCTGAAACCCGTGGCTCTCCAGAGGCCTCGGCTCCCACTCTCATCAGCCCTGGCCAGCAAAATGCATGCTGAGGGGTCATGGGAGTCCTAGTCCAGATCATGTGCAGAGCTGCAGCTCGCAGACCCGCATTCTAGCTTCTCAGCAAAGGTGCCCCCTTCCTGACTGCAGGGTCAGAGGCCATGCAGAAGCATAGAAGCACGTGGACCCGGGAAAGGGCTCCTGTATCAGAATGAAGAGGATGGGGCGTCCACGGGCCCTGGTCACTCAGGTGGCAGCTACACCAGACATCCAGGGAGCAGGGAGAGGGCGTGTTCTGCCACAGAGGACCTGGCGTTTATCCCTGAATAGTCTCTAGGCGGCGCACTTCCTCCAAGTCTCCACAGCACCTGTGCCCCTGCCGTCACCCCTCAAGACAGTGTTGGAAGCATAGCTAGTTAGTGGTACCGTCCAGGCTCCTCTGCACTGTGCACTGGGTTTCTGGCAGCTCCTATGCTGCCTGGTTAACAATCGATGATCCGGGACATTCACGTGCCTGGCCCAGGTCTGCGCACACAGGACCAGTGGAGTAACTTTGCTGAAAATGTTGGGGGGGCATGACAAGTGAAAGAAAGGGGCAGATTGGAGGAAGGGCGAACGGTGGCTCTGAGGGAGAACACTACATTACTGCACCACTAGAGTCCATTGCCAACGCTCTGTTCAAAATGCAATAAAACTGGTGGCGTATCTTTAAAATTCAATTCTAAAGACACTGCAGTCTTCTGAAACATATAACACTACAGTTAGTCTTTAGAATTCACTGCATTGACAACAGTACAAAAGCCTGCGCCCCTCTTCCCCACCTAAAGAGGTCCTGCAAGCAGCCTGAAGGGAGCTGGTGTTTGATTATTGCCACCAGGGCACCGACTCAAACAAGCGTATAGACATAATACAAAATGGATGCCTGCAAGATTTTAAAATAGCGCATTAGGCTGCTTATTCTGATTTCATGAATTACTTGCAACATTCTGACTCATTAAAATGAAGGTATGTTTCCCTGGGTTCAAATGACCCCAGCAGTAGTGTACCGAGCGGGAGGCCAGACCGGGACATTTGTCAGTGGGATGCCATTCCCGTTCGGCACCTCAAAGAGGATGCCCAAAGGAAAAGGTGCCCTGCTGGTAGGACAATGTGTGCCAAGCTATTCCTGCTCAGCATGCTTATTGTCCTGGCAGCAGGCCCCCTATCCTTTCCGAACGGTACAGGTGTCCCGCTGTCTGGACAACGTACCAAGGAGGTCCAGCAAGCAGAGTGCCCTCACATTGCTCTGTGTCAACAGAGCATTACACTGTGAGCCACTAGTCACTGATGGGAGGGAGCGGGCGACTATTAGCAGGGACTTTTGTCCCTTTAGAACTGTGTATGGGGGGGAGTGATCAGAAGTGAGAAGGGTGCACAATGTTGCATTTTATATGAAATAATGACAAAGGCTTTAAAACCCAAGAGGGATTTGTGAGGCTCGTGTTAATCTGCATGACGGTATTGTGACTTTGCATTCAGGATGGGGAGAATAAAACTAAAGCCATACTTTCATTCTTCAACATATTTCTATAACAATGTATGTACTCTACAGTTAGTTTACTATGAAAGGCCAGCTTGTCATGTAATGTGGTTTGCTTCAAGGCATTGCCAGAAATAGCTATTTAAGCACATGAAACGTAAAGCAAAACCTAAATACATATCTATATCAACTAAACCTAGGAAGATGTGCAGAGTTGCTTAAATCAGTTTCACCGTTTAACCAAAGTGTGTGATCCTGGGCAATTTGTTTAATCACAATGAGCCTCATCACCACCCAGGCGGTCCGGAAATAACGGTGGCGGTAAACCCGTCACCACTGTTGTTTCCGGACCGCATGAGTCCGACCCCTGCAGGCGGGAGGTAATGTTCCCACCAGGTCTGACCTGTCGGGTTTAACACCTCCCGCATGCAGGCGGACGAGGAAACACCGGCAGCATTACGAGATGCTGCCGGTGTTTCCATGATCCCCATTTCCATCGAGTCCCATAGGACTCAATGGGAATGGGGATTTACACCATTCCGCCTCTGTGATTCCTGGAAAACCGGGGTTGTAATGCCCCGGTAATTCCGGGAATCACGGAGGCGGAATGGTAATACGAGTCTAGCGTTAACCAGGCGGTTTTACCGCCTCGGTTAACGCCGGACTCGTAATGAGGCCCAGAGAGCCTCATTACGACCCAGGCGGTCCTGAAATAACGGTGGCGGTAAACCCGTCGCCACCGTTGTTTCCGGACCGCATGAGTCCGACCCCTGCAGGCGGGAGGTGATGTTCCCGCCAGGTCTGCCCTGGCGGGTTTAACACCTCCCGCATGCAGGCGGACGAGGAAACACCGGCAGCATTACGAGATGCTGCCGGTGTTTCCATGATCCCCATTTCCATCGAGTCCCATAGGACTCAATGGGAATGGGGATTTACACCATTCCGCCTCCGTGATTCCTGGAAAACCGGGGTTGTAATGCCCCGGTAATTCCGGGAATCACGGAGGCGGAATGGTAATACGAGTCCGGCGTTAACCAGGCGGTTTTACCGCCTCGGTTAACGCCGGACTCGTAATGAGGCCCATTGTGTCTTATCTGAAGCTCTGTACGTGATTCTGATTCATTTCAAAGCTCATGTTAATATATCATGCTATTATAATAAAAAGCCTAATGACTGGAGTTGCCCCATATATAACAATAGTGCAATGTAGGTATTTTGCACCACACTTGGCTTACTTATGGCAGCTTATTCTAAAGTCGCTTCTATGGTGACTCCAAGTCGCTTCTATGGTGACTCCAAGTATCAAAGACTGATGGTGCTCCTTGCGATGCCCTTTTCTGTGAAGTCACTACTCTTGCTGCAATCCATATGCAAGTTAGGAGGTGTGCATGTATTTTGCCCCTGCGCGCCTGGGCAGAGCTCTAATAGATGGCGTTCCTGCATCTGCGATATGTGTAGAAATCCCTCCTGCCACTAACGTTACCCCAAAAGTAGATTGGGGCAGGGGTGGGCGGTTTGGGGTGTGAATGAAACTATTACACGCACTGCATTCCGTGACTCAGCTCACCCCTCACTCCTGCAATGCTGGATTCTCCCCAGACACCAAAGGTGATTGTCCATATGTGCCCCCTCCCTAGGGTCAGCCCGCAGCCCAGCCCTCCAACAAATAAACACGCAGCTGAGCTCAGCTTGGCATTATGTAATGAGACAGTGCCAGCCTGGCTGGGCACCTTAGCAAGCTCAAGCTGTCCCATTACATGATCAATAAATGCGGCAGCCAACATGTGCCTACCCACCAAAAGATGGGGGGGACAAAAAGGCATGCCACAAAAGTTGGGGGGGCTGTCCCCCCTATCTCCCCGATAATCACGCCCATGCACAGGGCCATGATATTCCCTAGTGCCTGCCAGGGGATTCTCCTGACCTTTCATTCAGACCAAAGCAAAGAGCGACGGCCCCTCTCCAATGCGGAGATACAATCAATACAAGTGCCCATGATGGGGGGGCATACTTCAGAGAGGCAGCAATGAGACTGCCCTGCCACCGGGGACATCCTTTCAGATGATTAGAAGAGAGTGGAGGGACAGAGAGGATGGGGAGAGAGGGAAACACAGAGAGGGAAAGAGAAGGAGAGAGGAAGGGAAACAGACAGACAGAGGGACAAAGAGAGATGGGGAGAGAGGAAAAGAGAGAGAGGGAAAGAGACAGAGCATCCGAGAGAGGTGGGATATAGGGAGAGAGAGAGGGGACAGGGGGAGACACACAGACAGAGACAGACAGAGATGAGGAAGATAGGAAGAAAGAGCGAGACAGTGAGAGATGGGAGAGAAGAAGAATGACAGAGAGGCAGACAGATAGGGAGAGAAGGGGAGCGAGAGAAAGAGAGAGAAAGGGGAAATGAGGAAAAACAAAAAGTAAGAGTAATTTGAGAGAAAAGACAGGAGGAGAAAAGAATGATGGCAAATGAGAGAAGGGAGAACACGGGAGAGAGAAACAAAGGGAGAATAAGCTAAGCGAATAGAAAAAGAATAGGGACTGGAAGAGAGGAGAAGAAAAATAAAGAAGGGGGTTAAGGAAGAGAGGGGACAAAAAGAGGACAAGGGGAGCGAACAGAACGAAAATGAGAGAGCAAGGAAGGTAGACGGTTGTAGTGTGTTGTAATAGATGTGTGTGTAGGTGTGTGCTTGTACATGTGTCTGTGTGTGCACGTGTTTGTGCACGTGTGCGTATAAATGTGCATGTGTCTGTGTGTACGGGCACGTGTTGTGTGTGTGAGCGTGCATGTGTGTGCATGTGTTTGTGTGTGTACGTCTGTGTGTTTGCGTTGTGTGTGTGAGCATGCATGTGTTTGCGTGTAAGTGCAAGCGTTGTGTGTGTGTGTACAGGGGTGTGTGAGGGTGTGCGAGTGTGCATGCGTTTGCGTGTGTGTGGAAGAGAGCAGGACTCATGTGTGTGTGACCGTGTGTGTGTGTGTGTGTTTGTGTGTGTGTGTGTGAGTGTGCACCCATCATGTGTGTGACCGTACATGTGTTTGCGTGTGTGTGGCTGTGTGTATGTTTGTGTGTATGCGCATTTGAGTAAGTGCACGCGTCGTGTGTGTGCAGGTATATGTGTGAGTGTGCATGTGTTTGTATCATGTGTCTGTGTAAGTGTGAACGTGTCATGTGTGTGTGTGACCGTGCATGTGTTTGTGTGTGTGCAAGTGTGTGTGTGAGCATGATACGTGATATGTTTGCGCGCGCATTTGTGTGAGCATGACCATACATGTTTTTGCGTGTGTGTGTGCAAGTGTGCGTGATGTGTTTGCGCGTGTGAGCATGCATGTGTTTGCGGGCGTGTGTGAGCGTAATGTGTTTGCGCATGTGTGAGCGTGCATGTGTTTGTGCGCAGGGCGGTGTGTGGTGTTTGCGTGTGTGTCTGTGCAAGTGTGAACGTGTCATGTGTGCATGAGTGTGCATGTGATTGTGCGTGTGTGACCGTACACGTGTTTGCGTGTGTGTGCAAGTGAGCATTTTGTGTTTGCGTGTGTGTGAGCATAAATGTGTTTGCGTGCATGTGAGCGTGATGTGTTTGTGCGCGCGGGTTTGTGTGTGTGGTGTTTGCGCGTGTGCGTGCGTGGTGTTTGCGTGTGTGTGAGCATACATGTGTTTGCGTGCGTGTGAGCGTGATGTGTGTGCATGCGGGTTTGTGCGTGTGTGGTGTTTGCGTGTGTGCGTGTGTGTGTGTGCTTGCGTGCGTGTGTGAGCATACATGTGTTTGCGTGCGTGTGAGCGTGATGTGTTTGTGCGCGCGGGTGTGTGCGTGTGTTTGCGCGTGTGAGCATGAGTTTGCGAGTGCGTGGTGTTTGCGCGTGTGCGCGCGTGGGAGCCTCATTTCCAGCCCTCCTGCGCCAGGGGGCCCGTCGGGATGCGCCTGGCAGATGCTGTGCGGGCCTCATCGCCGCGGGAGCAGGGGACTCGCGCGAATGCTGCATGAATGTCAGAACGATTCAGGCTTCTGAGTCACTTTGACATCTTTAATATTTCTCCTCATGAATACATCTGGCCTGCGGTGCTGCTGGAAGGAGGCAGATATCAGATAACACCAGCATCCCAGCGGGGCCCACGTGCTACAGGAAGAGCGCAGAGCTGCGGGGAGCGGGGGGGGGCCACTAGGGGATCAGCAGCGGCAGCGACCCTTCTCCGGAGATCAGCCTGCACGGGCCACACTGCTCCGCCCTGCCACTGGAGGATGCACTGCACTCCCCCAACACTGGAAGGCGCACTGCACTCCCCTGCCACTGGAGGATGCACTGCACTCCCCGGCCACTGGAGGACGCACTGCACTCCCCAGCCACTGAAGGACGTACAACACTCCCCGGTTACTGGAGGACACACTGCACTCCCCTGCCACTGGAGGACACACTGCACTCCCCAGCCACTGAAGGACGTACAACACTCCCCGGTTACTGGAGGATGCTCTGCACTCCCCCAACACTGGAGGGTGCACTGCACTCCCCTTCCACTGGAGAACACACCGCTCTCCCCCAACACTGGAGGGTGCTCTGCACTCCCTCAACACTGGAGGATGCACTGCACTCACCTGCCACTGGAGGATGCACTGCACTCCCCTGCCACTGGAGGATGCACTGCACTCCCCTGCCACTGCCGGACGCACTGCACTCCCCTCCCACTGGAGGGCACACAGCACTCCCCTGCCACTGGAGGACACACTGCACTCCCCAGCCACTGAAGGACGTACAACACTCCACGGTTACTGGAGGATGCTCTTCACTCCCCCAACACTGGAGGGTGCACTGCACTCCCCTGCCACTGGAGAACACACCACACTCCCCCAACACTGGATGGTGCTCTGCACTCCCTCAACACTGGAGGATGCACTGCACTCACCTGCCACTGGAGGATGCACTGCACTCCCCTGCCACTGGAGGATGCACTGCACTCCCCTGCCACTACCGGACGCACTGCACTTCCCTCCCACTGGAGGGCACACAGCACTCCCCTGCCACTGGAGGACACACTGCACTCCCCAGCCACTGAAGGACGTACAACACTCCCCGGTTACTGGAGGATGCTCTGCACTCCCCCAACACTGGGGGGTGCACTGCACTCCCCTGCCACTGGAGAACACACCGCACGCCCCCAACACTGGAGGGTGCTCTGCACTCCCTCAACACTGGAGGGTGCACTGCACTCACCTGCCACTGGATGATGCACTGCACTCCCCAGCCACTGGAGGATGCACTGCACTCCCCTGCCACTGAAGGACGTACAACACTCCCCGGTTACTGGAGGACACACTGCACTCCCCAGCGACTGAAGGACGTACAACACTCCCCGGTTACTGGAGGATGCTCTGCACTCCCCCAACACTGGAGGGTGCACTGCACTCCCCTGCCACTGGAGAACACACCGCACTCCCCCAACACTGGAGGGTGCTCTGCAGTCCCTCATCACTGGACGATGCACTGCACTCACCTGCCACTGGAGGATGCACTGCACTCCCCAGCCACTGGAGGAGGCACTGCACTCCCCTGCCACTGGAGGGCACACAGCACTCCCCTGCCACTGGAGGATGGACTGCACTCCCCTGCCACTGCCGGACGCACTGCACACCCCTACCACTGGAGGGCACACAGCACTCCCCTGCCACTGGAGGACGTACAACACTCCCCGGTTACTGTTGGATGCTCTGCACTCCCCCAACACTGGAGGGTGCACTGCACTCCCCTTCCACTGGAGAACACACCGCACTCCCCCAACACTGGAGGGTGCTCTGCACTCCCTCAACACTGGAGGATGCACTGCACTCACCTGCCACTGGAGGACGCACTGCACTCCCCTGCCACTGGAGGGCACACTGCACTCCCCTGCCACTGGAGGATGCACTGCACTCCCCTGCCACTGAAGGACGTACAACACTCCCCGGTTACTGGAGGACACACTGCACTCCCCAGCCACTGAAGGACGTACAACACTCCCCGGTTACTGGAGGATGCTCTGCACTCCCCCAACACTGGAGGGTGCACTGCACTCCCCTGCCACTGGAGAACACACCGCACTCCCCCAACACTGGAGGGTGCTCTGCACTCCCTCAACGCTGGAGGATGCACTGCACTCACCTGCCACTGGAGGATGCACTGCACTCCCCAGCCACTGGAGGACGCACTGCACTCCCCTTCCACTGGAGGGCACACAGCACTCCCCTAACACTGGAGGACACACTGCACTCCCCAGCCACTGAAGGACGTACAACACTCCCCGGTTACTGGAGGATGCTCTGCACTCCCCCAACACTGGAGGGTGCACTGCACTCCCCTGCCACTGGAGAACACACTGCACTCCCCCAACACTGGAGGGTGCTCTGCGCTCCCTCAACACTGGAGGATGCACTGCACTCACCTGCCACTGGAGAACACACTGCACTCCCCCAACACTGGAGGGTGCTCTACACTCCCTCAACACTGGAGGATGCACTGCACTCACCTGTCACTGGAGGATGCACTGCACTCCCCTGCCACTGCCGGACACACTGCACTCCCCTGCCACTGGAGGACACACTGCACTCCCCTGCCACTGGAGGGCACACAGCACTCCCCTGCCACTGGAGGATGCAATGCACTCCCCTGCCACTGCTGGAAGCACTGCACTCCCCTCCCACTGGAGCGCACACAGCACTCCCCTGCCACTGAAGGACGTACAACACTCCCCGGTTACTGGAGGATGCTCTGCACTCCCCCAACGCTGGAGGGTGCACTGCACTCCCCTGCCACTGGAGGACACACCGTACTCCCCCAACACTGGAGGGTGCTCTGCACTCACCTTCCACTGGAGGATGCACTGCACTCCCCTACCACTGCCGGACGCACTGCACTCCCCTCCCACTGGAGGGCACACAGCACTCCCCTGCCACTGAAGGACGTACAACACTCCCCGGTTACTGGAGGATGCTCTGCACTCCCCCAATGCTGGAGGGTGCACTGCACTCCCCTGCCACTGGAGGACACACCGCACTCCCCCAACACTGGAGGGTGCTCTGCACTCCCTCAACACTGGAGGATGCACAGCACTCACCTGCCACTGGAGGATGCACTGCACTCCCCTACCACTGGAGGATGCACTGCACTCCCTGGCCACTGGAGGACGCACTGCACTTCCCTGCCACTGGAGGGCACACAGCACTCCCCTGCCACTGGAGGATGCACTGCACTCCCCTGCCACTGCCGGACGCACTGCACTCCCCTACCACTGGAGGATGCACTGCACTCCCCGGCCACTGGAGGATGCACTGCACTCCCCTCCCACTGGAGGGCACACAGCACTCCCCTGCCACTGGAGGACACACTGCACTCCCCAGCCACTGAAGGACGTACAACACTCCCCGGTTACTGGAGGATGCTCTGTACTCCCCCAACACTTGAGGGTGCACTGCACTCCCCTGCCACTGGAGGACACACCGCACTCCCCCAACACTGGAGGGTGCACTGCACTCCTTCAACACTGGAGGATGCACTGCACTCACCTGCCACTGGAGGATGCACTGCACTCCCCTAACACTGGAGGATGCACTACACTCCCCCAACACTGGAGGGCGCACAGCACTCCCCTGCCACTGGAGGGCACACAGCACTCCCCTGTCACTGGAGGATGCACTGCACTCCCCGGCCACTGGATGACGCACTGCACTCTCCTGCCACTGGAGGGCACACATCACTCCCCTGCCACTGGATGGCACACATCACTCCCCTGCCACTGAAGGACGTACAACACTCCCCGGTTACTGGAGGATGCTCTGCACTCCCCCAACACTGGAGGGTGCACTGCACTCCCCTGCCACTGGAGGGCACACATCACTCCCCTGCCACTGGAGGACACACTGCACTCCCCAGCCACTGAAGGACGTGCAACACTCCCCGGTTACTGGAGGATGCTCTGCACTCCCCCAACACTGGAAGGTGCACTGCACTCCCTCAACACTGGAGGATGCACTGCACTCACCTGTCACTGGAGGATGCACTGCACTCCCCTAACACTGGAGGATGCACTGAGCTCCCCCAACACTGGAGGGCGCACAGCACTCCCCTGCCACTGGAGGGCACACATCACTCCCCTGTCACTGGAGGATGCACTGCACTCCCCAACACTGGAGGGCGCACAGCACTCCCCTGCCACTGGAGGGCACACAGCACTCCCCTGTCACTGGAGGATGCACTGCACTCCCTGGCCACTGGTGGACGCACTGCTCTCCCCTGCCACTGGAGGGCACACATCACTCCCCTGCCACTGGAGGGCACACATCACTCCCCTGCCACTGGAGGATGCACTGCACTCCCCTGCCACTGGAGGACGCACTACACTCCCCTCCCACTGGAGGGCACACTACACTCCCCAGCCACTGGAGGATGCACTACACTCCCCAGCCACTGGAGGACGTACAGCACTCCCCGGCTACTGGAGGATGCTCTGCACTCCCCCAACACTGGAGGGTGCACTGCACTCCCCTGTCACTGGAGGACACACCACACTCCCCCAACACTGGAGGGTGCTCTGCACTCCCTCAACACTGGAGGATGCACTGCACTCCCTCAATACTGGAGGACGCGCTGCACTCACCTTCCACTGGAGCATGCACTGCATTCCCCTGCTACTGGAGGATGCACTGCACTCCCCCAACACTGGAGGGTGCACTGCACTCCTTCAACACTGGAGGATGCACTGCACTCCCTCAATACTGGAGGACGCGCTGCACTCACCTTCCACTGGAGGATGCAATGCACTCCCCTTCCACTGGAGGATGCACTGTACTCCCCTAACACTGGAGGGCACACAGCACTCCCCTGCCACTGGAGGATGCACTGCACTCCCCTAACACTGGAGGGCACACAGCACTCTCCTTCCACTGGAGGATGCACTGTACTCCCCTGCCACTGGAGAGCACACAGCACTCCCCTAACACTGGAGGGCACCCAGCACTCCCCTGCCACTGGAGGGCACACAGCACTCCCCCAACACTGAAGGGCAGACAGCACTTCCCTGCCACTGGAGGAAACACAGCACTCCCCTGCCTCTGGAGGATGCACTGCACTCCCTCAACACTGGAGGGCACACAGCACTCCCCTGCCACTGGGGGACACACAGCACTTAATTTACCACTGGAGAATAAACTGCACTTCCCTAACACTGGGGGGCACACAGCGCTCCCCTTGCAATTGGAGGCCACACTGCACTTCTCTTGTCACTTGAGGATGCACTGTGCTTCCCTTTCTACTGGAGGACAAACTGCAATCCTCTGTTCCCAAGGGCTGGGAAGAGTACACTGTACTTCCCTTGACACTGCAGGACACTGTGAAAACCCAGAAGGTGTTTCATTGACCAGAACCCACCTTCCTTCCCTTGGCATCAGAGGACACACTGCCTTTCCTTTACATCAGAGGGCACACTGCTTTTCCTCTACATCAGAGGACACACTGCTTTTCCTCTACATCAGAGGACACACTGCACGTTCCTTTGCATCAGAGTACACACTGCTTTTCCTCTACATCAGAGGGCACACTGCTTTTCCTCTACATCAGAGGACACACTGCACGTTCCTTTGCATCAGGGTACACACTGCTTTTCCTCTACATCAGAGGGCACACTGCACTTCCCTTTGTATCAGAGGACACATTGCACATTTATTTTATTTGTTTGTATTTTTTGATGTGTAAAGCGCACTAGCAGCCCAGAGGCATCGAGGCGCTGTTGCAAGGTTACGGGCGGATTCTTTCGCCAATGCTTCGCCGTCATTCTGCCTGTTGCTAGGAGACCCTTAGTTCGCCATCTGTCTCTAGACAGAGGAGGGGACGTGTAGCTCTGAGCAAGAAATCGGGACACGAGGTGAAAGGCAGTTACACTGAACTTCTGAATATGGAAGCTGCCCAGCCAACCATTTGAGACCCTACATCTCGCAAGCCATTGCGGACCCCAGAGCCAGAGCCATTGTGCTGGTCTCTGCAAAGGTGACTCCAACAGACTGCAGGCAGTCCAGCACCGAGCCGTAAGAGTAGTCGCAGGCCTAGCCCCAGCCCCCCCCCCCCCCACCGCGTTTCCCAGGCTAGGCGTGCCTTACATTGGCTCCGAGTCGAGGTCCGAGCCAAGTTCCCACTACTAACGATGGTCTTTAAATGTAGACTTGGACTAATGCCCACATATCCACGAGACCCTATCATAGGGAAGGCCAGCAGCAGGTCATTGAGGCCTTCTATATTGCTGCACCTACACTCTGGAACTCTCTACCACAAACCCTCAAACAACATTCCTCCCTTAGGGTCTAGAGAAAGCTCTTAAAACGTGGCTTTTCTAGTGACCGCTGGGCTGACCTTAACCCGCTAGGGGACGCTGTCCTTAATTCTTTCCTGTGTTGTCTGTCCCGTCTGCGCCCTCACGCCTCAGGGTCCAGGGCTGCGCGATATAATGAAAGTAAAAAAGTAAAGGAAAGAAAAAGCCTTCGCGGGGGAGGGTCGCGTATGAGAGACCCTCTGAGGCATCTGACTCGTGCTTCTGAGGTTCTTAGGTCGGTCAAGGCCTCCATGTCAAAGGCGCCTCAGACCAGCCAGGGGGCCTTTCCGGCATGATGAGGTGTACCCCACCTTTGCTAGATATGCAGAAGAGGGTGGGATGCCAGCCTGGAGCGTGTCACACCCATGCTCACGGACGTTGATCATACGTGCAGTGATTGCAGCCTCCAAGGCCCGAGTGGGACATGGGCGTTCTGGCTCTGGGTGCTTAGGAGCTGGAAGCTGGCCTTTATAGAGACTCTATGGGCCTCATTACAACCTTGGTGCTAAGTGCACCAACTTTACCACCATGGTGTAAACTCCGTTTACACCATGGTGGATGGCGGATTTACCGCCCCATTCCAAGGTGAGTGGGGCGGTAAATCCCCATTTCCCATTTTCCCTTCCCCATTTTTGCCCCATAGGGCATAATGGGAGTGGGGAAGGCGCTAATTACGCCGCCGTAAATTACGGCGGCGTAATTAGCACCATGGCAGGTTAGCGCCATGGATTTTAACGCCTGCTAAAAGCAGGCGTTCAAATCAGAATCAGGCGTTAAGGGTTAATGGTGGCGTTAACCCTTAACGCCTGGCGTTGAAGTAGCCTAGCTTCTAGAGGACCACAGCAAGCACTACATCAATGCTATGAGGAAGGTTAAAAAAGGAAAATGATTCTGCTCGGCTGCCTCGAGGAGGAAGGCATTCTCGTGACTGTCTAGCACTATTCACATGTACACACATGTACACACATGCATGGAGATGAGCCGAGAAATCTAGAGTAAAGTCCCGGACCTCTGCCCTCACCTCCTCCTCACCGGCTCTGCCATCTCAGGGTGCCAGCCCTCACCTCCTCCTCACCACCTCTCCCATCTCAGGGTGCCAGCCCTCACCTCCTCCTCACCAGCTTTGCCATCTGAGGGTGCCAGAGGAAGTGAGGGCTAGCACCGCCTCTGCGATCTCAGGGTGCTAGCCCTCATCCTCTGCCATCTCAGGGTGCTAGCCCTCATCTTCTCCTCACTGCCTCTGCCATCTCAGGTTGCTAGCCCCCATCCTCTGCCATCTCAGGGTGCCAGCCCTCACTGCCTCTGCCATCGCAGGGTGCTAGCCCTCCTCTTCTCACAACCTCTGCCATCTCAGGGGGCTAGCCCTCACCTCCTCCAAACCAGCTCTGCCATCTCAGGGTGCTAGCCCTCACCTCCTCCACACCAGCTCTGCCATCTCAGGGTGCTAGCCCTCACATCCTCTGCCATCTTAGGGTACTAGCCCTCACCTCCTCCACACCACCTCTGCGATCCCAGGGTACTAGCCCTCACCTCCTCCACACCAGCTCTGCCATCTCAGGGTGCTACCCCTCACCTCCTCTGCCATCTCAGGGTGCTAGTCCTCACCTCCTCCAAACCAGCTCTGCCATCTCAGGGTGCTAGCCCTCACCTCCTCCACACCAGCTCTGCCATCTCAGGGTGCTAGCCCTCACCTCCTCTGCCATCTCAGGGTGCTAGCCCTCACCTCCTCGACACCAGCTCTGCCATCTCAGGGTGCTATCCCTCACCTCCTCTGCCATCTCAGGGTGCTAGCCCTCACCTCCTCCACACCAGCTCTGCCATCTCAGGGTGCTAGCCCTCACCTCCTCTGCCATCTCAGGGTGCTAGCCCTCACCTCCTCCACACCAGCTCTGCCATCTCAGGGTTCTAGCCCTCACCTCCTCTGCCATCTGAGGATGCTTGCCCTCACCTCCTCCACACCAGCTCTGCCATCTCAGCGTTCTAGCCCTCACCTCCTCTGCCATCTCAGGGTGCTAGACGTCACCTCCTGCACACCAGCTCTGCCATCTCAGGGTGCTAGCCCTCACCCCCTCCGCACCACCTCTGCCATCTCAGGGTGCTAGCCCTCATCTTCTCCGCACCACCTCTGCCATCTCAGGGTGCTAGCCCTCACCTCCTCCTCACCACCGCTGCCATCTCAGGGTCCTAGCCCTCACCTCCTCAGCCATCTCAGGGTGCTAGCCCTCACCTCCTCCAAACTAGCTCTGCCATCTCAGGGTGCTAGCCCTCACCTCCTCTGCCATCTCAGGGTGCTAGCCCTCGTCCTCTGTCATCTCAGGGTGCTAGCCCTCACCTCCTCCAAACTAGTTCTGCCATCTCAGGGTGCTAGCCCTCAGCTCCTCCTCACCACCTCTGCCATCTCAGGATACTAGTCCTAACCGCCTCTGCCATCTCAGGGTGCTAGCCCTCACCTCCTCCTCACCACCGCTGCCATCTCAGGGTCCTAGCCCTCACCTCCTCAGCCATCGCAGGGTGCTAGCCCTCGTCCTCTGTCATCTCAGGGTGCTAGCCCTCACCTCCTCCAAACTAGTTCTGCCATCTCAGGGTGCTAGCCCTCACCTCCTCTGCGATCTCAGGGTGCTAGCCCTCGTCCTCTGTCATCTCAGGGTGCTAGCCCTCTCCTCCTCCAAACTAGTTCTGCCATCTCAGGGTGCTAGCCCTCACCTCCACCTCACCACCTCTGCCATCTCAGGATACTAGCCCTAACCGCCTCTGCCATCTCAGGGTGCTAGCCCTCACCTCCTCCACGCCACCCTCACCTCCTCCACGCCACCCTCACCTCCTCCTCGCCACCTCTGCAATCTCAGGGTGCTAGCCCTCATCCTCTGCCATCTCAGGGCGCTAGCCCTGACCTCCTGGTCCCCATCTCTGCCACCTGAGTTTTTCCTCTGCAGTTGTGCAGAGAAGTCCACCTGCCACTGCCGTGTGCATGGCATGATGCCTGCAGGGTTCTTCTTCAATGTTTCTTTTGTTAATGCTGCCCTTTCCCTCTTAAAGGCTCGTGCTAGGCGCCTCCTCTAAGCACTCTGTTGATCGCCACACATATGGTCCCGGCGATGTTGAGTCTTCCTCGCCTTTATTTTGGTGGCCGAACTGTAGGGCTATCTCTGGGGGTTCCTTGGCGTCCCTGAGTGGAGCCAGCCATATGCTGTTGCTTTCTCGAGACTTCCTGAACTTCACCACTGATTTGAGAAGGGGGGTGGGGGGAGGGCGGTGGGTAGAT
This sequence comes from Ambystoma mexicanum, assembly GCF_040938575.1. Lineage (NCBI taxonomy): Eukaryota > Metazoa > Chordata > Amphibia > Caudata > Ambystomatidae > Ambystoma > Ambystoma mexicanum. The sequence continues at coordinate 12,600,484 of NC_090940.1, forward strand.
GAAGAAAGACATGTAGGACCCCTCCTTATGGGTCAAGAAGAATGGGACATTCCAACGTCTCACTCTGGAGCGCCCATCGGAGACCGCCAAGTTGCCGAGCCCCCACTGTCGGTGGGGAATTAGTCATACTGTGGGGGCAGTCCACCTGCTCCCATCACAGCCGCTGGGCTCCCTCATCCTACTCCTACCCAGTCCCTGGGCTCTCCCCACCCCATCACAGACCTTGGGCCCTCCCCATCCCAGCACAGACCCTGGTCCCTCCTCACCCCATCACAGACCCTGGGCTCTCCCCACCCCATCACAGACCTTGGGCCCTCCCCATACCAGCACAGACCCTGGGCCCTCCTCACCCCATCACAGACCCTGGGCTCTCCCCACCCCATCACAGACCCTGGGCTCTCCTCACCCCATCACAGACCCTGGGCTCTCCCCACCCCATCACACACCCTGGGCTCTCCCCGCCCCATCACACACCCTGGGCTCTCCACACCCTGCTCCCACCACAGTCCCTGGGCTCTCCTCACCCCATCACAGACCCTGGGCTCTCCCCACCCCACCACAGACCCTGGGCTCTCCACACCGCATCACAGTCCCTAGGCTCTCCCCACCCCATCACAGACCCTGGGCTGTCCCCACCCCATCACAGTCCCTGGGCTCTCCCCACCCCATCACAGACCCTGGGCTCTCCCCACCCCATCACAGACCCTGGGCTCTCCCCACCCCACCCCATCACAGACCCTGGGCTCTCCCCACCCCATCACAGACCCTGGGCTCTCCCCACCCCATCACAGACCCTGGGCTCTCCCCGCCCCATCACACACCCTGGGCTCTCCACACCCTGCTCCCACCACAGTCCCTGGGCTCTGCTCACCCCATCACAGACCCTGGGCTCTCCCCACCCCACCCCATCACAGACCCTGGGCTCTCACCACCCCATCACAGTCCCTGGGCTCTCCCCACCCCACCGCATCACAGACCCTGAGCTCTCCCCACCCAATCACAGGCCCTGTGCTCTCTCCACCCTGCTCCCATCACAGTCCCTGGGCTTGTTAGGAGGTGCTCTGTGCCTACTCAGTCCTTACTATTCGTCTATTGCTGACATTCTTCCTGCATTATGTTTCCTAGTTACACAGGAACCCTCCTTGTTATTTCCCAGCAAGGGTTCTAGATTCTAGGAGAAGGAGTTGAAGGGGAAGGACAGAGGTGGACATTGTGGTCCATTGCTGGGGGCCGTTTCTCCTGATTGAACCTGTTTACAAGAATAAACCTTCAACTTAAGAAATGTCTGTGGAGTGATCATTGCTATTTAACATTGGCGACGAGGATTGGCCAGAGAGACGGCCCCCGGCAGACAGCAATGCTTCATCACTAGCCTGGACCTCTCCCGGTGCATGGAGACACAGAAAGCGCCTCAAAAGAAGTTGGAGGTCGCATGCTATTGAGTCACTCACACCAGAGCGGAGTGTTGGTGCGGGGAGTGACACCCTTTTGGATTTTGAAAGCGGGCATCTAAGGATTACGAGGATTGTGCTGGACATGAATATGTGAGCATTGAATGATCGTGGAACTTTGTTTTACATGCTAATTTTCAACTTCATAGATGACTGTGTAACACTTACACCCTGCAGTTGCGTCCGTTCCCCGTTTGTTGCAAGTTGAAAAGCTCTGACACTAGGAAGAAGGTATTTGCATGTGATTTTGAGATAGTATTGCCTGGATTGGAACATGGCTAATATACCTGCCCCAGTATTTTTCCTACCAAAACCAGGTGAACCTAGAGTGCGTTGGTTGGACTGGAAGGAGGGTTTTTATAAATATGTCTTGGCAGCATTTGGGCCTAACTTCTCCAACGAGCGCAAAGAGGCCCTACTTTTTCATTGTTTGGGTGCTGCAGGGCAAGAGGTGTTAAAAAAATCTCCCAGAACCTCTGGATATTCCTGATGGGAGTCCATTTGAAAATACTTTGGCAAAGTTAGATAAACATTATTGTATTGAGGAAAACATAATACTAGAAAGGTACAAGTTTGCCACAAGGGCCTAGAAGAGTGGGGAGAGTATTGAAGAGTTTATAACTGCTCTTAGGGGTTTGGCTATTAAGTGCAGATTTGACCAGTGTCGGGATGAGCACGTAAGGGATCAATTGATGATAAAATGTTCGAATGACAATATCAGAAAGGAATTGTGGAAGGAAAGGAACCCTTCTCTTGACAGGGCGATTGAAATTGCGAAGATGATAGAACATACAGATAAATGTATAAAAGTTCTTCAACTAGACAATCTATCCATTGATAGACCCAAGACAGATGACAATGAGGCTGCAATACAGAAAGTTTCTAAGGTGGTGCAGAGAAATCCAGCAGGGACTTCACGTCGTTCTTGGCAAAGGAGACCTTAGGGTCGTCAAGGTCCCACCACCAGGGCATGGGGTCAACAGTGGTCATCCATGAAGGTGACCAAAGGACTGCCCAATGAAACTAATGTATTTAGGGGTGGCAGAGAACCTGGTTACCCTAGGTTTGCTCCAACAAGGAGGTGTTTCAGATGTGGGAGTTTGTCTCATATAGGATCTGACAAAGAGTGTTATGCAACACACATTGTATGTTATGATTATGGGGTTAAGGGACATTTGGCCAGATGTTGTAGACATTTCAATGCCACCTCAGGTCAAGTACATGAGGTCAATGTGGAGCATGATTATGACTCAGTTGATGATGCTGGTAGGGAAGTGTTTTTTTCAGTCAATGCCATTGATGGAAGAGTCAAGATAAAGAAACCATATGCAACAGTGTTAATTGGAGGTGTGCCTGTATCAATGCTCATGGACAGTGGAGCGGATTATACGTTGATAAGTGTGCAGCTGTGGAGAGAGAAGTTTGGATGTTGTACATTGTGGGAGAACACTGTGAGAGCGAATGCTTATGGAGATTTTCCTATAGAAATAATAGGATGTTTTGAAGCCGAGTTGCAATTCAAGGACAGGAAGTCAACAGGGACTGTCCATGTGCCCAATAGAGGTGGAGAACTTCTGTCCTGGAGTGATCAGGCAGAACTGAAAATACGGCTTGAAGCAAGTCACCCAGATCAGGTGTTGATTGTCGAGAGTGGAAATTCTGTTCCTAGTACTGTAAAAGGCGATGTGGGAGTGCAAACTGATGTCAGAAATCACAAGTTAGGGTGCTTGAAAGGGTTTGTGCATAAGATTAGGCTGAGAAGAGACGTTATTCCGAAGATTGCCAAGTTGCGCACCATTCCACTGGCACTTAGGGAAGATGTGGAAAGTGAATTGAAAAGAATGGAAGGTGAAGGGGTGATAGAGAAGATTGATTCCTCAGAGTGGGTCAGCCCCATAGTAATAGTGAAAAAGAGTAATGGATCTTTACGTATATGCATTGATCTCAGACATCTCAATAAAATGGTAGTAGCTGATCGATTCCCATTACCTAGGATAGATGATTTATTGCCAGGTGTGTCTGGTTCCAGGGTGTTCTCTCTTATTGATCTAAAGTCTGCATACCATCAAGTAGAGATACATCCTGACTCCAGAGACCTTACAGCATTCATCACTCCGATTGGTCTTTTCAGATGCGTACGCATGCCGTTTGGATTGGTTTCGGCAGCGAGTGTGTTTCAGAGCATAATGTACAGGTTATTAGGAGGTGAGAGGGGTGTCATGTGCTACCAGGATAATGTGCTTGTTTGTGGAAAGGATGAAATAGAACATGATAAGAGGCTAGAGAGAGTGTTAAACATATTTAAAGAAGCAGGCCTTACGGTATCTCTAGAGAAATGTATATTTAAAGCTGACAAAGTTGAAAGGTGTCAAAACCAAAGAAAAGGCCATAGAAGCCATTTGTAGGATGGAAGCACCTAATTCTAAAGCAGAGGTGTTGTCGTTTCTTGGCTTAGTTGAATTTTATGGCAAGTTTCTTAGAGGTCTGTCAAATATGTCAAGAAATATGAGGATGCTGACTCGGAAAGGTGTTACTTTTAAGTGGAATGATGCATGTGAGGAGGAGTTCCGTAGGATTAAGGATGCCATTGCCAATGCACCTATTTTGAGAACGTTTGAAGAAGGTAAACACTCATTACTATTTGTAGATTCCAGTGACTATGGTGTTGGAGCGGTCTTAATGCAGGAAGATCAGGAAGGTCGGCATACCATTGCATTTGCATCTAGATCGCTCAAAGGACCTGAGAACAGATACTCAGTTGTAGAAAAGGAAGCATTGGCTTGTGTCTGGGGGGTGGAAAAATTCAAAAGGTATCTGTGGGGTAGGAGCTTCACATTGTGCACGGACCATGAGCCCGGAATAGGGATATTTACCAAGGGTGGCATGGAGGGTGTTTCCAGGCGCATCATGAAGTGAGTGACTTAGTTACAGGGATTACAATTTGACATGCTTCACATCAGTGGTGAAACCAATGTAGTCGCTGATGCTGAGAGAAACTATGACCGAGGAAAGTTTTCTGAGTTGTGAGAAGGGTGTTGAAATATTTCAGGTTCATGAATCGGTAAAGCAAAATGAATGGGACAATGCATGTTCCGAGGATGATCTATATCAAAGAGTGCTGACTTTGGTAATGGAAGGTTTGGTGATTTAGGAGGTTTTGCCAAGGTTAGAGAAGAACTCTGGATTGATAAAGGGTATTTGCATAGGGGTCATCAGATGGTGGTACCTCTCAAGATGAGGAAGTTAATAATAGATCTAGCTCACGTTGGGCATTTGGGGCTGGCCAGAACCAAAGGGCTGGTTAGGTCAGAGTTCTGGTGGCCTAGTGTGGAAAGAGACACAGAGGAACTAGTCAATGGCTGTAGTGATTGCATTGAAGGGATCAAGGGACTTAGAGTACAGAAGGTGCCTATGACCATGAGGAAGTTACCTATGCTTCCGTTGGATGAGGTTGCCTTGGATTTGTTAGGTCCTTTTAATATCAGAGGTGGGAGAGATACTTATGTTTTGGTTGTCATGGATTTACTCTCAAAATGGCCTGAAGTATTTATACTCAAAGATATTTCCAGTAGTGGCATCATTAAATATTTAGAGCAATTGTTTTGGAGAGAAGGCTTCACCAGGAAGTGTTTGTCGGACAATGGATCTCAATTGGTGTCCAGGGAGTTCAACAAGTTTTTGTGCAGCCATGGAATAGAACAAGTGATTACCTCATTGTATCATCCACAAACCAATGGAAGTGTAGAAAGTTTCAACTGTACCCTCATGGATGCCATCAGAATTGCTGTGGCCACTGGGGGTGATTGGATAAGGTCTATAATGGAGAGGATATTTCAGTACAGGCTGGCTCCGCATAGTGTAACGGGGGTGTCCCCGTTCGAGTTGCTAAGAGGAAGGAAGCCCAACTCTCTCACGTGTCCTGGTTGGATGGGAACATCCAAATTGGTGAGAGTAGATTTGGAAAGTGTGAGAGGGAGAATACTTGAATCTGGTCTCAAATCCAAGGAGCGGTATGACCAAAATAATGCCTGCAGAGAGTTTAAACTGGAGGAAGGTGACTGGATTAAGATTAAATTATCCACCAAAGGTGCTTCATTATTTCCTCATCCCAAACAGGTTGTAAAGGATTTAGGATCTTCTGTTCTAGTCAAAGGAGGTGGTATCTGGGACAAAGAGAGGATAGCATTGTGCACAAATGTGAAAGACCCAATGTGAGTTAAAATGACTACCTCATGAGATATTTTCATTTTGACTAGTGGTCATATCCATTCATTTATATTGCTCTTCAGTTGTTGTAATGTTTCATTAGTGTTTTTTTTTGTTTTTGTTTTTTGTTTTGCGTTTTTGTTTGCTTCTTGTTTTATTTTTGGAAAAGGAAGGGAGGTGTTAGGCGGTGCTCTGTGCCTACTCAGTCCTCACTATTCATCTATTGCTGACATTCTTCCTGCATTATGTTTCCTAGTTACAAAGGAACCCTCCTTGTTATTTCCCAGCAAGGGTTCTAGATTTTAGGAGGAGTTGAAGGGGAAGGACAGAGATGGACATTGTGGTCCATTGCTGGGGGCCGTTTCTCCTGATTGAACCTGTTTACAAGAATAAACCTTCAACTCAAGAAATGTCTGTGAATTGATCACTGCTGTTTAACAGGGCTCTTCCCGCCCCATCACAGACCCTGGGCTCTCCCTGCCCCATCAAAGACCCTCGGCTCTCCCCACCCCGTGCCCACCACTGGTGGGGAATCAGTCATACTGTGGGGGAAGTCCACCTGCTCCCATCACAGTCGCTGGGCTCCCTCATTCTACTCCTACCCAATCCCTGGGCTCTCCCCACCCCATCACAGACAGTGGGCTCTCCCCACCCCATCACAGACACTGGGCTCTCCCCACCCCATCACAGACCTTGGGCCCTCCCCATCCCAGCACAGACCCTGGGCTCTCCCCACCCGAGCAAAGACCCTGGGCTCTCTCCACCCATCACAGACCCTGGGCTCTCCCCACCCCATCACAGACCTTGGGCCCTCCCCATCCCAGCACAGACCCTGGGCCCTCCCCACCCCAGCACACACCCTGGGCTCTCCCCACCTCATCACACACCCTGGGCTCTCCACACCCTGCTCCCAGCACAGTCCCTGGGCTCTCCCCACCCCATCACAGACCCTGGGCTCTCCCCACCCCATCACAGACCCTGGGCTCTCCCCACCCCATCACAGACCCTGGGCTCTCCCCACCCCACCCCATCACAGACCCTGGGCTCTCCACATCCCATCACAGTCCCTAGGCTCTCCCCATCCCATCACAGTCCCAGGGCTTTCCCCATCCCATCACAGACCCTGGGCTCTCCCCACCCCATCACAGACCCTGGGCTCTCCCCACCCCATCACAGACCTTGGGCCCTCCCCATCCCAGCACAGACCCTGGGCCCTCCCCACCCCAGCACACACCCTGGGCTCTCCCCACCTCATCACACACCCTGGGCTCTCCACACCCTGCTCCCAGCACAGTCCCTGGGCTCTCCCCACCCCATCACAGACCCTGGGCTCTCCCCACCCCATCACAGACCCTGGGCTCTACCCACCCCACCCCATCACAGACCCTGGGCTCTCCCCACCCCACCCCATCACAGACCCTGGGCTCTCCACATCCCATCACAGACACTGGGCTCTCCCCACCCCATCACAGACCTTGGGCCCTCCCCATCCCAGCACAGACCCTGGGCTCTCCCCACCCAAGCAAAGACCCTGGGCTCTCTCCACCCATCACAGGCCCTGTGCTCTCTCCACCCTCCTCCCATCACAGACCCTGAGCTCTCCCCACCCCATCACAGACCCTGGGCTCTCCCTCCCCACCCCATCACAGGCCCTGTGCTCTCTCCACCCTCCTCCCATCACAGACCCTGAGCTCTCCCCACCCCATCGCAGACCCTGGGCTCTCCCTCCCCCCCCATCACAGTCCCTGGGCTCTCCCCACCCCATCACAGTCCCTGGGCTCTCCCCACCCCATCACAGACACTGGGCTCTCCCCACCCCATCACAGTCCCTGGGCTCTCCCCACCCCATCACACACCCTGGGCTCTCCCCACCCCATCACAGACCCTGGTCTCTCCCCACCCCACCCCATCACAGACTCTGGGCTCGCCCCACCCCACCCCATCACAGACCCTGGGCTCTCCACATCCCATCACAGTCCCTAGGCTCTCCCCACCCCATCACAGTCCCTTAGCTCTCTCCACCCATCACAGACCCTAGGCTCTCCCCACCCCATCACAGTCCCTGTGCTCTCTCCACCCATCATAGACCCTGTGCTCTCTCCACCCATCACAGACACTGGGCTCTCCCCACCCCATCACAGTCCCTGGGCTCTCCCCACCCCATCACAGTCCCTGGGCTCTCCCCACCCCATCACAGACCCTGTGCTCTCTCCACCCATCACAGACCCTGGGCTCTCCCCAACCCATCACAGACCCTGGTCTCTCCCCACCCCACCCCATCACAGACCCTGGGCTCTCCCCACCCCACCCCATCACAGACCCTGGGCTCTCCACACCCCATCAAAGACCCTGGTCTCTCCCCACCCCACCCCATCACAGACCCTGGTCTCTCCCCACCCCACCCCATCACAGACCCTGGGCTCTCCACACCCCATCACAGTCCCTAGGCTCTCCCCACCCCATCACAGACCCTGGGCTCTCCCCACCCCACCCCATCACAGACCCTGGGCTCTCCCCACCCCATCACAGACCCTAGGCTCTCCCCACCCCATCACAGTACCTGGGCTCTCCCTAGCCCATCACAGACCCTGGGCTCTCCCCACCCCATCACAGACCCTGTGTTCTCTCCACCCATCACAGTCCCTGGGCTCTCCCCACCCCATCACAGTCCCTGGGCTCGCCCCACCCCATCACAGACCCTGGGCTCTCCCCACCCCATCACACAACCTGGGCTCTCCCCACCCCATCACAGACCCTGGGCTCTCCCCACCCCATCACAGACCCTGGGCTCTCCCCACCCCATCACAGACCCTGGGCTCTCCCCACCCCATCACAGACCCTGGGCTCTCCCCACCCCACCCCATCACAGACCCTGGGCTCTCCCCACCCCATCACAGTCCCTGGGCTCTCCCCACCCCATCACAGACCCTGGGCTCTCCCCACCCCATCACAGACCCTGGGCTCTCCCCACCCCATCACAGTCCCTGAGCTCTCCCCACCCCATCACAGACCCTGGGCTCTCCCCACCCCACCCCATCACAGACCCTGGGCTCTCCCCACCCCATCACAGTCCCTGAGCTCTCCCCACCCCATCACAGAACCTGGGCTCTCCCCACCCCATCACAGACCCTGGGCTCTCCCCACCCCATCACAGTCCCTGGGCTCTCCCCACCCCATCACAGTCCCTGAGCTCTCCCTACCCTGCGCCCACCTCTGGTGGGGAATCAGTCATACTGTGGGGGCAGTCCGCCTGCATGTTGGCTGAAATACTTCATTTCGGACAAAAAGTGAATACATCAGCGCACAAAAAATACAATAGCACACAACCACACAATCAACAGAAATGAGAAAAGAAAATGCACCGCCTTCACATTTTGATAACAATTAAAGTGCATGTCTGATCTATCATAAATAAAGTGATTATTGCATAAGAGAACATTCGAGCAATTTCATTAAAAGGTCGCTATGCTTCAATGCTCTATGAAGAGATATTAGCAAAGCCCATGCCACCACTTTAGAGTTTGCTAGGAGAATAAAGGGCATGTGGCCTGCACTGAGTAAAGTGCATTCTTGTCTGCACTGAGTAAAGTGCACGTTGCCTGCATGTAGCTCTGACAGATGGCCCTCAGAAAGGGCCTGTTCCTGTTGATAGCCGAAAGCTGCAATCCTCCCTTCCAGTAACCAGAGATGGCATGAATGAGTACGATCCTGGCATGCAACATTTCAGTGGCATTGCCGAACCAGAGAGCCGTCAATGGCAAAGGGTATATGTGCAGTGTACCCGCCTGGCAGAGACAGTGGGTCCTCAGAGAATCCTGCAGTTGCTGCCGTCGTGTGTGGCGACGGATCCCTGGCAACTGCGAGAAGAGAGGGTGGCTTCCAACCCATCCAGGACCCGATTGGAACCCATGGCTGACTGCAGACCATTGCAGTGGCTGAGCGCCGACCATGGATGCAGTGGGCATCATGCCGAGGCCGACATATTCACACACAAGGCACCGACCTCCAACTTTCTCTGGAGCCTGCAAGCTGTGGTGGCAGGAGGGCCCTGGGGAGCACACGGTACATGTTGCTCCCTGGGTAGATTTGGGCGCTGAACTCCTGGATGGTAGAGCGCCTCCTACCCATAGGGGTGCCGTCAATGGTTCAGGAGCAGTGGCTGGTTGACGCCATTTTGTGTTGCCTGGACCTTCGCCGGCACTGCTGCTGTGGTAGCCTGTGGCTGCTTTGGGGGAACACATGAGCAGGCAGGTGGGGCATGGGCAGGGAGCAGGGGATCTGGCGTAGTGGTGGGGGGTCCCAGTCTGTGAACAGGTTTTGGGTACATTTTACGGCAGAGGTCGGGGGGAACAGGTTGCCCTAAAGCTCCTCTAGTGTGGACGTCCAAGCACAGCTGAGTTGATACATGTGAGATCGTCAGGATTTTCCTGGGTAAAGATCTGCTATGCCAGGGCGAGGAGAAGGGAAGCGTGTGATATGACACAAGGACTGCTTGCGCCGTTTTGTAAAATGCAAGAGACCCCAAACAGGCGCAGTTTCAGCGGGATGGGCAGAGAGCGGGAGGGAATGCCAATAAGCTTGAGCATGGCTGTGGGCACTCGGTGGGTAGTTGACGGTGCGCGTTGGCGTCAGTAGTTTGGAGGAGAATGAGGCCTTAGGCTGGGGTGACCAGACATCCCGGTATTGGCAGGAATGTCCGAGAATTCATACCCCTGTCCCAATGTCCTGAGGGTTCTTTAAATTAAAAACCCTGTCTTGGTATTGGGGAAAGGGAGTGCGAGCTCTGACAATTTAGCATACTATCAAATACATATTTTTAACAGTTTAGTATTTTTACAAGCTATCCCACGATGGGCTCCGGACCCCCAACCTTTGAAGTAACAAGCCTCCTTACGCTATCTTTTATAAAGACAAAGTGGTACTGAAAGTGAAGCCTACCTTTCTCCCCAAAATTGTTTGAGTTTCATCTCACTCAGAAGATAACGTTACCATCATTTTATCCTCCACCACATCTTGGGAAGGAAGAGGAAAGGCTTCACAGGCTTGCCCCTAGACGTGCACTGAGCTTTTACATCATGGGCCAGTTTTCTGGGGTCATACTTGGCCACTTTTTGGGGCAATGTGCTGGGCCAGCTTGATGAGTTACTTCGATATGTGGCTAATCGTTTTGACCAGTGTTGCTGAATAAATATTCTTTAAAATGCACAATTTCAATTGGATCAAATTTTATCCAAAAACACCCCCTTCGAGTCTGGTCAGAAAAGGAATGAATAGCCATTTGCAACTGTGAGCCACTTTTTTGGAGTGGGCAATGGGGTAAATGCCTGAACCAAAAACACAATAAGCGAGCATGGACCAGTGAATATTCTCATTTCAAGCACAAAACACCCCCTTCAAACAGTGTCAGGAAAGGATTGAATAGTCATTAGCAACTGTGGGCCTCTTTTGCATTGGTGCCAGAGACAATTTTATGGGCCAGTCCCACCAAATTTCTAGGCCGCCATGGGGGTCAAAGTGCCCCGACAGCCTCGTGGGTCTGGGGGCCACTCCCGGAGAGTGGAGAGGCCCCCTAATACTAAAATGAAGGCCGGCCACCAGCTTTGCACCAGTGGCCCAATGCAAATAATGCCCATTTTGGAGAAGCCACAGGGGGTGCATGACACCTCAGCGGCCTTACTGTGTGTTGAAGGAGAAGGAGGGGGGACTTATGTGGGCAGCGGTCTCTCTGGCGGTGCTGGCATCTGCTGGTCTGTTGACATAGGAAACAAGGGAAGGGAAGAACTACCTTCTCTCACTTCCTGTTTTAATGTGCAGAGGCTGCTTCCTTTGTGGTTAGTGTAGGGAAGGGTAGGTCAATAGGACCCCCCTCCCACTACATGTCCCACCTGGGTAGAGACCCATGACTCATCGGCGGCCTGCCGGCCTCCCGGGCCCAGGCGGCAGGGCAGCTGCCGGCCGACACTTGGGGCTGCACCATCACGTTATGTGGCAGAGAATAGAAGCCATCTTGTATTGAGCCCTCTCCATCTTGCTAGAAATGTGCATATCTAACCCAAGGCAGAAACACTGAACGCTGCAGAGTGACCCCCACTTGACCGCGCTCACAGAGGCCCACACTTCCCCCACCTCCCACTGCATGGCAGATCCGCTGAAGACTCATTCTCACGAGTCACCAGACGCGAGCAAACAACAAAATAAAACACTGTAACTGTTAACCTTCCGCAGTACATCATTGCCCCAGCTATGAACGAGAATACCAGGATGTAACTGAGATCAGCCCAAACCCTGAAGGCCCTGACCCCTGTACCGAGCCCCCAGGTATAGACGGCGTGGCGCCTTGCACCCATACCCACCCCGAAAGCCCTTGCAACGTGCAGGAACCATTTATGTAATATGTGCCTTGTTGACTAACGTTCGCTGCTAATATAAAGAAGAATGGGTAAAGAGAAAGTTGTGCAACCGATATTACATGTAATGACGAGATATACAAAGACTGGACAGCTGTTAACTGAACAATAACTTGTGTTGCTCTCTTAATACACTCTTTACACACACCTGCTTGACACTACCTCATGTTCGTATGTCAACTGTAAATGTGAAATGCTATGTAAAACAGTATGACCATCAGCTAGCATCCCATGTAAATACAAATACATATGAGTGCTTTTAGGAACCCCATGTGTTGTTAGTCGCCCCTCACCCATACGACAGTAAAACCGCCTCGTGCAAGATGCCACGCACAGAGCTGCAAGGCCATTTCCCCCCTCCCCCTGCCCAGGCTCTCTCGAGATAGACGGTGTTCAAACAGCAAAGCCTTGCCTTCCCACCCGACCCTGCTGGATCCGTTTCTAGCATCCGCCACCCTCCCCCGTGTCAGAGGCCGCCACAGCCTAACTCCGTGACTTACGAGCTACCTGGTCCTAAATCCCGCCGCCTTTCAGGTACCGGTCACATGCCCCCCACGGGTCAGTAGTACCTCCGTCGACCCCGAGTTAATGACCCTAGAAAGGGGTGGGCACACACGTGTACCAACCGATCATAATACCATCCCTCACTGTTATTGGCAAGGATGGTTAGTCAAGCACCCCCGCCCATGCCCCTGACTACACCCATGGAGCCTGATTGCTCGAACCTAAGGCGCCTCCTAAATCAATGTATTAAGACACTTCAGATTGTGTATCAACGTTCCTGGCTATGTACTGATCTAAGGTCAACGCTTACAAGAGTTGCAACTCAACATGGACACATGAAGTGTGATGAATGGGTGGGAATGTGTGGCCAAAAGGGCAAATGTTAGTTTAGCTATCAATCGTTGTTACAAGGCATGTCCGGCCCAGCTCTACATCCCGATGAGCCCAGCTGACCTCCCGCCCCACGTGGCGCAGCACCAACGTCCGCCAATCCAGGAGAAGAAACTGTATACAATGTATACCACCTAGCCATCACCACCCAATCCCTGAGACTATGTGCCCCCTATAGCTTACATCATGCATGATGTATTTTTGTAATAAATATGACTGTCTTTGCTATTGTGAGACAGAGCGCTCTCGGAGTTTGCAGAGTCCTTTGCATGCCCTATATTGGATTATATAAAGCTCTTTTGATCTTACCCGCACTTGGTCCTGGCCTCATTCCCCTCCTGGGGTGTGTCCATTATTGCCTCTCACTAAGGGGGGTGCGTTTCTGGGGACACTTACATTCATTAGGCTGCAGTAGCAAATAAGCAAATAGCTTATTTGGCTTCTGCAGCCTAGACAATGACAAACTTTCTATGATAAGCTTTCATGTTAAACAGAAACTCATATTGTACCTCCTTCTGATATATATTGGCCTAAGCCTAGTCGCTCTGCGAAGAAAACCGCGTTGCAAAGTTCCGATTTTGTATTGACTTCGCCGCCATTTTAGGATCATCCGCCATTTTGACTTCTGTTCGTACGTGATTCTCTGTTCTAAAATGGTGGACTGTGTTTCCAACTTGTAACCGAGCCTTCCCGACCTTTGAGCCTAGTTAATGGTTAGACTGTCCGAGGGCTGAATGTTTAGACTAGGTAATGAGACCTTGCCCCGAATATGACTTGTAGACTAAGGATTGTCTGCGCTAACAAGCCTCATCCATGAATACACATCGAGGACAATACTGTGTAAATGTCGAGCGTGGACACTGGCAGAACTCCATCGTGAAGGAATATGTGCTAAGGCTCACTGCTAAATCCAGGAATACACTTTGCCATTGTAACTTGTTGGAAATCCAAACCTATGTAATCCATGTGCATATTATTGTATGAGCTATATGTGAACTCGGCATGAACTCTAGACTGCAGATTATTAACCTGTAGAGGGGCAGGACAATATTGAAGAATATGTATAAATAATGTGAATGTTTAGATGTCCAGTACCTCTCCCTCCTCACTCTGACGGGATGGTACTCATTGTGGGGTGTCGGGAGCCAGATAGCTATCTGAATCAGATCTGTGTTTCTTTGTAACTGCGCAGTATTAAAGATCTGTGAATCTTTATAGCCCGTGTTTGGTGTATTTCCTTTTGTGGTACTCAGCCTCGATATTTCCTTGCTTTTACAGTCATCTCCCAAACAGGGAGAAGACAGCTAATCATAGTAAGTGGACTTCGGCTTCGAGTCACTATGGCAGAAACTATTCCACTGAAACGAATAGCTGTTTTTCAGCCGAAGTTCAGCCGAATAGTGACTCGAAGCCAAAGTTTGGTACACCCCTAGTTTTTACACGCACATTTAATGGCCTCAGAAACAATGGGGGCATCAAAGGTCACTATTCTTCCCTTTGCTTTTTGGCCCCATTTTTTTGACTGCTTCCTTAGTGGTAAACCCAAACCTTTACTAATTGGCTTTATGATTCCTTATGGACCCTTTGAGGTGGACGGCAATGGAGGAATAGGAATTTCTTTATAATCGCATTTTGAAGAAGAATTTGCTTTAATGTCCTCCTCGAAAAGCTCCATTGATTTAGGCCGCTTATAGATTTTTTGCATACAGTTTGGTGATATATCATTAGGTTGCTTTTGTAACATATGATCTCTTTTTGTGTTTGCCTTGGCAGGACCTGGCACTGACCCAGTCGGCTCATTATTCAAGGAGAGGCTATCTGTCCTCAGGTCTACGGAGTTAACCAGGACCAAATCCACCACCTTTGCTAGGTTGGTTTTTACTTGTGCTTGATCTTTTGCAATAGAAGCAATTCGAATCAAGAGTGTCCACCTTAGACGTAATTATGTTTGTTGCTTTAGCTAGTAACATCTTTAATATTGAGAGGTTGCCTTTGTCTTTTGGGGCCATCTCTGAGTCCTAATTGCTTTCTGATTCAGAAGAGTCTGAGTCTGAAGAGGTAACTAAGGCAGGTAGATCTGGTTAGGCCGATAGATGTATTCCTGTCGTGTTATCTCTGTCTAAATTAATCGGAAGCACCGGCTCCCCACCCAGTGACGTTCTCTGTAAACCAGTAAACATCCTGAGTAATGAGTGATTATTATCTATCATAGGTGATAAGATTTGACCAGATCAATCTAATTATGAGTCCAAAAGCCGGTAATTCGTGGACATTGGTAAGTTTTTTACAAGCGTAGCAGGAATTGTGTAAAAAAACATTATTTCAGGCTGTAATCCTGTATTTACTCTTACTTTTTCTCTTTTTTCTTGCAGGGAACTGCATCATTAGAAGTCTCCACCACTTTGGGACTTTTAGGTCTTTTTCCCCATGCACTGATGCTCTGCGGAGTCTGTATTTTCAGCTAATATTGTGTTTCTTTGTTATTTGGTCGGTAGACAGTTCTTATCTCTTACACCCTGCCAGCAAGGCTCCCGCGCCTCAAGACACACAAGGCATTCGACTCGACTCAGCTTCACGAACGCATGCGCTAACGCGCCCACCTGCAGTTTTAATAGTCAAGCCCGGGAGGGGATTCAGAGTGTCAAGCCACCGATCAGCCAATACCAGTCCCAACGATTTCTAAGGCAAAAGTTCATCGGAAAAGCTGCAGCAGCAACACATTCTTTCCAGGATGCAAATGGAGTCTCAAACAGTCACAAGACACTCGACTTCACTCAGCTTCACGAACAAGCATGATTAATCAAGAGGTGCGTTTCTCATGAAATAAGACTGGAAGGTGATGTTTGACAGATGCATTTCATGAGAAGGGTGCTGCATGCCAATAATCAATCAGAACAAGCAACAGGGTTAAAAAAGGAAAAGAAAACCATGCCTCTGAAAGAGACAGGGGAAGCACAGTGCAGTGCAGGCAGCTGTAGAACTTGGAGCCATGCAGTGCAGATCTGTTACAGTGTCCAGGGACATGTCCTTGGATGACCCAGAAGCCCTTAGTGGGCTTCACATGCAGTGTTGCTTCGTTGGGATGCCGCTAACCATAAGAACATTGATTGTACAGGAAGTGGGATTTTCCACAGTGCTCGTTAACCCACCTTTACTGATGTCCTTCTCTGCCAGCTCGTGCTGCTGGAGTGTGCTGTAGAGAGTCGCCCTGTTGAAGAAGACGGCGGCAGAAGATGGGCAGCGACTGATCACCCACTCAAAGTCGCGCATCGCTTCTGGAAGGTTGCAGAGCAGCATGTTAGTGATGGCCCGATTCAGTGCGGCCGACTCGTTGCTGGGATCCAACTCCAACGCCTTGGAGTAGTAGTCTCTGGCCTGGAGAAGAGAAGGAGGAAATGGTGAGGTAAGTAGTAGCTGCGGCCTGTGGGACAGAGACATGTGAGGATCTCCCCAGATGAGCCTAGCCGCCTACAGCTGACATTAATATGGTGAAGTGGGAGACCAGACAACCTCTACAAACTGCCCCAAGAGCAGTTACTGGGTGGCATGTAGTGATCTCTTACCCCTGACTCCAATGACATTACTGCCCATGCCGATGCAGACAGAGGGATGCCAGATGGCGAAAGAGAAACACAAGTGCTCCAAAGATGCCTAGACAAAGCAATGAGTTAACCATTCTGGGTGGTGCACACGCATAGAGGACGAAACCTCTGTAAACAAGGCATTTATCAAATGCCAGAGAGTGCTATTGGCTTCGGGGAGCGGTAACGAGGGCCCCTCCTCCCCGATCTGTGGCTCTGCTCACAAGGATCTAGAGAATAGGGACATTCATGAAGTCATTAGATGGTGGGTCCTAAACTGTCCCGATGCAAGCAGAACTGAAAGCCGAGTGCCTGGAGAATACTAAGCTCAAAATAGCAAGATGGGGTTGGACTCCTATCCCAGGCACGCAATGAGACCTCAGGTCCCTTCCTTGCTTATAAAGTGAAAGGTCTGCCTGTGCGGGCCGCACAGGCCGCATAGCACTTTACATTGAGACAGTCTGCATACAAATACACTCACAGAGGTACAAACACAATATATGAAACACTCCCAAAAAAATGAAACGTACACCCATGAAACAAAACAATGTCCAACCCTCAGAAAGCAATCACAATGAACTCTGCCCCGTCCCCAACACCACAAGCACAGCAGGGCAAACTACAGGAGTAAGGTAACAAACCCTGTCTGCATTATTCAGATAGTGGCTCAATGGGCCTTTCTAGCAAGAGATGTACAACGACGCTATCCAGAGATACTCTCCCAGGTGGTTCCAAAGCCTGGGAGCCCAGGTGGAGATATGCTGTCATCTTCATGTTTGACACAAATTATTACAATTGTTCTTTTATAATGCGCTTAATACCACAGATTGGTTTCTAAGCTGGGATCGGGATTCAAACCTGTGTCGCTCTGTGTTGTCTTGTTTCCAAGATACATGTGTTGCCCCTGAGCTATCATCTCTACCCAGGGGGGATAGCTCAGAGGCTAAGGCCTATCCTTCCTTTCCTAGAAGTGTGATGACTAGCGTAAGTGAGCAATGTACGGGTAGGATAGGAATGTATCCCAAGCTTTCACAAGAAGACCGTGCCTTTGCTACAGGATTGCAGTAACATGGTACAATCCTCCCAAGCCAACCTCGAATCGGGCCACAGTGTAGATAACAGAACAAGTAGGCAGAGAGACCGCAAATAAGAAACATGCATAATCACGTCGCGAGATCACCAAGGCCAGAACTACAGGACAGAAGCTTGCAGAAGAAAAGGATTGGCTAGGTTTCTATAGACGATGGAGTTGGAAACGACAGGATTGGATTTTGTAAGCTATGCATTTCACCAGAATGCGGCAAGAATCGAATTGGAAGCGGAGAGATTCTACTGTGGCACTACCTTTGCTTGACTATCCAAAGGCACAAACAAACCTGCCCAAGTTTGTAGATTGGCTGGATTTCTCAATGAGCAACTCATCACCCTAAACCTGATATTGTGGAGGTGACAGACACAAAAACAGCTGCTTATCGCATGCATACCCAGGGCATGCTTCAACATGAGGACTGTCAACAGCTCATGTAATCACATGGGTGACAAGGTGGAACCCTGAGGGACACAGCAGCTTAAAGGCTTGGGCTCAGAGAAATCAGCCACAGATTCACAAATGATGTATGGTCTCTACCCAAGCAAACACCAACCCACCCAACCACAGTCGCTGCGCCAAGTTATATATATAAAAATGGTCCCATTATTCACTGTGTCAAAGGCCACCGCGAAAACCAACAGTATGCACAGAAAGGTTCCCAACCGATGGTCCGCGCTGGGAATCCTACCTGAGCCCATGCTGAGGCCTGTGCAGAGCAAGACTGACAATCACCCGGAAGGCTGTGCATATTGATGCCTAGACAGCATTCAATGGCTCTTCCTAAATAAGGGAGACCTAAGAACATAGAGGTTCTGTTTTTTAATAGGACTGGAACTGAAGGTCGGTGGAGAATGAACATGTATTCTGGACACTTAAGTCTGGTTTCAATTTTCTGATCACTTCCAACAGCATTGATTCCTCCATCTTTGGGGGAATAACCATCTCACTGTGGAATTCCTTCTCTTGTCCATTTCAAAGTTTTCTGGGATCACGGAGCGTAAATATGTTCAGATGGTTTGTTTTTTCGCTGGGTAGAAAACCAGAAATCCCTCATCCCCTCTCTGTGGCTGTGCTGGAGGGTCGGGAGCAGGTATTTCAGGGGAGAGATTCTGTCTACTTTCAGTGGCCTTTTCTCTTCTTCTCATGAGGTGTTTTAAAGGGGTGCTGAGTAATCCAAGGATTGGGCAGGGGAAAATGTTTAGAAATATTAGATAAGTTAGAACTGAGGATGCGCAATTTATATGTCGCAATCAAATACTTTAAGATAAAGGGAGATCTGGCGGAGCGAAGTAAGAGTACATTACAGAAAGCAGATCCCGCAGGCCGCCAGGCAGGGAATCTCTTAAGCTCGTGCCTGGGTCCTGGATCACACACCCACATCACAATGGAAGATCTGGTCGGCATCACACAATCAAAGCAAGAGATTCCTTTTTGGCGCATAATGTGGGATTGCTAAAGTTATCATCGACTAGGCAGGTGCGTGCAGAGTGGGCGGCACTCTAGCCAAAGCACACTGCACTCTATGGTGTGTGACCGCAACAGGTGAAAGGAGACTGCAATCAAACCTACTTACTGTATTAGTGGCTGTGTAGGAGTAATGATAGGGACACAAATAGTGTAGGTCTGACCTGGTGCCCTGCCTGGCTCTTGGGGTGAAGGGTGGGCCCAGAGATAGCCTGGGGAGGCCCTCCTCTCTCACCCCATCATGCCCCAGTTGCATGGCAGGCTCCTAACCCCTTTAGGTGAACCTCATGTTCACAGTATGTTTGTTAAGCAAGTGTGCCAACCTCTCTTGGAGCAGTATTTCCAAAATCTGGCATGAAGTGGAAAAGAAACGCCTGTTCCCACTGAACCAGGGAGATGCCTTTGTGAGGTGCGGGCTGCGGTCATTATAAGTTTGCCGGTATCTTGGTGGTAATTCCAGTGGGATACTGTCAAATGGACTGACAGTTATCAGAGCCTGATATGTCAGAATTACCAGCAGACGACAGGTGCCAGCAACGGTAGTAAATAGCCCTTCCATGGAGTCCATAGCGCTCCACGGGGGGATGACGGTACTACCAGTGCGGGTAATACTGGCTGTTTTTTGTCAGTGGGGGCCTGAGCTACCTCCAGCTATTGGCTGGAGGTAAATCTGGTAACCCCACCGGCAAACGTGTAGTTTGCCGGCCCAGATAAGTGCTGGTAAATGGAACAGCAGGTTAATTCCAGACCAGCAAACTTATAATGAGGCCCGATATGTGCAGGTAACTCATTGAAGAATCCTCCGACCCCCCAAACTCTCTGCGAGCAGCTGATGCACGGCAGAACCGTGGGTACACGACTCTGCTGCAGAAGCCACTTCATTTGCATAACATTTCAAGATTGCCACCAGCCTCTATAAAGCCTTGGTCCACTGATTTGCATAAGAGAGGCGGGGCATCCGAAGTGGCGGGAAAGATGTGAACAAGCAAACATTGACCAATCCCAGGTTAGAGCAACAAACTGCACACATCTAAGCATAGTTGAGTGAGGGAAGTCCCCGGAGGTTGGGCGTGTCCCTATGCACAGGTACACAATGCTGTGTGGAGGGAGTGGTGCAGCAGGTTGGGGGCAGGAGGAAAAACGCTAGAGAGAAGGAGGGGAACCGTCTGGGGGAGTGGTAATTCTGAAGAAGTTAACGTCAAAAGAGGAGAAGGTGGCGAGAAAGAGCAAGGAGAAGAAAGACCAGGGTCAGGAGGGTGCAAAGGTGGCAAGGAGCCAAGGAGAAAAATAGCATAAAATGGTGGAGTTGGAGAGAGACCTCAGGAGAGGTGGAAAATATATGAATGCAGGTGGAGGAGGCGTGAAAGAGAATAAGGAAGAGATCAGGTGCTGCCAATGTCTGGGTGGAGAACAGAGAAGAGAGACGGGCATGATACATGCTTAGGAGGTGGTATAAGCAAATGGGGTATAGAGGAGGTGCTAGAGCGGTCAGGAGACGAACAAGTGGTAGGAGCCGGGGAGGAGTCCTAGGAAGTTTCCATGAGCTCACCAGGGTGCCCAAGAGAAGGGGGGTGATTCCCAACTGAGCCTACTTACAAGCGGGAGTGCCTAAACCCTGGTGGGCATTCTGGGGAGAAGACTGGCAGCAAATGAGAATACTGTCAGCATATGACCCTCCATTCTCCAGCTGCTTAAGCGGTGGGCATTCTGGGGAGAAGACTGGCAGCATATGACCCTCCATTCTGCAGCTGCTTAAGCGGTGGGCGGTGGGCATTCTGGGGAGAAGACTGGCAGCATATGACCCTCCATTCTGCAGCTGCTTAAGCGGTAGGCATTCTGGGGAGAAGAAGGCTGGCAGCATATGACCCTCCATTCTCCAGCTGCTTCAGCGGTGGGCATTCTGGGGAGAAGACTGGCAGCATATGACCTTCCATTCTGCAGCTGCTTAAGCGGTGGGCATTCTGGGGAGAAGACTGGCAGCATATGACCCTCCATTCTCCAGCTGCTTCAGCGGTGGGCATTCTGGGGAGAAGACTGGCAGCATATGACCCTCCATTCTCTAGCTGCTTAAGCGGTGGGCATTCTGGGGAGAAGACTGGCAGCATATGACCCTCCATTCTGCAGCTGCTTAAGCGGTGGGCATTCTGGGGAGAAGACTGGCAGCATATGACCCTGCATTCTGCAGCTGCTTAAGCGGTGGGCATTCTGGGGAGAAGAAGACTGGCAGCATATGACCCTCCATTCTCCAGCTGCTTAAGCGGTGGGCATTCTGGGGAGAAGGAGACTGGCAGCATATGACCGTCCATTCTCCAGCTCCTTAAGCGGTAGGCATTCTGGGTAGAAGAAGGCTGGCAGCATATGACCCTCCATTCTCCAGCTGCTTCAGCGGTGGGTATTCTGGGGAGAAGACTGGCAGCATATGACCTTCCATTCTGCAGCTGCTTCAGCGGTGGGAATTCTGGGGGGAAGACTGGCAGCATATGACCCTCCATTCTCCAGCTCCTTCAGCGGTGGGCATTCTGGGGAGAAGACTGGCAGCATATGACCCTCCATTCTCCAGCTGCTTAAGCGGTGGGCATTCTGGGGAGAAGACTGGCAGCATATGACCCTGCATTCTGCAGCTGCTTAAGCGGTGGGCATTCTGGGGAGAAGAAGACTGGCAGCATATGACCCTCCATTCTCCAGCTGCTTAAGCGGTGGGCATTCTGGGGAGAAGGAGACTGGCAGCATATGACCCTCCATTCTCCAGCTCCTTAAGCGGTGGGCATTCTGGGGATGAGACTGGCAGCATATGGCCCTCCATTCTGCAGCTGCTTAAGCGGTGGGCATTCTGGGGAGAAGACTGGCAGCATACGGCCCTCCATTCCCCAGCTGCTTAAGCGGTGGGCATTCTGGGGAGAAGACTGGCAGCATACGACCCTCCATTCTGCAGCTGCTTAAGCGGTGGGCATTCTGGGAAGAAGACTGGCAGCATATGACCCTCCATTCTGCAGCTGCTTAAGCGGTGGGCATTCTGGGGAGAAGACTGGCAGCATATGACCCTCCATTCTGCAGCTGCTTAAGCGGTGGGAATTCTGGGGAGAAGACTGGCAGCATATGACCCTCCATTCTCCAGATGCTTATGCAGTGGGCATTCTGGGGAGGAGACTGACAGCATATGGCCCCCATTCTGCAGCTGCTTAAGCGGTGGGCATTCTGGGGAGAAGGCTGGCAGCATATGACCCTGCATTCTGCAGCTGCTTAAGCGGTGGCATTCTGGGGAGCAGTAGGCATTCTGGGGAGAAGACTGGCAGAATATGACCGTGCATTCTGCAGCTGCTTAAGCGGTGGGAATTCTCGGGAGAAGACTGGCAGAATATGACCCTGCATTCTGCAGCTGATTAAGCGGTGGCCATTCTGGGAAGAAGACTGGCAGCATATGACCCTCCATTCTGCAGCTGCTTAAGGGGTGGGCCTTCTGGGGAGAAGACTGGCAGCTTATGACCCTCGATTCTGCAGCTGCTTAAGCGGTGGGCATTCTGGGGAGAAGACTGGCAGCATATCACCCTCCATTCTACAGCTGCTTAAGCGGTGGCCATTCTGCGAAGAAGGCTGGCAGCATATGACCCTGCATTCTGCAGCTGCTTAAGCGGTGGGGATTCTGGGCAGACGACTGGCAGCATATGACCCTCCATTCTCCAGCTGCTTAAGCGGCGGGCATTCTGGGGAGGAGGCTGGCAGCATATGACCCTCCATTCTCCAGCTGCTTAAGCAGTGGGCATTCTGGGGAGAAGGCTGGCAGCATATGACCCTCCATTCTCCAGCTGCTTAAGCGGTGGGCATTCTGGGGAGGAGACTGACAGCATATGACCCCCCATTCTGCAGCTGCTTAAGCGGTGGGCATTCTGGGGAGAAGGCTGGTAGCATATGACCCTTCATTCTCCAGCTGCTTAAGCGGTGGGCATTCTGGGGAGAAGGCTGGCAGCATATGATCCTCCATTCGGCAGCTGCTTAAGCGGTGGGCATTCTGGGAAGAAGACTGGCAGCATACGACCCTCCATTCTGCAGCTGCTTAAGCGGTGGGCATTCTGGGGAGAAGACTGGCAGCATATGACCCTCCATTCTGCAGCTGCTTAAGCGGTGGGAATTCTGGGGAGAAGACTGGCAGCATATGACCCTCCATTCTCCAGCTGCTTATGCAGTGGGCATTCTGGGGAGGAGACTGACAGCATATGGCCCCCATTCTGCAGCTGCTTAAGCGGTGGGCATTCTGGGGAGAAGACTGGCAGCATATTACCCTGGATTCTGCAGCTGCTTAAGCGGTGGGCATTCTGGGGAGAAGACTGGCAGCATATGACCCTGCATTCTGCAGCTGCTTAAGAGGTGGGCATTCTGGGGAGAAGGCTGGCAGCATATGACCCTACATTCTGCAGCTGCTTAAGCGGTGGGCATTCTGGGGAGCAGTGGGCATTCTGGGGAGAAGACTGGCAGAATATGACCTTGCATTCTGCAGCTGCTTAAGCGGTGGGCATTCTGGGGAGCAGTGGGCATTCTGGGGAGAAGACTGGCAGAATATGACCCTGCATTCTGCAGCTGATTAAGCGGTGGGCATTCTGGGGAGAAGACTGGCAGAATATGACCATGCATTCTGCAGCTGATTAAGCGGTGGCCATTCTGGGAAGAAGACTGGCAGCATATGACCCTCCATTCTGCAGCTGCTTAAGCGGTGGGCCTTCTGGGGAGAAGACTGGCAGCATATGACCCTCCATTCTCCAGCTGCTTAAGCAGTGGGCATTCTGGGGAGGAGACTGGCAGCATATGACCCCCCATTCTGCAACTGCTTAAGCAGTGGGCATTCTGGGGAGAAGGCTGGCAGCATATGACCCTGCATTCTGCAGCTGCTTAAGCGGTGGGCATTCTGGGGAGCACTGGGCATTCTGGGGAGAAGACTGGCAGAATATGACCCTCCATTCTGCAGCTGCTTAAGTGGTGGGCATTCTGGGGAAAAGACTGGCAGAATATGACCCTGCATTCTGCAGCTGATTAAGCGGTGGCCATTCTGGGAAGAAGACTGGCAGCATATGACCCTCCGTTCTGCAGCTGCTTAAGTGGTGGGCCTTCTGGGGAGAAGACTGGCAGCATATGACCCTCCATTGTACAGCTGCTTATGCGGTGGCCATTCTGGGGAGAAGGCTGGCAGCATATGACCCTGCATTCTGCAGCTGCTTAAGCGGTGGGGATTCTGGGCAGACGACTGGCAGCATATGACCCTCCATTCTCCAGCTGCTTAAGCGGCGGGCATTCTGGGGAGGAGGCTGGCAGCATATGACCCTCCATTCTCCAGCTGCTTAAGCGGTGGGCATTCTGGGGAGAAGGCTGGCAGCATATGACCCTCCATTCTCCAGCTGCTTAAGCGGTGGGCATTCTGGGGAGGAGACTGACAGCATATGACCCCCAATTCTGCAGCTGCTTAAGCGGTGGGCATTCAGGGGAGAAGGCTGGTAGCATATGACCCTTCATTCTCCAGCTGCTTAAGCAGTGGGCATTCTGGGGAGAAGGCTGGCAGCATATGACCCTCCATTCGGCAGCTGCTTAAGCGGTGGGCATTCTGGGGAGAAGGCGGGTAGCATATGACCCTCCATTCGGCAGCTGCTTAAGCGGTGGGCATTCTGGGGAGAAGGCGGGTAGCATATGACACCCCATTCTGCAGCTGCTTATGGGATGGGCATTCTAGGTAGAAGACTAGTAGCTTATGACACTCCATTCTGCAGCTGCTTAAGCGGTGGGCATTCTGGGGAGAAGACTGGCAGCAAATGACCCTGCATTCTGCAGCTGCTTAAGCGGTGGGCATTCTGGGGAGAAGGCTGGCAGCATATGACCCTGCATTCTGCAGCTGCTTAAGCGGTGGGCATTCTGGGGAGAAGACTGGCAGAATATGACCCTGCATTCTGCAGCTGCTTAAGCGGTGGGCATTCTGGGGAGAAGGCTGGCAGCATATGACCCTGCATTCTGCAGCTGCTTAAGCGGTGGGCATTCTGGGGAGAAGACTGGCAGAATATGACCCTGCACTCTGCTGCTGCTTAAGCGGTGGGCATTCTGGGGAGCAGTGGGCATTCTGGGGAGAAGACTGGCAGAATATGACCTTGGATTCTGCAGCTGCTTAAGCGGTGGGCATTCTGGGGAGCAGTGGGCATTCTGATGAGAAGACTGGCAGAATATGACCCTGCATTCTGCAGCTGATTAAGCGGTGGGCATTCTGGGGAGAAGACTGGCAGAATATGAACTTGGATTCTGCAGCTGCTTAAGCGGTGGGCATTCTGGGGAGCAGTGGGCATTCTGGGGAGAAGACTGGCAGAATATGACCCTGCATTCTGCAGCTGATTAAGCAGTGGGCATTCTGGGGAGAAGACTGGCAGAATATGACCCTGCATTCTGCAACTGATTAAGCGGTGGCCATTCTGGGAAGAAGACTGGCAGCATATGACCCTCCATTCTGCAGCTGCTTAAGCGGTGGGCCTTCTGGGGAGAAGACTGGCAGCATATGACCCTCCATTCTGCAGCTACTTAAGCGGTGGGCATTCTGGGGAGAAGAGTGGCAGCATATGACCCTCCATTCTGCAGCTGCTTAAGCGGTGGGCATTCTGGGGAGAAGGCTGGCAGCATATGACCCTCCATTCTGCAGCTGCTTAAGCAGTGGGGATTCTGGGGAGACGACTGGCAGCATATGACCCTCCATTCTCTAGCTGCTTAAGCGGCGGGCATTCTGGGGAGGAGGCTGGCAGCATATGACCCTCCATTCTCCAGCTGCTTAAGCGGTGGGCATTCTGGGGAGAAGGATGGCAGCATATGACCCTCCATTCTCCAGCTGCTTAAGCGGCGGGCATTCTGGGGAGAAGGCTGGCAGCATATGACCCTCCAATCTCCAGATGCTTAAGCGGTGGGCATTCTGGGGAGGAGGCTGGCAGCATATGACCCTCCATTCTGCAGCTGCTTAAGCGGTGGGCATTCTGGGGAGAAGGCTGGCAGCATATGATCCTACATTGTCCAGCTGCTTAAGCGGTGGGCATTCTGGGGAGAAGGCTGGCAGCATATGACCCTCCATTCGGCAACTGCTTAAGCGGTGGGCATTCTGGGGAGAAGGCGGGTAGCATATGACACCCCATTCTCCAGCTGCTTAAGAGGTGGGCATTCTGGGGAGAAGACTGGCAGAATATGACCCTGCATTCTGCAGCTGATTAAGCGGTGGCCATTCTGGGAAGAAGACTGGCAGCATATGACCCTCCATTCTGCAGCTGCTTAAGCGGTGGGCCTTCTAGGGAGGAGACTGGCAGTATATGACCCTCCATTCTGCAGCTGCTTAAGCGGTGGGCATTCTGGGGAGAATACTGGCAGCATATGACCCTCCATTCTGCAGCTGCATAAGCGGCGGGTATTCTGGGGAGAAGGCTGGCAGCATATGACACTCCATTCTGCAGCTGCTTAAGCGGTGGGGATTCTGGGGAGACGACTGGCAGCATATGACCCTCCATTCTCCAGCTGCTTAAGCGGCGGACTTTCTGGGGAGGAGGCTGGCAGCATATGACCCTCCATTCTCCAGCTGCTTAAGCGGTGGGCATTCTGGGGAGAAGGATGGCAGCATATGACCCTCCATTCTCCAGCTGCTTAAGCGGTGGGCATTCTGGGGAGAACGCTGGCAGCATATGACCCTCCATTCTCCAGATGCTTAAGAGGTGGGCATTCTGGGGAGGAGACTGACAGCATATGACCCCCCATTCTGCAGCTGCTTAAGCGGTGGGCATTCTGGGGAGAAGGCTGGCAGCATATGACCCTTCATTCTCCAGCTGCTTAAGCGGTGGGCATTCTGGGGAGATGGCTGGCAGCATATGACCCTCCATTCAGCAGCTGCTTAAGCGGTGGGCATTCTGGGGAGAAGGCGGGTAGCATATGGCACCCCATTCTGCTGCTGCTTATGGGATGGGCATTCTAGGGAGAAGACTGGTAGCTTATGACCCTCCATTCTGTAGCTGCTTAAGCGGTGGGCATTTTGGGGAGAAGACTGGCAGCATATGACCCTGCATTCTGCAGCTGCTTAAGCGGTGGGCATTCTGGGGAGAAGACTGGCAGCATATGACCCGGCATTCTGCAGCTGATTAATCGGTGGGCAGTCTGGGGAGAAGAATGGCAGCATATGACGGCATTCTGGGGAGAAGACTGGCAGAATTTGACCCTGCATTCTGCAGCTGCTTAAGCGGTGGGCATTCTGGGGAGCAGTGGGCATTCTGGGGAGAAGACTGGCAGAATATGACCCTGCATTCTGCAGCTGCTTAAGCGGTGGGCATTCTGGGGAGAAGACTGGCAGAATATGACCCTGCATTCTGCAGCTGATTAAGTGGTGGCCATTCTGGGAAGAAGACTGGCAGCACATGACCCTCCATTCTGCAGCTGCTTAAGCGGTGGGCCTTCTGCGGAGAAGACTGGCAGCATATGACCCTCCATTCTGCAGCTGCTTAAGCGGTGGGCATTCTGGGGAGAAGACTGGCAGCATATGACCCTCCATTCTGCAGCTGCTTAAGCAGTGGGCATTCTGGGGAGAA
The DNA here is from genome assembly GCF_040938575.1 of Ambystoma mexicanum. Classification (NCBI taxonomy): domain Eukaryota; kingdom Metazoa; phylum Chordata; class Amphibia; order Caudata; family Ambystomatidae; genus Ambystoma; species Ambystoma mexicanum. Next base: position 12,628,150 of record NC_090940.1, read on the forward strand.
GGCTGGCAGCATATGACCCTCTACTCTGCATCTGCTTAAGCGGTGGGAATTCTGGGGAGAAGACGGGCAGCATATGACCCTGCATTCTGCAGCTGCTTAAGCAGTGGGCCTTCTGAGGAGAAGACTGGCAGCACATGACCCTCCATTCTGCAGCTGCTTAAGCGGAGGGCCTTCTGCGGAGAAGACTGGCAGCATATGACCCTCCATTCTAAAGCTGCTTAAGCGGTGGGCATTCTGGGGAGAAGACTGGCAGCATATGACCCTCTATTCTGCAGCTGCTTAAGCAGTGGGCATTCCGGGGAGAAGACTGGCAGCATATGACCCTCCATTCTGCAGCTGCTTAAGCGGTGGGCATTCTGGGGAGAAGGCTGGCAGCATATGACCCTCCATTCTGCATCTGCTTAAGCGGTGGGAATTCTGGGGAGAAGACTGGCAGAATATGACCCTGCATTCTGCAGCTGATTAAGCAGTGGCCATTGTGGGAAGAAGACTGGCAGCATATGACCCTCCATTCTGCAGCTGCTTAAGCCGTGGGCCTTCTGGGGAGAAGACTGGCAGCATATGACCCTCCATTCTGCAGCTGCTTAAGCGGTGGGCATTCTGGGGAGAATACTGGCAGCATATAACCCTCCATTATCCAGCTGCTTAAGCGGCGGGTATTCTGGGGAGAAGGCTGGCAGCATATGACCCTCCATTCTGCAGCTGCTTAAGCGGTGGGGATTCTGGGGAGACGACTGGCAGCACATGACCCTCCATTCTCCAGCTGCTTAAGCGGCGGGCATTCTGGGGAGGAGGCTGCAGCATATGACCCTCCATTCTCCAGCTGCTTAAGCGGCGGGCATTCTGGGGAGAAGGATGGCAGCATATGACCCTCCATTCTCCAGCTGCTTAAGTAGTGGGCATTCTGGGGAGAAGGCTGGCAGCCTATGACCCTCCATTCTCCAGATGCTTAAGCAGTGGGCATTCTGGGGAGGAGACTGACAGCATATGACCCCCCATTCTGCAGCTGCTTAAGCAGTGGGCATTCTGGGGAGAAGGCTGGCAGCATATGACCCTTGATTCTCCAGCTGCTTAAGCGGTGGGCATTCTGGGGAGAAGGCTGGCAGCATATGACCCTCCATTCGCAGCTGCTTAAGCGGTGGGCATTCTGGGGAGAAGGCGGGTAGCATATGACACCCAATTCTGCAGCTGCTTATGGGATGGGTATTCTAGGGAGAAGACTGGAAGCTTATGACCCTCCATTCTGCAGCTGCTTAAGCAGGTGGGCATTCTGGGGAGAAAACTGGCAGCATATGACCCTGCATTCTGCAGCTGCTTAAGCGGTGGGCATTCTGGGGAGAAGACTGGCAGCATATGACCCGGCATTCTGCAGCTGCTTAAGCGGTGGGCAGTCTGGGGAGAAGACTGGCAGCATATGACCCTGCATTCTGCAGCTGCTTAAGCGGTGGGCATTCTGGGGAGAAGACTGGCAGAATTTGACCCTGCATTCTGCAGCTGCTTAAGCGGTGGGCATTCTGGGGTGCAGTGGGCATTCTGGGGAGAAGACTGGCAGAATATGACCCTGCATTCTGCAGCTGCTTAAGCGCTGGCCATTCTGGGGAGAAGACTTGCAGAATATGACCCTGCATTCTGCAGCTGATTAAGTGGTAGCCATTCTGGGAAGAAGACTGGCAGCACATGACCCTCCATTCTGCAGCTGCTTAAGCGGTGGGCCTTCTGCGGAGAAGACTGGCAGCATATGACCCTCCATTCTGCAGCTGCTTAAGCGGTGGGCATTCTGGGGAGAAGAGTAGCAGCATATGACCCTCTATTCTGCAGCTGCTCAAGCAGTAGGCATTCTGGGGAGAAGGCTGGCAGCATATGACCCTCCATTCTGCATCTGCTTAAGCGGTGGGAATTCTGGGGAGAAGACTGGCAGCATATGACCCTCCATTCTCTAGCTGCTTAAGCGGCGGGCATTCTGGGGAGAAGGCTGGCAGCATATGACCCTGCATTCTGCAGCTGCTTAAGCGGTGGGGATTCTGGGGAGACGACTGGCAGCATATGACCCTCCATTCTCCAGCTGCTTAAGCGGCGGGCATTCTGGGGAGGAGGCTGGCAGCATATGACCCTCCATTCTCCAGCTGCTTAAGCGGTGGGCATTCTGGGGAGAAGACTGGCAGCATATGACCCTCCATTCTGCAGCTGCTTAAGCGGTGGGCATTCTGGGGAGAAGACTGGCAGCATATGACCCTGCATTCTGAAGCTGCTTAAGCAGTAAGCATGCTGGGGAGAAGACTGGCAGCATATGACCCTTCATTCTCCAGCTGCTTAAGCGGTGGGCATTCTGGGGAGAAGGCTGGCAGCATATGACCCTCCATTCGGCAGCTGCTTAAGCGGTGGGCATTCTGGGGAGCAGTGGGCATTCTGGGGAGAAGACTGTCAGAATATGACCCTGCATTCTGCAGCTGCTTAAGCGGTGGGCATTCTAGGGAGAAGACTGGCAGCATATGACCCTCCATTCTACAGCTGATTAAGCGGTGGGCATTCTGGGGAGAAGACTAGCAGCATATGACCCTGCATTATGCAGCTGCTTAAGCGGTGGGCATTCTGGGGAAAAGACTGGCAGCATATGACCCTGCATTCTGCAGCTGCTTAAGCGGTGGGCAGTCTGGGGAGAAGGCTGGCAGCATATGACCCTGCATTCTGCAGCTGATTAAGCGGTGGCCATTCTGGGAAGAAGACTGGCAGCATATGACCCTCCATTCTGCAGCTGCTTAAGCAGTGGGCCTTCTGGGGAGAAGACTGGCAGCATGTGACCCTCCATTCTAGAGCTGCTTAAGCGGTGGGCATTCTGGGGAGAAGACTGGCAGCATATGACCCTCCATTCTGCAGCTGCTTAAGCGGTGGGCATTCTGGGGAGAAGGCTGGCAGCATATGACCCTCCATTCTGCAGCTGCTTAAGCGGTGGGCATTCTGGGGAGAAGGCTGGCAGCATATCACCCTCCATTCTATAGCTGCTTAAACGGTGGGGATTCTGGGGAGACGACTGGCTGCATATGACCCTGCATTCTGCAGCTGCTTAAGCGGCGGGGATTCTGGGGAGGAGGCTGGCAGCATATGATCCTCCATTCTCCAGCTGCTTAAGCGGCGGGCATTCTGGGGAGGAGGCTGGCTGCATATGACCCTCCATTCTCCAGCTGCTTAAGCGGTGGGCATTCTGGGGAAAAGGCTGGCAGCATATGACCCTCCATTATCCAGCTGCTTAAGCGGTGGGCATTCTGGGGAGAAGGCTGGCAGCATATGATCCTCCATTCTCCAGCTGCTTAAGCGGTGGGCATTCTGGGGAGAAGGCTGGCAGCATAAAAACCTCCATTCTCCAGCTGCTTAAGCGGAGGGCATTCTGGGGAGAATACTGGCAGCATATGACCCTCCATTCTGCAGCTGCTTAAGCGGTGGGCCTTCTGGGGAGAAGACTGGCAGCATATGACCCTCCATTCTCCAGCTGCTTATGCGGTGGGCATTCTGGGGAGGAGACTGACAGCATATGACCCCCATTCTGCAGCTGCTTAAGCGGTGGGCACTCTAGGGAGAAGGCTGGCAGCATATGACCCTGCATTCTGCAGCTGCTTAAGCGGTGGGCATTCTGGGGAGCAGTAGGCATTCTGGGGAGAAGACTGGCAGAATATGACCGTGCATTCTCCAGCTGCTTAAGCGGTGGGAATTCTCGGGAGAAGACTGGCAGAATATGACCCTGCATTCTGCAGCTGATTAAGCGGTGGCCATTCTGCGAAGAAGGCTTGCAGCATATGACCCTGCATTCTGCAGCTGCTTAAGCGGTGGGGATTCTGGGCAGACGACTGGCAGCATATGACCCTCCATTCTCCAGCTGCTTAAGCGGCGGGCATTCTGGGGAGGAGGCTGGCAGCATATGACCCTCCATTCTCCAGCTGCTTAAGCAGTGGGCATTCTGGGGAGGAGACTGACAGCATATGACCCCCCATTCTGCAGCTGCTTAAGCGGTGGGCATTCTGGGGAGAAGGCTGGTAGCATATGACCCTTCATTCTCCAGCTGCTTAAGCAGTGGGCATTCTGGGGAGAAGGCTGGCAGCATATGATCCTCCATTCGGCAGCTGCTTAAGCGGTGGGCATTCTGGGGAGAAGACTGGCAGCATATGACCCTCCATTCTACAGCTGATTAAGCGGTGGGCATTCTGGGGAGAAGACTAGCAGCATATGACCCTGCATTATGCAGCTGCTTAAGCGGTGGGCATTCTGGGGAAAAGACTGGCAGCATATGACCCTGCATTCTGCAGCTGCTTAAGCGGTGGGCAGTCTGGGGAGAAGGCTGGCAGCATATGACCCTGCATTCTGCAGCTGATTAAGCGGTGGCCATTCTGGGAAGAAGACTGGCAGCATATGACCCTCCATTCTGCAGCTGCTTAAGCAGTGGGCCTTCTGGGGAGAAGACTGGCAGCATGTGACCCTCCATTCTAGAGCTGCTTAAGCGGTGGGCATTCTGGGGAGAAGACTGGCAGCATATGACCCTCCATTCTGCAGCTGCTTAAGCGGTGGGCATTCTGGGGAGAAGGCTGGCAGCATATGACCCTCCATTCTGCAGCTGCTTAAGCGGTGGGCATTCTGGGGAGAAGGCTGGCAGCATATCACCCTCCATTCTATAGCTGCTTAAACGGTGGGGATTCTGGGGAGACGACTGGCTGCATATGACCCTGCATTCTGCAGCTGCTTAAGCGGCGGGGATTCTGGGGAGGAGGCTGGCAGCATATGATCCTCCATTCTCCAGCTGCTTAAGCGGCGGGCATTCTGGGGAGGAGGCTGGCTGCATATGACCCTCCATTCTCCAGCTGCTTAAGCGGTGGGCATTCTGGGGAAAAGGCTGGCAGCATATGACCCTCCATTATCCAGCTGCTTAAGCGGTGGGCATTCTGGGGAGAAGGCTGGCAGCATATGATCCTCCATTCTCCAGCTGCTTAAGCGGTGGGCATTCTGGGGAGAAGGCTGGCAGCATAAGACCCTCCATTCTCCAGCTGCTTAAGCGGAGGGCATTCTGGGGAGAATACTGGCAGCATATGACCCTCCATTCTGCAGCTGCTTAAGCGGTGGGCCTTCTGGGGAGAAGACTGGCAGCATATGACCCTCCATTCTCCAGCTGCTTATGCGGTGGGCATTCTGGGGAGGAGACTGACAGCATATGACCCCCATTCTGCAGCTGCTTAAGCGGTGGGCACTCTAGGGAGAAGGCTGGCAGCATATGACCCTGCATTCTGCAGCTGCTTAAGCGGTGGGCATTCTGGGGAGCAGTAGGCATTCTGGGGAGAAGACTGGCAGAATATGACCGTGCATTCTCCAGCTGCTTAAGCGGTGGGAATTCTCGGGAGAAGACTGGCAGAATATGACCCTGCATTCTGCAGCTGATTAAGCGGTGGCCATTCTGCGAAGAAGGCTTGCAGCATATGACCCTGCATTCTGCAGCTGCTTAAGCGGTGGGGATTCTGGGCAGACGACTGGCAGCATATGACCCTCCATTCTCCAGCTGCTTAAGCGGCGGGCATTCTGGGGAGGAGGCTGGCAGCATATGACCCTCCATTCTCCAGCTGCTTAAGCAGTGGGCATTCTGGGGAGAAGGCTGGCAGCATATGACCCTCCATTCTCCAGCTGCTTAAGAGGTGGGCATTCTGGGGAGGAGACTGACAGCATATGACCCCCCATTCTGCAGCTGCTTAAGCGGTGGGCATTCTGGGGAGAAGGCTGGTAGCATATGACCCTTCATTCTCCAGCTGCTTAAGCAGTGGGCATTCTGGGGAGAAGGCTGGCAGCATATGATCCTCCATTCGGCAGCTGCTTAAGCGGTGGGCATTCTGGGGAGAAGGCGGGTAGCATATGACACCCCATTCTGCAGCTGCTTATGGGATGGGCATTCTAGGTAGAAGACTGGTGGCTTATGACCCTCCATTCTGCAGCTGCTTAAGCGGTGGGCATTCTGGGGAGAAGACTGGCAGCATATGACCCTGGATTCTGCAGCTGCTTAAGCGGTGGGCATTCTGGGGAGAAGACTGGCAGCATATGACCCTGCATTCTACAGCTGCTTAAGCAGTGGGCATTCTGGGGAGAAGGCTGGCAGCATATGACCCTGCATTCTGCAGCTGCTTAAGCGGTGGGCATTCTGGGGAGCAGTGGGCATTCTGGGGAGAAGACTGGCAGAATATGACCTTGCATTCTGCAGCTGCTTAAGCGGTGGGCATTCTGGGGAGCAGTGGGCATTATGGGGAGAAGACTGGCAGAATATGACCCTGCATTCTGCAGCTGATTAAGCGGTGGGCATTCTGGGGAGAAGACTGGCAGAATATGACCCTGCATTCTGCAGCTGATTAAGCGGTGGCCATTCTGGGAAGAAGACTGGCAGCATATGACCCTCCATTCTGCAGCTGCTTAAGCAGTGGGCCTTCTGGGGAGAAGACTGGCAGCATGTGACCCTCCATTCTGCAGCTGCTTAAGCAGTGGGCATTCTGGGGAGAAGACTGGCAGCATATGACCCTCCATTCTGCAGCTGCTTAAGCGGTGGGCATTCTGGGGAGAAGGCTGGCAGCATATGACCCTCCATTCTGCAGCTGCTTAAGCGGTGGGCATTCTGGGGAGAAGGCTGGCAGCATATCACCCTCCATTCTATAGCTGCTTAAACGGTGGGGATTCTGGGGAGACGACTGGCAGCATATGACCCTGCATTCTGCAGCTGCTTAAGCGGCGGGGATTCTGGGGAGGAGGCTGGCAGCATATGATCCTCCATTCTCCAGCTGCTTAAGCGGCGGGCATTCTGGGGAGAAGGCTGGCAGCATATGACCCTCCATTCTCGAGCTGCTTAAGCGGTGGGCATTCTGGGGAGAAGGCTGGCAGCATATGACCCTCCATTCTCCAGCTGCTTAAGCGGAGGGCATTCTGGGGAGGAGACTGGCAGCATATGACCCCCCATTCTGCAACTGCTTAAGCAGTGGGCATTCTGGGGAGAAGGCTGGCAGCATATGACCCTCCATTCTCCAGCTGCTTAAGCGGAGGGCATTCTGGGGAGGAGACTGGCAGCATATGACCCCCCATTCTGCAGCTGCTTAAGCGGTGGGCATTCTGGGGAGAAGACTGGCAGAATATGACCCTGCATTCTGCAGCAGCTTAAGCGCTGGCCATTCTGGGGAGAAGACTTGCAGAATATGACCCTGCATTCTGCAGCTGATTAAGTGGTAGCCATTCTGGGAAGAAGACTGGCAGCACATGACCCTCCATTCTGCAGCTGCTTAAGCGGTGGGCCTTCTGCGGAGAAGACTGGCAGCATATGACCCTCCATTCTGCAGCTGCTTAAGCGGTGGGCATTCTGGGGAGAAGAGTGGCAGCATATGACCCTCCATTCTGCAGCTGCTCAAGCAGTAGGCATTCTGGGGAGAAGGCTGGCAGCATATGACCCTCCATTCTGCATCTGCTTAAGCGGTGGGAATTCTGGGGAGAAGACTGGCAGCATATGACCCTCCATTCTCTAGCTGCTTAAGCGGCGGGCATTCTGGGGAGAAGGCTGGCAGCATATGACCCTGCATTCTGCAGCTGCTTAAGCGGTGGGGATTCTGGGGAGACGACTGGCAGCATATGACCCTCCATTCTCCAGCTGCTTAAGCGGCGGGCATTCTGGGGAGGAGGCTGGCAGCATATGACCCTCCATTCTCCAGCTGCTTAAGCGGTGGGCATTCTGGGGAGAAGACTGGCAGCATATGACCCTCCATTCTGCAGCTGCTTAAGCGGTGGGCATTCTGGGGAGAAGACTGGCAGCATATGACCCTGCATTCTGAAGCTGCTTAAGCAGTAAGCATGCTGGGGAGAAGACTGGCAGCATATGACCCCTTATTCTCCAGCTGCTTAAGCGGTGGGCATTCTGGGGAGAAGGCTGGCAGCATATGACCCTCCATTCGGCAGCTGCTTAAGCGGTGGGCATTCTGGGGAGCAGTGGGCATTCTGGGGAGAAGACTGTCAGAATATGACCCTGCATTCTGCAGCTGCTTAAGCGGTGGGCATTCTAGGGAGAAGACTGGCAGCATATGACCCTCCATTCTACAGCTGATTAAGCGGTGGGCATTCTGGGGAGAAGACTGGCAGCATATGACCCTGCATTATGCAGCTGCTTAAGCGGTGGGCATTCTGGGGAGAAGACTGGCAGCATATGACCCTGCATTCTGCAGCTGCTTAAGCGGTGGGCAGTATGGGGAGAAGGCTGGCAGCATATGACCATGCATTCTGCAGCTGATTAAGCGGTGGCCATTCTGGGAAGAAGACTGGCAGCATATGACCCTCCATTCTGCAGCTGCTTAAGCAGTGGGCCTTCTGGGGAGAAGACTGGCAGCATGTGACCCTCCATTCTAGAGCTGCTTAAGCGGTGGGCATTCTGGGGAGAAGACTGGCAGCATATGACCCTCCATTCTGCAGCTGCTTAAGCGGTGGGCATTCTGGGGAGAAGGCTGGCAGCATATGACCCTCCATTCTGCAGCTGCTTAAGCGGTGGGCATTCTGGGGAGAAGGCTGGCAGCATATCACCCTCCATTCTATAGCTGCTTAAACGGTGGGGATTCTGGGGAGACGACTGGCTGCATATGACCCTGCATTCTGCAGCTGCTTAAGCGGCGGGGATTCTGGGGAGGAGGCTGGCAGCATATGATCCTCCATTCTCCAGCTGCTTAAGCGGCGGGCATTCTGGGGAGGAGGCTGGCTGCATATGACCCTCCATTCTCCAGCTGCTTAAGCGGTGGGCATTCTGGGGAAAAGGCTGGCAGCATATGACCCTCCATTATCCAGCTGCTTAAGCGGTGGGCATTCTGGGGAGAAGGCTGGCAGCATATGATCCTCCATTCTCCAGCTGCTTAAGCGGTGGGCATTCTGGGGAGAAGGCTGGCAGCATATGACCCTCCATTCTCCAGCTGCTTAAGCGGAGGGCATTCTGGGGAGAATACTGGCAGCATATGACCCTCCATTCTGCAGCTGCTTAAGCGGTGGGCCTTCTGGGGAGAAGACTGGCAGCATATGACCCTCCATTCTCCAGCTGCTTATGCGGTGGGCATTCTGGGGAGGAGACTGACAGCATATGACCCCCATTCTGCAGCTGCTTAAGCGGTGGGCACTCTAGGGAGAAGGCTGGCAGCAGATGACCCTGCATTCTGCAGCTGCTTAAGCGGTGGGCATTCTGGGGAGCAGTAGGCATTCTGGGGAGAAGACTGGCAGAATATGACCGTGCATTCTCCAGCTGCTTAAGCGGTGGGAATTCTCGGGAGAAGACTGGCAGAATATGACCCTCCATTCTCCAGCTGCTTAAGCGGTGGGCAGTATGGGGAGAAGGCTGGCAGCATATGACCATGCATTCTGCAGCTGATTAAGCGGTGGCCATTCTGGGAAGAAGACTGGCAGCATGTGACCCTCCATTCTAGAGCTGATTAAGCGGTGGCCATTCTGCGAAGAAGGCTGGCAGCATATGACCCTGCATTCTGCAGCTGCTTAAGCGTGGGGATTCTGGGCAGACGACTGGCAGCATATGACCCTCCATTCTCCAGCTGCTTAAGCGGTGGGCAGTATGGGGAGAAGGCTGGCAGCATATGACCATGCATTCTGCAGCTGATTAAGCGGTGGCCATTCTGGGAAGAAGACTGGCAGCATATGACCCTCCATTCTGCAGCTGCTTAAGCAGTGGGCCTTCTGGGGAGAAGACTGGCAGCATGTGACCCTCCATTCTAGAGCTGCTTAAGCGGTGGGCATTCTGGGGAGAAGACTGGCAGCATATGACCCTCCATTCTGCAGCTGCTTAAGCGGTGGGCATTCTGGGGAGAAGGCTGGCAGCATATGACCCTCCATTCTGCAGCTGCTTAAGCGGTGGGCATTCTGGGGAGAAGGCTGGCAGCATATCACCCTCCATTCTATAGCTGCTTAAACGGTGGGGATTCTGGGGAGACGACTGGCTGCATATGACCCTGCATTCTGCAGCTGCTTAAGCGGCGGGGATTCTGGGGAGGAGGCTGGCAGCATATGATCCTCCATTCTCCAGCTGCTTAAGCGGCGGGCATTCTGGGGAGGAGGCTGGCTGCATATGACCCTCCATTCTCCAGCTGCTTAAGCGGTGGGCATTCTGGGGAAAAGGCTGGCAGCATATGACCCTCCATTATCCAGCTGCTTAAGCGGTGGGCATTCTGGGGAGAAGGCTGGCAGCATATGATCCTCCATTCTCCAGCTGCTTAAGCGGTGGGCATTCTGGGGAGAAGGCTGGCAGCATATGACCCTCCATTATCCAGCTGCTTAAGCGGTGGGCATTCTGGGGAGAATACTGGCAGCATATGACCCTCCATTCTGCAGCTGCTTAAGCGGTGGGCCTTCTGGGGAGAAGACTGGCAGCATATGACCCTCCATTCTCCAGCTGCTTATGCGGTGGGCATTCTGGGGAGGAGACTGACAGCATATGACCCCCATTCTGCAGCTGCTTAAGCGGTGGGCACTCTAGGGAGAAGGCTGGCAGCAGATGACCCTGCATTCTGCAGCTGCTTAAGCGGTGGGCATTCTGGGGAGCAGTAGGCATTCTGGGGAGAAGACTGGCAGAATATGACCGTGCATTCTCCAGCTGCTTAAGCGGTGGGAATTCTCGGGAGAAGACTGGCAGAATATGACCCTGCATTCTGCAGCTGATTAAGCGGTGGCCATTCTGCGAAGAAGGCTGGCAGCATATGACCCTGCATTCTGCAGCTGCTTAAGCGTGGGGATTCTGGGCAGACGACTGTTAGGCAGAAACCTGTGCAGTTCCCTTGGGGAACACTGCAAAAGATTTAAGACTACAGGTAGAGCAGTAAACCCCTTTGGTAGCAGCCTGTACCACCCAGATTTACCTGGTAGCTGTGGCTGAGCAGTCAGCCTTCTCTCAAGAAGAGTTAGGCAGTATGTAAAGTATACACAATATGTACCAAAACACAATAGCACAAGCAAACACTGACCAGAGCTTGGTTTCAAAAGTATATAGTTATTTATTTAAAATACACATAAGTTAAAAACACTCTAGCAAAAATATAGTAAAAGCACTTCAACACAGTTATACTGAAAGTAAATTCAATCCTTTCTCCTATCTAGACAACTCTAGGTTAACACCACTTAATTAAAACAGAGGTGAGTGCTTAACGTTAGATGACACTCTAGTAGTTTCCAAGAAAGGGAGAGAAAAAGCAGAAATAGGTTAGACACACCACTCTAAGGTCCAGAACACTTGCAATAGGCTTAACGAAGAATAAAGTCACAGGTGAGCAAAAGTCACTAGGCAGGGCCCACTCTTAGAGTAGCCGGAGCGAAAATGTGCCCAAGATCACACTGTTAGTTAGAGATTCAAAGTCTTGCAAAGAGTCAAAAAGAGGTTAGAGTGGCTCAGAAAGTTTAGCCAAAGTGTCCCAGGCACTCCCAGGTTCGAAAGCCGGGGACTAAATCTACCCCGTACAGTCGGTAGCAAGGGAAGCCAGGCAGAACACGGTACCTTAAGCGGAAAGGATCCTCCAGCGGTGGCAGTTGTTCCAGGCAGTGGCAGCAGGGCTCGACGTCGGTCAGGGGAGAAGAAGTTCTCGCTGAAGAGCAGAAGAAGAGGGTCGTTGCACTGCCCGGGAAGAAACCAGCCGCGGAGTCCTCCGGTTAAAGGGTTGGTGCCGACTTTCGCGGTATGGGGGTAAAGTGTGGTATTCCGGTTGCCGGGGTGCTTGGCACAGGCAAGGCGGCCACGAGATACCTCAAAGAACGGAAAGAAGGCGAAAACTGGTTGTCCCCACCAGTCAAGGGAAGGAGCCACTCCGTTAAGAGTTCTCCTCGGTCGTCGGGAAAAAAGTGGTGAGACGGTTCAGCAGGGCTCCACCGGGTGGTGTCGTCGAAGCAGGTCGGCTCAGCTCTTCCCTCGTCGGATTCTTGGTCCTGTGGCGACTTCTGAAGTCCCAGTCCCCAAAGCCCTGCTTTTATGCAGCAAACCCCCATTCACCCAGCCTAGCTGTCACTCAAACATGCTAAGTGGTGAGCCGGGCGGCTCACCACTTGGGCCAATCAGGACGGAGTGCGACTTGAGTTACCAAGGTAACTCAGTCCAGGGTGCCTAAATCCCCCTCCACCCCTCCTAAGTACCCCAGACAGAGTGGCACCACTTTGGAGGGCTTCTGTGGAGAAGCCCGCCAAAAGTGGAACAAAGGGCTCCACTTTGGGTCAGAGTTACAGAGGCGAACACCAACGCCATTTTAGAATCAAGTTTTGGCAAAAAGTCCCAACCGGAGTTATAAAAATAAATATATAAACCGGCGGTATGTTTAAGGCTACCGTAAATAAATAATTAAATGTGTTAGCCTAAAACAATGGGAAATCCCATAGGGAAATATTCGCGGTCGAATATAAAAAGTAGTTTCCACTGCCACCAGCCAAAACTCGATCAGGGGGGACGGAGACGTGCCCCCTCGACTAACAGACCCTGGGGCAATCGAATTGCCCCAGCCAGTACGTCCACAATATGATGGTTTGTACTGGTTCTGTTCAGGATTCAAGACTAGCAAAGTCTTTGGTGACTTTACATGCCCTGGGAGACAGTAGTCAGTCCCAGGGTATGGAGTCTATGTTGGGGAGTCCCTAGGACACCCCTGGGTCACGGCACAGAGGGTGCTGTGTGACCCATATCACAAAAATACATGAGGCCCTATGGAGTAAAAGACCCCATAGCCCATTCAACACAAGGTTTAACCAAGAAAACACACTTCAACATGTCCAAGAGTGAGGGTAAAAGAGTCTCACTCTTGGCAGGAGAAAAAAATTAAACCCCAGAAATCCAGCAAAGCTGCTGGGGGACTCACTAGGTAGGGAAATTCAGCCTAAACAGAGAATTCTCCCTAACACTCGCCCCCCCCAGACTAAGGGACAGGAGGATTTAATCCACTCCTGGATGAACCTCATACCTCTAGTCGATGATATACATCCTAGAGAGTCCATCAGCATTTTGATGGTGACACCTTGACCTATGTTCAATGGAGAACTCAAAGGTTTTCTTTTGCAAGCTAACGGACCTACAGACCCTTTGAGGAACATCAGTCTTTTTGTTATAGGGGATCTGGTTGACCAGTCCCTCAGAAGTTGGTACAACTTCTGAACCTATGTTAGGCTTTTTGAAGGGGTCCTTATAAAGGATTCCCTTAGATCTAGAGGGGCCTCCAAGGTTCCTCACCACCTCTCTTGTGGGAGCAGGTTGGGTCTTAGGCCTCTTGGTTGGAGGGGTTGGGGTTAGGCAATGTACCTGCTTCCCCTTCCTCTTAGATCTACCTTTACCTATTTTAGGAGTTTCCCCCCTAATATTAGGATTGGAGTTGGGGTCTTCAGTAGAAGGTCCAACAGTCCGAAGGTTTTTGGCCTTAGACTTTTCTTTTCTGGTTTTCCACCAGCACTGAGAATTACCAGTTCTCTCAGGTCCAGATAGGGGCCTAGTTGGTCTATCCACCTCTTCCTCAGAAGCAGGGGGGGTCAGAGACTCGGAAACTAGGGGAACAAGGGTGGAGCTTGGTTGGGGCTCCCATGTTCCTAGCATACTATCCTGAAATGTGCCTGGGTTAGAGGTCAACTTACTAACACCAGGGCTTGTAGTGGGGTTCTCAGTAGAGGGTCCCACAGGCTTAGAAGGGTCCTTCAAGGTAGCCTGTCTAGCCAATTTGGTTAAGTTCTGCTTCTCCATACTGGGAGGCCTGGGGGTATGTGACACTACTCCTAGAGTTCTTAGGTCATTCCCCAACAGGACCTTCCCAGGTACCTCAGTCTGAACACTGACAGGGATCCTCACTGTCATGTTGTTACACTGAATGAGGGCTGGTAGAATAGGAACCATTTGGACAGGGCCTCCAGACATTTTAGTGGGACCTTTGGGTGCTTTGGCCACATCCTCAGGTTGAAAGAAGCTTTCATCCACTACTGTTCTGCTGGCCCCAGTGTCTCTCCTGGCAGGAGTATCCTGGCCATTGACAAGAACACTGTCCACATAATACACCTTAGAGTTAACAGGTAGGGAGTTATACACAACCCTATTCTGGGGACTAACCAGACCCATAGGCTCTAAGTTTACAGTTGCTTGAAGACCCAAGGGTTCTTCAGCAAAGAGTTCAAAGTGGGCACTAGCCATCTGTACTTCATCCTCAGGAGTGAAGGCTAAGGAGACTGTGCTGATCCCTGCAGGTTTACCCTTGCACTTGGGATCTCCTTTGATATGGTCAGTACCCTGACAGACATAGCATTGTCCAAATGCTCTCTGGAAGGGTGGCTTGTTCTGACCTCCTTCTGGCTTGTGGCCAGAAGGTACAGTAGCCTGACTAGGTTTCCCATGGGGCTTACCCTGGTTATTTTGTGGTTTGGGGCCCTCTTTGGGATAGGAATTATTAGAATTCTCTTTGGAGTCTTTTTTAGGCTGTTTCTCCCCATCCTTCTTCTGAGTTACCCCAGAATCCTTGTGAGTGGCCCTGTTGGCAACCCACAAGTCAGCAGCCTTAGCTAGTTTCCGGGAATCTAATTCCCTGGAATCAGCCAAGTGTTGTCTGAGCTCAGGAGAGCAGGCATCATAAATAGTCTCCAACATAAACAAATTCTTCATACCTTCATAAGTGTTCACCTTGTAACCCTTAATCCATCCCTCTAAGTTTTTCAAACATTCACTCACCCAGGTAGCCCAAGGGGTACCATCATGCTTTTTGAGGCTCCTAAACCTCTTAAGATACTGGGAAGGGGTCTTCCCAAACCTAGCTATCAAAGCTAGTTTCACACATTCATAGTCCTTCCTATCCTCCTCCCCCATCTCCATTACCACATCAGTTGCAACAGGGGGAAGCCTAGAGAACAACCAGGTGAGTAAGTCATTTCCTGTGATGTTCTGGAGCCCATGATTATATTCAAACAGAGACAACCAATCCAACACATCCAACTTAGGCTCATACATACCAACCAATTCTTTAGGCATCCGGGGTCTTTTAGGACTGGAACTTCTAGAGGAGCCAGAGAGAGAAACATTCTCAACAGATAATTTCTTCATTTCTAAGTCATACTTGAGCTCCATTTCCCTTAGCCTTAGTTCTTTGTCAGTTTGAGCATTAAGTTTCTTATACTCCAATTCTAGCTTCATTTTCTCCAGTTCAAAGTACTGAGGACTAAATGTGGGACCTGGTAAAGGTCCAGTAGGCACAGCAGGTAGAGCAGGCAGAGGCCTAGGGGGGACAGTTACAACAGCCTCACCCTCCTCTTCTGACTCTTCCTCAGAAACATCAACATTTTGCTCCATGTTAACTTCAATACTGTCATCTACAGTTGCTGGAGTGGTAGGCTCCTCTGAACCATCACCCAGACTTTGGTTAGCTAACAATCTTTCAATCAGCTCCATTTTCTTGCCCTTAGTCAGGAGATCCTTATGTTTACAGAGCACTCTTAAACAATCAGCAGTTTTGGCTGCAAGGGACTCTTGACTATAGCTTTCTATAACTGACATGTTAGAGGTTTTACTTTTTCAGTGCTAAGCTTTGTGGTTAGTTGCACTAAGGTATCTAAAGCACAATAAAATGTATACTCAATACAAATCCCACCGCTGTACACCAGTGTTAGGCAGAAACCTGTGCAGTTCCCTTGGGGAACACTGCAAAAGATTTAAGACTACAGGTAGAGCAGTAAACCCCTTTGGTAGCAGCCTGTACCACCCAGATTTACCTGGTAGCTGTGGCTGAGCAGTCAGCCTTCTCTCAAGAAGAGTTAGGCAGTATGTAAAGTATACACAATATGTACCAAAACACAATAGCACAAGCAAACACTGACCAGAGCTTGGTTTCAAAAGTATATAGTTATTTATTTAAAATACACATAAGTTAAAAACACTCTAGCAAAAATATAGTAAAAGCACTTCAACACAGTTATACTGAAAGTAAATTCAATCCTTTCTCCTATCTAGACAACTCTAGGTTAACACCACTTAATTAAAACAGAGGTGAGTGCTTAACGTTAGATGACACTCTAGTAGTTTCCAAGAAAGGGAGAGAAAAAGCAGAAATAGGTTAGACACACCACTCTAAGGTCCAGAACACTTGCAATAGGCTTAACGAAGAATAAAGTCACAGGTGAGCAAAAGTCACTAGGCAGGGCCCACTCTTAGAGTAGCCGGAGCGAAAATGTGCCCAAGATCACACTGTTAGTTAGAGATTCAAAGTCTTGCAAAGAGTCAAAAAGAGGTTAGAGTGGCTCAGAAAGTTTAGCCAAAGTGTCCCAGGCACTCCCAGGTTCGAAAGCCGGGGACTAAATCTACCCCGTACAGTCGGTAGCAAGGGAAGCCAGGCAGAACACGGTACCTTAAGCGGAAAGGATCCTCCAGCGGTGGCAGTTGTTCCAGGCAGTGGCAGCAGGGCTCGACGTCGGTCAGGGGAGAAGAAGTTCTCGCTGAAGAGCAGAAGAAGAGGGTCGTTGCACTGCCCGGGAAGAAACCAGCCGCGGAGTCCTCCGGTTAAAGGGTTGGTGCCGACTTTCGCGGTATGGGGGTAAAGTGTGGTATTCCGGTTGCCGGGGTGCTTGGCACAGGCAAGGCGGCCACGAGATACCTCAAAGAACGGAAAGAAGGCGAAAACTGGTTGTCCCCACCAGTCAAGGGAAGGAGCCACTCCGTTAAGAGTTCTCCTCGGTCGTCGGGAAAAAAGTGGTGAGACGGTTCAGCAGGGCTCCACCGGGTGGTGTCGTCGAAGCAGGTCGGCTCAGCTCTTCCCTCGTCGGATTCTTGGTCCTGTGGCGACTTCTGAAGTCCCAGTCCCCAAAGCCCTGCTTTTATGCAGCAAACCCCCATTCACCCAGCCTAGCTGTCACTCAAACATGCTAAGTGGTGAGCCGGGCGGCTCACCACTTGGGCCAATCAGGACGGAGTGCGACTTGAGTTACCAAGGTAACTCAGTCCAGGGTGCCTAAATCCCCCTCCACCCCTCCTAAGTACCCCAGACAGAGTGGCACCACTTTGGAGGGCTTCTGTGGAGAAGCCCGCCAAAAGTGGAACAAAGGGCTCCACTTTGGGTCAGAGTTACAGAGGCGAACACCAACGCCATTTTAGAATCAAGTTTTGGCAAAAAGTCCCAACCGGAGTTATAAAAATAAATATATAAACCGGCGGTATGTTTAAGGCTACCGTAAATAAATAATTAAATGTGTTAGCCTAAAACAATGGGAAATCCCATAGGGAAATATTCGCGGTCGAATATAAAAAGTAGTTTCCACTGCCACCAGCCAAAACTCGATCAGGGGGGACGGAGACGTGCCCCCTCGACTAACAGACCCTGGGGCAATCGAATTGCCCCAGCCAGTACGTCCACAATATGATGGTTTGTACTGGTTCTGTTCAGGATTCAAGACTAGCAAAGTCTTTGGTGACTTTACATGCCCTGGGAGACAGTAGTCAGTCCCAGGGTATGGAGTCTATGTTGGGGAGTCCCTAGGACACCCCTGGGTCACGGCACAGAGGGTGCTGTGTGACCCATATCACAAAAATACATGAGGCCCTATGGAGTAAAAGACCCCATAGCCCATTCAACACAAGGTTTAACCAAGAAAACACACTTCAACATGTCCAAGAGTGAGGGTAAAAGAGTCTCACTCTTGGCAGGAGAAAAAAATTAAACCCCAGAAATCCAGCAAAGCTGCTGGGGGACTCACTAGGTAGGGAAATTCAGCCTAAACAGAGAATTCTCCCTAACAACGACTGGCAGCATATGACCCTCCATTCTCCAGCTGCTTAAGCGGCGGGCATTCTGGGGAGGAGGCTGGCAGCATATGACCCTCCATTCTCCAGCTGCTTAAGCAGTGGGCATTCTGGGGAGAAGGCTGGCAGCATATGACCCTCCATTCTCCAGCTGCTTAAGAGGTGGGCATTCTGGGGAGGAGACTGACAGCATATGACCCCCCATTCTGCAGCTGCTTAAGCGGTGGGCATTCTGGGGAGAAGGCTGGTAGCATATGACCCTTCATTCTCCAGCTGCTTAAGCAGTGGGCATTCTGGGGAGAAGGCTGGCAGCATATGATCCTCCATTCGGCAGCTGCTTAAGCGGTGGGCATTCTGGGGAGAAGGCGGGTAGCATATGACACCCCATTCTGCAGCTGCTTATGGGATGGGCATTCTAGGTAGAAGACTGGTAGCTTATGACCCTCCATTCTGCAGCTGCTTAAGCGGTGGGCATTCTGGGGAGAAGACTGGCAGCATATGACCCTGGATTCTGCAGCTGCTTAAGCGGTGGGCATTCTGGGGAGAAGACTGGCAGCATATGACCCTGCATTCTGCAGCTGCTTAAGCGGTGGGCATTCTGGGGAGAAGGCTGGCAGCATATGACCCTGCATTCTGCAGCTGCTTAAGCGGTGGGCATTCTGGGGAGCAGTGGGCATTCTGGGGAGAAGACTGGCAGAATATGACCTTGCATTCTGCAGCTGCTTAAGCGGTGGGCATTCTGGGGAGCAGTGGGCATTATGGGGAGAAGACTGGCAGAATATGACCCTGCATTCTGCAGCTGATTAAGCGGTGGGCATTCTGGGGAGAAGACTGGCAGAATATGACCCTGCATTCTGCAGCTGATTAAGCGGTGGCCATTCTGGGAAGAAGACTGGCAGCATATGACCCTCCATTCTGCAGCTGCTTAAGCAGTGGGCCTTCTGGGGAGAAGACTGGCAGCATGTGACCCTCCATTCTGCAGCTGCTTAAGCAGTGGGCATTCTGGGGAGAAGACTGGCAGCATATGACCCTCCATTCTGCAGCTGCTTAAGCGGTGGGCATTCTGGGGAGAAGGCTGGCAGCATATGACCCTCCATTCTGCAGCTGCTTAAGCGGTGGGCATTCTGGGGAGAAGGCTGGCAGCATATCACCCTCCATTCTATAGCTGCTTAAACGGTGGGGATTCTGGGGAGACGACTGGCAGCATATGACCCTGCATTCTGCAGCTGCTTAAGCGGCGGGGATTCTGGGGAGGAGGCTGGCAGCATATGATCCTCCATTCTCCAGCTGCTTAAGCGGCGGGCATTCTGGGGAGAAGGCTGGCAGCATATGACCCTCCATTCTCGAGCTGCTTAAGCGGTGGGCATTCTGGGGAGAAGGCTGGCAGCATATGACCCTCCATTCTCCAGCTGCTTAAGCGGAGGGCATTCTGGGGAGAATACTGGCAGCATATGACCCTCCATTCTGCAGCTGCTTAAGCGGTGGGCCTTCTGGGGAGAAGACTGGCAGCATATGACCCTCCATTCTCCAGCTGCTTATGCGGTGGGCATTCTGGGGAGGAGACTGACAGCATATGACCCCCATTCTGCAGCTGCTTAAGCGGTGGGCATTCTGGGGAGAAGGCTGGCAGCATATGACCCTGCATTCTGCAGCTGCTTAAGCGGTGGGCATTCTGGGGAGCAGTAGGCATTCTGGGGAGAAGACTGGCAGAATATGACCGTGCATTCTGCAGCTGCTTAAGCGGTGGGAATTCTCGGGAGAAGACTGGCAGAATATGACCCTGCATTCTGCAGCTGATTAAGCGGTGGCCATTCTGGGAACAAGACTGGTAGCATATGACCCTCCATTCTGCAGCTGCTTAAGGGGTGGGCCTTCTGGGGAGAAGACTGGCAGCTTATGACCCTCGATTCTGCAGCTGCTTAAGCGGCGGGCATTCTGGGGAGAAGACTGGCAGCATATCACCCTCCATTCTACAGCTGCTTAAGCGGTGGCCATTCTGCGAAGAAGGCTGGCAGCATATGACCCTGCATTCTGCAGCTGCTTAAGCGGTGGGGATTCTGGGCAGACGACTGGCAGCATATGACCCTCCATTCTCCAGCTGCTTAAGCGGCGGGCATTCTGGGGAGGAGGCTGGCAGCATATGACCCTCCATTCTCCAGCTGCTTAAGCAGTGGGCATTCTGGGGAGAAGGCTGGCAGCATATGACCCTCCATTCTCCAGCTGCTTAAGCGGTGGGCATTCTGGGGAGGACACTGACAGCATATGACCCCCCATTCTGCAGCTGCTTAAGCGGTGGGCATTCTGGGGAGAAGGCTGGTAGCATATGACCCTTCATTCTCGAGCTGCTTAAGCGGTGGGCATTCCGGGGAGAAGGCTGGCAGCATATGATCCTCCATTCGGCAGCTGCTTAAGCGGTGGGCATTCTGGGGAGAAGGCGGGTAGCATATGACACCCCATTCTGCAGCTGCTTATGGGATGGGCATTCTAGGTAGAAGACTGGTAGCTTATGACCCTCCATTCTGCAGCTGCTTAAGCGGTGGGCATTCTGGGGAGAAGACTGGCAGCATATGACCCTGGATTCTGCAGCTGCTTAAGCGGTGGGCATTCTGGGGAGAAGACTGGCAGCATATGACCCTGCATTCTGCAGCTGCTTAAGCGGTGGGCATTCTGGGGAGAAGGCTGGCAGCATATGACCCTGCATTCTGCAGCTGCTTAAGCGGTGGGCATTCTGGGGAGCAGTGGGCATTCTGGGGAGAAGACTGGCAGAATATGACCTTGCATTCTGCAGCTGCTTAAGCGGTGGGCATTCTGGGGAGCAGTGGGCATTCTGGGGCGAAGACTGGCAGAATATGACCCTGCATTCTGCAGCTGATTAAGCAGTGGGCATTCTGGGGAGAAGACTGGCAGAATATGACCTTGCATTCTGCAGCTGCTTAAGCGGTGGGCATTCTGGGGAGCAGTGGGCATTCTGGGAAGAAGACTGGCAGCATATGACCCTCCATTCTGCAGCTGCTTAAGCGGTGGGCCTTCTGGGGAGAAGACTGGCAGCATATGACCCTCCATTCTCCAGCTGCTTAAGCAGTGGGCATTCTGGGGAGGAGACTGGCAGCATATGACCCCCCATTCTGCAACTGCTTAAGCAGTGGGCATTCTGGGGAGAAGGCTGGCAGCATATGACCCTGCATTCTGCAGTTGCTTAAGCGGTGGGCATTCTGGGGAACAGTGGGCATTCTGGGGAGAAGACTGGCAGAATATGACCCTGCATTCTGCAGCTGCTTAAGCGGTGGGCATTCTGGGGAAAAGACTGGCAGAATATGACCCTGCATTCTGCAGCTGATTAAGCGGTGGCCATTCTGGGAAGAAGACTGGCAGCATATGACCCTCCGTTCTGCAGTTGCTTAAGCGGTGGGCATTCTGGGGAACAGTGGGCATTCTGGGGAGAAGACTGGCAGAATATGACCCTGCATTCTGCAGCTGCTTAAGCGGTGGGGATTCTGGGCAGACGACTGGCAGCATATGACCCTCCATTCTCCAGCTGCTTAAGCAGTGGGCATTCTGGGGAGGAGGCTGGCAGCATATGACCCTCCATTCTCCAGCTGCTTAAGCGGTGGGCATTCTGGGGAGAAGGCTGGCAGCATATGACCCTCCATTCTCCAGCTGCTTAAGCGGTGGGCATTCTGGGGAGGAGACTGACAGCATATGACCCCCAATTCTGCAGCTGCTTAAGCGGTGGGCATTCAGGGGAGAAGGCTGGTAGCATATGACCCTTCATTCTCCAGCTGCTTAAGCAGTGGGCATTCTGGGGAGAAGGCTGGCAGCATATGACACCCCATTCTGCAGCTGCTTATGGGATGGGCATTCTAGGTAGAAGACTGGTAGCTTATGACACTCCATTCTGCAGCTGCTTAAGCGGTGGGCATTCTGGGGAGAAGACTGGCAGCATATGACCCTGCATTCTGCAGCTGCTTAAGCGGTGGGCATTCTGGGGAGAAGACTGGCAGCATATGACCCTGCATTCTGCAGCTGCTTAAGCGGTGGGCATTCTGGGGAGAAGGTTGGCAGCATATGACCCTGCATTCTGCAGCTGCTTAAGCGGTGGGCATTCTGGGGAGAAGACTGGCAGAATATAACACTGCATTCTGCAGCTGCTTAAGCGGTGGGCATTCTGGGGAGCAGTGGGCATTCTGGGGAGAAGACTGGCAGAATATGACCTTGCATTCTGCAGCTGCTTAAGCGGTGGGCATTCTGGGGAGCAGTGGGCATTCTGGGGAGAGGACTGGCAGAATATGACCCTGCATTCTGCAGCTGATTAAGCGGTGGGCATTCTGGGGAGAAGACTGGCAGAATATGACCCTGCATTCTGCAACTGATTAAGCGGTGGCCATTCTGGGAAGAAGACTGGCAGCATATGACCCTCCATTCTGCAGCTGCTTAAGCGGTGGGCCTTCTGGGGAGAAGACTGCCAGCATATGACCCTCCATTCTGCAGCTACTTAAGCGGTGGGCATTCTGGGGAGAAGAGTACAGCATATGACCCTCCATTCTGCAGCTGCTTAAGCGGTGGGCATTCTGGGGAGAAGGCTGGCAGCATATGACCCTCCATTCTGCAGCTGCTTAAGCAGTGGGGATTCTGGGGAGACGACTGGCAGCATATGACCCTCCATTCTCTAGCTGCTTAAGCGGCGGGCATTCTGGGGAGGAGGCTGGCAGCATATGACCCTCCATTCTCCAGCTGCTTAAGCGGTGGGCATTCTGGGGAGAAGGATGGCAGCATATGACCCTCCATTCTCCAGCTGCTTAAGCGGCGGGCATTCTGGGGAGAAGGCTGGCAGCATATGACCCTCCATTCCCCAGATGCTTAAGCGGTGGGCATTCTGGGGAGGAGGCTGTCAGCATATGACCCTCCATTCTGCAGCTGCTTAAGCTGTGGGCATTCTGGGGAGAAGGCTGGCAGCATATGATCTTTCATTCTCCAGCTGCCTAAGCGGTGGGCATTCTGGGGAGAAGGCTGGCAGCATATGACCCTCCATTCGGCAACTGCTTAAGCGGTGGGCATTCTGGGGAGAAGGCAGGTAGCATATGACACCCCATTCTCCAGCTGCTTAAGAGGTGGGCATTCTGGGGAGAAGACTGGCAGAATATGACCCTGCATTCTGCAGCTGATTAAGCGGTGGCCATTCTGGGAAGAAGACTGGCAGCATATGACCCTCCATTCTGCAGCTGCTTAAGCGGTGGGCCTTCTGGGGAGGAGACTGGCAGCATATGACCCTCCATTCTGCAGCTGCTTAAGCGGTGGGCATTCTGGGGAGAATACTGGCAGCATATGACCCTCCATTCTGCAGCTGCTTAAGCGGCGGGTATTCTGGGGAGAAGGCTGGCAGCATATGACCCTCCATTCTGCAGCTGCTTAAGCGGTGGGGATTCTGGGGAGACGACTGGCAGCATATGACCCTCCATTCTCCAGCTGCTTAAGCGGCGGACATTCTGGGGAGGAGGCTGGCAGCATATGACCCTCCATTCTCCAGCTGCTTAAGCGGTGGGCATTCTGGGGAGAAGGATGGCAGCATATGACCCTCCATTCTCCAGCTGCTTAAGCGGCGGGCATTCTGGGGAGAAGGCTGGCAGCATATGATCTTTCATTCTCCAGCTGCCTAAGCGGTGGGCATTCTGGGGAGAAGGCTGGCAGCATATGACCCTCCATTCGGCAACTGCTTAAGCGGTGGGCATTCTGGGGAGAAGGCAGGTAGCATATGACACCCCATTCTCCAGCTGCTTAAGAGGTGGGCATTCTGGGGAGAAGACTGGCAGAATATGACCCTGCATTCTGCAGCTGATTAAGCGGTGGCCATTCTGGGAAGAAGACTGGCAGCATATGACCCTCCATTCTGCAGCTGCTTAAGCGGTGGGCCTTCTGGGGAGGAGACTGGCAGCATATGACCCTCCATTCTGCAGCTGCTTAAGCGGTGGGCATTCTGGGGAGAATACTGGCAGCATATGACTCTCCATTCTGCAGCTGCTTAAGCGGCGGGTATTCTGGGGAGAAGGCTGGCAGCATATGACCCTCCATTCTGCAGCTGCTTAAGCGGTGGGGATTCTGGGGAGACGACTGGCAGCATATGACCCTCCATTCTCCAGCTGCTTAAGCGGCGGACATTCTGGGGAGGAGGCTGGCAGCATATGACCCTCCATTCTCCAGCTGCTTAAGCGGTGGGCATTCTGGGGAGAAGGATGGCAGCATATGACCCTCCATTCTCCAGCTGCTTAAGCGGTGGGCATTCTGGGGAGAAGGCTGGCAGCATATGACCCTCCATTCTCCAGATGCTTAAGAGGTGGGCATTCTGGGGAGGAGACTGACAGCATATGACCCCCCCATTCTGCAGCTGCTTAAGCGGTGGGCATTCTGGGGAGAAGGCTGGCAGCATATGACCCTTCATTCTCCAGCTGCTTAAGCGGTGGGAATTCTGGGGAGAAGGCTGGCAGCATATGACCCTCCATTCAGCAGCTGCTTAAGCGGTGGCCATTCTGGGGAGAAGGCGGGTAGCATATGACACCCCATTCTGCAGCTGCTTATGGGATGGGCATTCTAGGGAGAAGCCTGGTAGCTTATGACCCTCCATTCTGTAGCTGCTTAAGCGGTGGGCATTTTGGGGAGAAGACTGGCAGCATATGACCCTGCATTCTGCAGCTGCTTAAGCGGTGGGCATTCTGGGGAGAAGACTGGCAGCATATGACCCGGCATTCTGCAGCTGATTAATCGGTGGGCAGTCTGGGGAGAAGACTGGCAGCATATGACACTGCATTCTGCAGCTGCTTAAGCGGTGGGCCTTCTGGGGAGAAGACTGGCAGAATTTGACCCTGCATTCTGCAGCTGCTTAAGCGGTGGGCATTCTGGGGAGCAGTGGGCATTCTGGGGAGAAGACTGGCAGAATATGACCCTGCATTCTGCAGCTGCTTAAGCGGTGGCCATTCTGGGGAGAAGACTGGCAGAATATGACCCTGCATTCTGCAGCTGATTAAGCGGTGGCCATTCTGGGAAGAAGACTGGCAGCACATGACCCTCCATTCTGCAGCTGCTTAAGCGGTGGGCCTTCTGCGGAGAAGACTGGCAGCATATGACCCTCCATTCTGCAGCTGCTTAAGCGGTGGGCATTCTGGGGAGAAGACTGGCAGCATATGACCCTCCATTCTGCAGCTGCTTAAGCAGTGGGCATTCTGGGGAGAAGACTGGCAGCATATGACCCTCCATTCTGCATCTGCTTAAGCGGTGGGCCTTCTGCGGAGAAGACTGGCAGAATATGACCCTGCATTCTGCAGCTGATTAAGCGGTGGCCATTGTGGGAAGAAGACTGGCAGCATATGACCCTCCATTCTGCAGCTGCTTAAGCGGTGGGCCTTCTGGGGAGAAGACTGGCAGCATATGACCCTCCATTCTGCAGCTGCTTAAGTGGTGGGCATTCTGGGGAGAATACTGGCAGCATATGACCCTCCATTCTGCAGCTGCTTAAGCGGCGGGTATTCTGGGGAGAAGGCTGGCAGCATATGACCCTCCATTCTGCAGCTGCTTAAGCGGTGGGGATTCTGGGGAGACGACTGGCAGCATATGACCCTCCATTCTCCAGCTGCTTAAGCAGTGGGCATTCTGGGGAGAAGGCTGGCAGCATATGACCCTCCATTCTCCAGATGCTTAAGCAGTGGGCATTCTGGGGAGGAGACTGACAGCATATGACCCCCCATTCTACAGCTGCTTAAGCGGTGGGCATTCTGGGGAGAAGGCTGGCAGCATATGACCCTTGATTCTCCAGCTGCTTAAGCGGTGGGCATTCTGGGGAGAAGGCTGGCAGCATATGACCCTCCATTCGGCAGCTGCTTAAGCGGTGGGCATTCTGGGGAGAAGGCGGGTAGCATATGACACCCAATTCTGCAGCTGCTTATGGGATGGGCATTCTAGGGAGAAGACTGGAAGCTTATGACCCTCCATTCTGCAGCTGCTTAAGCGGTGGGCATTCAGGGGAGAAGACTGGCAGCATATGACCCTGCATTCTGCAGCTGCTTAAGCGGTGGGCATTCTGGGGAGAAGACTGGCAGCATATGACCCGGCATTCTGCAGCTGATTAATCGGTGGGCAGTCTGGGGAGAAGACTGGCAGCATATGACACTGCATTCTGCAGCTGCTTAAGCGGTGGGCATTCTGGGGAGAAGACTGGCAGAATTTGACCCTGCATTCTGCAGCTGCTTAAGCGGTGGGCATTCTGGGGAGCAGTGGGCATTCTGGGGAGAAGACTGGCAGTATATGAACCTGCATTCTGCAACTGCTTAAGCGGTGGCCATTCTGGGGAGAAGACTGGCAGAATATGACCCTGCATTCTGCAGCTGATTAAGCGGTGGCCATTCTGGGAAGAAGACTGGCAACACATGACCCTCCATTCTGCAGCTGCTTAAGCGGTGGGCCTTCTGCGGAGAAGACTGGCAGCATATGACCCTCCATTCTGCAGCTGCTTAAGCGGTGGGCATTCTGGGGAGAAGACTGGCAGCATATGACCCTCCATTCTGCAGCTGCTTAAGCAGTGGGCATTCTGGGGAGAAGGCTGGCAGGATATGACCCTCCATTCTGCATCTGCTTAAGCGGTGGGCCTTCTGCGGAGAAGACTGGCAGCACATGACCCTCCATTCTGCAGCTGCTTAAGCGGTGGGCATTCTGGGGAGAAGACTGGCAGCATATGACCCTCCATTCTGCAGC
This sequence comes from Ambystoma mexicanum, assembly GCF_040938575.1. Lineage (NCBI taxonomy): Eukaryota > Metazoa > Chordata > Amphibia > Caudata > Ambystomatidae > Ambystoma > Ambystoma mexicanum. The sequence continues at coordinate 12,654,644 of NC_090940.1, forward strand.
TGCTTAAGCAGTGGGCATTCTGGGGAGAAGACTGGCAGCATATGACCCTCCAGTCTGCATCTGCTTAAGTGGTGGGAATTCTGGGGAGAAGACTGGCAGAATATGACCCTGCATTCTGCAGCTGATTAAGCGGTGGCCATTGTGGGAAGAAGACTGGCAGCATATGACCCTCCATTCTGCAGCTGCTTAAGCGGTGGGCCTTCTGGGGAGAAGACTGGCAGCATATGACCCTCCATTCTGCAGCTGCTTAAGCGGTGGGCATTCTGGGGAGAATACTGGCAGCATATGACCCTCCATTTTGCAGCTGCTTAAGCGGCGGGTATTCTGGGGAGAAGGCTGGCAGCATATGACCCTCCATTCTGCAGCTGCTTAAGCGGTGGGGATTCTGGGGAGACGACTGGCAGCACATGACCCTCCATTCTCCAGCTGCTTAAGCGGCGGGCATTCTGGGGAGGAGGCTGGCAGCACATGACCCTCCATTCTCCAGCTGCTTAAGCGGCGGGCATTCTGGGGAGAAGGATGGCAGCATATGACCCTCCATTCTCCAGCTGCTTAAGCAGTGGGCATTCTGGGGAGAAGGCTGGCAGCATATGACCCTCCATTCTCCAGATGCTTAAGCAGTGGGCATTCTGGGGAGGAGACTGACAGCATATGACCCTTGATTCTCCAGCTGCTTAAGCGGTGGGCATTCTGGGGAGAAGGCTGGCAGCATATGACCCTTGATTCTCCAGCTGATTAAGCGGTGGCCATTCTGGGAAGAAGACTGGCAGCATATGACCCTCCATTCGGCAGCTGCTTAAGCGGTGGGCATTCTGGGGAGAAGGCGGGTAGCATATGACACCCAATTCTGCAGCTGCTTATGGGATGGGCATTCTGGGGAGAAGACTGGCAGCATATGACCCTCCATTCTGCAGCTGCTTAAGCAGTGGGCATTCTGGGGAGAAGGCTGGCAGGATATGACCCTCCATTCTGCATCTGCTTAAGCGGTGGGCCTTCTGCGGAGAAGACTGGCAGCACATGACCCTCCATTCTGCAGCTGCTTAAGCGGTGGGCATTCTGGGGAGAAGACTGGCAGCATATGACCCTCCATTCTGCAGCTGCTTAAGCAGTGGGCATTCTGGGGAGAAGACTGGCAGCATATGACCCTCCAGTCTGCATCTGCTTAAGTGGTGGGAATTCTGGGGAGAAGACTGGCAGAATATGACCCTGCATTCTGCAGCTGATTAAGCGGTGGCCATTGTGGGAAGAAGACTGGCAGCATATGACCCTCCATTCTGCAGCTGCTTAAGCGGTGGGCCTTCTGGGGAGAAGACTGGCAGCATATGACCCTCCATTCTGCAGCTGCTTAAGCGGTGGGCATTCTGGGGAGAATACTGGCAGCATATGACCCTCCATTTTGCAGCTGCTTAAGCGGCGGGTATTCTGGGGAGAAGGCTGGCAGCATATGACCCTCCATTCTGCAGCTGCTTAAGCGGTGGGGATTCTGGGGAGACGACTGGCAGCACATGACCCTCCATTCTCCAGCTGCTTAAGCGGCGGGCATTCTGGGGAGGAGGCTGGCAGCACATGACCCTCCATTCTCCAGCTGCTTAAGCGGCGGGCATTCTGGGGAGAAGGATGGCAGCATATGACCCTCCATTCTCCAGCTGCTTAAGCAGTGGGCATTCTGGGGAGAAGGCTGGCAGCATATGACCCTCCATTCTCCAGATGCTTAAGCAGTGGGCATTCTGGGGAGGAGACTGACAGCATATGACCCTTGATTCTCCAGCTGCTTAAGCGGTGGGCATTCTGGGGAGAAGGCTGGCAGCATATGACCCTTGATTCTCCAGCTGCTTAAGCGGTGGGCATTCTGGGGAGAAGGCTGGCAGCATATGACCCTCCATTCGGCAGCTGCTTAAGCGGTGGGCATTCTGGGGAGAAGGCGGGTAGCATATGACACCCAATTCTGCAGCTGCTTATGGGATGGGCATTCTAGGGAGAAGACTGGAAGCTTATGACCCTCCATTCTGCAGCTGCTTAAGCGGTGGGCATTCAGGGGAGAAGACTGGCAGCATATGACCCTGCATTCTGCAGCTGCTTAAGCGGTGGGCATTCTGGGGAGAAGACTGGCAGCATATGACCCAGCATTCTGCAGCTGCTTAAGCGGTGGGCAGTCTGGGGAGAAGACTGGCAGCATATGACCCTGCATTCTGCAGCTGCTTAAGCGGTGGGCATTCTGGGGAGAAGACTGGCAGAATTTGACCCTGCATTCTGCAGCTGCTTAAGCGGTGGGCATTCTGGGGTGCAGTGGGCATTCTGGGGAGAAGACTGGCAGAATATGACCCTGCATTCTGCAGCTGATTAAGTGGTAGCCATTCTGGGAAGAAGACTGGCAGCACATGACCCTCCATTCTGCAGCTGCTTAAGCGGTGGGCCTTCTGCGGAGAAGACTGGCAGCATATGACCCTCCATTCTGCAGCTGCTTAAGCGGTGGGCATTCTGGGGAGAAGAGTGGCAGCATATGACCCTCCATTCTGCAGCTGCTTAAGCAGTGGGCATTCTGGGGAGAAGGCTGGCAGCATATCACCCTCCATTCTGCATCTGCTTAAGCGGTGGGAATTCTGGGGAGAAGACTGGCAGCATATCACCCTCCATTCTCCAGCTGCTTAAGCGGTGGGCATTCTGGGGAGAAGGCTGGCAGCATATGACCTTGCATTCTGCAGCTGCTTAAGCGGTGGGGATTCTGGGGAGACGACTGGCAGCATTTGACCCTCCATTCTCCAGCTGCTTAAGCGGCGAGCATTCTGGGGAGGAGGCTGGCAGCATATGACCCTCCATTCTGCAGCTGCTTAAGCGGTGGGCATTCTGGGGAGAAGACTGGCAGCATATGACCCTCCATTCTGCAGCTGCTTAAGCGGTGGGCATTCTGGGGAGAAGACTGGCAGCATATGACCCTGCATTCTGAAGCTGCTAAAGCAGTAAGCATTCTGAGGAGAAGACTGGCAGCATATGACCCTTCATTCTCCAGCTGCTTAAGCGGTGGGCATTCTGGGGAGAAGGCTGGCATCATATGACCCTCCATTCGGCAGCTGCTTAAGCGGTGCGCATTCTGGGGAGAAGGCGGGTAGCATATGACCCTCCATTCTGCAGCTGCTTAAGCGGTGGGCATTCTGGGGAGAAGACTGGCAGCATACGACCCTCTATTCTCCAGCTGCTTAAGCGGTGGGCATTCTGGGGAGAAGACTGGCAGCATATGACCCTGCATTCTGCAGCTGCTTAAGCGGTGGGCATTCTGGGAAGAAGACTGGCAGCATGTGACCCTCCATTCTGCAGCTGCTTAAGCAATGGGCATTCTGGGGAGAAGACTGGCAGCATGTGACCCTCCATTCTGCAGCTGCTTAAGCGGTGGGCTTACTGGGGAGAAGACTGGCAGCATATGACCCTTCATTCTCCAGCTGCTCAAGCGGTGGGCATTCTGGGGATAAGACTGGCAGCATATGACCCTTCATTCTGCAGCTGCTTAAGCGGTGGGAATTCTGGGGAGAAGACTGGCAGCATATTACCCTCCATTCTGCAGCTGCTTAAGCGGTGGGCATTCTGGGGAGAATACTGGCAGCATACGACCCTCCATTCTGCAGCTGCTTAAGCAGTGGGCATTCTGGGTAGAAGAAGAGTGGCAGCATATGACCCTCCATTCTGCAGCTGCTTAAGCGGTGGGCTTTCTGGGGAGGAGAAGACTGGCAGCATATGACCCTTCATTCTCCAGCTGCTTAAGCGGTGGGCATTCTGGGGATAAGACTGGCAGCATATGACCCTTCATTCTGCAGCTGCTTAAGCGGTGGGCATTCTGGGGAGAAGACTGGCAGCATATTACCCTCCATTCTGCAGCTGCTTAAGCGGTGGACATTCTGGGGAGAATACTGGCAGCATATGACCCTCCATTCTGCAGCTGCTTAAACGGTGGGCATTCTGGGGAGAAGACTGGCAGCATATGACCCTCCATTCTGCAACTGCTTAAGCGGTGGGCATTCTGGGGAGAAGACTGGCAGCATATGACCCTGCATTCTGCAGCTGCTTAAGCGGTGGGCATTCTGGGGAGAAGACTGGCAGCATATGACCCTCCATTCGCCAGCTGCTTAAGCGGTGGGCATTCTGGGGAGAAGACTGGCAGCATATGACCCTCCATTCTGCAGCTGCTTAAGCGGTGGGCATTCTGGGGAGAAGACTGGCAGCATATGACCCTGCATTCTGAAGCTGCTTAAGCGGTGGGCATTCTGGGGAGAAGACTGGCAGCATATGATGCCCCATTCTGCAGCTGCTTAAGCGGTGGGCATTCTGGGAAGAAGACTGGCAGCATATGACCCTCCATTCTGCAGCTGCTTAAGCGGTGGGCATTCTGGGGAGAAGACTGGCAGCATATGACCCTCCATTCTACAGCTGCTTAAGCAGTGGGCATTCTGAGGAGAAGACTGGCAGCATATAACCCTCCATTCTGCAGCTGCTTAAGCGGTGGGCATTCTGGGGAGAAGACTGGCAGCATATGACCCTCCATTCTGCAGCTGCTTAAGCGGTGGGCATTCTGGGGAGACGAATGGCAGCATATGACCCTTCATTCTGCAGCTGCTTAAGCGGTGGGCATTCTGGGGAGAAGGCTGGCAGCATATGACCCTCCATTCTGCAGCTGCTTAAGCGGTGGGCATTCTGTGGAGAAGACTGGCAGCATATGACCCTCCATTCTCCAGCTGCTTATGTGGGCATTCTGGGGAGGAGACTGGCAGCATATGACTCTTCATTCTCCAGCTGGTTAAGCGGTGGGCATTATGGGGAGGAGACTGGCAGCATATGACCCTCCATACTGCAGCTGCTTAAGCGGTGGGCATTCTGTGGAGAAGACTGGCAGAATATGACCCTGCTTTCTGCAGCTGATTAAGCAGTGGGCATTCTGGGAAGAAGACTGGTAGCATATGACCCTCCATTCTGCAGCTGCTTAAGCTGTGGGCATTCTGGGGAGGAGACTGGCAGCATATGACCATCCATTCTGCAGATGCTTAAGCAGTGGGCATTCTGGGAAGAAGACTGGCAGCATATGACCCTCCATTCTGCAGCTGCTTAAGCTGTGGGCATTCTGGGGAGAAGACTGGCAGCATATGACCCTCCATTCTGCAGCTGCTTAAGCGGTGGGCATTCTGGGGAGAAGACTGGCAGCATATGACCCTCCATTCTGCAGCTGCTTAAGCGGTGGGCATTCTGGGGAGAAGGCTGGCAGTATATGACCCTTCATTCTGCAGCTGCTTAAGCGGTGGACATTCTGGGGAGAAGACTGGCTGCATATGACCCTCCATTCTCCAGCTGCTTAAGCGGTGGGCATTCTGGGGAGAAGGCTGGCAGCATATGACCCCGCATTCTGCAGCTGCGTAAGCCGTGGGGATTCTGGGGAGACGACTGGCAACATATGACCCTCCATTCTCCAGCTGCTTAAGCGGTGGGCATTCTGGGGAGGAGGGTGGCAGCATATGACCCTTCATTCTCCAGCTTCTTAAGCGGTGGGCATTCTGGGGAGAAGGCTGGCAGCATATGACCCTCCATTCTCCAGCTGCTTAAGCGGTGGACATTGTGGGGAGAAGGCTGGCAGCATATGACCCTCCATTCTCCAGCTGCTTAAGCAGTGGGCATTCTGGGGAGAAGGCTGACAGCATATGACCCTCCATTCTCCAGCTGCTTAAGCGGTGGGCATTCTGGGGAGAAGGCTGGCAGCATATGACACTCCATTCTCCAGCTGCTTAAGCGGTGGGCATTCTGGGGAGGAGACTGATAGCATATGACCCCCCATTCTGCAGCTGCTTAAGCGGTGGGCATTCTGGGGAGAAGGCTGGCAGCATATGACCCTCCATTCTGCAGCTGCTTAAGCGGTGGGCATTCTGGGGAGAAGGCTGGCAGCATATGACACCCCATTCTGCAGCTGCTTAAGCGGTGGGCATTCTAGGGAGAAGACTGGCAGCATATGACCCTCCATTCTGCAGCTGCTTAAGCGGTGGGCATTCTGGGGAGAAGACTGGCAGCATATGACCCTGCATTCTGCAGCTGCTTAAGCGGTGGGCATTCTGGGGAGAAGACTGGCAGCAGATGACCCTGCATTCTGCAGCTGCTTAAGCGGTGGGCAGTCTGGAGAGAAGACTGGCAGCATATGACCCTGCATTCTGCAGCTGCTTAAGCGGTGGGCATTCTGGGGAGAAGGCTGGCAGCATATGACACTGCATTCTGCAGCTGCTTAAGCGGTGGGCATTCTGGGGAGCAGTGGGCATTCTGGGGAGAAGACTGTCAGAATATGACCCTGCATTCTGCAGCTGCTTAAGCGGTGGGCATTCTAGGGAGAAGATTGGCAGCATATGACCCTCCATTCTGCAGCTGCTTAAGCGGTGGGCATTCTGGGGAGAAGACTGGCAGCATATGACCCTGCATTATGCAGCTGCTTAAGCGGTGGGCATTCTGGGGAGAAGACTGGCAGCATATGACCCTGCATTCTGCAGCTGCTTAAGCGGTGGGCAGTCTGGGGAGAAGACTGGCAGCATATGACCCTGCATTCTGCAGCTGATTAAGCGGTGGCCATTCTGGGAAGAAGACTGGCAGCATATGACCCTCCATTCTGCAGATGCTTAAGCGGTGGGCCTTGTGGGGAGAAGACTGGCAGCATGTGACCCTCCATTCTGCAGCTGCTTAAGCGGTGGGCATTCTGGGGAGAAGACTGGCAGCATATGACCCTCCATTCTGCAGCTGCTTAAGCGGTGGGCATTCTAGGGAGAAGGCTGGCAGCATATGACCCTCCATTCTGCAGCTGCTTAAGTGGTGGGCATTCTGGGGAGAAGACTGGCAGCATATCAACCTCCATTCTATAGCTGCTTAAACGGTGGGCATTCTGGGGAGAAGGCTGGCAGCATATGACCCTGCATTCTGCAGCTGCTTAAGCGGTGGGGATTCTGGGGAGACGACTGGCAGCATATGATCCTCCTTTCTCCAGCTGCTTAAGCGGCGGGCATTCTGGGGAGGAGGCTGGCAGCATTTGACCCTCCATTCTCCAGCTGCTTAAGCGGCGGGAATTCTGTGGAAAAGGCTGGCAGCATATGACCCTCCATTCTCCAGCTGCTTAAGCGGTGGGCATTCTGGGGAGAAGGCTGGCAGCATATGACCCTCCATTCTCCAGCTGCTTAAGCGGTGGGCATTCTGGGGAGAAGGCTGGCAGCATATGACCCTCCATTCTCCAGCTGCTTAAGCGGTGGGAATTCTGGGGAGAATACTGGCAGCATATGACCCTCCATTCTGCAGCTGCTTAAGCGGTGGGCCTTCTGGGGAGAAGACTGGCAGCATATGACACTCCATTCTCCAGCTGCTTCAGCGGTGGGCATTCTGGGGAGGAGACTGACAGCATATGACCCCCATTCTGCAGCTGCTTTAGCGGTGGGCATTCTGGGGAAAAGGCCGGCAGCATATGACCCTGCATTCTGCAGCTGCTTAAGCGGTGGGCATTCTGGGGAGCAGTAGGCATTCTGGGGAGAAGACTGGCAGAATATGACCCTGCATTCTGCAGCTGCTTAAGCGGTGGGCATTCTGGGGAGAAGACTGGCAGCATATGACCCTCCATTCTGCAGCTGCTTAAGCAGTGGGCATTCTGGGGAGAAGACTGGCAGCATATCACCCTCCATTCTACAGCTGCTTAAGCGGTGGCCATTCTGCGGAGAAGGCTGGCAGCATATGACCCTGCATTCTGCAGCTGTTTAAGCGGTGGGGATTCTGGGCAGACGACTGGCAGCATATGACCCTCCATTCTCCAGCTGCTTAAGCGGCGGGCATTCTGGGGAGGAGGCTGGCAGCATATGACCCTCCATTCTCCAGCTGCTTAAGCAGTGGGCATTCTGGGGAGAAGGCTGGCAGCATATGACCCTCCATTCTCCAGCTGCTTAAGCGGTGGGCATTCTGGGGAGGAGACTGACAGCATATGACCCCACATTCTGCAGCTGCTTAAGCGGTGGGCATTCTGGGGAGAAGGCTGGTAGCATATGACCCTTCATTCTCCAGCTGCTTTAGCAGTGGGCATTCTGGGGAGAAGGCTGGCAGCATATGACCCTCCATTCGGCAGCTGCTTAAGCGGTGGGCATTCTGGGGAGAAGGCGGGTAGCATATGACACCCCATTCTGCAGCTGCTTATGGGATGGGCATTCTAGGTAGAAGACTGGTAGCTTATGACCCTCCATTCTGCAGCTGCTTAAGCGGTGGGCATTCTGGGGAGAAGACTGGCAGCATATGACCCTGCATTCTGCAGCTGCTTAAGCTGTGGGCATTCTGGGGAGAAGACTGGCAGCATATGACCCTGCATTCTGCAGCTGCTTAAGCGGTGGGCATTCTGGGGAGAAGGCTGGAAGCATATGACCCTGCATTCTGCAGCTGCTTAAGCGGTGGGCATTCTGGGGAGCAGTGGGCATTCTGGGGAGAAGAATGCAGAATATGACCTTGCATTCTGCAGCTGCTTAAGCGGTGGGCATTCTGGGGAGCAGTGGGCATTCTGGGGAGAAGACTGGCAGAATATGACCCTGCATTCTGCAGCTGATTAAGCGGTGGGCATTCTGGGGAGAAGACTGGCAGACTATGACCCTGCATTCTGCAGCTGATTAAGCGGTGGCCATTCTGGGAAGAAGACTGGCAGCATATGACCCTCCATTCTGCAGCTGCTTAAGCGGTGGGCCTTCTGGGGAGAAGACTGGCAGCATATGACCCTCCATCCTGCAGCTGCTTAAGCGGCGGTCATTCTGGGGAGGAGGCTGGCAGCATATGACCCTCCATTCTCCAGCTGCTTAAGCGGTGGGCATTCTGGGGAGAAGGCTGGCAGCATATGACCCTCCATTCTCCAGCTGCTTAAGCGGTGGGCATTCTGGGGAGGAGACTGACAGCATATGACCCCCCATTCTGCAGCTGCTTAAGCGGTGGGCATTCTGGGGAGAAGGCTGGTAGCATATGACCCTTCATTCTCCAGCTGCTTAAGCGGTGGGCATTCTGGGGAGAAGGCTGGCAGCATATGACCCTCCATTCTCCAGCTGCTTAAGCGGTGGGCATTCTGGGGAGAAGAAGACTGGCAGCATATGACCCTCCATTCTGCAGCTGCTTAAGCGGTGGACATTCTGGGGAGAAGAAGACTGACAGCATATGACCCTCCATTCAGCAGCTGCTTAAGCGGTGGGCATTCTGGGGAGAAGACTGGCAGCATATGACCCTCCATTCAGCAGCTGCTTCAGCGGTGGGCATTCTGGGGAGAAGGCTGGCAGCATGTGACCCTCCATTCTGCAGCAGTTTAAGCGGTGGGCATTCTGGGGAGAAGGCTGGCAGCATATGACCCTGCATTCAGCAGCTGCTTAAGCGGTGGGCATTCTGGGGAGAAGACTGGCAGCATATGACCCTCCATTCAGCAGCTGCTTCAGCGGTGGGCATTCTGGGGAGAAGACTGGCAGCATATGACCCTGCATTCTGCAGCTGCTTAAGCAGTGGGCATTCTGGGGAGGAGAATGGCAGCATATGACCCGGCATTCTGCAGCTGCTTAAGCCTGAGGCACTTGAGCCCAACGTCCGATGGAAGAGCCTTCTGTGAAACCAAGCGACCAGAAGGAGACCCCGGCGCTGGTGCTCAGGAGGCCAGGAACTAAGAAAGGATGCTTGGGAGAGTCAGTCCCTGATTGATATGATATATGATATGACATTTATAACACGCCTTTACACAAGTGTTCACTTGACAATTGCTTCTGTGTAGGGCCCTGGAAGGAAAGACTTCTGAGTGAACCAGGAACCCTTGATTTAGTCCCCCTTCTGAACTATTGCATTGGATTTCTCGCACACAAGGCTGCAGACACGTGGCTGTTATGCTACTGGCATGTGTTAGAAAAGGGACTAATGCCCGCGGGAGGGTTTACCTGAGCAGGGAGAAGGAGGCACTCTTGATGGCCTGGGCAGGGGACCCCGCCCGGAGAAGCTATCCAGGATTGGGAAGTCTGACTGCTGGCGCAGTCCCCAAACTCCACCTGGTAGGAGCTCTTTGGAGGGACAGAGAGGATCCTTGGGCGCGAGGGAAAAGAGAAGGCTGTCAGTCTTTGCTATTGGAGTTTACATCAGTCAGAATACATCAGTATTTGAACTTTCCATGGGCATCTGTGTGAGACTGAGCTCATTCAACTCCATGATCACCATCAACAAGATGTACCCCAAAAATCGCACTTTCTAATGTGTAAAACCAATTGAGAAAGTTCCTGTGGCTTAAACGCAAGAAGAAAGGCCACACGGGATTCAATCTGAATGCGAGAATTGAATTTAAAGACGAAGCCGCATAAACAGGACACAGGTAACCGCCTTTCCGTTCGTCTCTTGAGGCCAGCAGAAGGAGGTCTCGAGGGGCCAGGAGTGTGGCAGAAGGAGGTGTGGAGGGGCCTGGAGGGTGGTGGAAGGAGGTGTGGAGGGGCCTGGAGGGTGGCGGAAGGAGGTGTGGAGGGGCCTGGAGGGTGGCGGAAGGAGGTCTGGAGGAGCCTGGAGGGTGGTGGAAGGAGGTCTGGAGGGGCCTGGAGGGTGGTGGAAGGAGGTCTGGAGGGGCCTGGAGGGTGGCGGAAAGAGGTGCAGAGGGGCCTGGAGGGTGGTGGAAGGAGGTCTGGAGGGGCCTGGAGGGTGGTGGAAGGAGGTCTGGAGGGGCCTGGAGGGTGGTGGAAGGAGGTCTGGAGGGGCCTGGAGGGTGGCGGAAAGAGGTCTGGAGGGGCCTGGAGGGTGGCAGAAGGAGGTGTGGAGGCGCCTGGAGGGTGGCGGAAGGAGGTCTGGAGGGGCCTGGAGGGTGGCGGAAGGAGGTCTGGAGGGGCCTGGGAGGTGGTGGAAGGAGGTCTGGAGCGGCCTGGAGGGTGGTGGAAGGAGGTCTGGAGGGGCCTGGAGGGTGGCGGAAGGAGGTGTGTAGGGGTCTGGAGGGTGGCGGAAGGAGGTATGGAGGGGCCTGGAGGGTGGCGGAAGGAGGTCTGGAGGGGCCTGGAGGGTGGCGGAAGGAGGTGTGGAGGGGCCTGGAGGGTGGCGGAAGGAGGTGTGGAGGGGCCTGGAGGGTGGCAGATGTTGTGTCCTCATCCATGTTAATGACCCTGTTTGAATGGGAGCCAATTCCCATTTCTATTGTTGTTCTTTTGTTGTGGGCTGTGCCCCACAGTAGGCAGGAAGAGGCGGGGTCACCGCCTCAGGCGCAGTTCTCGAGCCGATGATTAAAGAGATAAGAAGCCACTTGACCGGCTCCTGCGTATTATTGTATCTGCGTCATTTGCTATGCCATATTGTTTTATTGCTGCACCCGACTCCTGTCGGGACATAACAATGGCCACGAAGATCTTCAAATGAGTTGTCACGCTCAGCCGAACCTGCTAGACCGTGCCACAGCGATGTGCGAGGGCTGCCTCATCGTGCCGCAAGAAGAGAAACACGTCCACACGCCTGCGCGCACACAGCACGGTGAATTTCAAGGATTTCACCGCCACGGAGAAAACGCTCATTTCTACGTGAACGCTGCCAGTAAAACCACGTGGACTCCACGACAACTCGACTTCCCACGGACAGCACAGGCCACGCTGATCTGCAGGGAAGAGGCCTGCCCCAGAAAGCATAGCGACACGGCCAACCACACGTAGCTGCAACCATGTCGGAAGGTGCCGCAGATAGTGGCATCCAAAGCCCCCAGGTCAGTTCCATCCCATGGCCTGCCAGCAACAAAGAGGAAGGTAACTCTGAGTCACTTCAATTACAAGCCGTGCCACACTTTGACATGTCTGACACGAGCAGCCTGGCTCCCAGATGGGCCAGATGGCTAAAAGAACTGCATATCTACATCGATGCCTCCGGAGTGAGGGAGAAAGGAGGTCTGGAGGGGCCTGGAGGGTGGTGGAAGGAGGTCTGGAGGGGCCTGGAGGGTGGCGGAAGGAGGTCTGGAGGGTCCTGGAGGGTGGCGGAAGGAGGTGTGAAGGGGCCTGAAGGGTGGTGGAAGGAGGTCTGGAGGGTGATGGAAGGAGGTCTGGAGGGGCCTGCAAGGTGGTGGAAGGAGGTCTGGAGGGGACTGGAGGGTGGTGGAAGGAGGTCTGGAGGGTCCTGGAGGGTGGTGGAAGGAGGTCTGGAGGGGCCTGGAGGGTGGTGGAAGGAGGTCTGGAGGGGCCTGGAGGGTGGCGGAAAGAGGTGCGGAGGGGCCTGGAGGGTGGTGGAAGGAGGTCTGGAGGGGCCTGGAGGGTGGTGGAAGGAGGTCTGGAGGGGCCTGGAGGGTGGTGGAAGGAGGTCTGGAGGGGCCTGGAGGGTGGCGGAAAGAGGTCTGGAGGGGCCTGGAGGGTGGCAGAAGGAGGTGTGGAGGGGCCTGGAGGGTGGCGGAAGGAGGTGTGGAGGGGACTGGAGGGTGGTGGAAGGAGGTCTGGAGGGGCCTGGGGGGTGGTGGAAGGAGGTCTAGAGCGGCCTGGAGGGTGGTGGAAGGAGGCCTGGAGGGGCCTGGAGGGTGGCGGAAGGAGGTGTGTAGGGGCCTGGAGGGTGGCGGAAGGAGGTATGGAGGGGCCTGGAGGGTGGCGGAAGGAGGTCTGGAGGGGCCTGGAGGGTGGCGGAAGGAGGTGTGGAGGGGCCTGGAGGGTGGCGGAAGGAGGTGTGGAGGGGCCTGGAGGGTGGTGGAAGGAGGTCTGGAGGGGCCTGGAGGGTGGCGGATGTTGTGTCCTCATCCATGTTAATGACCCTGTTTGAATGGGAGCCAATTCCCATTTCTATTGTTGTTCTTTTGTTGTGGGCTGTGCCCCACAGTAGGCAGGAAGAGGCGGGGTCACCGCCTCAGGCGCAGTTCTCGAGCCGATGATTAAAGAGATAAGAAGCCACTTGACCGGCTCCCGCGTATTATTGTATCTGCGTCATTTGCTCTGCCATATTGTTTTATTGCTGCACCCGACTCCTGTCGGGACATAACAATGGCGACGAAGATCTTCAAATGAGTTGTCACGCTCAGCCGAACCTGCTAGACCGTGCCACAGCGATGTGCGAGGGCTGCCTCATCGTGCCGCAAGAAGAGAAACACGTCCACACGCCTGCGCGCACACAGCACGGTGAATTTCAAGGATTTCACCGCCACGGAGAAAACGCTCATTTCTACGTGAATGCTGCCAGTAAAACCACGTGGACTCCACGACAACTCGACTTCCCACGGACAGCACATGCCACGCTGATCTGCAGGGAAGAGGCCTGCCCCAGAAAGCATAGCGACACGGCCAACCACACGTAGCTGCAACCATGTCGGAAGGTGCCGCAGATAGTGGCATCCAAAGCCCCCAGGTCAGTTCCACCCCATGGCCTGCCAGCAACAAAGAGGAAGGTAACTCTGAGTCACTTCAATTACAAGCCGTGCCACACTTCGACATGTCTGACACGATCAGCCTGACTCCCAGATGGGCCAGATGGCTAAAAGAACTGCATATCTACATCGATGCCTCCGGAGTGAGGGAGAAAGGAAGTCTGGAGGGGTCTGGAGGGGCCTGGAGGGTGGCGGAAGGAGGTCTGGAGGGGCCTGGAGGGTGGCGGAAGGAGGTCTGGAGGGGCCTGGAGAGTGGTGGAAGGAGGTCTGGAGTGGCCTGGAGGGTGGCGGAAGGAGGTCTGGAGGGGCCTGGAGGGTGGCAAAAGGAGGTCTGGAGGGGCCTGGAGAGTGGCGGAAGGAGGTCTGAAGGGGCCTGAGGGTGGCGGAAGGAGGTCTGGAGGGGCCTGGAGGGTGGCGGAAGGAGGTCTGGAGGGGCCTGGAGAGTGGCGGAACCTGGAGGGGCCTGGAGGGTGGCGGAAGGAGGTGTGAAGGGGCCTGGTGGGTGGTGGAAGGAGGTCTGGAGGGCCTGGAGGGTGGTGGAAGGAGGTCTGGAGGGGCCTGGCGGGTGGTGGAAGGAGGTCTGGAGGGGCCTGGGGGGTGGTGGAAGGAGGTCTGGAGGGGCCTGGAGGGTGGTGGAAGGAGGTCTGGAGGGGCTGGGAGGGTGGTGGAAGGAGGTCTGGAGGGGCCTGGTGGGTGGTGGAAGGAGGTCTGGAGGGGCCTGGAGGGGCCATGGAAGGAGGTCTGGAGGGCCCTGGAGAGTGGCAGAAGGTGGTCTGGAGGGGCCTGGAGAGTGGTGGAAGGAGGTCTGGAGGGGCCTGGAGGGTGGTGGAAGGAGGTCTGGAGGGCGGTGGCACTCTAGTGTGTATACGTCACCTTCTCAGGTCAGGAGCTGACGTTCAGCAAGTGACTGGCAGGAAGTAAGGGAGGGTTAAAAAATGGTCCCACCCTCAAACCAGCCCACCCAGGAAGACCAGGTGTTCCTCAAGTCTCCCCTTCTAGCAACTCCCCAAAGGTCTAATCCGATTGGTCCAAAATGGAGTTACCAGGATGGTACTGCAGGGGGCACGCCTGAGGAGGCTGTGGAGAAGAATCTGAGAAAAGGGTGGCAGTGACTCCCTTTTCTTTAGAAGGTGAGTGCATGCCTGATGGAGGGTTGAGTCCTCCCTGTCCACTATGCAATTCATGGCCAAGACCATTTCTCCTGTGATGCAAAGCTCCCTACTCCAGGGCGACTGGTGGCATAAATGCTGCTGCGTGACGGGACACTCATGAGGAGCTGGGTGTCCTGTGGCCTGCTCATCCACTCTGGGTCCTTACTAGGGTTGGCTGTCAAAGATAATCCCTTTGAAATTGCTTAACACCAACAGAACTTGACTGTGATATTCTCCATGTCAACTAAAGTCCTTCCATCTGCAGGGGGAAGCCTTTGAGGTCCATTCAAATGGCCTTCCGCCACAGTGACTTCTATGGCAGCGTACAATGAGGCGCACAAATTGTGGCATAGTTGAGGGCCCTTTGAGTTGCCGAGCAACCATACCCTGCGGAATCTGATGTGAGGAAACCTTTGACGGTGGATTGGAGAAAAGAATTCCATGAGGGTGCAAACGTTATTCACACAACTCCTTGCCCGATTTCCTAGCCCTGTTTCTCTTTCTCTTGGTCCCCGTTGTAGAGGAGCCAGTAGACGCTTTCTCACCAATTGCTGCCCCCTCACTGCTGTCATACTGGAACAGCAGAAAAAGAGCTGTAAATGGGACCTCCTGTATTGTTCCAGTACTGCATTGAGTGTATGAGACACGTTATGCACTCAGACAGCCATACAGAATGTACCCTCGCACTGAAAGTGTGGAAGGATGTCATGTGGAAGGATGTCATGTGGAAGGATGCCACTTGGAAGGATGTTGCATGAAAGGATGTTGCATGCAAGGAAGTCAGATCGCACCTGTGGACATCATGGACATACGTTAAGTTACATCTGATGAGGACTAAAGGCTATCGTGGATATAAAAAAGATGAAGCAACTTACTGACCAATCATTGTAAATACTCAGCCTACTAGAAGCAAAAAAAGACATTACTGTGGATAAACTACTCCCTCTACTCCTACCTGCCCTTACTGCTAGCGCCAATAATCCTGACCCGAACTCATTAGTCGAGACATTCAACAGCTATATGGCTAAAGAGCTGGACACCATTGCCCCTATCAAACTACGTAAACGTAAACAAGAATCACACCTCAATTCCTGGTTTACCCCCCATCTCAAAGAACTACAAATCCAAAAATGTAAACTCCAAGCTATCTGGAGGCACTCACCCTCAGATGAGAACAAAACCTTACTTGCCAACTTCGCAAACAAATACAAAAAAGAAATTATCCAAACCAAGAAAAATGCATCCAACGAAAGAATCAGCAAAGTCAATTCCAACTCTAAGAAACTCTTCTCCATCCTCAGGGAAATGGAAAACCCTATTGCTCCCACGGACAATGTCCCCAAGTACAAACAGTGGTGCACGAGCATCCAAAATGCACTAGCAAATAAGATAACAATGTTACAATCCAGAATTGCTACGAAGAAAGCCTCCTTGAACTCCGTAGGAACGCATACCACCCCTCTGATAGTAACACCAAGTACAGATGCACTAGGCAGTTGTATACCATTCAGGTTTACCAACATCTCCATACTGGAAACTGAAAAGGTCATTTTATCCCTGAAACCATCTAATTGCCAGGCGACAACTGCCCTGCTCAAATAATCAAAGATGCTGCGAAAGACTTAGCACCCTTCATCTCTAAGTTATTCAATGCCTCCTTTAGAACTAGCACTGTGCCCACTAACCTTAAAGAATCATGGGTATTGCCTCTCCTCAAAAAGTAAACCCTCGACCCAGCCATCCCGACTAATTATAGTCCTATCACCACGGTCCTGTTCCTTCTTAAAATCATTGACAGAGTAGCTTACCTCCAGATCCAAAAATATCTGGAGACGAGCCAACTACTTGACCTCTTCACGGTACTGAAACAGCCTTAATTGACCTAAAGACATTGATCGACGAGTTGAAGGACAAAGGTAAAACAGCTATGCTCCTCCTCCTTGATTTATCAGCAGCCTTCGACCTAGTTGACCATGCAGTATTATGCAAGCATTTAGCGTCTGCCGCCCATTTCTCAAGTGAACTTATAGCCTGGGTACAGTCCTTCCTAGCCAACAGCACGATGAGAGTCTTCTCCCCTTTAGCCTCAGCGGACCCGATACAAATCACCTGTGGTGTCCCACAAGGTTCATGTGTCTCTCCTACTATGTACAATATCTTTACTAAGCCACTCTTCGACAAACTTGACAGACTGGGGGTAACCTATACTAACTACACGGACAATACGCAGATCCTCATACCACTTTCTGGAAACTTTGTCGCAGACTCAGCCCTAGTAAACAAGATCTACCTCATCATTCAGGCATGGATGGCCTCTCATGGCCTCTGCCTGAATGATGACAAAACAGAGATATGTAACAATTAGGTACTCACGAATGTCCGGAAACAGCAGAGGTATAGAATTGGCTCTGAAGTATATAGGTAATTCCCCCAAAGTGTTCAGAGGCCAGAAAACTGGACTCAGTGCACCCCGGGGGCAGTACCCTTGGGAAACCCTTGTGGGGAAGAAAACCCAATTGTGTCTCGTAGAGGATGGTGTCTCCCGAGTAGCTGTGGAAGAATGGTAAGTACTGCAGGCTGAGGGAGGAACGGTTCCAGGAATCCGCTCGGTGAGAAGGAGTCGAGCAGCAACGTGGAAGGAAGACCGGTCGTGCTCAATGCTGTAGAAAAGAAGTAAAGGTAAGGAAGGAAACGAGGAAAGAAGTAGCGTAGAAAAGAAATCACACACGAGTGCACGGGGAAGGAAAGCAAGAAGAGTAACAGGGAAAACGGAAGGTAAGGAAAAGGTAGAATAAGTCGAGACGGAGCTCAGATAGAGTGCGCAGAGCGCAGAATAGAGGAGAAGAGGCTTAGAAAGCCTCAACGGAAGTACTGCAGAAAGTTAGGAAAAGCACCAGCGCAACAGCGAGGTGAAGCGAACAGAAGCGACGCGTCTTGCCCGACCATAGAGTGGAAGATATAGAATGGGCAGACGTGGTCGCCATGTTGGAAACAACTAGAACGGTAATCGTCGTGTGGCAATAGCGCTGATAAGCGGCCATCTTGAGTTCCATTGTTGGTATCTTGAATGACTCATTCTCTATTTCCGCCAAGCGTGTCGGGCTGAATTCCTGACAGTATGCCCTCCCCGTGGGGTGATTGGTCCAGGTTTCCAGGGGTGAGAGCGATGGAATTTGTTTACCAGTCTGGAGGCATGAACTGATGAAGCGTTTTCCCAAGTCCTGTCTGATGGATTGTATCCTTTCCAATCGATTAGGTATTGCAACTTTCCGTGATAGTATCTGGAGTCGCATATTGCTGCTACTTCGTACTCAGGACCCTCTTGAATATCCACTGGAGGGGCAGTATGATTGAAGCCCCTATTGAACCTATCCGGTATCTGTGTCTTGAGTTGAGAGACATGAAAAACATTATGAATTCGGGGCCAGGATGCTGGGAGACGGATTTTATATGCTACCTTTCCGATGGCCTCAATAATGGGAAATGGTCCAAAATACTTGGGTGATAGTTTCGATGGTACCAAATGTTTAGGAAGGTATTTAGAGGAGAGCCATACTAGATCTTTAGTTTTGTAAGTTGGTTCTTGTGAGCATTTCTTGTCAGCTTGCTGTTTTACCCGGTCTCTGGTTTCAGAAAGGGTAGCAAGGGCTGTAGCATGCCCTTTCTGGATGTCGGAGACTAATTCATCTACCGCTGGGATTTTGGTGGATCGAGGAGTTACGGTAGGGAAACTGGATGGATGGAATCCAAATGTGCATAAAAAAGGTGTCATTTTGATGGCTGTGTGAAAGGAATTATTATATGCAAATTCAGCATATGGTAGAAGAAGGCTCCAGTTGTCTTGAGCAGCTGACACAAAGCAACGCAGATACTGTTCTAAGGATTGATTTAATCTCTCCGTTTGCCCATTGGATTGTGGGTGATACCCAGAGATGAGGTTTCTTTGTATACCTAGGGTTTTGCATAGTATTTTCCAGAAGGAGGAAACATATTGTGAACCTCTGTCAGATATGATGTATTTTGGAAGTCCATGGAGACGGAAGATAGTTTGTAGAAAACAGGATGCCATCTGAGCTGCTGAAGGTAATCGGCTCATAGGAATGAAACGTGCTAGTTTGGTCAAAGTATCTATAGTCACCATGATGGTTGTATTGTTTGAAGAAGGTGGTAAATCTACAATAAAATCTGTAGATATGCACTCCCATGGTTGAGTGGGAAGCTTAGGTTGTACCAACCGCCCTGTAGGCAGATGTCTAGGAACCTTAGATTGCTGGCAGATGGAGCAAGAGGAAACATAATCCTTGATGTCTTGTGTAACTCCAGGCCACCAAAAGTGTCTATTGATGAGTTCCAAGGTGGTTTTGATTCCTCTATGTCCTGCGACTTTATGGTCATGGCACATATGTAATACTCTCTTTCTTGATATACCTTCAGGTATGTATAGTTGGTTAGCTCGAAAGTAAAGTCCATCTTCCATTCTCAGGTCATGATCACTGATTTCTTTCTGATTCAGTTCTTGGCATTGTTTTCGTATAGTTTGAAAATAAGAGGATACATAGTATAGAAAAGTGGCGTGTGACCACATCTTTTCCGGGAGGAATGACAAAGTATTGTGTGAACTTCTGGAAAAAGCATCAGCGATTTGATTATTAGTTACCGGTATGTAAGTAAGGACGAAGTCATAGGATGAAAAAAAATATGCCCACCGAGCTTGTCGACTGTTTTGGCACTCCATGTTCTGTAACACTCTCAAGTTCCTGTGATCAGTACGAATTTGAACAGGATGTTGAGCCCCTAAAAGGAGGTGTCTCCATTCCTGGCAACTCCTTTTTATAGCTAAGAGTTCTTTTTCAAGTACGGTATAATTGCGTTCTGATTCTGTCAGGGATTTTGACATGTAGGCAATCAGATGTTCGATCCCTCCTTTGAAACTTGCTTGAGTACTCCTCCTATGGCTGAATCCGAAGCATCGGTTTCCAATAAAAAAGGTTTTGTCTGATCTGGTAACCGTAAAATCGGTGCTGAAACCACTAATTCTTTTCTCCCAAACATGGCTTGCAGACTGTTGGTAAATCCTGCGTAGGAATCCATTAGCTGATTGTTGGTGGTGACTAGTGGTGTAGCCCAGGCCAGGGCGCTGCCGGCGAGATTAGATATCAGAAAACTTACTTTAGCTCTATCGTTTGGAAAAAACGAGGCTTTCAAAGTGATTTGCACCAAACAAGAGTCCAAGAATTCTTTTAGTCTTTTAGGGTTGCCATCGTATTTTCCCATGGGTAATGATCCTGGACGGATTTCTGACCTGTTTGCAACCATTTGTCTCAACGTAGCATTTTCGTTTCTTAACGTCTGTACTTCAGTATTGAGACTCTGCATGGCTGCCATTACTTGTTGCATCTGCTGTTCCATATTTTGTTTCCTTTTTGGGCATCGCTTTCTGTAACAATTAGGTACTCACGAATGTCCGGAAACAGCAGAGGTGTAGAATTGGCTCTGAAGTATATAGGTAATTCCCCCAAAGTGTTCAGAGGCCAGAAAACTGGACTCAGTGCACCCCGGGGGCAGTACCCTTGGGAAACCCTTGTGGGGAAGAAAACCCAATTGTGTCTCATAGAGGATGGTGTCTCCCGAGTAGCTGTGGAAGAATGGTAAGTACTGCAGGCTGAGGGAGGAACGGTTCCAGGAATCCGCTCGGTGAGAAGGAGTCGAGCAGCAACGTGGAAGGAAGACCGGTCGTGCTCAATGCTGTAGAAAAGGAGTAAAGGTAAGGAAGGAAACGAGGAAAGAAGTAGCGTAGAAAAGAAACCGCACACAAGTGCATGGGGAAGGAAAGCAAGAAGAGTAACAGGGAAAACGGAAGGTAAGGAAAAGGTAGAATAAGTCGAGACGGAGCTCAGATAGAGTGCGCAGAGCGCAGAATAGAGGAGAAGAGGCTTAGAAGGCCTCAACGGAAGTACTGCAGAAAGTTAGGAAAAGCACCAGCGCAACAGCGAGGTGAAGCGAACAGAAGCGACGCGTCTTGCCCGACCATAGAGAGGAAGATATAGAATGGGCAGACGCGGTCGCCATGTTGGAAACAACTAGAACGGTAATCGTCGTGTGGCAATAGCGCTGATAAGCCGCCATCTTGAGTTCCATTGTTGGTATCTTGAATGACTCATTCTCCATTTCCGCCAAGCGTGTCGAGCTGAATTCCTGACAAGATACTGATCTTGGGTTCCGACTCTAGCCTAAAAAAACTTAGCCCTAGCTATTCGGCCTTTAATATAGATGGTAACATAATCAAGGTGGTAACCGAGGTTAAAACACTTGGCCTTTACCTTGATTCCACCCTATCTCTTAAAAAACAAGTCAGCTCCCTGGCTTCATCTACAGCGTACACCTGCAAACTAATCAGGGCCTGTAGACCCTACCTCTCCAAAACTAACTGCATCACCCTAGCCAACGCCTTAATGTCTAAACTAGATTACTGTAATGCCCTATACACAGGTGCTAATAAAACTATCATAAATAAAATGCAAATAATGCAGAACAATGCTCTTAGAGCAGCCTTAGACATACCCCGTAGAGAGCATATCACTAACATTAGGAAAGATCACCACTGGTTAAAAATTAGTGATAGAATCCTCCTCAATACACTATCTATCACCTACAAAGGACTTAACAATTTAGCGCCACCATATATAGCGGCTAGATTGACTAGAAAAACTACCAGTCACCACACCAGAGCCTCCAGCCACCTTTTGCTCGACACCCCTAGATTCAGACTTACTAAATCGGGCGGTGTGAGCTTTTCCCTGTTAGAGCTGCCCAGGCCTGGAATGCACTTCCATCTGCACTAAGAGATGATCAACCATACTCTAGATTTAGATGTAAAGTGAAAAGCTGGCTCCAGACGAATGACACCCACTAAACTGATCCCCGGCCTCAACCGTGGATTTAGGCATGTAAATATTCGGAAACTTGTACCTTTCTGAAACTTGTAACATAGACTATCCCCCTGCGTGATTTGCTGTACATTTGCACTGTAAATACTGTTATCATATGTATGCATTTACTGTATGTAACCAAGCTTAAGCATTCTTCTACTGCT
Source organism: Ambystoma mexicanum (assembly GCF_040938575.1). Classification (NCBI taxonomy): domain Eukaryota; kingdom Metazoa; phylum Chordata; class Amphibia; order Caudata; family Ambystomatidae; genus Ambystoma; species Ambystoma mexicanum. The sequence goes on from NC_090940.1 coordinate 12,676,227, forward strand.
GCGCCCGGCTACCCCTGGGTTTTGGTGCGCATTATCAAATAATAAACTAAACTAAACTAAACGCAAGGTAGAAAGAAAAGTATAGAAGCTTGCTATAGAGGAATATATAAAGTGGCAAAGACGGCCACATTAGGAAAATGGACAAAAGATCACGCTGAACTTAACCAGGCTACTTCAGAGACAGGCCGAGGCTGTAAAATCAGAAAACGTGGAAAAACAGCTGTGTGCGCAGAGACAACGATGAGTCAAGGTTGGCCCAAAATTAAGAATACTATTTTAAGGGATAAGCACAGAGCACACAAGGAGTTGCATGGATAAGCTCTGAATGTGGGACATTCCTCATAGATTGAAGAAGAAAACATCTGTGAGCGCCAAACTGCAGGTCAATGAAAAGTATACAGATAGAGTGAGCAAGTCTCTAGAGGCCAATAGGAGCGACAGCACCCTGCATAATTAAATCAAATAGCAGTAAATAGGCTCAAATGGACACATTCATGGTCTCTTCACATGTGACTCAGAAGTCGAAAACAAAGGCTATTCATTGAAGCCTTAAGCTAAGATAGTGGTGTGCTCACACTCCCTTGAATATTCCAGGACAGTGTGCAGACACAAGGTCAACTACAAACTGAAGACTTTGGCTTATGGCCTACTGAGGAGAGATGATGGATTAATTGGGAAGATGAGGAGTAGTCTGATGGGATTCAAACACCTCAGTTTGATTTCAAGTACATGCTGCTAAACAGCCAAAAGTCCAAGGTTGGGATAGTATGCCAACCAATCAGTGGGTTTGGAGGACAACCTAACATACAATGTGGCCTCGACCAATCCACTGTTGTTTAGTCTGGTATAATCAGTACTATACGTACCTAGAGGTAGTTCAGGGTGTGCCCTACAGATAAGGGGTAGCCAATGATGCACTAATCCTTATAAGTAGATTTGTTCCCTGAACCAATCCCTTCCTTTGGTAGGTTTTGTATTGTGCTATGTAGAATGATGCCATAGATGAGGCATATTGAGGTATAAGACCTCCATCTAATCGAGGTTAGATGCGAGTGTACAAGCATAAGTCTGATGCCTGTGAGTTCTCTCTGCTTTATTAAAGAAGAATAAAGTAGTACTTTGCCATATTCCTTGAGTCTGTCTGATTATTTGGTCTGATATCATTATTTGTAATTCCATCTAGCATAAAAGATGCTTTGAGGTGCTAGAGCACACAGATATTATCCAGAAGCATCTGTGAAGCTCTCACATGTAACCTGGACATCAAGGAAGCCAGCCTGCAGATGGCCATGATGCCTAGGAGCTCCTGAAACAACAACATTGAGGCAATGACTCTTCTCGCTCTCTAAGGGATTGGGGGCAGCAAAGCATAACAGAGTTTCACACTTGCGTATCGAAAGGACCCCGGCCATGGCTAACATATGAATATCCTCCTTTCTACAAAGGACAGGAAAAGCTGCAATCATCATGCTAAAGACTATGGGGGAATGACTTGATGAATGAGGGGTGAGTCAGGGAATGTTGCTGAAGCTGGAGGATGAATATATACAGAAACAAGGCCATAGAAGGCATGGAAGCAGGGGAGAGGGGCAATGGAAGTAGGGGAGTGGGGCAATGGTGCAGGGAATGGAAATAGGAGAGGAAAAATGGTGCTGGGAATGGAAATAGAGGAGAGAGGAAATAGTGCAGGCAATGGAAAAAGCGGAGTGTGACTATGGTGAAGGCAATGGAAATAGGTGAGCGGGGAAATGGTGCAGGCGATGGAAACAGAGGAGAGGGGCAACGGTACAGGTAATGTAAATAGGAGAATAGGAGACAGGGGCAATGGTACAGGCAATGCAAATAGGGGAGAGGGGCAATGGTACAGGCAATACAAATAGGGGAGGGGCAATGGTGCAGGCAATGGAAATAGTAGAGGGCAATTGTACATTCAATGGAAAAAGGGACGAGGGGAATGGGTGCAGGCGATGGAAACAGAGGAAGGGGGAATGGTACAGGTAATGGAAATAGGGGAGAGGGGCAATGGTGCAGACTATGGAAATGGAGGAGAAGGGGAATGCTTCAGGAAATGGAAATAGGGGAGAGGGGCAATGGTGCAGGCAATGGAAATAGCGGAGAGGGGCAAGGGTGCAGGCAATGGAAAAAGAGGAGGGGAAATAGGTGAGAGGGGCAATGGTGCAGGCAATGGAAGTAGGGGAGAGGGGCAATGGTGCAGTGAATGGAAATAGAGGAGGGAAATGGTGCAGGCAATGGAAATAAGGGAGAGGGGATATAGTGCAGGTGATGGAAATAGAGGAGAGGGGCAATGGTGCAGGCAACGAAAGGTAGAGGAGAGGGGAAATGGTGCAGGGAATGGAAATAGGGGAGAGGACAATGGTGCAGGCAATGCAAATAGAGAGGGGAAATGGTGCAGGCAATGGAAAAAGAGGAGGAGAAATAGTGGAGGGGAAATGATGCAGGCAACGGAAGTAGGGGAGAGGGGCAATGGTGCAGTGAATGGAAATAGAGGAGGGAAATGGTGCAGGCAATGGAAATAAGGGAGAGGGGATATAGTGCAGGTGATGGAAATAGAGGAGAGGGGCAATGGTGCAGGCAACGAAAGGTAGAGGAGAGGGGAAATGGTGCAGGGATTGGAAAGAGGGGAGAGGGGCAATGGTACAGGCTATGGACATAGGGGAGAGGGACAATGGTGCAGGAAATGGAAATAGAGGAGAGTGGAAATGGTGCAGGCAAGTGAAATAGGGGAGAGGGGCAACAGTACGGGCAATGGACATAGGGGAGAGGGACAATTGTGCAGGCAATGGAAATAGTGGAGGGGAATGGTGCAGGTAATGGAAATAGACGAGAGGGGCAATGGTGCAGGAAATGGAAGGTAGGGGAGAGGGGAAATGGTGCATGGAATGGAAATAGAGGAGAGGGGCAATGGTACAGGCAATTGAAATAGAGGAGAGGGGAAATGGTGCAGGCAATGGATATAGTGGAGAGGGGAATGGTGCAGGTAATGGAAATAGATGAGAGGGGCAATGGTGCAGGCAATGGAAAAAGCAGAGTGGAAATAGGGGAGAGGGGCAATGGTGCAGGCAATGGAAGGTAGGGGAGAGGGGAAATGGTGCATGGAATGGAAATAGAGAGGGTCAATGGTACAGGCAATGGAAATAGAGGAGAGGGGAAATGGTGCAGGCAATGGAAATAGAGGAGAGGGGAAATGGTGCAGGCAATGGAAATAGGGGAGAGTCGCACAAGTCATCTCAAAGCATTTCCTTAAAAATCATGCTTTTATAGTACAAACTCATCATACATGACATCATACTACATGGCAAACTAAGAAAACCTAGGAGGGGTTGTGATAAGCTCAAGGGGAACATCTGGGTATACTTTCTATAAGGGATTGGGTTGTGATTGGATATCTACTGTCAGGTGGACAACTAATGCCCACCTCTAGTGCAAGTCATCTTCATCATTATTAAGTAAACAGTATGTCATTGGCTCTTAAACTATAGGGCCCTTCGTTATACGGCCCTTTACAATTGGCTGGCACGCACGTGCCAATCTGGAACATTCGGCTCACTATCAGCACGAAAACACATACCCAGGTGGCAGGAGGTGGACATGACTTTTACCTCCCCACCCAATTAGCCCAACGTCTCTCGTCACCCATGCCTTCTGCCTTGAAGATTGTCTTTGAACTTGGCCTTGCAGTGTATTCTTGTCTCTGGGAATATAACGGAGTGTGAGCACGCACTATCATAGTTCTAGAGCTGCATGCCCAACTTTATTTTCATTCATGACTCACATGATGGAAAACCACACTTGGACCCATTTTGCAGCATTTAATTGTTTTAAATGAATAAAACTTGGCACTCGTGATGTTCTTTCTTTGCACCTTAACAAGGGATGATTCAGCATCTCACGGTTACTGCCTTCAAGGATAGATAACCAGTCTTGGCTGCTTCAGCCTTGACAGCAGGCCAGACAGACCTTCCAGGCTCTTTCACAATCTCGGTTAATTCTTTGCTGCGACACAGCTTTTTCGATCTTTCTTCTCCATGGGTTTAAACTTACAAAATATGTGACACCGATATCCAGCTTCTATACAATGGCGGCATCGCCTGCATTCTATTCACTACTTATAGCCAGCTTCTAAGATTAATTGACCTACTTGCGTTGCTGCATCTGTACGGTTATTGAACGGCTTACATTTTCTGCAGTGCCTTTCGCACGTGGAATCTTCTTTTTCTCATGTGAATGTTCACTTGTTTCTTTATTTCGGTATTAGCTTCTGTAAGGTCTGTGCATCTTTTCTTCAGCCTGTCTTCTCAGTGCGTCACGCTCATCTCTTGTGACGACACCAGCTCCTCTTTCCCTCATTTTCATATTCCTTCAGGGAGCTCCTCCATTAGATTATAGTTTCTTCGGGAATACATTTGATACGGCTTTCTCAATGGGTACCATTTCTCGGATATTCTCAGTGGAATGGTCACAACTGGTGTCAAACATGGCACAATTTCAGACTCCCAGCATATAGGTAGTAGGGGGGGTAGGACTTCCTGCAGAGGAATGCGGCTGCTCCTCTACAGGGGCAATGGATCAGGCAATGGAAGTAGGAGAGAGGGGAAATGGGGCATGGAATGAAAATAGAGAGGGGCAATGGTACAGGCAATGGAACTTGGGGAGAGTGGCAATGGTGCAGGCAATGGAAATAGAGGAGAGAGGAATGGTGCAGGCAATGGAAATAGGGGAGATTGGCCATGGTGCAGGCAATGGAAGTAAGGGAGAGTTGGAATGGTGCATGGAACAGAAATAGAGGAGATCGGTAATGGTGCAGGAAATGGAAATAGGGGAGAGGGGCAATGGTGCAGGCAATGGAACTAGGGCAGGGGTAAATAGTATAGCGATGGAAACAGAGGAGGGGGCAATGGTACCGGTAATGGAAATAGGGGAGAGGGGCAAAGATGCACACAGTGGAAATAGGGGAGAGGGGCAATGGTGTATACAATGGAAATATAGGGGAGAGGCAATGGTGCCAGCAATCTAAATAGAGAGGGGAAATAGGGGAGAGGGGAAATAGGGGAGAGTGGCAAGGGTGCAGGCAATGCAAATAGAGGAAAGGGGAAATAGTGCAGGTTATGGAAACAGAGGAGAGGGGAAATGGTGCAGGCAATGGAAATAGGGGAGAGGGGCAATGGTACAGGTAGTAGACAGAGAAGGGAATAGGGAAGAGGGGCAATGGTGCAGGTAATGAAAGAAGGGGAGAAGGAAAATGGTGCAGGGAATGGAAATAGAGATGGGTAATGGTACAGGCAATGGAAATAGGGGAGATTGGCCATGGTGCAGGCAATGGAAGTAAGGGAGAGGGGAAATGGTGCATGGAACAGAAATAGAGGAGATTGGTAATGGTGCAGGAAATGGAAATAGGGGAGAGGGGCAATGGTGCAGGCAATGGAACTAGGGCAGGGGGAAATAGTACAACGATGGAAACAGAGGAGGGGGCAATGGTACCGGTAATGGAAATAGGGGAGAGGGGCAAAGATGCACACAGTGGAAATAGGGGAGAGGGGCAATGGTGCATACAATGGAAACAGAGGAGATGGGAAATGGTACAGGCAATGGACATAGGGGAGAAGGGCAATGGTGCAGGGAATGGAAATATAGGGGAGAGGCAATGGTGCCAGCAATCTAAATAGAGAGGGGAAATAGGGGAGAGGGGCAAGGGTGCAGGTGATGCAAATAGAGGAAAGGGGAAATAGTGCAGGTTATGGAAACAGAGGAGGGGGGAAATGGTGCAGGCAATGGAAATAGGGGAGAGGGGCAATGGTACAGGTAGTAGACAGAGATGGGAATAGGGAAGAGGGGCAATGGTGCAGGTAATGAAAGAAGGGGAGAGGGAAAATGGTGCAGGGAATGGAAATAGAGATGGGTAATGGTACAGGCAATGGAAAAAGGGGAGAGGCGCAATGGTGCAGGCAATGGAAATCGAGTAGGTGAAGTGGTGCAGGCAACAAAAATAGGGGAGAAGGGTAATGGTATAGGCAATGGAAGTAAGGGAGAGGGGAAATGGTGCATGAAATGGAAATAGAGGAGAGGGGTAATGGAGCAGGCAATGGAAATAGGGGAGTGGGGCAATGGTGCAGGCAATGCAAATAGGGGAGAGGGGCAATGGTGCAGGCAATGCAAATAGCAGAGAGGACAATGGTGCAGGCAATGCAAATAGGGGAGAGGGCCAATGGTGCAGTCAATAGAAAAAGGATAGAGGGCAATGGAAATAGGGCAGAAGGGCAATTGTACAGGCAACAGAAATAGAGGAGAGGGGTAATGGTGCAGGCAATGAAAATAGGGGAGAGGGGCAATGGTGCAGGCAATGGAAATACAGGAGAGGGGCAATGGTGCAAGCAATGGAAAAAGAGGAGATTGGGAAAATGGTGCAGGCAGTGGAAATAGGGGAGGGGCAATGGTGCAGGACATGGAAATAGGGGAGAGAGGCAATGGTGCAGCTAATGGAAGCAGGGAAGAGGGGCAATTGTGCTTGCATTGGGAATAGGGCAAAGGGGCAATGGTACAGGTAATGGAAATATGGGAGAGGGACAATGGTGCAGGCAATGGAAACAGAGGAGAGGGGAAATGGTAGAGGTCATGGAAATAGGGGAGATAGGCAACTGTGCAGCTAATGGAAGTAGGGAAGAGGGGCAATGGTGCAGGCAATGGAAATAGGGGAGTGGGGCAATGTTTCAGGCAATGGAAATAGCAGAGGACAATTATACAGACAATGGTACAGGCAAAAGAAATAGGACAGAGGGATAAAGTTGCAGGCAATGGGAATAGACGTGAGGGGAATGGTGCAGGCAATGGAAATAGAGAGGGATAAATGGTGCAGGCAATGGAAATAGGAGTGGAAAATGGTACAGGCAATGGAAATAGGGGAGCGGGGCAATGGTGCAGGCAATGGAAAAAGAGGAGATGGGGAAAATTGTGCAGGTAATGGAAACAGGAGAGGGGAAATGGTGCAGGCTATGGAAGTAGGTGAGAGGAAATGGTGCCGGCAATGTAAATAGGGGAAGGGGCAATGGTGCAGGCAATGGAAGTAGGGGAAGGGGCAATGGTGCAGGCAATGGAAATAGGGGAGGGGCAATGGTGCAGGCAATGGAAGTAGGGAAGAGGGGCAATGGTGCAGGGAATGGCAAGAGGGAAAATCATGCAGGGAATGGAAATAGTGGAGAGGGGAAATGGTGCAGGCAAAGTAAATAGAGGAGAGTGGCAATGGTGCAGGCAATGGGTTAGGGTGCTATGTACAATTTCCTGAACAGCATCCGATCTCCAGGACTACAAGGTTTCTTATTAATTGCTTTCTAATCATCCCAGTTTTCAATGGTCTCCCAAAGATACATAAACACAAAACAGCCCCACCTTTAAGACATCTAGTGGCGGGCACTAATAGTGTCTTTGACCCTTTGGCCATTTATGTGGACAGAATCTTGCAACCATATTTCAGAAGATAACTACTTATCTACATGACACCAGATTTCCTCAACAGTATTGATAATGTTGACGATCTCAATAAGGACTGTATCCTCTTCTCACTAGATGTAAGTTGCTTATACACAATTCCTCACAACGAAGGCACTGAAGCTATAGAATGGATACTCTTGAATTCGGACAACGTGAGAGGCAATAAAACATGCATTAATGAACTAGTCAGCATCATTTTGCTTAACATCTACTTTAGATATCAAGGCAAATTCTATGCCCAAGTATCAGGAACATCAATGGGGTCTGCAATGGCCCCAGCATATGCTAATATCTGTATGTACTGGTTCGAAAAGACATTTGTTCTAGATAATCCTGAGTGGGTTGACAAGATCGTCATCTGGAAGTGCTACATTGACGACATTTTTGGCATCTGGAGAGGCAGTAAACAGGAACGTACATCATTTTTGAACAACTGAATGGGTGACATTCCCATATTAAATTTACCCTGGAAATTGGAGAACCCTTCCTACACTTCCTAGATGTAGAGCTGACTCTTGAGGTCAATAAGCCAGTCACTACTTCATATCAGAAGCCGACGGATGTTAACAATCTACTGGAATATGATAGCTTTCATCCCAAGGCTATGACACAAAGTCTTCCATACAGTCAGATGTTAAGATTAAAAATGATCATCACTGATTCAGAGGCATTCAATCCAGAGTGTCGCAGTTTGACAGACCGCTTCAAGAAGAGAGGTTACCCAGAGGAAGTGTTGAGAGATGCGGCCTGTAGAGCTGAGCCAGTCTCAAGGGAATCCTTAATAAGAGTTAAACACAGAGAAATGGACCCCCCCCCACTCCAATATGTTTCAAAATATTTTAGACAGAGCTTCCAGATTAGCAGAATCTTGAAAAAGACTTGGAACATTCTTCATCTTGACCCTCAACTTCAGAAAATCCTCCCTAAAGCACCAATGATGGCCTAAGAACGGGGCACTAATCTCAGGGGCCGGCTGGATTAGACAGGACAGACAGTTCTTAACACTCGGAAGGAAGATACTTTTTCATGTTTGGGATGTCAGAACTTTAATAATGTGATGAAGGGACACACCATTACACATCCACACACAGGTAAAGAAATCACACTTGGGGACTATTCCACTTGCATGACGCCAGGGGTCATCCCCATTAGAAAATGCCTGTGTGGCTTACGATATGCAGGGCAGACAGCAAGAATGGGTAAAGACCGCTGGACAGAACATAAATCAAAGGTCCGCACAGACAACATGAAGTCACCAGGGGCACGACACTTTAAAGAGAAACGACATACAATTGCACAAATGCAGTTCAAAATCGCAGAGGAAGTCAAACCCCTGCCAAGAGGAGGCGATTATAATACCTGCCTACTGCAAAGGGACATTGTATGGACTCATTTGTTGGAGACTGTTCCTCCGAAAGGAATGAATGAGGAGTATTGCCTTAACTTTTTCATCTAGATTAACGGTGTCCTCAATATTGGAAGCTTATTCTTGACAGAGTGTAAAAAGATTTAGATTAATATCAGTCACTGTTCTTTGTCAAGGTCTGTTGAATAGAATTGAGTGCTGACCATTCTGCTGAATCCACCTTGAACTCAGAGGTACACATGAAAAGTGATGACATTTGTCACGTTATGTTCCCTTACCAACTGAGTTGCCTGTAACTTGTCAGAATGAAATTGATCCAGAAAAGGATCATTTGCTACTGTTTGTTAGTGTCGGTTAAATAGAGCACAAGATTTGGAATGTATAACAGAGTAGACTCTATTTTTTTTTTATTTACTTTGTTTATAATTGCTTTAGCGAATTTTTACAAAACTGTTGCTGCTCGTTCCAGAAGAGCCACATAAAAGGGAGAAAACCCGAAGGAAGGGAAGACTGGGCCAAGGCAGGCAGACAAACAGGGCAGACTTTAGGTCGACCGAGCATGCACCCAGTTTATCATTCTAGAGAGCGTTCCGCCTCGGGTGTCTTTATAGGACACCCTCTCTCATCGGGGTCTTGGTGAGAGGTTACTGTTGAGGAGCGAAGGGTGATCATGTGGAAAGCCGTCTCTAAGATTTTTACAGTGGCTATGGTCCATCTTGTTTTCTCCCCTGACATTAGCCTGTTCCACCATGTATAGTATACTCTATTCTATTACATGAAGTGTCCAAAAGAGCTGAAAAGTGGTGTCATAAGTCACAGGTTTTTGATCGCCAACATGCCTTGTGGGCAGATTGAAGATGTGAATATCCATTGTTAGTTTTGTAATATGGAACAATGGGACATGTTAAGGATGTTTTCTTTTGAATATAGGATGTATGTAATGTGATATATAACTGCTGTTGTAAAGGGTCACTAGCAGGTTCCTCACACATTGATACGCTACCTATCTACTTGCTAATGTTTCACTTTGATCCGTTGTCTCAAGTTTTGATACCAATGGATGCTATTAGACACACCTAGTGATTGTACTCACATTGAGAGTAAACAGATTGCGGGTGACTATAAACCCTAAGTATGTGATACCCATTCCGCCACAGTGTGTGGACTTTCGGAGAAAGATCCAGTATTAAAATTCTTCGGGTGCAAAACAACGTCATTGTTAATGAATAAATGGCTTGTACAGAGTGCGCCTCTGAAAGATGGCCGCCAGGCTCCCTGATCCGTCTAGGAGCATTGAACCCACGTCATTAGGCAGTCATGTGATTAACTTGCCGCTCGCCAAAAGCGTCTACTTCGGTAGGACTCTGGCTTGAGATCGAATGCCATCCAGGAAATTCAACATACAAAAGAGAGGTCTAATACAATCATCTAAGATAGGAGAAGATTGTTCACTCTGGTCTATGGCCAATTTGAAAGTGTGAGTCGCCATTGTATGGGAGGACAGGTCTTTAGGACCCCTCCCTCCCCCACATTGCCCACCTACGTGAGGCTCATGACTCGTCGGCAGCCCCCCATGCACCTGGGCCTGGGAGGCAGGGCGGCTGTGGATCGACACGCGAGGCTGCACGGCCCGTAGTATAGCATAACACAGGCACCATTTTGTAACACGCCAAGACTCCATTTTAAGTATACTGAACCCAGGCCCCAGTAGAATAGCCTGCATGCAAAAGCTGCAGCTTGGCCCCCACTTGACCGCGCACAAACAACCTTGCACTTCCCCCGTGCCTCCATCCCATGGCAGATCCGCTGAAGGCCCGTTCTCAAGAGCAACTAGACACGAACAAGTAACAGAACAAACACTGTATCATTTACCTTCCGCAGTACATCACTGCCCTAGAAGTGACCAGACTTGGAGTTGGAGTCTGGAAAAGAACTAAATTCATCCCTATCAAGCACACCCCGACCCCGCGCCTAACCCCTGCATGGGTGATATATGGTGTCCATGATCCCCTGCCCAGTGCCCCAGATGAAGTGTTAACCATACATACTAAACCCTTGAGTCTCTCAGTCCTATTCATGCTGCTAAAGAATGTGTGGTAAATAATGTTAAACGTATAATACAAATGAGTCATATTAAAGCGAAGTGACCCCGCCCACCCCCGAGATACTTTCATGTTCCGAGTCCCAGTGCATGACTACTCGAATACCCACTTTGTACCAACCAATGTTTGCTGCTATTGTAAAAAGGGTAATTGAAAAGCAATATATAGAATGCATGTGTGTGATGTGGTGAAATGTGTCGTATTGCATGTACACCACATAGGGCACCAAGTTAGTTTGTACTGTAATCAAAATGTCAGATTAACATGTTGCTTTCTTGCTCCTGAGAATATAACCCAACCTAATACGACCTCGCACTTGTTATACGTTTGCCTTTCTCATGAATTATAAGTATTAGACCGACTAGCGTTATGTACTGTATGTGCCAATGAAAGCCTCCGTTGTTATGAACCTAGTTATGCAAGCATATGTAAACGGCAGACATGTGTAATTCCCCTAATGCCGCCAGCTTTAATATTTCTCCCCTCCAATGGTATATTGTGCAGCCTAGTGAATACAGAATCGCTCGGAGTTACAAGGCCATTTCCCCCTCCTTCCCCCTCCTCCCGCCATGGCCCGCCGGGGCTCACTGGTGTTCGAGCAGCACAGCTTCCCCTCCCCACATTCCTGCTGGACCCGCTTCAAGTATTTACCTCCCCCATGTCAGAGGCCGCCATGGCTAGGCCAAGTGAATTATGAGCTACCTGGTCCTAAATCCCACCGCCTTTGAGGTGGCAGTTACGTGCCCCCTCTGACCTAATGGTATCCTAGTTCGCCCCAAATTCAACAGACCACAAAGGCGGTTATCCGTCCTTGTGCAAACATCCCCCAGAACCATCATTTACTACATCAACCAGAATAAAATGATGAAGGTAGCCTGACCCGTGCCCCCTGATAAGACACCTGGACCCATGAGACTGGACCCTTTGTTAAAGACAACTTTACGATGATGTATGGAAACAGCCTCGTATTGCATACTGGTTATGGACTACACAGTAGCTAGACGTCTCCATCCAATCCCTGAGTCTGTGGCCCCTATAGCTTAGCTCATGCATGACTTGTTTTTGTAATATAACTGACTGTCTTTGCTATTGTCAGACAGAGCGCTCTTGGAGTTTGCAGAGTCCTTTGCATGCCCTATATTGATTTAGATAAAAACCTTTTAACTTCACCCGCACTTGGGGTATGTCCTTTATTGCCTCTCATTTGGGGTGGGTTTACTGCCTTATTAGGGGACACTTACTTTCACTATGTACATGTGCATTTCGACTAATATAGACTCCATCTTCTTAATTGGAGACACAGAGGTTCCACACACTTGCCGGAACTTAGGAAAAGTTCTGTGGATAGATAGTTTCCTGTCGATTAGTCCGTGGAGACATAGTTGAAGGTAGGCATAGACGTGGCATTGGATGTTACATACCGATTGGTGGTGGCATATAGATAAATAGATCTGTTCTTATCTTATAGTGTCCTTGAAGAGGAAGCCCACGCCTGACGCAGTGATTGACCAGTGGGTCATTGTTACTTGTATCCATCCATCTGAATTGGAAATTGGAAATGGGTATGATTACATTATTTACACAATATCAAGGCTATGGCTTCAGGTATAGCCACGATTAGTGCATGTCACCATTGGAGAGTGCCCTCATTAAATTGGGGAGCACCGTAGAGAAGCATCTGATAGGTGTACCATAGTTTGAGAACTCAGTAGTGACTCTGGTGAAGGCAGATGACAAGGTGAACCCTTGGCATGTAGCTTTACTCAGTCAAACATTGTGCCTAGTGAGGTTTTTGTGAATAATGAAACAGTTAAGTAAAATCTCTCTTTTTGTATTAAATTTAGCTCCTGAAGGAGATTAATTCCCCCGAAACGCGTTGAGCATCACTAACATAATTGTATTAATTATATATTACTGCTTTAATCATCAAGAACAATAAAGATATATGTTTGTTTATATGAAGCATATTATGTGTATTTTATAGAACAAAATCTAGATAATTTTATTCAACATCTCTTTCCTCCCAGCTTCTGACCTTGGCGTCTACTAGAGTAGTCCCTTTTCTCTCCCAGCCCAGAAGAGTTACCTCCTCTCAGAAGCTGTCTTTCCGCCGAGCCCAGAAGAGTTACCTCCTCTCAGAAGCTCTCTTTCCTCCCAGCCCAGAAGAGTTACCTCCTCTCAAAAGCTCTCTTTCTTCCCAGCCCAGAAGAGTTGCCTTCTCTCAGAAGCTCTCTTTCCTCTCAGCCCAGAAGAGTTTCCTCCTCCGAGAGCCGCTCTTTCTTCCCAGCTTCTGACCGTGGAGGCTGCTTGAGCCATCTCTTTTCCTTCCTCCCAGCCCAGAAGAGTTTCCTCCTCTGAAAACCTCTTTCCTCCCAGTCCAGAAGAGTTTCCTCCTCCGAGAGCCTCTCTTTCCTCCCAGCCCAGAAGAGTTTCCTCCTCTCCGAAGCTCTCTTTCCTCCCAGCCCAGAAGAGTTTCCTCCTGAGAGAGCGTCTATTTCCTCCCAGCCCAGAAGAGTTTCCTCCTCTCAGAACCTCTCTATCCTTCCAGCCCAGAAGAGTTTCCTCCTCTCAGAACCTCTCTATCCTTCCAGCCCAGAAGAGTTTCCTTCTCCGAGAGCCTCTCTTTCCTCTCAGCCAAGAAGAGCTTCCACCTCTGAGAACCTCTCTTTCCTCCCAGCCCAGAAGAGTTTCCTCCTCCCAGCCCAGAATAGTTTCCTCCTCCGAGAGCCTCTCTTTCCTTCCAGTCCAGAAGAGTTTCCTCCTCTCAGAAGCTCTCTTTCCTCCCAGCCCAGAAGAGTTTCCTCCTGTGAGAGCCTCTCTTTCCTCCCAGCCCAGAAGAGTTTCCTCCTCCGAGAGCCTCTCTTTCCTTCCAGCCCAGAAGAGTTTCCTCCTCTCAGAAGCTCTCTTTCCTCCCAGCCCAGAAGAGTTTCCTCCTGTGAGAGCCTCTATTTCCTCCCAGCCCAGAAGAGTTTCCTCCTATCAGAAGCTCTCTTTCCTCCCAGCCCAGAAGAGTTTCCTCCTCCGAGAGCCTTTCTTTCCTTCCAGCCCAGAAGAGTTTCCTCCTCTCAGAAGCTCTCTTTCCTCCCAGCCCAGAAGAGTTTCCTCCTGTGAGAGCCTCTATTTCCTACCAGCCCAGAAGAGTTTCCTCCTCTCAGAAACTCTCTTTCCTCCCAGCCCAAAGAGTTTCCGCCTCTGAGAGCCTCTCTTTCCTCCCAGCTTGTGACCTTGGAGGCTGCTTGAGCCATCTCTTTTCCTTCCTCCCAGCCCAAAAGAGTTTCCTCCTCTCAGAACCTCTCTTTCCTCGCAGCCCAGAAGAGTTTCCTCCTCTCAGAAGCTCTCTTTCCTCCCAGCCCAGAAGAGTTTCCTCCTCTCAGAAGCTCTCTTTCCTTCCAGCCCAGAGGAGTTTCCTCCTCCGAGAGCCTCTTTTTCCTCCCAGCTTGTGACTTTGGAGGCTGCTTGAGCCATCTCTTTTCCTTCCTCCCAGCCCAGAAGAGTTTCCTCCTCTCAGAACCTCTCTTTCATCCCAGTCCAGAAGAGTTTGCTCCTCTCAGAAGCTCTCTTTCCTCCCAGCCCAGAAGAGTTTCCTCCTCTGAGATCCTCTCTATCCACCCAGCCCAGAAGAGTTTCCTCCTCTGAGAGCCCCTCTTTCTTTTCTACCAGCCCAGAAGAGTTTCCTCCTCTGAGAGCCCCTCTTTCCTCCCAGCCCAGAAGAGTTTCCTCCTCTCAAAAGCTCTCTTTCCTCCCAGTCCAGAAGAGTTTCCTCCTCTCAGAAGCGCTCTTTCCTCCCAGCCCAGAAGAGTTTCCTCCTCTGAGAGCCTCTCTTTCCTCCCAGTCCAGAAGAGTTTCCTCCTCCAAGAGCCTCTCTTTCCTCCCAGCCAAGAAGAGTTTCCTCCTCCAAGAACCTCTCTTTCCTCCCAGCCCAGAAGAGTTTCTTCCTCTCAGAAACTCTCTTTCCTCACAGCCCAGAAGAGTTTCCTCCTCTGAGAGCCTCTCTTTCTTTCCTCCCAGCCCAGAAGAGTTTCCTCCTCTCAAAAGCTCTCTTTCCTCCCAGCCCAGAAGAGTTTCCTCGTCTCAGGACCTCATTTTCCTCCCAGCCCAGAAGAGTTTCCTCCTCTCAGAAGCTCTCTTTTCTCCCAGCTCAGAAGAGTTTCCTCCTGCGAGAGCCTCTCTTTCCTCCCAGCCCAGAAGAGTTTCCTCCTCCGAGAGCCTCTCTTTCCTCCCAGCCCAGAAGAGTTTCCTCCTCTCAAAAGCCCTCTTTCCTCCCAGCCCAGAAGAGTTTCCTCGTCTCAGGACCTCATTTTCCTCCCAGCCCAGAAGAGTTTCCTCCTCTCAGAAGATCTCTTTTCTCCCAGCTCAGAAGAGTTTCCTCCTGCGAGAGCCTCTCTTTCCTCCCAGCCCAGAAGAGTTTCCTCCTCCGAGAGCCTCTCTTTCCTCCCAGCTCAGAAGAGTTTCCTCCTCTCAAAAGCTCTCTTTTCTCCCAGCCCAGAAGTTTCCTCCTGCGAGAGCCTCTCTTTCCTCCCAGCCCAGAAGTTTCCTCCTCTCAAAAGCTCTCTTTTCTCCCAGCCCAGAAGAGTTTCCTCCTGCGAGAGCCTCCCTTTCCTCCCAGCCCAGAAGAGTTTCCTCCTGCGAGAGCCTCTCTTTCCTCCCAGCTTGTGACCTTGGAGGCTGCTTGAGTCGTCTCTTTTCTTTCCTAATCCTGTTTCATGGACACTCAGTGATGAGTGGTAATTGGATATGGGGAATGCACTTAGTTCTCATTTAAGCCGTTGCCAGATTGCTGTCCAGCCGCTGCTCGCGTTCTGCTCCGTTCCCCGGCTTGTCCTTTTTAACCTCGTGTAATGCCCGCAGTGGGCCTAACCTTTAATCGCCCTTATCCCTCCCACACTGCACGGTAATGTGCACAGCCTTTCTGGCCGGCAGCAATTAGCCTGTACAGTATAAACTGAGGGCATTAATCAGGGCCTGGTGGCTGGATGGCTGGACCGCTAGACGGTATCATTGCTCACAACCTGGTGCGTGCGCGTGCGTGTTCACGCATGCAAGAGAGTCCATGCCATGGTCATGATCTAAATACATTTGCGTGTGAACATCTGGAAATGGGCATCCAGCGGTGCCTGTAGCTAGGATTATTAAGGCAACCTATGTATTGCAATAGAAGGGATGGGGACAGTGGCAGCAAGCAGCTCCTGCGCAGGCACTGGCTTCGAGGCGCTCTGCTCTATTGATGCCCGACACGTTTGTGTCTTTCTTATGACTTAACCTCTGCATTTCGTAGAAGGTAAAATAAAATGGAATTTAATTTCAAACTCATTCATAGTGCATCAAAGCATTATTACTATTGAGGAAAGGCATGTGTTAATACCCGTGTATCGCACAGCATGCCAGCATCCACAGGCCCGCCGGAAAAAACACCTGAAACACGTGGCTTAAACACAGAAATATGGTGGAATGCGCAGCAAAAATGCGAAGCATGACGCCACGCGGGCAGCAAAAGCACAGTGACTATGTTACATGCCATGGCCGAGAAGCACAGGCGACGCAGAGCAGGAGGCCGAGGCCACAGGGAAAGACCTGCAGAGCCACGCGATGGTGGGTCAGGAGATGGATCGCACCCGCAGGCCACACTCCAGAGGCTGCTGTGAATATTGCGCCTCTATTGCGCCTCTTGGCCGCGTGATCCATACACACTCCAGAGGCTGCTGTGAATATTGCGTCTCTTGGCCACGTGATCCATACACACTCCAGCAGCTGCTGTGAATATTGCGTCTCTTGGCCACGTGATCCATACACAATCCAGCAGCTGCTGTGAATATTATGGGCCTCATTACATGGATGGCGGTGAACCATGGCGCTATTAGCGCCATGGTTCATGCCGGTAAAATGCCGGCACCGCCATGGCGGAAAGGGGAATTACCGCCCCATTCCAAGGTTGGCGGGGCGGTAATTCCCCCTTCCACCATTGCCCTTCCCCATTCCCATTTTTGGCCCATAGGGCTCAATGGGAATGGGGAAGGCGCTAATTACGGTACCGCAAATTGCGGTACCGTAATTAGCTCCATGGGTCCCTTTGCGGGTTGGTTTTTAACGCCTGCAGAAAGCAGGCGTTAAATCCCCCAACCCGCAAAGGGACCTCGTAGTAAGGCGGTAAGGATTTACCAGTACCAGTATTTTACCGGTACCGGTAAATCCTTACCACCATCCATGTAATGAGACCCTGTCTCTTGGCCACGTGATCCGCTCACACTCCAGAAGCTGCCGTGAATAGTGCGTCTCTTGGCCACAAGATCAGCACACACTCCAGAAGCTGCTGTAAATATTGCGTCTCTTTGCCACAAGATCTGAACACACTCCAGAAGCTGCTGTGAATATTGCATGTCTTGGCCACAAGATCTGCACACACTCCAGAAGCTGCTGTGAATATTGCGTCTCTTCGCCATGTGATCCGCACACACTACCGAAACTACAGTGAATATTGAGTGTCTTGGCCACGTGATCTGCACACACTCCAGAAGCTACTGTGAATATTACATCTCTTGGCCACGTGATCCGCATGCACTACAGAAGCTGCTGTGAATATTACATCTCTTGGCTACGTGATCCACACACACTCCAGAAGCTGCTGGGAATATTGCGTCTCTTGGCACGTGATCCGCACACACTCCAGAAGCTGCAGTGAATATTGCGTGTCTTGGCCACGTGATGCGCACACACTCCAGAAGCTGCTGTGAACGTTGCGTCTCTTGGCCACAAGATCTGCACACACTCCAGAAGCTGCTGTGACTATTGCGTCTATTGGCCATGTGATCCGCACACACTCCAGAAGCTGCAGTGAATATTGCGTGTCTTGGCCACGAGATCCGTACACACTCCAGAAGCTGCTGTGAATATTGCGTGTCTTGACCACGAGATCCGCACACACTCCAGAAGCTGATGTGAATATTGTGTGCCTTGGCCACAAGATCTGCATACACTCAAGAAGCTGCTGTGAATATTGCGTCTCTTAGCCACAAGATCTGCACACACTCCAGAAGCTGCTGTGAATATTGCGTCTCTTAGCCACAAGATCTGCACACACTCCAGAAGCTGCTGTGAATATTGCATCTCTTGGCCACGTGATCCATACACACTCCAGAGGCTGCTGTGTATATTGCATGTCTTGGACACAAGATCCGCACACACTCCAGAAGCTGCTTTGAATATTGCGTCTCTTGGACACACTCCAGAAGCTGCTGTGAATATTGCATGTCTTGGTCACAAGATCCGCACACACTCCAGAAGCTGCTGTGAATATTGCGTGTCTTGGCCACGAGATCTGCACACACTCGAGAAGCTGCTGTGAATATTGCGTCTCTTAGCCACAAGATCCGCACACACTCCAGAAGCTGCTTTGAATATTGCGTCTCTTGGCCACACTCCAGAAGCTGCTGTGAATATTGCATGTCTTGGCCACGTGATCCACACATACTCCAGAAACTGCTGTGAATATTGCGTGTCTTGGCCACAAGTCTGCACAGACTCCAGAAGCTGCTGTGAATATTGCGTCTCTTGGCCAAGAGAACTGCACACATTCCAGAAGCTGCTGTGAATATTGTGTCTCTTGGCCACAAGATCTGCAGACTCCAGAAGCTGCTGTGAATATTGCGCCTCTTGGCCACGTGATCCATACACACTCGAGAGGCTGCTGTGAATATTGCGTCTCTTGGCCACGTGATCCATACACAATCCAGCAGCTGCTGTGAATATTATGGGCCTCATTACATGGATGGCGGTGAACCATGGCGCTATTAGCTATTAGCTATTAGCGCCATGGTTCATGCCGGTAAAATGCCGGCACCGCCATGGCGGAAAGGGGAATTACCGCCCCATTCCAAGGTTGGCGGGGCGGTAATTCCCCCTTCCACCATTGCCCTTCCCCATTCCCATTTTTGGCCCATAGGGCTCAATGGGAATGGGGAAGGCGCTAATTACGGTACCGCAAATTGCGGTACCGTAATTAGCTCCCTGGGTCCCTTTGCGGGTTGGTTTTTAACGCCTGCAGAAAGCAGGCGTTAAATCCCCCAACCCGCAAAGGGACCTCGTAGTAAGGCGGTAAGGATTTACCGGTACCAGTTTTTTACCGGTACCGGTAAATCCTTACCACCATCCGTGTAATGAGACCCTGTCTCTTGGCCACGTGATCCGCTCACACTCCAGAAGCTGCCGTGAATATTGCGTCTCTTGGCCACAAGATCAGCACACACTCCAGAAGCTGCTGTAAATATTGCGTCTCTTTGCCACAAGATCTGAACACACTCCAGAAGCTGCTGTGAATATTGCATGTCTTGGCCACAAGATCTGCACACACTCCAGAAGCTGCTGTGAATATTGCGTCTCTTCGCCATGTGATCCGCACACACTACCGAAACTACAGTGAATATTGAGTGTCTTGGCCACGTGATCTGCACACACTCCAGAAGCTACTGTGAATATTACATCTCTTGGCCACGTGATCCGCATGCACTACAGAAGCTGCTGTGAATATTACATCTCTTGGCTACGTGATCCACACACACTCCAGAAGCTGCTGGGAATATTGCGTCTCTTGGCACGTGATCCGCACACACTCCAGAAGCTGCAGTGAATATTGCGTGTCTTGGCCACGTGATGCGCACACACTCCAGAAGCTGCTGTGAATGTTGCGTCTCTTGGCCACAAGATCTGCACACACTCCAGAAGCTGCTGTGACTATTGCGTCTATTGGCCATGTGATCCGCACACACTCCAGAAGCTGCAGTGAATATTGCGTGTCTTGGCCACGAGATCCGTACACACTCCAGAAGCTGCTGTGAATATTGCGTGTCTTGTCCACGAGATCCGCACACACTCCAGAAGCTGATGTGAATATTGTGTGCCTTGGCCACAAGATCTGCATACACTCAAGAAGCTGCTGTGAATATTGCGTCTCTTAGCCACAAGATCTGCACACACTCCAGAAGCTGCTGTGATTATTGCGTCTCTTAGCCACAAGATCTGCACACACTCCAGAAGCTGCTGTGACTATTGCGTCTCTTGGCCATGTGATCCACACACACTCCAGAAGCTGCTGGGAATATTGCGTCTCTTGGCACGTGATCCGCACACACTCCAAACGCTGCAGTGAATATTGCGTGTCTTGGCCACGTGATGCGCACACACTCCAGAAGCTGCTGTGAATATTGCATGTCTTGGCCACAAGATCTGCACACACTCCAGAAGCTGCTGTGAATATTGCGTCTCTTCGTCATGTGATCCGCACACACTCCTGAAACTACAGTGAATATTGAGTGTCTTGGCCACGTGATCTGCACACACTCCAGAAGCTGCTGGGAATATTGCGTCTCTTCGCCATGTGATCCGCACACACTACCGAAACTACAGTGAATATTGAGTGTCTTGGCCACGTGATCTGCACACACTCCAGAAGCTACTGTGAATATTACATCTCTTGGCCACGTGATCCGCATGCACTACAGAAGCTGCTGTGAATATTACATCTCTTGGCTACGTGATCCACACACACTCCAGAAGCTGCTGGGAATATTGCGTCTCTTGGCACGTGATCCGCACACACTCCAGAAGCTGCAGTGAATATTGCGTGTCTTGGCCACGTGATGCGCACACACTCCAGAAGCTGCTGTGAATGTTGCGTCTCTTGGCCACAAGATCTGCACACACTCCAGAAGCTGCTGTGACTATTGCGTCTATTGGCCATGTGATCCGCACACACTCCAGAAGCTGCAGTGAATATTGCGTGTCTTGGCCACGAGATCCGTACACACTCCAGAAGCTGCTGTGAATATTGCGTGTCTTGTCCACGAGATCCGCACACACTCCAGAAGCTGATGTGAATATTGTGTGCCTTGGCCACAAGATCTGCATACACTCAAGAAGCTGCTGTGAATATTGCGTCTCTTAGCCACAAGATCTGCACACACTCCAGAAGCTGCTGTGATTATTGCGTCTCTTAGCCACAAGATCTGCACACACTCCAGAAGCTGCTGTGACTATTGCGTCTCTTGGCCATGTGATCCACACACACTCCAGAAGCTGCTGGGAATATTGCGTCTCTTGGCACGTGATCCGCACACACTCCAAACGCTGCAGTGAATATTGCGTGTCTTGGCCACGTGATGCGCACACACTCCAGAAGCTGCTGTGAATATTGCATGTCTTGGCCACAAGATCTGCACACACTCCAGAAGCTGCTGTGAATATTGCATCTCTTCGTCATGTGATCCGCACACACTCCTGAAACTACAGTGAATATTGAGTGTCTTGGCCACGTGATCTGCACACACTCCAGAAGCTGCTGGGAATATTGCGTCTCTTGGCACGTGATCCGCACACACTCCAGAAGCTGCAGTGAATATTGCGTGTCTTGGCCATGTGATGCGTACACACTCCAGAAGCTGCTGTGAATGTTGCGTCTCTTGGCCACAAGATCTGCACACACTCCAGAAGCTGCTGTGACTATTGCGTCTATTGGCCATGTGATCCGCACACACTCCAGAAGCTGCAGTGAATATTGCATGTCTTGGCCACGAGATCCGTACACACTCCAGAAGCTGCTGTGAATATTGCGTGTCTTGGCAACGAGATCCGCACACACTCCAGAAGCTGCTGTGAATATTGCGTGTCTTGGCCACAAGATCTGCATACACTCCAGAAGCTGCTGTGAATATTGCGTTTCTTAGCCACAAGATCTGCACACACTCCAGAAGCTGATTTCAATATTGCGTCTCTTGGCCATGTGATCCATACACAGTCCAGAGGCTGCTGTGAGTATTGCGTGTCTTGGACACAAGATCCATACACACTCCAGAAGTTGCTGTGAATATTGCGTCTCTTGGCCGCACTCCAGAAGCTTCTGTGAATAGTGTGTGTCTTGGCCACGAGATCTGCACACACTCCACAAGCTGCTGTGAATATTGCGTGTCCTGGCCACGCGATCCACACACACACTCCAGAATCTGCTTTGAGTATTGCGTGTCTTGGCCAAGAGATCCGCACACACTCCAGAAGTTGCTGTGAATATTGCGTCTCTTGGCCGCACTCCAGAAGCTTCTGTGAATAGTGTGTGTCTTGGCCACGAGATCTGCACACACTCCACAAGCTGCTGTGAATATTGCGTGTCCTGGCCACGCGATCCACACACACTCCAGAAGCTGCTGTGAATATTGTGTGCTTTGGCCACAAGATCTGCATACACTCCAGAAGCTGCTGTGAATATGGCGTCTCTTGGCCACGTGATCCATACAGACTCCAGAGGCTGCTGTGAATATTGAGTGTCTTGGACACAAGATCCGCACACACTCCAGAAGCTGCATTGCGTCTCTTAGCCACAAGATCTGCACACACTCCAGAAGCTGCTGTGAATGTTGCGTCTCTTGGCCATGTGATCCATACACACTCCAGAGGCTGCTGTGAATATTGCATGTCTTGGACACAAGATCCGCACACACTCCAGAAGCTGCTGTGAATATTGCGTCTCTTGGCCACACTCCAGAAGCTGCTGTGAATGTTGCATGTCTTGGCCACGAGATCCGCACACACTCCAGAAGCTGCTGTTAATATTGCATCTCTTAGCCACACTCCCGAAGCTGCTGTGAATATTGCATCTCTTGGCCACAAGATCTGCAGACACTCCAGAAGCTGCTGTGAATATTGCGCCTCTTGGCCATATGATCCGCAGACTCCAGATGCTGCTGTGAATATTGCGTCTCTTGGCCACAAAACCTGCACACACTCCAGAAGCTGTTGTAAATATTGCGCCTCTTTGCCACAAGATCTGCACACAGTCCAGAAGCTGCTGTGAATATTACATGTCTTTGCCACAAGATCTGCACACAGTCCAGAAGCTGCTGTGAATATTACGTCTCTTCGCCATGCGATCCGCACACACTCCCGAAGCTGCAGTGAATATTGTATGTCTTGGCCACTTGATCTGCACACACTCCAGAAGCTGCTGTGAATATTACATCTCTTGGCCACTTATTCCGCATGCACTCCAGAAGCTGCTGTGAATATTACATCTCTGGGCCACGTGATCCACACACACTCCAGAAGCTGCTGTGAATATTGTGTCTCTTGGCCACAAGATCTGCAGACTCCAGAAGCTGCTGTGAATATTGCGCCTCTTGGCCACGTGATCCATACACACTCGAGAGGCTGCTGTGAATATTGCGTCTCTTGGCCACGTGATCCATACACAATCCAGCAGCTGCTGTGAATATTATGGGCCTCATTACATGGATGGCGGTGAACCATGGCGCTATTAGCTATTAGCTATTAGCGCCATGGTTCATGCCGGTAAAATGCCGGCACCGCCATGGCGGAAAGGGGAATTACCGCCCCATTCCAAGGTTGGCGGGGCGGTAATTCCCCCTTCCACCATTGCCCTTCCCCATTCCCATTTTTGGCCCATAGGGCTCAATGGGAATGGGGAAGGCGCTAATTACGGTACCGCAAATTGCGGTACCGTAATTAGCTCCCTGGGTCCCTTTGCGGGTTGGTTTTTAACGCCTGCAGAAAGCAGGCGTTAAATCCCCCAACCCGCAAAGGGACCTCGTAGTAAGGCGGTAAGGATTTACCGGTACCAGTTTTTTACCGGTACCGGTAAATCCTTACCACCATCCGTGTAATGAGACCCTGTCTCTTGGCCACGTGATCCGCTCACACTCCAGAAGCTGCCGTGAATATTGCGTCTCTTGGCCACAAGATCAGCACACACTCCAGAAGCTGCTGTAAATATTGCGTCTCTTTGCCACAAGATCTGAACACACTCCAGAAGCTGCTGTGAATATTGCATGTCTTGGCCACAAGATCTGCACACACTCCAGAAGCTGCTGTGAATATTGCGTCTCTTCGCCATGTGATCCGCACACACTACCGAAACTACAGTGAATATTGAGTGTCTTGGCCACGTGATCTGCACACACTCCAGAAGCTACTGTGAATATTACATCTCTTGGCCACGTGATCCGCATGCACTACAGAAGCTGCTGTGAATATTACATCTCTTGGCTACGTGATCCACACACACTCCAGAAGCTGCTGGGAATATTGCGTCTCTTGGCACGTGATCCGCACACACTCCAGAAGCTGCAGTGAATATTGCGTGTCTTGGCCACGTGATGCGCACACACTCCAGAAGCTGCTGTGAATGTTGCGTCTCTTGGCCACAAGATCTGCACACACTCCAGAAGCTGCTGTGACTATTGCGTCTATTGGCCATGTGATCCGCACACACTCCAGAAGCTGCAGTGAATATTGCGTGTCTTGGCCACGAGATCCGTACACACTCCAGAAGCTGCTGTGAATATTGC
This sequence comes from Ambystoma mexicanum, assembly GCF_040938575.1. Classification (NCBI taxonomy): domain Eukaryota; kingdom Metazoa; phylum Chordata; class Amphibia; order Caudata; family Ambystomatidae; genus Ambystoma; species Ambystoma mexicanum. The sequence goes on from NC_090940.1 coordinate 12,700,541, forward strand.
GTGTCTTGTCCACGAGATCCGCACACACTCCAGAAGCTGATGTGAATATTGTGTGCCTTGGCCACAAGATCTGCATACACTCAAGAAGCTGCTGTGAATATTGCGTCTCTTAGCCACAAGATCTGCACACACTCCAGAAGCTGCTGTGATTATTGCGTCTCTTAGCCACAAGATCTGCACACACTCCAGAAGCTGCTGTGACTATTGCGTCTCTTGGCCATGTGATCCACACACACTCCAGAAGCTGCTGGGAATATTGCGTCTCTTGGCACGTGATCCGCACACACTCCAAACGCTGCAGTGAATATTGCGTGTCTTGGCCACGTGATGCGCACACACTCCAGAAGCTGCTGTGAATATTGCATGTCTTGGCCACAAGATCTGCACACACTCCAGAAGCTGCTGTGAATATTGCGTCTCTTCGTCATGTGATCCGCACACACTCCTGAAACTACAGTGAATATTGAGTGTCTTGGCCACGTGATCTGCACACACTCCAGAAGCTGCTGGGAATATTGCGTCTCTTGGCACGTGATCCGCACACACTCCAGAAGCTGCAGTGAATATTGCGTGTCTTGGCCATGTGATGCGTACACACTCCAGAAGCTGCTGTGAATGTTGCGTCTCTTGGCCACAAGATCTGCACACACTCCAGAAGCTGCTGTGACTATTGCGTCTATTGGCCATGTGATCCGCACACACTCCAGAAGCTGCAGTGAATATTGCATGTCTTGGCCACGAGATCCGTACACACTCCAGAAGCTGCTGTGAATATTGCGTGTCTTGGCAACGAGATCCGCACACACTCCAGAAGCTGCTGTGAATATTGCGTGTCTTGGCCACAAGATCTGCATACACTCCAGAAGCTGCTGTGAATATTGCGTTTCTTAGCCACAAGATCTGCACACACTCCAGAAGCTGATTTCAATATTGCGTCTCTTGGCCATGTGATCCATACACAGTCCAGAGGCTGCTGTGAGTATTGCGTGTCTTGGACACAAGATCCATACACACTCCAGAAGTTGCTGTGAATATTGCGTCTCTTGGCCGCACTCCAGAAGCTTCTGTGAATAGTGTGTGTCTTGGCCACGAGATCTGCACACACTCCACAAGCTGCTGTGAATATTGCGTGTCCTGGCCACGCGATCCACACACACACTCCAGAATCTGCTTTGAGTATTGCGTGTCTTGGCCAAGAGATCCGCACACACTCCAGAAGTTGCTGTGAATATTGCGTCTCTTGGCCGCACTCCAGAAGCTTCTGTGAATAGTGTGTGTCTTGGCCACGAGATCTGCACACACTCCACAAGCTGCTGTGAATATTGCGTGTCCTGGCCACGCGATCCACACACACTCCAGAAGCTGCTGTGAATATTGTGTGCTTTGGCCACAAGATCTGCATACACTCCAGAAGCTGCTGTGAATATGGCGTCTCTTGGCCACGTGATCCATACAGACTCCAGAGGCTGCTGTGAATATTGAGTGTCTTGGACACAAGATCCGCACACACTCCAGAAGCTGCATTGCGTCTCTTAGCCACAAGATCTGCACACACTCCAGAAGCTGCTGTGAATGTTGCGTCTCTTGGCCATGTGATCCATACACACTCCAGAGGCTGCTGTGAATATTGCATGTCTTGGACACAAGATCCGCACACACTCCAGAAGCTGCTGTGAATATTGCGTCTCTTGGCCACACTCCAGAAGCTGCTGTGAATGTTGCATGTCTTGGCCACGAGATCCGCACACACTCCAGAAGCTGCTGTTAATATTGCATCTCTTAGCCACACTCCCGAAGCTGCTGTGAATATTGCATCTCTTGGCCACAAGATCTGCAGACACTCCAGAAGCTGCTGTGAATATTGCGCCTCTTGGCCATATGATCCGCAGACTCCAGATGCTGCTGTGAATATTGCGTCTCTTGGCCACAAAACCTGCACACACTCCAGAAGCTGTTGTAAATATTGCGCCTCTTTGCCACAAGATCTGCACACAGTCCAGAAGCTGCTGTGAATATTACATGTCTTTGCCACAAGATCTGCACACAGTCCAGAAGCTGCTGTGAATATTACGTCTCTTCGCCATGCGATCCGCACACACTCCCGAAGCTGCAGTGAATATTGTATGTCTTGGCCACTTGATCTGCACACACTCCAGAAGCTGCTGTGAATATTACATCTCTTGGCCACTTATTCCGCATGCACTCCAGAAGCTGCTGTGAATATTACATCTCTGGGCCACGTGATCCACACACACTCCAGAAGCTGCTGTGAATATTGCATGTCTTGGCCGGCAAGATCTGCACACACTCCAGATGCTGCTGTGAATATTACGTCTCTTCGCCATGCGATCCGCACACACTCCCGAAGCTGTAGTGAATATGTGTGTCTTGGCCACTTGATCTGCACACACTCCAGAAGCTGCTGTGAATATTACATCTCTTGGCCACTTATTCCGCATGCACTCCAGAAGCTGCTGTGAATATTACATCTCTTGGCCACGTGATCCACACACACTCCAGAAGCTGCTGGGAATATTGCATCTCTTGGCACGTGATCCGCACACACTCCAAATGCTGCAGTGAATATTGCATGCCTTGGCCACATGATGCGCATACACTACAAAAGCTGCTGCGAATATTACATCTCTTGGCCACGTGATCTGCACACACTCCAGAAGCTGCTGTGACTATTGCGTCTCTTGGCCACGTGATCCACACACAATACAGAAGCTGCAGTGAATATTGCATGTCTTGGCCATGTGATCCGCACACACTCCAGAAGCTGCTGTGAATATTGCATGTCTTGGCCACGTGATCCACACACACTCCAGAAGCTTCTGTGAATAGTGTGTGTCTTGGCCACAAGTCTGCACACACTCCACAAGCTGCTGTGAATATTGCGTGTCTTGGCCACGCGACCCACACACACTCCAGAAGCTGCTGTGAATATTGCGTGTCTTGGCCAAGAGATACACACACACTCCAGAAGCTGCTGTGAATATTGCGTGTCTTGGCCACAAGATCTGCATACACTGCAGAAGCTGCTGTGAATATTGCGTCTCTTGGTCACGAAATCTGCACACACTCCAGAAGCTGCTGTGAATATTGTGTCTCTTGGTCACAAGATCTGCACACACTCCAGAAGCTTCTGTGAATATTGCGTGTCTTGGCCACACGATCCGCACACACTCCAGAAGCTGCTGTGAATATTGCATGTCTTGGCCAAGAGATCCGCACACACTCCAGAAGCTGCTAGAATATTGCGTGTCTTGGCAACAAGTCTGCACACACTCCAGAAGCTGCTGTGAATATTGCATCTCTTGGCCACAAGATCTGCACACACTCCCGAAGCTTCTGTGAATATTGTGTGTCTAAACCACAAGATCTGGACACACTCCACAAGCTGCTGTGAATATTGCGGGTCTTGGCCACAAGATCTGCATACAGACTCCAGAGGCTGCATTGAATATTGAGTGTCTTGGACACAAGATCCGCACACGCTCCAGAAGCTGCATTGCGTCTCTTAGCCACAAGATCTGCACACACTCCAGAAGCTGCTGTGAATATTACATCTCTTGGCCATGTGATCCACACACACTCCAGAAGCTGCTGGGAATATTGCATCTCTTGGCACGTGATCTGCACACACTCCAAACGCTGCAGTGAATATTGCATGCCTTGGCCACATGATGCGCATACACTCCAGAAGCTGCTGTGAATGTTGCATCTCTTGGCCACGTGATCCATACACACTCCAGAGGCTGCTGTGAATATTGCGTGTCTTGGACACAAGATCTGCACACACTCCAGAAGCTGCTGTGAATATTGCATGTCTTGGCCACGTGATCCACACACACTTCAGAAGCTGCTGTGAATATTGCGTGTTTCGGCCACAAGTCTGCACACACTCCAGAAGCTGCTGTGAATATTGCGTGTCTTGGCCATGCGATCCACACACACTCCAGAAGCTGCTGTGAATATTGCGTGTCTTGGCCAAGAGATACACACACACTCCAGAAGCTGCTGTGAATATTGCGTGTCTTGGCCACAAGATCTGCATACACTGCAGAAGCTGCTGTGAATATTGCGTCTCTTGGTCACGAGATCTGCACACACTCCAGAAGCTGCTGTGAATATTGTGTCTCTTGGCCACAAGATCTGCACACACTCCAGAAGCTTCTGTGAATATTGCCTGTCTTGGCCACACGATCCGCACACACTCCAGAAGCTGCTGTGAATATTGCATGTCTTGGCCAAGAGAACCGCACACACTCCAGAAGCTGCTAGAATATTGCGTGTCTTGGCAACAAGTCTGCAAACACTCCAGAAGCTGCTGTGAATATTGCATCTCTTGGCCACAAGATCTGCACACACTCCAGAAGCTTCTGTGAATATTGTGTGTCTTGGCCACGAGATCTGGACACACTCCACAAGCTGCTGTGAATATTGCGGGTCTTGGCCACTAGATCTGCACACACTCCAGAAGCTGCTGTGAATATTGCGTGTCTTGGCCACGAGATCCGCACACACTCCAGAAGCTGCTGTGAATATTGTGTGTCTTGTCCACAAGATCTGCATACACTCGAGAAGCTGCTGTGAATATTGCGTCTCTTAGCCACAAGATCTGCACACACTCCAGAAGCTGCTGTGAATATTGCGTCTCTTGGCCACGTGATCCATACACACTCCAGAGGCTGCTGTGAGTATTGCGTGTCTTGGACACAAGATCCATAAACACTCCAGAAGCTGCTTTGAATATTGCGTCTCTAGGCCACACTCCAGAAGCTGCTGTGAATATTGCATCTCTTGGCCAAAAGATCTGCACACACTCCAGAAGCTTCTGTGAATATTGTGTGTCTTGGCCACGAGATCTGCACACACTCCACAAGCTGCTGTGAATATTGCGTGTCTTGGCCACGAGATCCGCACACACTCCAGAAGCTGCTGTGAATATTGCGTGTCTTGTCCACGAGATCCGCACACACTCCAGAAGCTGCTGTGAATATTGTGTGCCTTGGCCACAAGATCTGCATACACTCAAGAAGCTGCTGTGAATATTGTGTCTCTTAGCCACAAGATCTGCACACACTCCAGAAGCTGCTGTGAATATTGCGTCTCTTAGCCACAAGATCTGCACACACTCCAGAAGCTGCTGTGAATATTGCATCTCTTGGCCACGTGATTCATACACACTCCAGAGGCTGCTGTGAATATTGCGTGTCTTGGACACAAGATCCGCACACACTCCAGAAGCTGCTTTGAATATTGCGTCTCTTGGCCACACTCCAGAAGCTGCTGTGAATATTGCATGTCTTGGTCACGAGATCCGCACACACTCCAGAAGCTGCTGTGAATATTGCGTGTCTTGGCCACGAGATCCGCACACACTCGAGAAGCTGCTGTGAATATTGCGTCTCTTAGCCACAAGATCCGCACACACTCCAGAAGCTGCTTTGAATATTGCGTCTCTTGGCCACACTCCAGAAGCTGCTGTGAATATTGCATGTCTTGGCCACGAGATCCGCACACACTCCAGAAGCTGCTGTGAATATTGCATGTCTTGGCCATGTGATCCACACACACTCCAGAAGCTGCTGTGAATATTGCGTGTCTTGGCCACAAGTCTGCACACACTCCAGAAGCTGCTGTGAATATTGCGTCTCTTGGCCAAGAGAACTGCACACATTCCAGAAGCTGCTGTGAATATTGTGTCTCTTGGCCACAAGATCTGCAGACTCCAGAAGCTGCTGTGAATATTGCGCCTCTTGGCCACGTGATCCATACACACTCGAGAGGCTGCTGTGAATATTGCGTCTCTTGGCCACGTGATCCATACACAATCCAGCAGCTGCTGTGAATATTATGGGCCTCATTACATGGATGGCGGTGAACCATGGCGCTATTAGCGCCATGGTTCATGCCGGTAAAATGCCGGCACCGCCATGGCGGAAAGGGGAATTACCGCCCCATTCCAAGGTTGGCGGTGCGGTAATTCCCCCTTCCACCATTGCCCTTCCCCATTCCCATTTTTGGCCCATAGGGCTCAATGGGAATGGGGAAGGCGCTAATTACGGTACCGCAAATTGCGGTACCGTAATTAGCTCCCTGGGTCCCTTTGCGGGTTGGTTTTTAACGCCTGCAGAAAGCAGGCGTTAAATCCCCCAACCCGCAAAGGGACCTCGTAGTAAGGCGGTAAGGATTTACTGGTACCAGTATTTTACCGGTACCGGTAAATCCTTGCCACCATCCGTGTAATGAGACCCTGTCTCTTGGCCACGTGATCCGCACACACTCCAGAAGCTGCTGTGAATATTGCGTCTCTTGGCCACAAGATCAGCACACACTCCAGAAGCTGCTGTAAATATTGCGTCTCTTTGCCACAAGATCTGAACACACTCCAGAAGCTGTTGTAAATATTGCGCCTCTTTGCCATAAGATCTGAACACACTCCAGAAGCTGCTGTGAATATTGCATGTCTTTGCCACAAGATCTGCACACACTCCAGAAGCTGCTGTGAATATTACATCTCTTGGCCACTTATTCCGCATGCACTCCAGAAGCTGCTGTGAATATTACATCTCTGGGCCACGTGATCCACACACACTCCAGAAGCTGCTGTGAATATTGCATGTCTTGGCCACAAGATCTGCACACAGTCCAGAAGCTGCTGTGAATATTACGTCTCTTCGCCATGCGATCCGCACACGCTCCCGAAGCTGCAGTGAATATTGTGTGTCTTGGCCACTTGATCTGCACACACTCCAGAAGCTGCTGTGAATATTACATCTCTTGGCCACTTATTCCGCATGCACTCCAGAAGCTGCTGTGAATATTACATCTCTTGGCCACGTGCACACACTCCAGAAGCTGCTGGGAATATTGCATCTCTTGGCACGTGATCCGCACACACTCCAAATGCTGCAGTGAATATTGCATGCCTTGGCCACATGATACGCATACACTACAGAAGCTGCTGCGAATATTACATCTCTTGGCCACGTGATCTGCACACACTCCAGAAGCTGCTGTGACTATTGCGTCTCTTGGCCACGTGATCCGCACACACTACAGAAGCTGCAGTGAATATTGCATGTCTTGGCCATGTGATCCGCACACACTCCAGAAGCTGCTGTGAATATTGCATGTCTTGGCCACGTGATCCACACACACTCCAGAAGCTTCTGTGAATAGTGTGTGTCTTGGCCACAAGTCTGCACACACTCCACAATCTGCTGTGAATATTGCGTGTCTTGGCCACGCGATCCACACACACTCCAGAAGCTGCTGTGAATATTGCGTTTCTTGGCCAAGAGATACACACACACTCCAGAAGCTGCTGTGAATATTGCGTGTCTTGGCCACAAGATCTGCATACACTGCAGAAGCTGCTGTGAATATTGCGTCTCTTGGTCACGAAATCTGCACACACTCCAGAAGCTGCTGTGAATATTGTGTCTCTTGGTCACAAGATCTGCACACACTCCAGAAGCTTCTGTGAATATTGCATGTCTTGGCCAAGAGATCCGCCCACACTCCAGAAGCTGCTAGAATATTGCGTGTCTTGGCAACAAGTCTGCACACACTCCAGAAGCTGCTGTGAATATTGCATCTCTTGGCCACAAGATCTGCACACACTCCCGAAGCTTCTGTGAATATTGTGTGTCTAAACCACGAGATCTGGACACACTCCACAAGCTGCTGTGAATATTGCGGGTCTTGGCCACTAGATCTGCACACACTCCAGAAGCTGCTGTGAATATTGCGTGTCTTGGCCACGAGATCCGCACACACTCCAGAAGCTGCTGTGAATATTGTGTGTCTTGGCCACAAGGTCTGCATACACTCGAGAAGCTGCTGTGAATATTGCGTCTCTTAGCCACTAGATCTGCACACACTCCAGAAGCTGCTGTGAATATTGCGTCTCTTGGCCACGTGATCCATACACACTCCAGAGGCTGCTGTGAGTATTGCGTGTCTTGGACACAAGATCCATACACACTCCAGAAGTTGCTGTGAATATTGCGTCTCTTGGCCACACTCCAGAAGCTTCTGTGAATATTGCGTGTCTTGGCCACGCGATCAACACACACTCCAGAAGCTGCTTTGAATATTGTGTGTCTTGGCCAAGAGATCCGCACACACTCCAGAAGCTGCTGTGACTATTGCGTCTCTTGGCCACGTGATCCGCACACACTACAGAAGCTGCAGTGAATATTGCATGTCTTGGCCATGTGATCCGCACACACTCCAGAAGCTGCTGTGAATATTGCATGTCTTGGCCACGTGATCCACACACACTCCAGAAGCTTCTGTGAATAGTGTGTGTCTTGGCCACAAGTCTGCACACACTCCACAATCTGCTGTGAATATTGCGTGTCTTGGCCACGCGATCCACACACACTCCAGAAGCTGCTGTGAATATTGCGTGTCTTGGCCAAGAGATACACACACACTCCAGAAGCTGCTGTGAATATTGCGTGTCTTGGCCACAAGATCTGCATACACTGCAGAAGCTGCTGTGAATATTGCGTCTCTTGGTCACGAAATCTGCACACACTCCAGAAGCTGCTGTGAATATTGTGTCTCTTGGTCACAAGATCTGCACACACTCCAGAAGCTTCTGTGAATATTGCGTGTCTTGGCCACACGATCCGCACACACTCCAGAAGCTGCTGTGAATATTGCATGTCTTGGCCAAGAGATCCGCCCACACTCCAGAAGCTGCTAGAATATTGCGTGTCTTGGCAACAAGTCTGCACACACTCCAGAAGCTGCTGTGAATATTGCATCTCTTGGCCACAAGATCTGCACACACTCCCGAAGCTTCTGTGAATATTGTGTGTCTAAACCACGAGATCTGGACACACTCCACAAGCTGCTGTGAATATTGCGGGTCTTGGCCACTAGATCTGCACCCACTCCAGAAGCTGCTGTGAATATTGCGTGTCTTGGCCACGAGATCCGCACACACTCCAGAAGCTGCTGTGAATATTGTGTGTCTTGGCCACAAGATCTGCATACACTCGAGAAGCTGCTGTGAATATTGCGTCTCTTAGCCACAAGATCTGCACACACTCCAGAAGCTGCTGTGAATATTGCGTCTCTTAGCCACGTGATCCATACACACTCCAGAGGCTGCTGTGAGTATTGCGTGTCTTGGACACAAGATCCATACACACTCCAGAAGTTGCTGTGAATATTGCGTCTCTTGGCCACACTCCAGAAGCTTCTGTGAATATTGCGTGTCTTGGCCACGCGATCAACACACACTCCAGAAGCTGCTTTGAATATTGTGTGTCTTGGCCAAGAGATCCGCACACACTCCAGAAGCTGCTGTGACTATTGCGTCTCTTGGCCACGTGATCCGCACACACTACAGAAGCTGCAGTGAATATTGCATGTCTTGGCCATGTGATCCGCACACACTCCAGAAGCTGCTGTGAATATTGCATGTTTTGGCCACGTGATCCACACACACTCCAGAAGCTTCTGTGAATAGTGTGTGTCTTGGCCACAAGTCTGCACACACTCCACAATCTGCTGTGAAAATTGCGTGTCTTGGCCACGCGATCCACACACACTCCAGAAGCTGCTGTGAATATTGCGTGTCTTGGCCAAGAGATACACACACACTCCAGAAGCTGCTGTGAATATTGCGTGTCTTGGCCACAAGATCTGCATACACTGCAGAAGCTGCTGTGAATATTGCGTCTCTTGGTCACGAAATCTGCACACACTCCAGAAGCTGCTGTGAATATTGTGTCTCTTGGTCACAAGATCTGCACACACTCCAGAAGCTTCTGTGAATATTGCGTGTCTTGGCCACACGATCCGCACACACTCCAGAAGCTGCTGTGAATATTGCATGTCTTGGCCAAGAGATCCGCACACACTCCAGAAGCTGCTAGAATATTGCGTGTCTTGGCAACAAGTCTGCACACACTCCAGAAGCTGCTGTGAATATTGCATCTCTTGGCCACAAGATCTGCACACACTCCCGAAGCTTCTGTGAATATTGTGTGTCTAAACCACGAGATCTGGACACACTCCACAAGCTGCTGTGAATATTGCAGGTCTTGGCCACTAGATCTGCACACACTCCAGAAGCTGCTGTGAATATTGCGTGTCTTGGCCACGAGATCCGCACACACTCCAGAAGCTGCTGTGAATATTGTGTGTCTTGGCCACAAGATCTGCATACACTCGAGAAGCTGCTGTGAATATTGCGTCTCTTAGCCACAAGATCTGCACACACTCCAGAAGCTGCTGTGAATATTGCGTCTCTTGGCGACGTGATCCATACACACTCCAGAGGCTGCTGTGAGTATTGCGTGTCTTGGACACAAGATCCATACACACTCCAGAAGTTGCTGTGAATATTGCGTCTCTTGGCCACACTTCAGGAGCTTCTGTGAATATTGCGTGTCTTGGCCACGCGATCAACACACACTCCAGAAGCTGCTTTGAATATTGTGTGTCTTGGCCAAGAGATCCGCACACACTCCAGAAGCTGCTGAGAATATTGCGTGTCTTGGCCACAAGATCTGCATACACTCCAGAAGCTGCTGTGAATATGGTGTGTCTTGGCCACAAGATCTGCATACAGACTCCAGAGGCTGCATTGAATATTGAGTGTCTTGGACACAAGATCCGCACACACTCCAGAAGCTGCTGTGAATATTACATCTCTTGGCCACGTGATCCACACACACTCCAGAAGCTGCTGGGAATATTGCATCTCTTGGCACGTGATCTGCACACACTCCAAACGCTGCAGTGAATATTGCATGCCTTGGCCACGCGATGCACATACACTCCAGAAGCTGCAGTGAATGTTGCATCTCTTGGCCACGTGATCCATACACACTCTAGAGGCTGCTGTGAATATTGCATGTCTTGGACACAAGATCCGCACACACTCCAGAAGCTGCTGTGAATATTGCATGTCTTGGCCACGTGATCCACACACACTCCCGAAGCTGCTGTGAATATTGCGTGTCTTGGCCACAAGTCTGCACACACTCCAGAAGCTGCTGTTAATATTGCGTGTCTTGGCCACGCGATCCACACACACTCCAGAAGCTGCTGTGAATATTGCGTGTCTTGGCCAAGAGATACACACACACCCCAGAAGCTGCTGTGAATATTGCGTGTCTTGGCCACAAGATCTGCATACACTGCAGAGGCTGCTGTGAATATTGCATGTCTTGGCCACGTGATCCACACACACTCCCGAAGCTGCTGTGAATATTGCGTGTCTTGGCCAAGAGATACACACACACTCCAGAAGCTGCTGTGAATATTGCGTGTCTTGGCCAAGAGATACACACACACTCCAGAAGCTGCTGTGAATATTGCGTGTCTTGGCCACAAGATCTGCATACACTGCAGAAGCTGCTGTGAATATTGCGTCTCTTGGTCACGAAATCTGCACACACTCCAGAAGCTGCTGTGAATATTGTGTCTCTTGGTCACAAGATCTGCACACACTCCAGAAGCTTCTGTGAATATTGCGTGTCTTGGCCACACGATCCGCACACACTCCAGAAGCTGCTGTGAATATTGCATGTCTTGGCCAAGAGATCCGCACACACTCCAGAAGTTGCTAGAATATTGCGTGTCTTGCCAACAAGTCTGCACACACTCCAGAAGCTGCTGTGAATATTGCATCTCTTGGCCACAAGATCTGCACACACTCCCGAAGCTTCTGTGAATATTGTGTGTCTAAACCACGAGATCTGAACACACTCCACAAGCTGCTGTCAATATTGCGGGTCTTGGCCACTAGATCTGCACACACTCCAGAAGCTGCTGTGAATATTGCGTGTCTTGGCCACGAGATCCGCACACACTCCAGAAGCTGCTGTGAATATTGTGTGTCTTGGCCACAAGATCTGCATACACTCGAGAAGCTGCTGTGAATATTGCGTCTCTTAGCCACAAGATCTGCACACACTCCAGAAGCTGCTGTGAATATTGCGTCTCTTGGCCACGTGATCCATACACACTCCAGAGGCTGCTGTGAGTATTGCGTGTCTTGGACACAAGATCCATACACACTCCAGAAGTTGCTGTGAATATTGCGTCTCTTGGCCACACTCCAGAAGCTTCTGTGAATATTGCGTGTCTTGGCCACGCGATCAACACACACTCCAGAAGCTGCTTTGAATATTGTGTGTCTTGGCCAAGAGATCCGCACACACTCCAGAAGATGCTGTGAATATTGCGTGTCTTGGCCACAAGATCTGCATACACTCCAGAAGCTGCTGTGAATATGGTGTGTCTTGGCCACAAGATCTGCATACAGACTCCAGAGGCTGCATTGAATATTGAGTGTCTTGGACACAAGATCCGCACACACTCCAGAAGCTGCTGTGAATATTACATCTCTTGGCCACGTGATCCACACACACTCCAGAAGCTGCTGGGAATATTGCATCTCTTGGCACGTGATCTGCACACACTCCAAACGCTGCAGTGAATATTGCATGCCTTGGCCACGTGATGCACATACACTCCAGAAGCTGCTGTGAATGTTGCATCTCTTGGCCACGTGATCCATACACACTCTAGAGGCTGCTGTGAATATTGCATGTCTTGGACACAAGATCCGAACACACTCCAGAAGCTGCTGTGAATATTGCATGTCTTGGCCACGTGATCCACACACACTCCCGAAGCTGCTGTGAATATTGCGTGTCTTGGCCACAAGTCTGCACACACTCCAGAAGCTGCTGTGAATATTGCGTGTCTTGGCCAAGAGATACACACACACTCCAGAAGCTGCTGTGAATATTGCGTGTCTTGGCCACAAGATCTGCATACACTGCAGAGGCTGCTGTGAATATTGCGTCTCTTGGTCACGAGATCTGCACACACTCCAGAAGCTGCTTTGAATATTGCGTCTCTAGGCCACACTCCAGAAGCTGCTGTGAATATTGCATCTCTTGGCCACAAGATCTGCACACACTGCGAAGCTTCTGTGAATATTGTGTGTCTTGGCCACGAGATCTGCCCACACTCCACAAGCTGCTGTGAATATTGCGTGTCTTGGCCACGAGATCCGCACACACTCCAGAAGCTGCTGTGAATATTGCGTGTCTTGTCCAGGAGATCCGCACACACTCCAGAAGCTGCTGTGAATATTGTGTGCCTTGGCCACAAGATCTGCATACACTCAAGAAGCTGCTGTGAATATTGCGTCTCTTAGCCACAAGATCTGCATACACTCGAGAAGCTGCTGTGAATATTGCGTCTCTTAGCCACAAGATCTGCACACACTCCAGAAGCTGCTGTGAATATTGCGTCTCTTGGCCACGTGATCCATACACACTCCAGAGGCTGCTGTGAGTATTGCATGTCTTGGACACAAGATCCATACACACTCCAGAAGTTGCTGTGAATATTGCGTCTCTTGGCCACACTCCAGAAGCTTCTGTGAATATTGCGTGTCTTGGCCACGCGATCAACACACACTCCAGAAGCTGCTTTGAATATTGTGTGTCTTGGCCAAGAGATCCGCACACACTCCAGAAGCTGCTGTGAATATTGCGTGTCTTGGCCACAAGATCTGCATACACTCCAGAAGCTGCTGTGAATATGGTGTGTCTTGGCCACAAGATCTGCATACAGACTCCAGAGGCTGCATTGAATATTGAGTGTCTTTGACACAAGATCCGCACACACTCCAGAAGCTGCTGTGAATATTACATCTCTTGGCCACGTGATCCACACACACTCCAGAAGCTGCTGGGAATATTGCATCTCTTGGCACGTGATCTGCACACACTCCAAACGCTGCAGTGAATATTGCATGCCTTGGCCACGTGATGCACATACACTCCAGAAGCTGCTGTGAATGTTGCATCTCTTGGCCACGTGATCCATACACACTCTAGAGGCTGCTGTGAATATTGCATGTCTTGGACACAAGATCCGAACACACTCCAGAAGCTGCTGTGAATATTGCATGTCTTGGCCACGTGATCCACACACACTCCCGAAGCTGCTGTGAATATTGCGTGTCTTGGCCACAAGTCTGCACACACTCCAGAAGCTGCTGTGAATATTGCGTGTCTTGGCCACGCGATCCACACACACTCCAGAAGCTGCTGTGAATATTGCGTGTCTTGGCCAAGAGATACACACACACTCCAGAAGCTGCTGTGAATATTGCGTGTCTTGGCCACAAGATCTGCATACACTGCAGAGGCTGCTGTGAATATTGCGTCTCTTGGTCACGAGATCTGCACACACTCCAGAAGCTGCTTTGAATATTGCGTCTCTAGGCCACACTCCAGAAGCTGCTGTGAATATTGCATCTCTTGGCCACAAGATCTGCACACACTGCGAATCTTCGGTGAATATTGTGTGTCTTGGCCACGAGATCTGCCCACACTCCACAAGCTGCTGTGAATATTGCGTGTCTTGGCCACGAGATCCGCACACACTCCAGAAGCTGCTGTGAATATTGCGTGTCTTGTCCACGAGATCCGCACACACTCCAGAAGCTGCTGTGAATATTGTGTGCCTTGGCCACAAGATCTGCATACACTCAAGAAGCTGCTGTGAATATTGCGTCTCTTAGCCACAAGATCTGCACACACTCCAGAAGCTGCTGTGAATATTGCGTCTCTTAGCCACAAGATCTGCACACACTCCAGAAGCTGCTGTGAATATTGCATCTCTTGGCCACGTGATCCATACACACTCCAGAGGCTGCTGTGAATATTGCGTGTCTTGGACACAAGATCCGCACACACTCCAGAAGCTGCTTTGAATATTGCGTCTCTTGGCCACACTCCAGAAGCTGCTGTGAATATTGCATGTCTTGGTCACGAGATCCGCACACACTCCAGAAGCTGCTGTGAATATTGCGTGTCTTGGCCACGAGATCCGCACACACTCGAGAAGCTGGTGTGAATATTGCGTCTCTTAGCCACAAGATCCGCACACACTCCAGAAGCTGCTTTGAATATTGCGTCTCTTGGCCACACTCCAGAAGCTGCTGTGAATATTGCATGTCTTGGCCACGAGATCCGCACACACACTCCAGAAGCTGCTGTGAATATTGCATGTCTTGGCCACGTGATCCACACACACTCCAGAAGCTGCTGTGAATATTGCGTGTCTTGGCCACAAGTCTGCACACACTCCAGAAGCTGCTGTGAATATTGCGTCTCTTGGCCAAGAGAACTGTACACATTCCAGAAGCTGCTGTGAATATTGTGTCTCTTGGCCACAAGATCTGCAGACTACAGAAGCTGCTGTGAATATTGCGTCTCTTGGCCACGTGATCCATACACACTCCAGAGGCTACTGTGAATATTGCGTGTCTTGGACACAAGATCCGCACACACTCCAGAAGCTGCTGTGAATATTGCGTCTCTTGGCCACACTCCCGAAGCTTCTGTGAATAGTGTGTGTCTTGGCCACAAGATCTGCACACACTCCACAAGCTGCTGTGAATATTGCGTGTCTTGGCCAAGAGATACACACACACTCCAGAAGCTGCTGTGAATGTTGCGTGTCTTGGCCACAAGATCTGCATACACTGCAGAGGCTGCTGTGAATATTGCGTCTCTTGGTCACGAGATCTGCACACACTCCAGAAGCTGCTGTGAATATTGTGTCTCTTGGCCACAAGATCTGCACACACTCCAGAAGCTTCTGTGAATATTGCGTGACTTGGCCACACGATCCGCACACACTCCAGAAGCTGCTGTGAATATTGCATGTCTTGGCCAAGAGAACCGCACACACTCCAGAAGCTGCTAGAATATTGCGTGTCTTGGCAACAGGTCTGCACACACTCCAGAAGCTGCTGTGAATATTGCATCTCTTGGCCACAAGATCTGCACACACTCCAGAAGCTTCTGTGAATATTGTGTGTCTTGGCCACGAGATCTGGAGACACTCCACAAGCTGCTGTGAATATTGTGGGTCTTGACCACTAGATCTGTACACAATCCAGAAGCTGCTGTGAATATTGCGTGTCTTGGCCACGGGATCCCCACACACTCCAGAAGCTGCTGTGAATATTGTGTGTCTTGGCCACATGATCTGCATACGCTCGAGAAGCTGCTGTGAATATTGCGTCTCTTAGCCACAAGATCTGCACACACTCCAGAAGCTGCTGTGAATATTGCGTCTCTTGGCCACGTGATCCATACACACTCCAGAGGCTGCTGTGAGTATTGCGTGTCTTGGACACAAGATCCATACACACTCCAGAAGCTGCTTTGAATATTGCGTCTCTAGGCCACACTCCAGAAGCTGCTGTGAATATTGCATCTCTTGGCCACAAGATCTGCACACACTCCAGAAGCTTCTGTGAATATTGTGTGTCTTGGCCACGAGATCTGCACACACTCCACAAGCTGCTGTGAATATTGCGTGTCTTGGCCACGAGATCCGCACACACTCCAGAAGCTGCTGTGAATATTGCGTGTCTTGTCCACGAGATCCGCACACACTCCAGAAGCTGCTGTGAATATTGTGTGCCTTGGCCACAAGATCTGCATACACTCAAGAAGCTGCTGTGAATATTGTGTCTCTTAGCCACAAGATCTGCACACACTCCAGAAGCTGCTGTGAATATTGCGTCTCTTAGCCACAAGATCTGCACACACTCCAGAAGCTGCTGTGAATATTGCATCTCTTGGCCACGTGATTCATACACACTCCAGAGGCTGCTGTGAATATTGCGTGTCTTGGACACAAGATCCGCACACACTCCAGAAGCTGCTTTGAATATTGCGTCTCTTGGCCACACTCCAGAAGCTGCTGTGAATATTGCATGTCTTGGTCACGAGATCCGCACACACTCCAGAAGCTGCTGTGAATATTGCGTGTCTTGGCCACGAGATCCGCACACACTCGAGAAGCTGCTGTGAATATTGCGTCTCTTAGCCACAAGATCCGCACACACTCCAGAAGCTGCTTTGAATATTGCGTCTCTTGGCCACACTCCAGAAGCTGCTGTGAATATTGCATGTCTTGGCCACGAGATCCGCACACACTCCAGAAGCTGCTGTGAATATTGCATGTCTTGGCCACGTGATCCACACACACTCCAGAAGCTGCTGTGAATATTGCGTGTCTTGGCCACAAGTCTGCACACACTCCAGAAGCTGCTGTGAATATTGCGTCTCTTGGCCAAGAGAACTGCACACATTCCAGAAGCTGCTGTGAATATTGTGTCTCTTGGCCACAAGATCTGCAGACTCCAGAAGCTGCTGTGAATATTGCGCCTCTTGGCCACGTGATCCATACACACTCGAGAGGCTGCTGTGAATATTGCGTCTCTTGGCCACGTGATCCATACACAATCCAGCAGCTGCTGTGAATATTATGGGCCTCATTACATGGATGGCGGTGAACCATGGCGCTATTAGCGCCATGGTTCATGCCGGTAAAATGCCGGCACCACCATGGCGGAAAGGGGAATTACCGCCCCATTCCAAGGTTGGCGGGGCGGTAATTCCCCCTTCCACCATTGCCCTTCCGCATTCCCATTTTTGGCCCATAGGGCTCAATGGGAATGGGGAAGGCGCTAATTACGGTACCGCAAATTGCGGTACCGTAATTAGCTCCCTGGGTCCCTTTGCGGGTTGGTTTTTAACGCCTGCAGAAAGCAGGCGTTAAATCCCCCAACCCGCAAAGGGACCTCGTAGTAAGGCGGTAAGGATTTACTGGTACCAGTATTTTACCGGTACCGGTAAATCCTTACCACCATCCGTGTAATGAGACCCTGGCCCTCATTACGACCCTTGCGGAAATCAACCGACCGGACCGCCATAGCGTAAATAGCGTTTCCGCCATTACACGATGGAGCAAAGTGCGGCTCATTCCGACCCATCGGGCACGAGCACCACGCCATGGCGGAAGTGCAAAGTCCGCGATGGCGGAAATGACCCCAAAACGGCTCACACCGCCGCCGTACGGCGCCCTAGGTGCAATACCGCCACCCATCTCAGCGGACACCGCAGTGAGCGCCAACCGGAAAGTACGGTGACCGTAAATATACGGAAACGGAAGTAAAAGCATGGTCCCGGAACGGGAAACATCCCGCCGTACACCTATAAAACCACAAATTCCACACAACCATAAAAAATACTACCCTGAGACACATCCCAACCCGTCATCCACCCTAGTGAAACCAAGAAAAATGGGAAAAGTAGCGAAGAAAGCGTGCGACCGCAAGCGGCAGGTCCACTTCTCCCGTGAGGAACTCACCGTGCTCACGGAGACCCTCCAGGAGAATGCTGCCGCCGTCTTCTCCACGCAAATGACCAAGACGGCACTTGCGAACAAGAAGGCCATATGGGCCCTGGTGGCACAGCGGGTAAGTGCGGTGGGGACCGCACCCCGCAACCCACAGCAATGCAGAAAGCGATGGGACGACCTGCGGATACGCGTCCGTAGCATACTTTCTGCCAACCGCAACATTGCCACAGCTACCGGGGGAGGATCGGAATCACCCATCAAGTTGACCCCCTGGGAAGAAATATGTGCCTCCACCATTGGAATGGAGAGCATAGAGGGAGTCGGAGGGATGGAGAAAGGAGTGCAGACATCAGAAGATTCAGGTAGGTGGCCCAAATAAAACAATGCCAAAACCACAACGTCCAATCATGTGAAGTACCACGTGCCCACATAGTGCAACAGGAACACATGTCCAGGAGAACGTCCACATACATAGGCCTGATAGCACACTTTAAAACTCACATCAAATACATAAATAATTAAAAATCCTAAAAACACCCTCTACACGTGCAGCAGGCACACCCTAACTGCAGGCTGCCAAACAACTGCACCCACACTCCACACACAAATGAAACCACCTCCAAGGCCCCGACCCAAATCACCCTCAGGTACCACCCCAATGCATGTGATACATTGCCATTCCAATTCCCACAGACCCATTAATAACGCTCGCCCTCCTTTACTCCACCACAGGGTCCGATCCAAACGACGAGCACCAGGACACCCCTACCAGCACACCTGCAAAGAGGGCCAAGACCAACGGCCAAAGACCCTCCACCTCAGCTGCACGGATCAAGACACGGCAGCAGCACAAATCAAGTGGCAGCACACAGGAGGGGACCTCAACAGGCACCCCAGCAGCCAGCATGCCCACAACACCACCACCACAGGTCCCCCCAATGGATGCCACAGTAGGCACTGCTTCTGGTGGCAGCAGCACCATAGGTGATACTGCATTAATGGCAGCATGCTCCGACACAGAAAACGGGGATGTCGAAGTTAGATCCATCCATGACCTGTCTCAATCCCCCTGTCTGTTCCATCCCGTACACCATGAGGATACCACGCAGGGGTACCCACAAGACGACGACTGGCCATCCCCCACAAGCCCTGTGGCAAGGCAACATGAGGTGACCAGCCCCTCTGTGACACCACCGCAAATGGCCATGGCCCAGCAGAGGCAACAGTCCCTCGACCAGGTAATCGTGCAACAGCAGCAACTGGCCACGCTCCTCAAGGACCATGCCGATGAATGTGGGGGCACTAAGGCAGACATAGAAACATCAACTGAGACACTTAGGGCAGAAATGGAGAGAAGTACAGAGACACTAAGGGCACAAATGGAGAGTACCACCGAGAGCCTGAGAGTACAAATGGAGAGAAGCACCGAGAGCCTGAGAGTACAAATGGAGAGAAGCACCGAGAGCCTGAGGGGGGAACTGCATGCGACGTCCAAAGACGTATGTGCCGAACTAGCCGCAGTGCGCCGTGTGCTCACTGAGCTCTCACAAACCCTTAGGGACATGCATGGACGTGAGCAGGCAGAGACATCATCCGTTGCAAGTTCCGTCCAGGGCAGCCCCCAACGTAGATCTGGGAGGAACCTGCGCTCCACAGGCAGGGGTGCCCCTGATACCCGCAGAGGGGGCCTGCAATAGCGTCTGCCCACTGACAATGAGCATCTATGGACACTGGTGTTCGGGGGGGAGGTAGGAGGGTGGAGGGGGTGTGTTGGGCTCACTTGGGTGGCGGGTCGATAGGGTGTTTAACATGATATCACATATGCCATAAACAATGCACGATCATGCAATGAGATGTGTGGACATTGATCTTTGTGTACGAGGCCATTATAGGCGTACAGTCCATATTGTGCATGTTCCAGACACACACAGTGCCACGAGTCCCGTGTCCATGTATCAGCCACCAGGCGTGAGTGCTAGAAGCATGCATCTATGAGATGCTGACAAATGTCACGGCCCTCCTGTGCCTCGCAGACTCCTTGAGGTGCTGCCACATCCCCACCCTCATCATGACCATCTTCAGGTGCTTGCAGTTCTGCGTCAGGGGGCATGGGCACATTTCTACGTACGCACATGTTGTGTAGCATGACACATGCCATGACCATCTTTGCAACCTTCACATGGCGGTACAGGAGTGCCCCGCCAGACCTGCTGAGGCAGCGGAAACGAGTCTTCGGTAGGCCGAATGCCTGTTCTATGACTACACGGGTACGTGAGTGGGCATGGTTGTAGTCCTCCTCATGCTGGTCCCGTGGGTTCCGGACTGGTGTGAGGAGCCATCTCTTCAGTGGATACCCGGCATCACCTGTATGTGGACAAGTAAGGAATTTTGAGGAATGCCATTGCTACGTACGCACCCCCCCCCTTCCTGCCAGGTCATTGCCGCATCACATACCCCACATCATCATGCATGAAATGAGACTCACCGAGTAGCCAGGATCTGTTCCCTGCGTGTCGCTCCATGTAGCGTGGTATAGTAGAGTTCCTCAAGACCATAGAATCATGGGTTGATCCAGGAAATCGGGCACAACAATGTGTAATGATCCTGTTGGAGTCACACACCATTTGTACATTCAGAGAATGAAATTGTTTTCGGTTGCGGTACTGGGCCTCCATGGCATGTGGGACGACCAATTCCACATGGGTGCAGTCGATGGCACCAATGCAACCCGGTATGCCGGCAAGTGCATGGAATCCCACTTTTGTGTTGGTAATTTCCTGCTCCGAGCGTGGTAGAGAGATGTAGTCGTCTGCGTGCTTCAGGAGGGCATCGAGCACTTGCAATAGTGTCCGTGAGAACAGTGGCTGTGATATGCCATGCAACTGTCCGACTGTGTGCTGGTAGGTGCCTGTGGCCAGGAAGTGGAGTACAGACACCACCTTCAGTAGGGGTGGGATGGCGGTTGGGCTATCTATCATGCTGACAAGGTCAGCCTGTGTCATGTCCACAATGGCGGTTATGGTGTCCCGGTCCAAACGGTAGAGGGTGTGGATCTGCTCATCAGTGAGGTTGAACGGATGTGCTCGGAGGCGTGGGATTGCGGGCTGCCTGCGTGGTGGTAGTGGCTGTGCTGGCGGCCCTTGCTGGCCCTGCCTTGCCCTCCTCCTCCTCCTGCGTCTCCGCCGTGCGGCCGGTTGTAGTTGGTGTTCGTCTTCTTCTTGAAGTTGGAGTACTTGCAGTGCTATCAGGTCCCCCAGGGCCAACATAGCTAGTCCTGCCGGTAGCATTTCGGAGTGGGTGTGGTTGTGGGAGGAGGCTGGGTGTGCAATTTATGTGTTTTCAGGCTGTATGGCCTCCACCTATGGTGATTCATTCCACCTGTGCAAGCTGCACTCCCCTTTGGGCGAGCACGTCCCGCACACAACGCTGCAATTCGACGAATGGCATCTTGCTATTGCAATCATGTATTTGTACCCGATGGCAGTGTAACATTGGTTGATATGTTCATTCGGCTATGGTCCCATGGTTTCACATACTATCTTTGCAGTCGCGAACAGACTTGTGAAGGGTCAGTGGAACGTAGTACTCGAGTAACGCTGGACCCTCATGCAACACTGTACCGAGCTTCACCGACGGGCAGGGCGTCCCATTTGTGAGTGAAGGCAGTTGCCGTTTTCACACACAGCCGCACTAGATGGATTAATTTGTGATTTCAAGCGGCCACAGTTGCCTTTTCGACGTGATGTTGCAAATGAGGAATTCGAAGGGCGGCGCTTTCGGTTTTCAGCTGGCGGCGAGGAGATGCCCACAGGTCTGACTGCAAATATAACGTTCTATTGTTCAATGTCCTTGGGACAGGGGCCATGGCGAGGATGCAATGATTGATATGAATAGTTTGGGATGCGCAATAGCGACGTGGGCGATGAGGCCGGACGTTCCCAAATACATGTTACTTCAGAACACTGGAATTACGGGCTGGGGCACAGTGGATTTTGCAGGCTGCATAACGCACAGACTCAATGGAAATTTCACATGTTATGTGAGTATGGAGACAGGCGTTTTCATTACGGGATGAGGGAATGATGTATGGATGCATGGACAGATGATTTGATACAGAGTTTGCCATGTACAGGGCTTCTTGGAATCTATCCGCCTCCCCTGCGCTATGTGATGCAGGGCTGCCATAGTGGGACCATCGTCTATCTGGCCTTGTTGAGCCCTCCCTGTCTCGACGCGCCTTCAGACACTTGTGTCTATGCACGTTACCAATCCCATCAGATGGATTCTGTTTTAACAGACGCATGCACAGGTACACTCGTTTGTGATAGTGTTTTCACCTCGATATAGATAGTTATGATTCGCAAGTGGTTTTTGGGTGGTGATGATCCTTTGGAGTGGGCTAGCATGCATATGGCTGTGGATTTGGTGTGATCATTGAAGTGAGTGATTCAAATGTAGTTCTGATGGCCATACTATTCTTTTTCATTTCATTTGGTTGACAGGTATCTCCTCCCCTTTTGCCACTGCCATCTGTATGCCACTCCTGCAGATGGATTTTACTCCCGACACCTGCTGCTTCGTGTTAATCAGTGGAGCAGCATTACGATCTTATGGGACGATCGCCAATGGGCCACATGCCCTTACGCAGTACTAGTGGCTAGGAGCAACATTTCGGCCTTTCAGCTGGACTAGTGCCTCCCTATTGGGACGGCCCTGCGGTTCTAGGCGCTTCCATGTTGCCTTTTCGTACGGGAATGTAGCCCCTGTGTACCATGAAGGAACAGGGCGTCACACAAGAAGTAGCTGGTCATTTATTGCGGATGCAGCCCACAATAATGAAATATATTTTGGAGTTCATGGCCTAATGGCTGTATGGGCTTGGAGAATTTGTTGTGCATTAAATTTCTATTCTGATATGAACCGTGTAGCGTTCTTCTTTGCAAGTGATGTGGCATATTACTATTTGGGGAGCGATGTATTGTGAGGAGATCTGCATTGGGTTCCAGCTTCGGGGTATAGTTGCGTGGTACTGTGCTGGGCGCGTTTGCCTACGAAGCCCAGTGAGGTCAGGGATGAGGGCTGCCATTATGACTGTTTTGATGATGTCATGCTCAGGGGCGGGGGATTAGCTTTTGTGTAACAGATGCCGGTCAGCCAGTTGGATAGGTGGTATGATGTGATTATCGGAATATTGCTGGTCACAGGTGCCTGTGTTTGCGTGCGTTTCTTGGTGGGAGACTGAGGTCATGTCCATTTGTATGGCTTCTGTATTCGTGCCATCTGTGCCCTGCAGCTCCCATTGGGCCCTCTTGAGATTCATTTGTTCGTTGGCAGGCATGGATGACTAGTACATTTCACTGGTTGCATTGTGTGACTTTATTGCACCTACGGGGGGTTGTACAATGTGGCCAGGGAGCGGTGTACAAGCACTCAGTAGGGCCGTTTATGGTTGGTTCGCGATGCCGTACTTCTCACCATGGCGGAATGGTACTTTCCGCCGTGCTTGATGGCGTTAGGTGCATGTCCGCTAGGGTCGGAATTCGCGTACCGTTGCGCCATGGTGCTAATTACGGTTTGGCATGGCGCGCGCGCGCGTACTTGGTGCAGTTAGCGTTGGCGTTCACTACGGTGTCGCTAATGGCATCGTACTTTGCGGTGACGGGTCATAATCGCACCGAGCGCTATTCGATGGCGGTATTGCATTTCCGCCATCGTTTTTCGATTTCCGCCAGGGTCGTAATGAGGCCCACTGTCTCTTGGCCACGTGATCCGCACACACTCCAGAAGCTGCTGTGAATATTGCGTCTCTTGGCCACAAGATCAGCACACACTCCAGAAGCTGCTGTAAATATTGCGTCTCTTTGCCACAAGATCTGAACACACTCCAGAAGCTGTTGTAAATATTGCGCCTCTTTGCCACAAGATCTGAACACACTCCAGAAGCTGCTGTGAATATTGCATGTCTTTGCCACAAGATCTGCACACACTCCAGAAGCTGCTGTGAATATTACATCTCTTGGCCACTTATTCCGCATGCACTCCAGAAGCTGCTGTGAATATTACATCTCTGGGCCACGTGATCCACACACAGTCCAGAAGCTGCTGTGAATATTGCATGTCTTGGCCACAAGATCTGCACACAGTCCAGAAGCTGCTGTGAATATTACGTCTCTTTGCCATGCGATCCGCACACGCTCCCGAAGCTGCAGTGAATATTGTGTGTCTTGGCCACTTGATCTGCACACACTCCAGAAGCTGCTGTGAATATTACATCTCTTGGCCACTTATTCCGCATGCACTCCAGAAGCTGCTGTGAATATTACATCTCTTGGCCACGTGATCCACACACACTCCAGAAGCTGCTGGGAATATTGCATCTCTTGGCACGTGATCCGCACACACTCCAAATGCTGCAGTGAATATTGCATGCCTTGGCCACATGATGCGCATACACTACAGAAGCTGCTGCGAATATTACATCTCTTGGCCACGTGATCTGCACACACTCCAGAAGCTGCTGTGACTATTGCGTCTCTTGGCCACGTGATCCGCACACACTACAGAAGCTGCAGTGAATATTGCATGTCTTGGCCATGTGATCCGCACACACTCCAGAAGCTGCTGTGAATATTGCATGTCTTGGCCACGTGATCCACACACACTCCAGAAGCTTCTGTGAATAGTGTGTGTCTTGGCCACAAGTCTGCACACACTCCACAATCTGCTGTGAATATTGCGTGTCTTGGCCACGCGATCCACACACACTCCAGAAGCTGCTGTGAATATTGCGTGTCTTGGCCAAGAGATACACACACACTCCAGAAGCTGCTGTGAATATTGCGTGTCTTGGCCACAAGATCTGCATACACTGCAGAAGCTGCTGTGAATATTGCGTCTCTTGGTCACGAAATCTGCACACACTCCAGAAGCTGCTGTGAATATTGTGTCTCTTGGTCACAAGATCTGCACACACTCCAGAAGCTTCTGTGAATATTGCGTGTCTTGGCCACACGATCCGCACACACTCCAGAAGCTGCTGTGAATATTGCATGTCTTGGCCAAGAGATCCGCACACACTCCAGAAGCTGCTAGAATATTGCGTGTCTTGGCAACAAGTCTGCACACACTCCAGAAGCTGCTGTGAATATTGCATCTCTTGGCCACAAGATCTGCACACACTCCCGAAGCTTCTGTGAATATTGTGTGTCTAAACCACGAGATCTGGACACACTCCACAAGCTGCTGTGAATATTGCGGGTCTTGGCCACTAGATCTGCACACACTCCAGAAGCTGCTGTGAATATTGCGTGTCTTGGCCACGAGATCCGCACACACTCCAGAAGCTGCTGTGAATATTGTGTGTCTTGGCCACAAGATCTGCATACACTCGAGAAGCTGCTGTGAATATTGCGTCTCTTAGCCACAAGATCTGCACACACTCCAGAAGCTGCTGTGAATATTGCGTCTCTTGGCCACGTGATCCATACACACTCCAGAGGCTGCTGTGAGTATTGCGTGTCTTGGACACAAGATCCATACACACTCCAGAAGTTGCTGTGAATATTGCGTCTCTTGGCCACACTCCAGAAGCTTCTGTGAATATTGCGTGTCTTGGCCACGCGATCAACACACACTCCAGAAGCTGCTTTGAATATTGTGTGTCTTGGCCAAGAGATCCGCACACACTCCAGAAGCTGCTGTGACTATTGCGTCTCTTGGCCACGTGATCCGCACACACTACAGAAGCTGCAGTGAATATTGCATGTCTTGGCCATGTGATCCGCACACACTCCAGAAGCTGCTGTGAATATTGCATGTCTTGGCCACGTGATCCACACACACTCCAGAAGCTTCTGTGAATAGTGTGTGTCTTGGCCACAAGTCTGCACACACTCCACAATCTGCTGTGAATATTGCGTGTCTTGGCCACGCGATCCACACACACTCCAGAAGCTGCTGTGAATATTGCGTGTCTTGGCCAAGAGATACACACACACTCCAGAAGCTGCTGTGAATATTGCGTGTCTTGGCCACAAGATCTGCATACACTGCAGAAGCTGCTGTGAATATTGCGTCTCTTGGTCACGAAATCTGCACACACTCCAGAAGCTGCTGTGAATATTGTGTCTCTTGGTCACAAGATCTGCACACACTCCAGAAGCTTCTGTGAATATTGCGTGTCTTGGCCACACGATCCGCACACACTCCAGAAGCTGCTGTGAATATTGCATGTCTTGGCCAAGAGATCCGCACACACTCCAGAAGTTGCTAGAATATTGCGTGTCTTGCCAACAAGTCTGCACACACTCCAGAAGCTGCTGTGAATATTGCATCTCTTGGCCACAAGATCTGCACACACTCCCGAAGCTTCTGTGAATATTGTGTGTCTAAACCACGAGATCTGGACACACTCCACAAGCTGCTGTCAATATTGCGGGTCTTGGCCACTAGATCTGCACACACTCCAGAAGCTGCTGTGAATATTGCGTGTCTTGGCCACGAGATCCGCACACACTCCAGAAGCTGCTGTGAATATTGTGTGTCTTGGCCACAAGATCTGCATACACTCGAGAAGCTGCTGTGAATATTGCGTCTCTTAGCCACAAGATCTGCACACACTCCAGAAGCTGCTGTGAATATTGCGTCTCTTGGCCACGTGATCCATACACACTCCAGAGGCTGCTGTGAGTATTGCGTGTCTTGGACACAAGATCCATACACACTCCAGAAGTTGCTGTGAATATTGCGTCTCTTGGCCACACTCCAGAAGCTTCTGTGAATATTGCGTGTCTTGGCCACGCGATCAACACACACTCCAGAAGCTGCTTTGAATATTGTGTGTCTTGGCCAAGAGATCCGCACACACTCCAGAAGATGCTGTGAATATTGCGTGTCTTGGCCACAAGATCTGCATACACTCCAGAAGCTGCTGTGAATATGGTGTGTCTTGGCCACAAGATCTGCATACAGACTCCAGAGGCTGCATTGAATATTGAGTGTCTTGGACACAAGATCCGCACACACTCCAGAAGCTGCTGTGAATATTACATCTCTTGGCCACGTGATCCACACACACTCCAGAAGCTGCTGGGAATATTGCATCTCTTGGCACGTGATCTGCACACACTCCAAACGCTGCAGTGAATATTGCATGCCTTGGCCTCGTGATGCACATACACTCCAGAAGCTGCTGTGAATGTTGCATCTCTTGGCCACGTGATCCATACACACTCTAGAGGCTGCTGTGAATATTGCATGTCTTGGACACAAGATCCGAACACACTCCAGAAGCTGCTGTGAATATTGCATGTCTTGGCCACGTGATCCACACACACTCCCGAAGCTGCTGTGAATATTGCGTGTCTTGGCCACAAGTCTGCACACACTCCAGAAGCTGCTGTGAATATTGCGTGTCTTGGCCAAGAGATACACACACACTCCAGAAGCTGCTGTGAATATTGCGTGTCTTGGCCACAAGATCTGCATACACTGCAGAGGCTGCTGTGAATATTGCGTCTCTTGGTCACGAGATCTGCACACACTCCAGAAGCTGCTTTGAATATTGCGTCTCTAGGCCACACTCCAGAAGCTGCTGTGAATATTGCATCTCTTGGCCACAAGATCTGCACACACTGCGAAGCTTCTGTGAATATTGTGTGTCTTGGCCACGAGATCTGCCCACACTCCACAAGCTGCTGTGAATATTGCGTGTCTTGGCCACGAGATCCGCACACACTCCAGAAGCTGCTGTGAATATTGCGTGTCTTGTCCAGGAGATCCGCACACACTCCAGAAGCTGCTGTGAATATTGTGTGCCTTGGCCACAAGATCTGCATACACTCAAGAAGCTGCTGTGAATATTGCGTCTCTTAGCCACAAGATCTGCATACACTCGAGAAGCTGCTGTGAATATTGCGTCTCTTAGCCACAAGATCTGCACACACTCCAGAAGCTGCTGTGAATATTGCGTCTCTTGGCCACGTGATCCATACACACTCCAGAGGCTGCTGTGAGTATTGCATGTCTTGGACACAAGATCCATACACACTCCAGAAGTTGCTGTGAATATTGCGTCTCTTGGCCACACTCCAGAAGCTTCTGTGAATATTGCGTGTCTTGGCCACGCGATCAACACACACTCCAGAAGCTGCTTTGAATATTGTGTGTCTTGGCCAAGAGATCCGCACACACTCCAGAAGCTGCTGTGAATATTGCGTGTCTTGGCCACAAGATCTGCATACACTCCAGAAGCTGCTGTGAATATGGTGTGTCTTGGCCACAAGATCTGCATACAGACTCCAGAGGCTGCATTGAATATTGAGTGTCTTTGACACAAGATCCGCACACACTCCAGAAGCTGCTGTGAATATTACATCTCTTGGCCACGTGATCCACACACACTCCAGAAGCTGCTGGGAATATTGCATCTCTTGGCACGTGATCTGCACACACTCCAAACGCTGCAGTGAATATTGCATGCCTTGGCCACGTGATGCACATACACTCCAGAAGCTGCTGTGAATGTTGCATCTCTTGGCCACGTGATCCATACACACTCTAGAGGCTGCTGTGAATATTGCATGTCTTGGACTCAAGATCCGAACACACTCCAGAAGCTGCTGTGAATATTGCATGTCTTGGCCACGTGATCCACACACACTCCCGAAGCTGCTGTGAATATTGCGTGTCTTGGCCACAAGTCTGCACACACTCCAGAAGCTGCTGTGAATATTGCGTGTCTTGGCCACGCGATCCACACACACTCCAGAAGCTGCTGTGAATATTGCGTGTCTTGGCCAAGAGATACACACACACTCCAGAAGCTGCTGTGAATATTGCGTGTCTTGGCCACAAGATCTGCATACACTGCAGAGGCTGCTGTGAATATTGCGTCTCTTGGTCACGAGATCTGCACACACTCCAGAAGCTGCTTTGAATATTGCGTCTCTAGGCCACACTCCAGAAGCTGCTGTGAATATTGCATCTCTTGGCCACAAGATCTGCACACACTGCGAATCTTCTGTGAATATTGTGTGTCTTGGCCACGAGATCTGCCCACACTCCACAAGCTGCTGTGAATATTGCGTGTCTTGGCAACGAGATCCGCACACACTCCAGAAGCTGCTGTGAATATTGCGTGTCTTGTCCACGAGATCCGCACACACTCCAGAAGCTGCTGTGAATATTGTGTGCCTTGGCCACAAGATCTGCATACACTCAAGAAGCTGCTGTGAATATTGCGTCTCTTAGCCACAAGATCTGCACACACTCCAGAAGCTGCTGTGAATATTGCGTCTCTTAGCCACAAGATCTGCACACACTCCAGAAGCTGCTGTGAATATTGCATCTCTTGGCCACGTGATCCATACAC
Organism: Ambystoma mexicanum; assembly: GCF_040938575.1. Lineage (NCBI taxonomy): Eukaryota > Metazoa > Chordata > Amphibia > Caudata > Ambystomatidae > Ambystoma > Ambystoma mexicanum. Next base: position 12,730,140 of record NC_090940.1, read on the forward strand.
ACTCCAGAGGCTGCTGTGAATATTGCGTGTCTTGGACACAAGATCCGCACACACTCCAGAAGCTGCTTTGAATATTGCGTCTCTTGGCCACACTCCAGAAGCTGCTGTGAATATTGCATGTCTTGGTCACGAGATCCGCACACACTCCAGAAGCTGCTGTGAATATTGCGTGTCTTGGCCACGAGATCCGCACACACTCGAGAAGCTGGTGTGAATATTGCGTCTCTTAGCCACAAGATCCACACACACTCCAGAAGCTGCTTTGAATATTGCGTCTCTTGGCCACACTCCAGAAGCTGCTGTGAATATTGCATGTCTTGGCCACGAGATCCGCACACACTCCAGAAGCTGCTGTGAATATTGCATGTCTTGGCCACGTGATCCACACACACTCCAGAAGCTGCTGTGAATATTGCGTGTCTTGGCCACAAGTCTGCACACACTCCAGAAGCTGCTGTGAATATTGCGTCTCTTGGCCAAGAGAACTGTACACATTCCAGAAGCTGCTGTGAATATTGTGTCTCTTGGCCACAAGATCTGCAGACTACAGAAGCTGCTGTGAATATTGCGTCTCTTGGCCACGTGATCCATACACACTCCAGAGGCTACTGTGAATATTGCGTGTCTTGGACACAAGATCCGCACACACTCCAGAAGCTGCTGTGAATATTGCGTCTCTTGGCCACACTCCCGAAGCTTCTGTGAATAGTGTGTGTCTTGGCCACAAGATCTGCACACACTCCACAAGCTGCTGTGAATATTGCGTGTCTTGGCCAAGAGATACACACACACTCCAGAAGCTGCTGTGAATGTTGCGTGTCTTGGCCACAAGATCTGCATACACTGCAGAGGCTGCTGTGAATATTGCGTCTCTTGGTCACGAGATCTGCACACACTCCAGAAGCTGCTGTGAATATTGTGTCTCTTGGCCACAAGATCTGCACACACTCCAGAAGCTTCTGTGAATATTGCGTGACTTGGCCACACGATCCGCACACACTCCAGAAGCTGCTGTGAATATTGCATGTCTTGGCCAAGAGAACCGCACACACTCCAGAAGCTGCTAGAATATTGCGTGTCTTGGCAACAGGTCTGCACACACTCCAGAAGCTGCTGTGAATATTGCATCTCTTGGCCACAAGATCTGCACACACTCCAGAAGCTTCTGTGAATATTGTGTGTCTTGGCCACGAGATCTGGACACACTCCACAAGCTGCTGTGAATATTGTGGGTCTTGACCACTAGATCTGTACACAATCCAGAAGCTGCTGTGAATATTGCGTGTCTTGGCCACGGGATCCCCACACACTCCAGAAGCTGCTGTGAATATTGTGTGTCTTGGCCACATGATCTGCATACACTCGAGAAGCTGCTGTGAATATTGCGTCTCTTAGCCACAAGATCTGCACACACTCCAGAAGCTGCTGTGAATATTGCGTCTCTTGGCCACGTGATCCATACACACTCCAGAGGCTGCTGTGAGTATTGCGTGTCTTGGACACAAGATCCATACACACTCCAGAAGCTGCTTTGAATATTGCGTCTCTAGGCCACACTCCAGAAGCTGCTGTGAATATTGCATCTCTTGGCCACAAGATCTGCACACACTCCAGAAGCTTCTGTGAATATTGTGTGTCTTGGCCACGAGATCTTCACACACTCCACAAGCTGCTGTGAATATTGCGTGTCTTGGCCACGAGATCCGCACACACTCCAGAAGCTGCTGTGAATATTGCGTGTCTTGTCCACGAGATCCGCACACACTCCAGAAGCTGCTGTGAATATTGTGTGCCTTGGCCACAAGATCTGCATACACTCAAGAAGCTGCTGTGAATATTGTGTCTCTTAGCCACAAGATCTGCACACACTCCAGAAGCTGCTGTGAATATTGCGTCTCTTAGCCACAAGATCTGCACACACTCCAGAAGCTGCTGTGAATATTGCATCTCTTGGCCACGTGATTCATACACACTCCAGAGGCTGCTGTGAATATTGCGTGTCTTGGACACAAGATCCGCACACACTCCAGAAGCTGCTTTGAATATTGCGTCTCTTGGCCACACTCCAGAAGCTGCTGTGAATATTGCATGTCTTGGTCACGAGATCCGCACACACTCCAGAAGCTGCTGTGAATATTGCGTGTCTTGGCGACGAGATCCGCACACACTCGAGAAGCTGCTGTGAATATTGCGTCTCTTAGCCACAAGATCCGCACACACTCCAGAAGCTGCTTTGAATATTGCGTCTCTTGGCCACACTCCAGAAGCTGCTGTGAATATTGCATGTCTTGGCCACGAGATCCGCACACACTCCAGAAGCTGCTGTGAATATTGCATGTCTTGGCCACGTGATCCACACACACTCCAGAAGCTGCTGTGAATATTGCGTGTCTTGGCCACAAGTCTGCACACACTCCAGAAGCTGCTGTGAATATTGCGTCTCTTGGCCAAGAGAACTGCACACATTCCAGAAGCTGCTGTGAATATTGTGTCTCTTGGCCACAAGATCTGCAGACTCCAGAAGCTTCTGTGAATATTGCGCCTCTTGGCCACGTGATCCATACACACTCGAGAGGCTGCTGTGAATATTGCGTCTCTTGGCCACGTGATCCATACACAATCCAGCAGCTGCTGTGAATATTATGGGCCTCATTACATGGATGGCGGTGAACCATGGCGCTATTAGCGCCATGGTTCATGCCGGTAAAATGCCGGCACCACCATGGCGGAAAGGGGAATTACCGCCCCATTCCAAGGTTGGCGGGGCGGTAATTCCCCCTTCCACCATTGCCCTTCCGCATTCCCATTTTTGGCCCATAGGGCTCAATGGGAATGGGGAAGGCGCTAATTACGGTACCGCAAATTGCGGTACCGTAATTAGCTCCCTGGGTCCCTTTGCGGGTTGGTTTTTAACGCCTGCAGAAAGCAGGCGTTAAATCCCCCAACCCGCAAAGGGACCTCGTAGTAAGGCGGTAAGGATTTACTGGTACCAGTATTTTACCGGTACCGGTAAATCCTTACCACCATCCGTGTAATGAGACCCTGGCCCTCATTACGACCCTTGTGGAAATCAACCGACCGGACCGCCATAGCGTAAATAGCGTTTCCGCCATTACACGATGGAGCAAAGTGCGGCTCATTCCGACCCATCGGGCACGAGCACCACGCCATGGCGGAAGTGCAAAGTCCGCGATGGCGGAAATGACCCCAAAACGGCTCACACCGCCGCCGTACGGCGCCCTAGGTGCAATACCGCCACCCATCTCAGCGGACACCGCAGTGAGCGCCAACCGGAAAGTACGGTGACCGTAAATATACGGAAACGGAAGTAAAAGCATGGTCCCGGAACGGGAAACATCCCGCCGTACACCTATAAAACCACAAATTCCACACAACCATAAAAAATACTACCCTGAGACACATCCCAACCCGTCATCCACCCTAGTGAAACCAAGAAAAATGGGAAAAGTAGCGAAGAAAGCGTGCGACCGCAAGCGGCAGGTCCACTTCTCCCGTGAGGAACTCACCGTGCTCACGGAGACCCTCCAGGAGAATGCTGCCGCCGTCTTCTCCACGCAAATGACCAAGACGGCACTTGCGAACAAGAAGGCCATATGGGCCCTGGTGGCACAGCGGGTAAGTGCGGTGGGGACCGCACCCCGCAACCCACAGCAATGCAGAAAGCGATGGGACGACCTGCGGATACGCGTCCGTAGCATACTTTCTGCCAACCGCAACATTGCCACAGCTACCGGGGGAGGATCGGAATCACCCATCAAGTTGACCCCCTGGGAAGAAATATGTGCCTCCACCATTGGAATGGAGAGCATAGAGGGAGTCGGAGGGATGGAGAAAGGAGTGCAGACATCCGAAGATTCAGGTAGGTGGCCCAAATAAAACAATGCCAAAACCACAACGTCCAATCATGTGAAGTACCACGTGCCCACATAGTGCAACAGGAACACATGTCCAGGAGAACGTCCACATACATAGGCCTGATAGCACACTTTAAAACTCACATCAAATACATAAATAATTAAAAATCCTAAAAACACCCTCTACACGTGCAGCAGGCACACCCTAACTGCAGGCTGCCAAACAACTGCACCCACACTCCACACACAAATGAAACCACCTCCAAGGCCCCGACCCAAATCACCCTCAGGTACCACCCCAATGCATGTGATACATTGCCATTCCAATTCCCACAGACCCATTAATAACGCTCGCCCTCCTTTACTCCACCACAGGGTCCGATCCAAACGACGAGCACCAGGACACCCCTACCAGCACACCTGCAAAGAGGGCCAAGACCAACGGCCAAAGACCCTCCACCTCAGCTGCACGGATCAAGACACGGCAGCAGCACAAATCAAGTGGCAGCACACAGGAGGGGACCTCAACAGGCACCCCAGCAGCCAGCATGCCCACAACACCACCACCACAGGTCCCCCCAATGGATGCCACAGTAGGCACTGCTTCTGGTGGCAGCAGCACCATAGGTGATACTGCATTAATGGCAGCATGCTCCGACACATAAAACGGGGATGTCGAAGTTAGATCCATCCATGACCTGTCTCAATCCCCCTGTCTGTTCCATCCCGTACACCATGAGGATACCACGCAGGGGTACCCACAAGACGACGACTGGCCATCCCCCACAAGCCCTGTGGCAAGGCAACATGAGGTGACCAGCCCCTCTGTGACACCACCGCAAATGGCCATGGCCCAGCAGAGGCAACAGTCCCTCGACCAGGTAATCGTGCAACAGCAGCAACTGGCCACGCTCCTCAAGGACCATGCCGATGAATGTGGGGGCACTAAGGCAGACATAGAAACATCAACTGAGACACTTAGGGCAGAAATGGAGAGAAGTACAGAGACACTAAGGGCACAAATGGAGAGTACCACCGAGAGCCTGAGAGTACAAATGGAGAGAAGCACCGAGAGCCTGAGAGTACAAATGGAGAGAAGCACCGAGAGCCTGAGGGGGGAACTGCATGCGACGTCCAAAGACGTATGTGCCGAACTAGCCGCAGTGCGCCGTGTGCTCACTGAGCTCTCACAAACCCTTAGGGACATGCATGGACGTGAGCAGGCAGAGACATCATCCGTTGCAAGTTCCGTCCAGGGCAGCCCCCAACGTAGATCTGGGAGGAACCTGCGCTCCACAGGCAGGGGTGCCCCTGATACCCGCAGAGGGGGCCTGCAATAGCGTCTGCCCACTGACAATGAGCATCTATGGACACTGGTGTTCGGGGGGGAGGTAGGAGGGTGGAGGGGGTGTGTTGGGCTCACTTGGGTGGCGGGTCGATAGGGTGTTTAACATGATATCACATATGCCATAAACAATGCACGATCATGCAATGAGATGTGTGGACATTGATCTTTGTGTACGAGGCCATTATAGGCGTACAGTCCATATTGTGCATGTTCCAGACACACACAGTGCCACGAGTCCCGTGTCCATGTATCAGCCACCAGGCGTGAGTGCTAGAAGCATGCATCTATGAGATGCTGACGAATGTCACGGCCCTCCTGTGCCTCGCAGACTCCTTGAGGTGCTGCCACATCCCCACCCTCATCATGACCATCTTCAGGTGCTTGCAGTTCTGCGTCAGGGGGCATGGGCACATTTCTACGTACGCACATGTTGTGTAGCATGACACATGCCATGACCATCTTTGCAACCTTCACATGGCGGTACAGGAGTGCCCCGCCAGACCTGCTGAGGCAGCGGAAACGAGTCTTCGGTAGGCCGAATGCCTGTTCTATGACTACACGGGTACGTGAGTGGGCATGGTTGTAGTCCTCCTCATGCTGGTCCCGTGGGTTCCGGACTGGTGTGAGGAGCCATCTCTTCAGTGGATACCCGGCATCACCTGTATGTGGACAAGTAAGGAATTTTGAGGAATGCCATTGCTACGTACGCACCCCCCCCCCTTCCTGCCAGGTCATTGCCGCATCACATACCCCACATCATCATGCATGAAATGAGACTCACCGAGTAGCCAGGATCTGTTCCCTGCGTGTCGCTCCATGTAGCGTGGTATAGTAGAGTTCCTCAAGACCATAGAATCATGGGTTGATCCAGGAAATCGGGCACAACAATGTGTAATGATCCTGTTGGAGTCACACACCATTTGTACATTCAGAGAATGAAATTGTTTTCGGTTGCGGTACTGGGCCTCCATGGCATGTGGGACGACCAATTCCACATGGGTGCAGTCGATGGCACCAATGCAACCCGGTATGCCGGCAAGTGCATGGAATCCCACTTTTGTGTTGGTAATTTCCTGCTCCGAGCGTGGTAGAGAGATGTAGTCGTCTGCGTGCTTCAGGAGGGCATCGAGCACTTGCAATAGTGTCCGTGAGAACAGTGGCTGTGATATGCCATGCAACTGTCCGACTGTGTGCTGGTAGGTGCCTGTGGCCAGGAAGTGGAGTACAGACACCACCTTCAGTAGGGGTGGGATGGCGGTTGGGCTATCTATCATGCTGACAAGGTCAGCCTGTGTCATGTCCACAATGGCGGTTATGGTGTCCCGGTCCAAACGGTAGAGGGTGTGGATCTGCTCATCAGTGAGGTTGAACGGATGTGCTCGGAGGCGTGGGATTGCGGGCTGCCTGCGTGGTGGTAGTGGCTGTGCTGGCGGCCCTTGCTGGCCCTGCCTTGCCCTCCTCCTCCTCCTGCGTCTCCGCCGTGCGGCCGGTTGTAGTTGGTGTTCGTCTTCTTCTTGAAGTTGGAGTACTTGCAGTGCTATCAGGTCCCCCAGGGCCAACATAGCTAGTCCTGCCGGTAGCATTTCGGAGTGGGTGTGGTTGTGGGAGGAGGCTGGGTGTGCAATTTATGTGTTTTCAGGCTGTATGGCCTCCACCTATGGTGATTCATTCCACCTGTGCAAGCTGCACTCCCCTTTGGGCGAGCACGTCCCGCACACAACGCTGCAATTCGACGAATGGCATCTTGCTATTGCAATCATGTATTTGTACCCGATGGCAGTGTAACATTGGTTGATATGTTCATTCGGCTATGGTCCCATGGTTTCACATACTATCTTTGCAGTCGCGAACAGACTTGTGAAGGGTCAGTGGAACGTAGTACTCGAGTAACGCTGGACCCTCATGCAACACTGTACCGAGCTTCACCGACGGGCAGGGCGTCCCATTTGTGAGTGAAGGCAGTTGCCGTTTTCACACACAGCCGCACTAGATGGATTAATTTGTGATTTCAAGCGGCCACAGTTGCCTTTTCGACGTGATGTTGCAAATGAGGAATTCGAAGGGCGGCGCTTTCGGTTTTCAGCTGGCGGCGAGGAGATGCCCACAGGTCTGACTGCAAATATAACGTTCTATTGTTCAATGTCCTTGGGACAGGGGCCATGGCGAGGATGCAATGATTGATATGAATAGTTTGGGATGCGCAATAGCGACGTGGGCGATGAGGCCGGACGTTCCCAAATACATGTTACTTCACAACACTGGAATTACGGGCTGGGGCACAGTGGATCTTGCAGGCTGCATAACGCACAGACTCAATGGAAATTTCACATGTTATGTGAGTATGGAGACAGGCGTTTTCATTACGGGATGAGGGAATGATGTATGGATGCATGGACAGATGATTTGATACAGAGTTTGCCATGTACAGGGCTTCTTGGAATCTATCCGCCTCCCCTGCGCTATGTGATGCAGGGCTGCCATAGTGGGACCATCGTCTATCTGGCCTTGTTGAGCCCTCCCTGTCTCGACGCGCCTTCAGACACTTGTGTCTATGCACGTTACCAATCCCATCAGATGGATTCTGTTTTAACAGACGCATGCACAGGTACACTCGTTTGTGATAGTGTTTTCACCTCGATATAGATAGTTATGATTCGCAAGTGGTTTTTGGGTGGTGATGATCCTTTGGAGTGGGCTAGCATGCATATGGCTGTGGATTTGGTGTGATCATTGAAGTGAGTGATTCAAATGTAGTTCTGATGGCCATACTATTCTTTTTCATTTCATTTGGTTGACAGGTATCTCCTCCCCTTTTGCCACTGCCATCTGTATGCCACTCCTGCAGATGGATTTTACTCCCGACACCTGCTGCTTCGTGTTAATCAGTGGAGCAGCATTACGATCTTATGGGACGATCGCCAATGGGCCACATGCCCTTACGCAGTACTAGTGGCTAGGAGCAACATTTCGGCCTTTCAGCTGGACTAGTGCCTCCCTATTGGGACGGCCCTGCGGTTCTAGGCGCTTCCATGTTGCCTTTTCGTACGGGAATGTAGCCCCTGTGTACCATGAAGGAACAGGGCGTCACACAAGAAGTAGCTGGTCATTTATTGCGGATGCAGCCCACAATAATGAAATATATTTTGGAGTTCATGGCCTAATGGCTGTATGGGCTTGGAGAATTTGTTGTGCATTAAATTTCTATTCTGATATGAACCGTGTAGCGTTCTTCTTTGCAAGTGATGTGGCATATTACTATTTGGGGAGTGATGTATTGTGAGGAGATCTGCATTGGGTTCCAGCTTCGGGGTATAGTTGCGTGGTACTGTGCTGGGCGCGTTTGCCTACGAAGCCCAGTGAGGTCAGGGATGAGGGCTGCCATTATGACTGTTTTGATGATGTCATGCTCAGGGGCGGGGGATTAGCTTTTGTGTAACAGATGCCGGTCAGCCAGTTGGATAGGTGGTATGATGTGATTATCGGAATATTGCTGGTCACAGGTGCCTGTGTTTGCGTGCGTTTCTTGGTGGGAGACTGAGGTCATGTCCATTTGTATGGCTTCTGTATTCGTGCCATCTGTGCCCTGCAGCTCCCATTGGGCCCTCTTGAGATTCATTTGTTCGTTGGCAGGCATGGATGACTAGTACATTTCACTGGTTGCATTGTGTGACTTTATTGCACCTACGGGGGGTTGTACAATGTGGCCAGGGAGCGGTGTACAAGCACTCAGTAGGGCCGTTTATGGTTGGTTCGCGATGCCGTACTTCTCACCATGGCGGAATGGTACTTTCCGCCGTGCTTGATGGCGTTAGGTGCATGTCCGCTAGGGTCGGAATTCGCGTACCGTTGCGCCATGGTGCTAATTACGGTTTGGCATGGCGCGCGCGCGCGCGTACTTGGTGCAGTTAGCGTTGGCGTTCACTACGGTGTCGCTAATGGCATCGTACTTTGCGGTGACGGGTCATAATCGCACCGAGCGCTATTCGATGGCGGTATTGCATTTCCGCCATCGTTTTTCGATTTCCGCCAGGGTCGTAATGAGGCCCACTGTCTCTTGGCCACGTGATCCGCACACACTCCAGAAGCTGCTGTGAATATTGCGTCTCTTGGCCACAAGATCAGCACACACTCCAGAAGCTGCTGTAAATATTGCGTCTCTTTGCCACAAGATCTGAACACACTCCAGAAGCTGTTGTAAATATTGCGCCTCTTTGCCACAAGATCTGAACACACTCCAGAAGCTGCTGTGAATATTGCATGTCTTTGCCACAAGATCTGCACACACTCCAGAAGCTGCTGTGAATATTACATCTCTTGGCCACTTATTCCGCATGCACTCCAGAAGCTGCTGTGAATATTACATCTCTGGGCCACGTGATCCACACACACTCCAGAAGCTGCTGTGAATATTGCATGTCTTGGCCACAAGATCTGCACACAGTCCAGAAGCTGCTGTGAATATTACGTCTCTTTGCCATGCGATCCGCACACGCTCCCGAAGCTGCAGTGAATATTGTGTGTCTTGGCCACTTGATCTGCACACACTCCAGAAGCTGCTGTGAATATTACATCTCTTGGCCACTTATTCCGCATGCACTCCAGAAGCTGCTGTGAATATTACATCTCTTGGCCACGTGATCCACACACACTCCAGAAGCTGCTGGGAATATTGCATCTCTTGGCACGTGATCCGCACACACTCCAAATGCTGCAGTGAATATTGCATGCCTTGGCCACATGATGCGCATACACTACAGAAGCTGCTGCGAATATTACATCTCTTGGCCACGTGATCTGCACACACTCCAGAAGCTGCTGTGACTATTGCGTCTCTTGGCCACGTGATCCGCACACACTACAGAAGCTGCAGTGAATATTGCATGTCTTGGCCATGTGATCCGCACACACTCCAGAAGCTGCTGTGAATATTACATCTCTTGGCCACTTATTCCGCATGCACTCCAGAAGCTGCTGTGAATATTACATCTCTTGGCCACTTATTCCGCATGCACTCCAGAAGCTGCTGTGAATATTACATCTCTTGGCCACGTGATCCACACACACTCCAGAAGCTGCTGGGAATATTGCATCTCTTGGCACGTGATCCGCACACACTCCAAATGCTGCAGTGAATATTGCATGCCTTGGCCACATGATGCGCATACACTACAGAAGCTGCTGCGAATATTACATCTCTTGGCCACGTGATCTGCACACACTCCAGAAGCTGCTGTGACTATTGCGTCTCTTGGCCACGTGATCCGCACACACTACAGAAGCTGCAGTGAATATTGCATGTCTTGGCCATGTGATCCGCACACACTCCAGAAGCTGCTGTGAATATTGCATGTCTTGGCCACGTGATCCACACACACTCCAGAAGCTTCTGTGAATAGTGTGTGTCTTGGCCACAAGTCTGCACACACTCCACAATCTGCTGTGAATATTGCGTGTCTTGGCCACGCGATCCACACACACTCCAGAAGCTGCTGTGAATATTGCGTGTCTTGGCCAAGAGATACACACACACTCCAGAAGCTGCTGTGAATATTGCATGTCTTGGCCACAAGATCTGCATACACTGCAGAAGCTGCTGTGAATATTGCGTCTCTTGGTCACGAAATCTGCACACACTCCAGAAGCTGCTGTGAATATTGTGTCTCTTGGTCACAAGATCTGCACACACTCCAGAAGCTTCTGTGAATATTGCGTGTCTTGGCCACACGATCCGCACACACTCCAGAAGCTGCTGTGAATATTGCATGTCTTGGCCAAGAGATCCGCACACACTCCAGAAGCTGCTAGAATATTGCGTGTCTTGGCAACAAGTCTGCACACACTCCAGAAGCTGCTGTGAATATTGCATCTCTTGGCCACAAGATCTGCACACACTCCCGAAGCTTCTGTGAATATTGTGTGTCTAAACCACGAGATCTGGACACACTCCACAAGCTGCTGTGAATATTGCGGGTCTTGGCCACTAGATCTGCACACACTCCAGAAGCTGCTGTGAATATTGCGTGTCTTGGCCACGAGATCCGCACACACTCCAGAAGCTGCTGTGAATATTGTGTGTCTTGGCCACAAGATCTGCATACACTCGAGAAGCTGCTGTGAATATTGCGTCTCTTAGCCACAAGATCTGCACACACTCCAGAAGCTGCTGTGAATATTGCGTCTCTTGGCCACGTGATCCATACACACTCCAGAGGCTGCTGTGAGTATTGCGTGTCTTGGACACAAGATCCATACACACTCCAGAAGTTGCTGTGAATATTGCGTCTCTTGGCCACACTCCAGAAGCTTCTGTGAATATTGCGTGTCTTGGCCACGCGATCAACACACACTCCAGAAGCTGCTTTGAATATTGTGTGTCTTGGCCAAGAGATCCGCACACACTCCAGAAGCTGCTGTGACTATTGCGTCTCTTGGCCACGTGATCCGCACACACTACAGAAGCTGCAGTGAATATTGCATGTCTTGGCCATGTGATCCGCACACACTCCAGAAGCTGCTGTGAATATTGCATGTCTTGGCCACGTGATCCACACACACTCCAGAAGCTTCTGTGAATAGTGTGTGTCTTGGCCACAAGTCTGCACACACTCCACAATCTGCTGTGAATATTGCGTGTCTTGGCCACGCGATCCACACACACTCCAGAAGCTGCTGTGAATATTGCGTGTCTTGGCCAAGAGATACACACACACTCCAGAAGCTGCTGTGAATATTGCGTGTCTTGGCCACAAGATCTGCATACACTGCAGAAGCTGCTGTGAATATTGCGTCTCTTGGTCACGAAATCTGCACACACTCCAGAAGCTGCTGTGAATATTGTGTCTCTTGGTCACAAGATCTGCACACACTCCAGAAGCTTCTGTGAATATTGCGTGTCTTGGCCACACGATCCGCACACACTCCAGAAGCTGCTGTGAATATTGCATGTCTTGGCCAAGAGATCCGCACACACTCCAGAAGCTGCTAGAATATTGCGTGTCTTGGCAACAAGTCTGCACACACTCCAGAAGCTGCTGTGAATATTGCATCTCTTGGCCACAAGATCTGCACACACTCCCGAAGCTTCTGTGAATATTGTGTGTCTAAACCACGAGATCTGGACACACTCCACAAGCTGCTGTGAATATTGCGGGTCTTGGCCACTAGATCTGCACACACTCCAGAAGCTGCTGTGAATATTGCGTGTCTTGGCTACGAGATCCGCACACACTCCAGAAGCTGCTGTGAATATTGTGTGTCTTGGCCACAAGATCTGCATACACTCGAGAAGCTGCTGTGAATATTGCGTCTCTTAGCCACAAGATCTGCACACACTCCAGAAGCTGCTGTGAATATTGCGTCTCTTGGCCACGTGATCCATACACACTCCAGAGGCTGCTGTGAGTATTGCGTGTCTTGGACACAAGATCCATACACACTCCAGAAGTTGCTGTGAATATTGCGTCTCTTGGCCACACTCCAGGAGCTTCTGTGAATATTGCGTGTCTTGGCCACGCGATCAACACACACTCCAGAAGCTGCTTTGAATATTGTGTGTCTTGGCCAAGAGATCCGCACACACTCCAGAAGCTGCTGAGAATATTGCGTGTCTTGGCCACAAGATCTGCATACACTCCAGAAGCTGCTGTGAATATGGTGTGTCTTGGCCACAAGATCTGCATACAGACTCCAGAGGCTGCATTGAATATTGAGTGTCTTGGACACAAGATCCGCACACACTCCAGAAGCTGCTGTGAATATTACATCTCTTGGCCACGTGATCCACACACACTCCAGAAGCTGCTGGGAATATTGCATCTCTTGGCACGTGATCTGCACACACTCCAAACGCTGCAGTGAATATTGCATGCCTTGGCCACGTGATGCACATACACTCCAGAAGCTGCTGTGAATGTTGCATCTCTTGGCCACGTGATCCATACACACTCTAGAGGCTGCTGTGAATATTGCATGTCTTGGACACAAGATCCGCACACACTCCAGAAGCTGCTGTGAATATTGCATGTCTTGGCCACGTGATCCACACACACTCCCGAAGCTGCTGTGAATATTGCGTGTCTTGGCCACAAGTCTGCACACACTCCAGAAGCTGCTGTGAATATTGCGTGTCTTGGCCACGCGATCCACACACACTCCAGAAGCTGCTGTGAATATTGCGTGTCTTGGCCAAGAGATACACACACACTCCAGAAGCTGCTGTGAATATTGCGTGTCTTGGCCACAAGATCTGCATACACTGCAGAGGCTGCTGTGAATATTGCATGTCTTGGCCACGTGATCCACACACACTCCCGAAGCTGCTGTGAATATTGCGTGTCTTGGCCACAAGTCTGCACACACTCCAGAAGCTGCTGTGAATATTGCGTGTCTTGGCCACGCGATCCACACACACTCCAGAAGCTGCTGTGAATATTGCGTGTCTTGGCCAAGAGATACACACACACTCCAGAAGCTGCTGTGAATATTGCGTGTCTTGGCCACAAGATCTGCATACACTGCAGAAGCTGCTGTGAAAATTGCGTCTCTTGGTCACGAAATCTGCACACACTCCAGAAGCTACTGTGAATATTGTGTCTCTTGGTCACAAGATCTGCACACACTCCAGAAGCTTCTGTGAATATTGCGTGTCTTGGCCACACGATCCGCACACACTCCAGAAGCTGCTGTGAATATTGCATGTCTTGGCCAAGAGATCCGCACACACTCCAGAAGTTGCTAGAATATTGCGTGTCTTGGCAACAAGTCTGCACACACTCCAGAAGCTGCTGTGAATATTGCATCTCTTGGCCACAAGATCTGCACACACTCCCGAAGCTTCTGTGAATATTGTGTGTCTAAACCACGAGATCTGGACACACTCCACAAGCTGCTGTGAATATTGCGGGTCTTGGCCACTAGATCTGCACACACTCCAGAAGCTGCTGTGAATATTGCGTGTCTTGGCCACGAGATCCGCACACACTCCAGAAGCTGCTGTGAATATTGTGTGTCTTGGCCACAAGATCTGCATACACTCGAGAAGCTGCTGTGAATATTGCGTCTCTTAGCCACAAGATCTGCACACACTCCAGAAGCTGCTGTGAATATTGCGTCTCTTGGCCACGTGATCCATACACACTCCAGAGGCTGCTGTGAGTATTGCGTGTCTTGGACACAAGATCCATACACACTCCAGAAGTTGCTGTGAATATTGCGTCTCTTGGCCACACTCCAGAAGCTTCTGTGAATATTGCGTGTCTTGGCCACGCGATCAACACACACTCCAGAAGCTGCTTTGAATATTGTGTGTCTTGGCCAAGAGATCCGCACACACTCCAGAAGCTGCTGTGAATATTGCGTGTCTTGGCCACAAGATCTGCATACACTCCAGAAGCTGCTGTGAATATGGTGTGTCTTGGCCACAAGATCTGCATACAGACTCCAGAGGCTGCATTGATTATTGAGTGTCTTGGACACAAGATCCGCACACACTCCAGAAGCTGCTGTGAATATTACATCTCTTGGCCACGTGATCCACACACACTCCAGAAGCTGCTGGGAATATTGCATCTCTTGGCACGTGATTGTTAGGAAAGATTTCGTAATTGTAGGGAATTTTCCTTCCATGTGGCAACCCCTAAACTTTTTGCTATTGTTTTTAACCTTGTTCTTGACTTTGCCAGAGAAGTACAGCCTTCTGCCGCACTTCTCTGGGCTTTCGCTCCTTTCTTACGGGGAAACTGACATGCCCTTAAGACAGTCAGTACCGGGGAACGTGGTTTCCCGTAGTTTCTTTTATCGTGTCGCAGCTTTAGTGCAACACGACACAAGAGGGCACTGTAAGCTAAGTTACAGCTCTCTTGGGTCTCTAGCCTTCTACAGGCCCTAGATACTCTTTTAGGATGGTATTTGATCGGTGCAAGTCATTCAGGGACTGGAATGGTGGCAGCGATCGTTTTGTTTATTTTGAGCTCCTTTTGGCGTTCTGAGCACGTTTTTGCACTGAACCCAAAATGGTGGCCTGGCTCCCAAAATGTCCACTGTCCGTCTTGCTCCCTTCACCTTCCCCAGGTCCGGCGACCCGGGGCCTTCCTTATTTGGGCATGTACTTTCCCGCGAAACGTGGTTGCTTTCGCGGGCTTCTACATGTCGTTTGTGTGCCTCCAGGGTGTGGGCTGGGATGTCTGGTCCCAATACACATCCTGGGTGCCAGAGAGTCTAGGGTGGTGTGAATGCCTGGGACCACCGTGGTCCGTGATTGGTCCACGTATGGTATGTGTTTTGATGAAGGAATCTCCCATTGGCTCCCCTCCGTTTTGGCGCGAAGGGAACCGTGGATAAGAGGGGGCTGGAAACACCACTACCACGTCGATCTCCTGAGTTCTCACGAACGAAGGAATACAGGAGCCAAGTATCCTGCAACTACGAGGCTGGACCGAGGAATCGCTGGTGACCCGCTGAAGGAATCCTCCTTTGCACTGCTGTCGTCCGGAGAGCCCCTGTCCTCCTTTGATCGAACCAGAAGGCCTGTACTGGTGCTTCGACCTTTGGAATAGCAGGAACAGCTATTCCCGGCGACTTCATCATCTCCTGCCAAGTAAGCCTTCGGAAGTGTCTCTGGGCCATCCAGTTGACTGACCAGCTTACAAAGGAGTTTGGCTCTGCAACCGCCGCCAGGTTGTGTTGTATTGCGAGTCCTTGTCCCTCTCCCACGCTTCGTACGCTTGGCGTCCCCAGGTCTGAAGGGAGGAGGGTTCATTTGGCTCGAATACACACGGCCGCTCCGTTGTCCTGTGCGGCAACAAAACTGTGCCGGTTTCGTCGATTGGGACGTCTTTTTGCTCTACACGACTACAAAGCGTTCCCTGCTCTTCTGAACCTGCCAGCTGCTGAAACTATCGTGGAGAAGCCTGGGTCTGCTTGCTTCGGGGACCGGTGAGTAGTATATCTAGGATCTGGTCGCCCTCCTGCAGTATCCCATTGCTTTTCCCTGCTGTGTAAAAACAGCACCCTTTTGCCGCGCTCGCGCTCTGCTTCTGCCCGCTGTGGAGGCTGCGCTTGAGTTGCGGAACCTGTTCTTCTTCTGCTGTGCACTAATGTGAACCGCCTGACTTCCTCCGAAGAGCTTCCCCTTGTGCCCGTCGGCACCGGCGTGGCAGGTACTTTGAGCACAAGGCTCCACTCTTCGCAGGGCTCGGACTTCCATCTAGTTAGGTGCCTATGAAGGCGAACTGAGTCGAAAGCATTATCGCACTGCCTGTTTTCCTTCCCTGGCAGGTGGACTACATATTTCGTGCTTTAAACGCTTGCGACTGTGTATTTGTATATATATTGTGTTGATATGGTATGTGTTGGTTTAGTATTGTGATATTGTGATTTTCTCGCTACGGTCATTGTTTTAAAGGCCTTAAAATAAATGCGTATCTATTTTTGATATAACAACTGTTTGGAGTAGTTTGTAAGCGCTCTTGCTTTGTGTGCTCATTGCGGGCTTTCAGTCACCCTCACCCCTCTTGAGACCTAGTCTTGACCGCCGCGATCGCTACCTTGATTGGTCTGGCTTGTCCAGAGGTTACCCTGTTCCAAGTAATTAGGTTGGCCTTCTGAACTTCTGCGCCACCAGGACAGAGTTCAGAAATCCGTCTTAACAAATTGGTGTACAGCGGTGGGATACGACTGAAGGTATCCAGTGTTGCGCTCGAACTAAGGCATTTCAGGTTATTCCAAACAGTACACGTAGTGAATTGTTATAGTATAACTTTAAAAAGGCCATAGTCCTATCAAACAGTATGGAAACAAGTACGTTGTTAACTTTAAATGCTTCCAAATCAGAAACGCTGAAAAAGATGTGTGCGGAGAGAGGTGTTTCCTCTCAAGGCACGAAATTGGAAATGATCCAAAGAATCGTGGCGTGGCAAGAAGCGCAGCTTGACGCTATTACTTCTGAGGACAGTGCGGAAGGTGGTGGGGCTGCTCTCACTGGTAGAACCGACGGTTCTGCCGCCGCACTGTTCCACCGCGACCACGAGGACAGGGAGGACGAGCTGTCTAATGTTTCCTCTGCCAGTGCTGATGGGGAGGCTATGCTTGAATTCAAGAAGCAAGAGCTGCGGTTTAGGCAGCAGGAGCTTGAATTCAGCATAGCCAAACTAAAAATCGAACAGGCAGAAAAACAAAAAGACAGGGATCACCAGTTGGAACTGGCCAAGCTTCAGGTTGCAAATGGATCCAAGGGTCCTGGACATGGGTCTGGGGCCTCCTCTCATCCACGGTTTCCAAAAGATCTGCTCAGTGTGTATGAAGAGAGGAATGACATTATGGACTGGCTGAATGCGTTTGAGTATGCATGCGAGGTCCAGGAAGTTGACAATGCTGATAAGATTGCGTGGTTGCTCAGTAGACTGCCCCATTCTGGCTGTAGTGCCATTATGGAAATGTCGAA
The DNA here is from genome assembly GCF_040938575.1 of Ambystoma mexicanum. NCBI lineage: Eukaryota > Metazoa > Chordata > Amphibia > Caudata > Ambystomatidae > Ambystoma > Ambystoma mexicanum. The sequence goes on from NC_090940.1 coordinate 12,747,802, forward strand.
GGCTGAGCGGGCTGATTTCGCAATGTTAAAGCAGACTCTCATTTTAAAGTTTGGGAAGACTCCGGCCCAATATTTAAAGCGTTTTCGAGAGTATAAGAAAAAGGAAGGTGGTACTTGGGTATCTTATGTCACTGAATCTTTGAAAAACTTAACTGGCTGGGTCGAAGGCTATAAGGTTTCTACCTTCGACGGCATGATAAATCTTGTCATGCTGGAACACATTTTTGCTTCTTCTTCCCCGGAGCTTAAGCAGCATTTGGCCGATTCGAAGGAGATAGATCCTAAGAAGCTGGCCATTGCAGCAGACTTATGGGTGTCACATCGAGTGTCCCCTAAGGACAAGACTCATCCTGGTAAGCAGGAGGAGGGGAAAAAGTCCAAAGATATGGAGGGTGGGGAATCTGCTAAATCTTCTTCCCAAAAGGGCCACAAAAAGAAAAACAAGGGTAAGACACAAGAGAACTCACAGGGTAGTGGAGGTGCGCCTCCGAAACAGAACTCTGGTTACAATAAGCCTCCCTACGTAAACAGACCCACTGGGGCTTGTTTTTCTTGTGGAGCAACTGACCATGTGAAGGGGGATCCCCGTTGTAAGGTTAGACCTTTGGGGGTCCACTCCGCTAATCTGGCCTTCTCCTCCTACGAGGAAGAAGAGATTACAGGAGCATCCTTCTCCTCGGACTCATTTCCCAGCGGAATAGAGGCCGAGGTAGTTTTAGTGTCCCTGGGTTCCTGGGAGCCTAAAGTCGCAGAGGCGTATGCTAGGATTCCGGATAATACCAAGCACTACTTTAAAGACAGTGTGCTGATCAATGGAGTGGATACTCCAGCTCTTAGGGATAGTGGGTGCAGTCGAACTGTAGTGGATTCTACCTTGGTAGACTCAGAGGAAGTTGCCAGAGCTACTCTGATGCCCACTAAGTTGGCTGACGGCCCCCTCCGTATGTTTCCCGTGATCCCTGTTAATCTAACTTTAAATGGTACAGCAGTCAGGATTCCAGTGAGCATTCAGAGAAACGTCCCGGGAAAGGTCTTATTAGGTAATGATCTCAGAGCTTTAGGGCTCGTAGGAGACACTGCCGAACGACCCTACACACGGTCTCAAGCACGGGCAGCATTGGCCAAGTCCAATACGCCGCCCCAGCCGAAGGGGAAACCCAAGGCGAAAGGAGTCTACAAGTCAAGACGGGGGAAAGAGAATATTCCCCCGAGCTCGCCTACCACTGCGGTGGAGGAAGTTGGTCAATCGCCCGAGCCTGACGAGGAGGTGGCGATGCCTGAAGTATTCGACCCCAACGATCATCCTGAACTAAAAGACTTGTTAGTTGAAGGAGGTCCTGATGGGGACGAATTCAGTAAAGGCCAACGTGAGTGCCCATCTCTGGAAGGCCTAAGGAGACAGGCCTGCTCCCAGCTTGAGGGTGAACCTCCTGGGAAGCATAGGATTTATTGGGAAGGTGGACTCCTGTATAGTGAGCCCACAGAGTCTACAGAAGGAGACCATAGGAGGTTGGTGGTTCCCCTTGCTGTTAGACCCTTCCTCCTGCAGTTGGCGCATGAAGTTCCCCTTGCTGGTCACCTTGGTATGAAGAGGACCAAGCAAAGGTTATCCATGCACTTCTACTGGCCCAAGATGGGGGTGCAAGTAGAAAGTCACTGCAGGAGTTGCGCCTCCTGCCAGTTGTCTGGTAAGGTTGGCGCGACAATCCAAGCTCCGTTGGTACCGCTCCCAGTTGTGGGGGTACCATTTGAAAGGGTAGGGATCGACATCGTCGGTCCCCTTGACCCGCAAACATCCTCGGGCAATAGGTTTATCCTGGTGCTGGTCGACCATGCAACCAGGTATCCTGAGGCCATCCCATTGAAAACTGTAACTGCCAAGTCAGTTGCAAAAGCTTTACTCGGCATATTTACTAGGGTTGGCTTCCCTAAAGAAGTTGTGTCAGATCGTGGCAGCAACTTTATGTCGAAGTATATGCAGGCTATGTGGAAAGAATGTGGGGTCACCTACAAGTTCTCTTCTGCATACCACCCCCAGACCAATGGTCTGGTGGAACGTTTCAACAGAACGTTAAAGAGCATGATTGGGGCTCTGGAGGAGCCTCAGAGAAGAAAATGGGATCTTCTTTTACCATGCTTGCTGTTTGCCTACCGAGAGGTACCACAGGAGGGTGTTGGCTTCAGCCCCTTCGAACTTCTGTTCGGTCATCCCGTACGGGGACCCTTAGCCATCGTCAAAGAGGGATGGGAGATGCCCACTCCCCCTGTTACTACCAATGTAGTTGATTATGTGCTAGGGCTCAGAAAACGGATGGTACTTCTGATGGGCTTGGCTAGTGATAAATTGAAGGCAGGGCAAGCGCTGGTGAAACATTGGTACGACCAGAAAGCTTCCCTCATCAACTTTACACCTGGTCAGCAAGTCCTGATCATGAATCCAATAAGGCCTCGCGCTTTACAGGACAAATGGTCAGGCCCTTACACAGTGGTGGAGCCCCTGGGTGAGGTGAACTATTTAGTGGACCTTGGAAGGCCTGGACAGGCTCCAAAAGTGTTTCACGTGAATAGGCTGAAGGCTTTCGTCCCAAGAGTCGAAATCGCAGCACTGCTACTGGCGTCAGACGTTGAGGAAGAGGAGTCAGAACCTCTCCCCGACCTGTTCCACAGCGGTCCTTCAGATAGCTCCATTGAGGGTGTCCGAGTGGCCCCTCACCTGACTTCTGATCAGCAGGCGGAGGTGAAAAGTTTGCTTAGGCAGTTTTCCCCCCTGTTCTCACAGTCGCCTGGTTTGACACCTTGGTGCAAACATAACATTGACACAGGAGACAGTGTACCTACCAAATGTAGGGGATACAGGATGTCGGATAAAGTACGGTCTTATATTAAGACCGAGGTCAACAAAATGTTAGACCTTGGGGTGATTGAACCCTCTAGTAGTCCTTGGTCCAGTCCTGTGGTGTTGGTTCCAAAGGCAGGTACTTCTGAATTGAGGTTCTGCGTGGATTACAGGGCTCTGAATGCTGTCACCAAGACAGATGCCCACCCCTTGCCTCGAACAGATGAGCTGGTGGATACTTTGGGTGCCTCCAAGTACCTCAGCACGTTTGACCTCACTGCTGGCTATTGGCAAATAGCGTTAGCAGAACATGCCAGGGAGAAGACAGCATTTTCTACACCAGACGGCCTTTACCAATTCCGGGTAATGCCGTTCGGGTTGAAGAATGCACCTGCCACTTTCCAGAGGCTTGTGAATCATGTGTTGAATGGGTTGGACGAATTCTGTCTTGCATATCTGGACGATATAGCAGTTTTCAGTGCCACCTGGGAAGACCATGTGAAACACCTCAGGATTGTGCTCCAGGCTCTTCAGAAAGCCCACTTGACCATAAAGGCTAGTAAATGCCAGATTGGACAAGGCTCAGTGGTTTACCTTGGACATGAAGTAGGTGGAGGGAGGATACAGCCTCTACCCAGTAAAGTACAAGCAGTACAAGACTGGCCTACCCCCACTACGCAAACCCAAGTGAGAGCCTTTTTAGGACTCACGGGGTATTACCGCAATTTTGTGGCAGACTATGGCACCATAGCTGCTCCTCTGACTGCCCTCACAACTCCGAAGAAACCCAAGAAGGTAACTTGGACCGACGAGTGTGAGAAGGCCTTCAATGGCTTAAAAGACTCCTTGTGCCAGGCCCCTGTGCTCAGGGCCCCTGATTATCAAAGACCTTTTATCGTGCAGACGGATGCCTCTGACACTGGGATAGGAGCTGTACTATCACAAGTAGATGAGAAGGGTAAGGAACACCCTATCGGTTTTATTAGTCGCCAGCTTAAGGACAGAGAGCTCAGATGGTCCACGGTAGAGAAAGAATGTTTCTCTGTTGTGTGGGCCCTAAGGAAGCTGAGGCCCTACCTCTATGGGACCCACTTCACTGTGCAGACTGACCATAAGCCGTTAAAGTGGCTAATGAACATGAAGGGGGAGAATCCAAAGTTGCTTAGGTGGTCCATAAGTCTTCAAGGCTTCGACTTCACTATTGAGCATAGACCAGGTGTCCAACATAGCAATGCTGATGGGTTGTCCAGAATGTTTAACCAACCTGAACAAGAAACTCATCCAGGGGTGGATTAGTTCCCCCTGTCCATAGTCTGGGAGGGGCGAGTGTTAGGAAAGATTTCGTAATTGTAGGGAATTTTCCTTCCATGTGGCAACCCCTAAACTTTTTGCTATTGTTTTTAACCTTGTTCTTGACTTTGCCAGAGAAGTACAGCCTTCTGCCGCACTTCTCTGGGCTTTCGCTCCTTTCTTACGGGGAAACTGACATGCCCTTAAGACAGTCAGTACCGGGGAACGTGGTTTCCCGTAGTTTCTTTTATCGTGTCGCAGCTTTAGTGCAACACGACACAAGAGGGCACTGTAAGCTAAGTTACAGCTCTCTTGGGTCTCTAGCCTTCTACAGGCCCTAGATACTCTTTTAGGATGGTATTTGATCGGTGCAAGTCATTCAGGGACTGGAATGGTGGCAGCGATCGTTTTGTTTATTTTGAGCTCCTTTTGGCGTTCTGAGCACGTTTTTGCACTGAACCCAAAATGGTGGCCTGGCTCCCAAAATGGCCAGGCCGCGAGGCTCCTTTGTCCTGTCCACTGTCCGTCTTGCTCCCTTCACCTTCCCCAGGTCCGGCGACCCGGGGCCTTCCTTATTTGGGCATGTACTTTCCCGCGAAACGTGGTTGCTTTCGCGGGCTTCTACATGTCGTTTGTGTGCCTCCAGGGTGTGGGCTGGGATGTCTGGTCCCAATACACATCCTGGGTGCCAGAGAGTCTAGGGTGGTGTGAATGCCTGGGACCACCGTGGTCCGTGATTGGTCCACGTATGGTATGTGTTTTGATGAGCGGATCTCCCATTGGCTCCCCTCCGTTTTGGCGCGAAGGGAACCGTGGATAAGAGGGGGCTGGAAACACCACTACCACGTCGATCTCCTGAGTTCTCACGAACGAAGGAATACAGGAGCCAAGTATCCTGCAACTACGAGGCTGGACCGAGGAATCGCTGGTGACCCGCTGAAGGAATCCTCCTTTGCACTGCTGTCGTCCGAAGAGCCCCTGTCCTCCTTTGATCGAACCAGAAGGCCTGTACTGGTGCTTCGACCTTTGGAATAGCAGGAACAGCTATTCCCGGCATCTTCAACCATCTCCTGCCAAGTAAGCCTTCGGAAGCGTCTCTGGGCCATCCAGTTGACTGACCAGCTTACAAAGGAGTTTGGCTCTGCAACCGCCGCCAGGTTGTGTTGTATTGCGAGTCCTTGTCCCTCTCCCACGCTTCGTACGCTTGGCGTCCCCAGGTCTGAAGGGAGGAGGGTTCATTTGGCTCGAATACACACGGCCGCTCCGTTGTCCTGTGCGGCAACAAAACTGTGCCGGTTTCGTCGATTGGGACGTCTTTTTGCTCTACACGACTACAAAGCGTTCCCTGCTCTTCTGAACCTGCCAGCTGCTGAAACTATCGTGGAGAAGCCTGGGTCTGCTTGCTTCGGGGACCGGTGAGTAGTATATCTAGGATCTGGTCGCCCTCCTGCAGTATCCCATTGCTTTTCCCTGCTGTGTAAAAACAGCACCCTTTTGCCGCGCTCGCGCTCTGCTTCTGCCCGCTGTGGAGGCTGCGCTTGAGTTGCGGAACCTGTTCTTCTTCTGCTGTGCACTAATGTGAACCGCCTGACTTCCTCCGAAGAGCTTCCCCTTGTGCCCGTCGGCACCGGCGTGGCAGGTACTTTGAGCACAAGGCTCCACTCTTCGCAGGGCTCGGACTTCCATCTAGTTAGGTGCCTATGAAGGCGAACTGAGTCGAAAGCATTATCGCACTGCCTGTTTTCCTTCCCTGGCAGGTGGACTACATATTTCGTGCTTTAAACGCTTGCGACTGTGTATTTGTATATATATTGTGTTGATATGGTATGTGTTGGTTTAGTATTGTGATATTGTGATTTTCTCGCTACGGTCATTGTTTTAAAGGCCTTAAAATAAATGTGTATCTATTTTTGATATAACAACTGTTTGGAGTAGTTTGTAAGCGCTCTTGCTTTGTGTGCTCATTGCGGGCTTTCAGTCACCCTCACCCCTCTTGAGACCTAGTCTTGACCGCCGCGATCGCTACCTTGATTGGTCTGGCTTGTCCAGAGGTTACCCTGTTCCAAGTAATTAGGTTGGCCTTCTGAACTTCTGCGCCACCAGGACAGAGTTCAGAAATCCGTCTTAACAGTGATCTGCACACACTCCAAACGCTGCAGTGAATATTGCATGCCTTGGCCACGTGATGCACATACACTCCAGAAGCTGCTGTGAATGTTGCATCTCTTGGCCACGTGATCCATACACACTCTAGAGGCTGCTGTGAATATTGCATGTCTTGGACACAAGATCCGCACACACTCCAGAAGCTGCTGTGAATATTGCATGTCTTGGCCACGTGATCCACACACACTCCCGAAGCTGCTGTGAATATTGCGTGTCTTGGCCACAAGTCTGCACACACTCCAGAAGCTGCTGTGAATATTGCGTGTCTTGGCCACGCGATCCACACACACTCCAGAAGCTGCTGTGAATATTGCGTGTCTTGGCCAAGAGATACACACACACTCCAGAAGCTGCTGTGAATATTGCGTGTCTTGGCCACAAGATCTGCATACACTGCAGAGGCTGCTGTGAATATTGCGTCTCTTGGTCACGAGATCTGCACACACTCCAGAAGCTGCTTTGAATATTGCGTCTCTAGGCCACACTCCAGAAGCTGCTGTGAATATTGCATCTCTTGGCCACAAGATCTGCACACACTGCGAAGCTTCTGTGAATATTGTGTGTCTTGGCCACGAGATCTGCCCACACTCCACAAGCTGCTGTGAATATTGCGTGTCTTGGCCACGAGATCCGCACACACTCCAGAAGCTGCTGTGAATATTGCGTGTCTTGTCCACGAGATCCGCACACACTCCAGAAGCTGCTGTGAATATTGTGTGCCTTGGCCACAAGATCTGCATACACTCAAGAAGCTGCTGTGAATATTGCGTCTCTTAGCCACAAGATCTGCACACACTCCAGAAGCTGCTGTGAATATTGCGTCTCTTAGCCACAAGATATGCACACACTCCAGAAGCTGCTGTGAATATTGCATCTCTTGGCCACGTGATCCATACACACTCCAGAGGCTGCTGTGAATATTGCGTGCCTTGGACACAAGATCCGCACACACTCCAGAAGCTGCTTTGAATATTGCGTCTCTTGGCCACACTCCAGAAGCTGCTGTGAATATTGCATGTCTTGGTCACGAGATCCGCACACACTCCAGAAGCTGCTGTGAATATTGCGTGTCTTGGCCACGAGATCCGCACACACTCGAGAAGCTGGTGTGAATATTGCGTCTCTTAGCCACAAGATCCGCACACACTCCAGAAGCTGCTTTGAATATTGCGTCTCTTGGCCACACTCCAGAAGCTGCTGTGAATATTGCATGTCTTGGCCACGAGATCCGCACACACTCCAGAAGCTGCTGTGAATATTGCATGTCTTGGCCACGTGATCCACACACACTCCAGAAGCTGCTGTGAATATTGCGTGTCTTGGCCACAAGTCTGCACACACTCCAGAAGCTGCTGTGAATATTGCGTCTCTTGGCCAAGAGAACTGTACACATTCCAGAAGCTGCTGTGAATATTGCGTCTCTTGGCCACACTCCCGAAGCTTCTGTGAATAGTGTGTGTCTTGGCCACAAGATCTGCACACACTCCACAAGCTGCTGTGAATATTGCGTGTCTTGGCCAAGAGATACACACACACTCCAGAAGCTGCTGTGAATGTTGCGTGTCTTGGCCACAAGATCTGCATACACTGCAGAGGCTGCTGTGAATATTGCGTCTCTTGGTCACGAGATCTGCACACACTCCAGAAGCTGCTGTGAATATTGTGTCTCTTGGCCACAAGATCTGCACACACTCCAGAAGCTTCTGTGAATATTGCGTGACTTGGCCACACGATCCGCACACACTCCAGAAGCTGCTGTGAATATTGCATGTCTTGGCCAAGAGAACCGCACACACTCCAGAAGCTGCTAGAATATTGCGTGTCTTGGCAACAGGTCTGCACACACTCCAGAAGCTGCTGTGAATATTGCATCTCTTGGCCACAAGATCTGCACACACTCCAGAAGCTTCTGTGAATATTGTGTGTCTTGGCCACGAGATCTGGACACACTCCACAAGCTGCTGTGAATATTGTGGGTCTTGGCCACTAGATCTGTACACAATCCAGAAGCTGCTGTGAATATTGCGTGTCTTGGCCACGGGATCCCCACACACTCCAGAAGCTGCTGTGAATAATGTGTGTCTTGGCCACATGATCTGCATACACTCGAGAAGCTGCTGTGAATATTGCATCTCTTAGCCACAAGATCTGCACACACTGCAGAAGCTGCTGTGAATATTGCGTCTCTTGGCCACGTGATCCATACACACTCCAGAGGCTGCTGTGAGTATTGCGTGTCATGGACACAAGATCCATACACACTCCAGAAGCTGCTTTGAATATTGCGTCTCTAGGCCACACTCCAGAAGCTGCTGTGAATATTGCATCTCTTGGCCACAAGATCTGCACACACTCCAGAAGCTTCTGTGAATATTGTGTGTCTTGGCCACGAGATCTGCACACACTCCACAAGCTGCTGTGAATATTGCGTGTCTTGGCCACGAGATCTGCACACACTCCAGAAGCTGCTGTGAACATTGCGTGTCTTGTCCACGAGATCCGCACACACTCCAGAAGCTGCTGTGAATATTGTGTGCCTTGGCCACAAGATCTGCATACACTCAAGAAGCTGCTGTGAATATTGCGTCTCTTAGCCACAAGATCTGCACACACTCCAGAATCTGCTGTGAATATTGCGTCTCTTAGCCACAAGATCTGCACACACTCCAAAAGCTGCTGTGAATATTGCATCTCTTGGCCACGTGATCCATACACACTCCAGAGGCTGCTGTGAATATTGCGTGTCTTGGACACAAGATCCGCACACACTCCAGAAGCTGCTTTGAATATTGCGTCTCTTGGCCACACTCCAGAAGCTGCTGTGAATATTGCATGTCTTGGCCACGAGATCCGCACACACTCCAGAAGCTGCTGTGAATATTGCGTATCTTGGCCACGAGATCCGCACACACTCGAGAAGCTGCTGTGAATATTGCGTCTCTTAGCCACAAGATCTGCACACACTCCAGAAGCTGTTGTGAATATTGCGTTTCTTAGCCACAAGATCTGCACACACTCCAGAAGCTGCTGTGAATATTGCACTCTTGGCCACGTGATCCATACACACTCCAGAGGCTGCTGTGAATATTGCGTGTCTTGGACACAAGATCCACACACACGCCAGAAGCTGCTGTGAATATTGCATCTCTTGGCCACACTCCAGAAGCTTCTGTGAATAGTGTGTGTCGTGGCCACGAGATCTCCACACACTCCACAAGCTGCTGTGAATATTGCGTGTCTTGGCCACGCGATCCGCACACACTCCAAAAGCTGCTGTGAAACTTGTGTGTCTTGGCCAAGAGATCCACACACACTCCAGAAGCTGCTGTGAATATTGCATCTCTTAGCCACAAGATCTGCACACACTCCAGAAGCTGCTGTGAATATTGCGTCTCTTGGCCACGTGATCTATGCACACTCCAGAGGCTTCTGTGAATATTGCGTGTCTTGACACAAGATCCGCACACACTCCAGAAGCTGCTGTGAATATTGCGTCTCTTGGCCACACTCCAGAAGCTGCTGTGAATATTGCGTCTCTAGGCCACACTCCAGAAGCTGCTGTGAATATTGCATCTCTTGGCCACAAGATCTGCACACACTCCAGAAGCTTCTGTGAATATTGTGTGTCTTGGCCACGAGATCTGCACACACTCCACAAGCTGCTGTGAATATTGGATGTCTTGGCCACGAGATCCGTACACACTCCAGAAGCTGCTGTGAATATTGCGTGTCTTGTCCACGAGATCTGCACACACTCCAGAAGCTGATGTGAATATTGTGTGCCTTGGCCACAAGATCTGCATACACTCAAGAAGCTGCTGTGAATATTGCGTCTCTTAGCCACAAGATCTGCACACACTCCAGAAGCTGCTGTGAATATTGCATCTCTTGGCCACGTGATCCATACACACTCCAGAGGCTGCTGTGAATATTGCGTGTCTTGGACACAAGATCCGCACACACTCCAGAAGCTGCTTTGAATATTGCGTCTCTTGGCCACACTCCAGAAGCTACTGTGAATATTGCATGTCTTGGCCACGAGATCCGCACACACTCCAGAAGCTGCTGTGAATATTGCGTGTCTTGGCCACGAGATCCGCGCACACTCAAGAAGCTGCTGTGAATATTGCGTCTCTTAGCCACAAGATCCGCACACACTCCAGAAGCTGCTTTGAATATTGCGTCTCTTCGCCACACTCCAGAAGCTGCTGTGAATATTGCATGTCTTGGCCACGAGATCCGCACACACTCCAGAAGCTGCTGTGAATATTGCATGTCTTGGCCACGTGATCCACACACACTCCAGAAGCTGCTGTGAATATTGTGTGTCTTGGCCACAAGTCTGCACACACTCCAGAAGCTGCTGTGAATATTGCGTCTCTTGGCCAAGAGAACTGCACACATTCCAGAAGCTGCTGTGAATATTGTGTCTCTTGGCCACAAGATCTGCAGACTCCAGAAGCTGCTGTGAATATTGCGTCTCTTGGCCACGTGATCCATACACACTCCAGAGGCTGCTGTGAATATTGCATGTCTTGGACACAAGATCCGCACACACTCCAGAAGCTGCTGTGAATATTGCGTCTCTTGGCCACACTCCAGAAGCTTCTGTGAATAGTGTGTGTCTTGGCCACAAGATCTGCACACACTCCACAAGCTGCAGTGAATATTGCGTGTCTTGGCCAAGAGATACACACACACTCCAGAAGCTGCTGTGAATATTGCGTGTCTTGGCCACAAGATCTGCATACACTGCAGAGGCTGCTCTGAATATTGCGTCTCTTGGTCACGAGATCTGCACACACTCCGAAAGCTGCTGTGAATATTGTGTCTCTTGGCCACAAGATCTGCACACACTCCAGAAGCTTCTGTGAATATTGCGTGTCTTGGCCACACGATCCGCACACACTCCAGAAGCTGCTGTGAATATTGCATGTCTTGGCCAAGAGAACCGCACACACTCCAGAAGCTGCTAGAATATTGCATGTCTTGGCAACAAGTCTGCACACACTCCAGAAGCTGCTGTGAATATTGCATCTCTTGGCCACAAGATCTGCACACACTCCAGAAGCTTCTGTGGATATTGTGTGTCTTGGCCATGAGATCTGGACACACTCCACAAGCTGCTGTGAATATTGCGGGTCTTGGCCACTAGATCTGTACACACTCCAGAAGCTGCTGTGAATATTGCGTGACTTGGCCACGAGATCCGCACACACTCCAGAAGCTGCTGTGCATATTGTGTGTCTTGGCCACAAGATCTGCATACACTCGAGAAGCTGCTGTGAATATTGCGTCTCTTAGCCACAAGATCTGCACACACTGCAGAAGCTGCTGTGAATATTGCGTCTCTTGGCCACGTGATCCATACACACTCCAGAGGCTGCTGTGTATATTGCGTGTCATGGACACAAGATCCATACACACTCCAGAAGCTGCTTTGAATATTGCGTCTCTTGGCCACAAGATCTGCACACACTCCAGAAGCTTCTGTGAATATTGTGTGTCTTGGCCACGAGATCTGCACACACTCCACAAGCTGCTGTGAATATTGCGTGTCTTGGCCACGAGATCCGCACACACTCCAGAAGCTGCTGTGAATATTGCGTGTCTTGTCCACGAGATCCGCACACACTCCAGAAGCTACTGTGAATATTGTGTGCCTTGGCCACAAGATCTGCATACACTCAAGAAGCTGCTGTGAATATTGCGTCTCTTGGCCACGTGATCCATACACACTCCAGAAGCTGCTGTGAATATTGCATCTCTTGGCCACGTGATCCATACACACTCCAGAGGCTGCTGTGAATATTGCGTGTCTTGGACACAAGATCCGCACACACTCCAGAAGCTGCTTTGAATATTGCGTCTCTTGGCCACACTCCAGAAGCTGCTGTGAATATTGCATGTCTTGGCCTTGAGATCCGCACACACTCCAGAAGCTACTGTGAATATTGCGTATCTTGGCCACGAGATCCGCGCACACTCGAGAAGCTGCTGTGAATATTGCGTCTCTTAGCCACAAGATCTGCACACACTCCAGAAGCTGCTGTGAATATTGCGTTTCTTAGCCACAAGATCTGCAGACACTCCAGAAGCTGCTGTGAATATTGCATTCTTGGCCACGTGATCCATACACACTCCAGAGGCTGCTGTGAATATTGCGTGTCTTGGACACAAGATCCACACACACGCCAGAAGCTGCTGTGAATATTGCATCTCTTGGCCACACTCCAGAAGCTTCTGTGAATAGTGTGTGTCGTGGCCACGAGATCTCCACACACTCCACAAGCTGCTGTGAATATTGCGTGTCTTGGCCACGCGATCCGCACACACTCCAGAAGCTGCTGTGAATATTGTGTGTCTTGGCCAAGAGATCCACACACACTCCAGAAGCTGCTGTGAATATAGCATCTCTTAGCCACAAGATCTGCACACACTCCAGAAGCTGCTGTGAATATTGCGTCTCTTGGCCACGTGATCCATGCACACTCCAGAGGCTGCTGTGAATATTGCGTGTCTTGACACAAGATCCGCACACACTCCAGAAGCTGCTGTGAATATTGCATCTCTTGGCCACACTCCAGAAGCTGCTGTGAATATTGCATGTCTTGGCCACGAGATCCGGTAACACTCCAGAAGCTGCTGTGAATATTGCATGGCTTGGCCATGAGATCTGCACACACTCCAGAAGCTGCAGTGAACATTGTGTTTCTTGGCCACAAAATCTGCATACACTCCAGAAGCTGCTGTGAATATTGCATCTCTTAGCCACAAGATCTGCACACACTCCAGAAGCTGCTGTGAATATTGCGTCTCTTAGCCACAAGATCTGCACACACTCCAGAAGCTGCTGTGAATATTGCGTCTCTTAGCCACAAGATCTGCACACACTCCAGAACCTGCTGTGAATATTGCGTCTCTTAGCCACAAGATCTGCACACACTCCAGAAGCTGCTGTGAATATTGCGTCTCTTGGCCACGTGATCTATACACACTCCAGAGGCTGCTGTGAATATTGCGTGTCTTGGACACAAGATCCGCACACACTCCAGAAGCTGCTGTGAATATTGCATCTCTTCACCACGTGATCGGCAAAGTATGCAGCCAGGGTGTTACATGGGATGTCCCACCGAATAACTCCCCAGCTTCTTGCACAGGTCTTGCATGCAATCTTGCAGCAAGCGGGTGCAAGTCTCCTCCCGAGAGTCCAAGCTGGAGTATATGATTACACTGTGCATTTGCATGCATTGCCAGATGTCATGACTACACCCCATTGCTGCCCCCAAAGGCAAGAGAAAAGGTGCCACAGACAGAGCCTCAGAGACAATGTGCAGAGCAGCTGTCATCTGGGCCTCATCGCTAACTATTGGTCGGCTCAGCTCCCAGGATCGATCCACGACACACAGCAGGGCCCGTGAGAGCAGCACCGCTGCATGGCATGCACACAAGGCCAGGGTAGCATGCATGCCATAATCCCAATGCTGCACGCTGGGCTTCTCCTGCATCAGTCACCGCCCTTCCCCGACACTGCAAGCACCACATGGATCTGTGCCTTCAAATGACAGGGGCTACTGTCAAAGCACTCACGTGCCTGCAGAACCAGGAAACACACATGATGGCAAGGAGCTATGTCTTCAGAATGACGGGACGTGTGCCACATGCGCACCACATTACCGAATGACACCAATGCAGACGTGAGAGTGTGAAATGCCGCTGTGGCCATCAGCACAGGGCACAGCACATGCTGTAACTGCTCAAGCCCACATCTCAACCCGTGCAACTCTGCAAAGGTCACACTACTCCCCTCTCGGGGCACAGTCCATGCTGTGGCTGCTCAAGCCCACATCTGAACCCGTGCAACTCTGCACAAGTCACACTACTCCCCGCCCGGGGCACAGCACATGCTGTAACTGCTCAAGCCCACATCTGAACCCGTGCAACTCTGCACAGGTCGCACTACTCCCCGCCCGGGACACAGCACATGCCGTGGCAGCTAAAGCCTGCATCTGAACCCGCACAACTCTGTACAGGTCACACTACTCCCCGTTCGGGGCACAGCACATGCTGTAGCTGCTCAAGCCCACTTCTCAACCCGTGCAACTCTGCACAGGTCACACTACTCACCGCCCGGGGCACAGCACATGCTGTGGCTGCTCAAGCCTGCATCTGAACCCGTGCAACTCTGCACAGGTCACACTACTCCTCACCCGGGGCAGAGCACATCCTGTGGCAGCTCAAGCCTACATCTGAACCCATGCAACTCTGCACAGGTCACACTACTGTCCGCTTGGGGCACAGCACATGCTGTGGCTGCTCGAGCCCACATCTCAACCCATGCAACTCTGCACAGGTCACACTACTCCCTACCCGTGGCACAGCACATGCTGTAACTGCTCAAGCCCACATCTGAACCCGTGCAACTCTGCACAGGTCGCACTACGCCCCACCCGGGGCACAGCACATGCTGTGGCTGCTCAAGCCCGCACCTGAACCGTGCAACTCTGCACAGGTCATACTACTCCCCGCCCGGGGCACAGCACATGCCGTGGAAGCTCAAGCCTACTTCTCAACCCGTGCAAATCTGCACAGGTCACACTACTCACTGCCTGGGGCACAGCACATGCTGTGGCTGCTCAAGCCTGCATCTCAACCCGTGCAACTCTGCACAGGTCACACTACTCCCCACCTGGGGCACAGCACATGCTGTGGCTGCTCAAGGCCACATCTCAACCCGTGCAACTCTGCACAGGTCACACTACTCCCTACCCGGGGCACAGCACATGCTGTAACTGCTCAAGCCCACATCTTAACCCGTGCAACTCTGCACAGGTCACACTACTCCCCACCCGGGGCACAGCACATGCTGTGGCTGCTCAAGCCTACTTCTCAACCCGTGCAACTCTGCACAGGTCACACTACTCACCGCCCGGGGCACAGCACATGCTGTGGCTGCTCAAGCCTGCATCTGAACCCGTGCAACTCTGCACAGGTCACACTACTCACCGCCCGGGGCACAGCACATGCTGTGGCAGCTCAAGCCTACATCTGAACCCAAGCAACTCTGCACAGGTCACACTACTGTCCGCCCGGGGCACAGAACATGCTGTGGCTGGTCAAGCCCACATCTAAACCCATGCAACTCTGCACAGGTCACACTACTCTCCGCCCGGGGCACAGCACATGCTGTGGCTGCTCAAGCCCACATCTCAACCCATGCAACTCTGCACAGGTCACACTACTCCCCGCCCGGGGCACAGCACATGCTGTAACTGCTCAAGCCCGCATCTGAACCCTTGCAACTCTGCACAGGTAGCACTACTCCCCACCCGGGCACAGTCCATGCTGTGGCTGCTCAAGCCCGCATCTGAACCCGTGCAACTCTGCACAGGTCATACTACTCCCCGCCCGGGGCACAGCACATGCTGTGGCAGCTTAAGCCCGCATTTGCACCCGTGCATCTCTGTACAGGTCACACTACTCCCCACTCTGGGCACAGCACATGCCGTGGCTGCTCAAGCCTACTTCTCAACCCGTGCAACTCTGCACAGGTCACACTCCTCCCCACCCGAGGCACAGTACATCCTGTGGCAGCTCAAGCCTGCATCTGAACCCGTGCAACTCTGCACAGGTCACACTACTTCCCGCCCAGGGCACAGCACATGCTGTGGCTGCTTAAGCCTGCATCTCAACCCGTGCAACTTTGCACAGGTCACACTACTCCCCACCTGGGGCACAGCACATGCTGTGGCTGCTCAAGTCCACATCTCAACCCGTGCAACTCAGCACAGGTCACACTACTCCCCACCCGGGGCACAGCACATGCTGTAACTGCTCAAGCCCACATCTCAACCCGTGCAACTCTGCACAGGTCACACTACTCCCCACCCGGGGCATAGCACATGCTGTAACTGCTCAAGCCCACATCTCAACCCGTGCAACTCTGCACAGGTCATACTACTCCCACCCGGGGCACAGCACATGCTGTAGCTGCTTAAGCCCACATCTCAACCCGTGCCACTCTGCACAGGTCACACTACTCCCCATCCGGGGCACAGCACATCTTGTGGCAGCTCAAGCCTACATCTGAACCTGTGCAAATCTGCACAGGTCACACTACTACCCACCCGTGGCACAGCACATGATGTGGCTGCTCAAGCCCACATCTCAACCCGTGCAACTCTGCACAGGTCACGCTACTCCCTACCCGGGGCACAACACATGCTGTGGCTGCTCACGTCCACATCTCAACCCGTGCAACTCTGCACAGGTCACACTACTCCCCACCCGGGGCATAGCACATGCTGTAACTGCTCAAGCCCACATCTCAACCCGTGCAACTCTGCACAGGTCACACTACTCCCCACCCGGGGCACAGCACATGCTGTAACTGCTTAAGCCCACATCTCAACCCGTGCCACTCTGCACAGGTCACATTACTCCCCGCTCGGGGCATAGTCCATGCTGTGGCTGCTCAAGCCTACTTCTCAACCTGTGCAACTCTGCACAGGTCACACTACTCCCCGCCAGGGGAACAGCACATGCTGTGGCTGCTCAAGCCTGCATCTGAACCCGTGCAACTTTGCACAGGTCACACTACTACCCACCCGTGGCACAGCACATGCTGTGGCTGCTCAAGCCCACATCTCAACCCGTGCAACTCTGCACAGGTCACTCTACTCCCTACCCGGGGCACAACACATGCTGTGGCTGCTCAAGTCCACATCTCAACCAGTGCAACTGTGCACAGGTCACACTACTCCCCGCCCAGGGCACAGCACATGCTGTAACTGCTCAAGCCCACATCGCAACCTGTGCAACTCTGCATAGGTCACACTAATCCCCGCCCGGGGCACAGCACATGCTGTGGCTGCTCAAGCCTGCATCTCAACCCGTGCAACTCTGCACAGGTCACACTACTCCCCGCTCGGGGCACAGCACATTCTGTGGCTGTTCAAGCCTACTTCTCAACCCGTGCAACTCTGCACATGTCACACTACTCCCCACCCGGTGCACAGCACATCCTGTGCTCAAGCCTGCATCTGAACCCGTGCAACTCTGCACAGGTCACACTACTCCCCGCCCAGGGCACAGCACATGCTGTGGCTGCTCAAGCCTGCATGTGAACCCGTGCAACTCTGCACAGGTCACACTACTCCCCACCTGGGGCACAGCACATGCTGTGGCTGCTCAAGTCCACATCTCAACCCGTGCAACTCTGCACAGGTCACACTACTCCCCGCCCAGGGCACAGCACATGCTGTAACGGCTCAAGCCCTCATCTCAACCCGTGCAACTCTGCACAGGTCACACTACTCCCTGCCCGGGGCACAGCAAATGCTGTGGCTGCTCAAGCCCGCATCTGAACCCGTGCAACTCTGCACAGGTCACACTACTCCCCGCCCGGGGCACAGCACATGCCGTGGCAGCTCAAGCCGACATCTCAACCCGTGCAACTCTGTACAGGTCACACTACTCCCTGCTTGGGGCACAGCACATGCTGTGGCTGCTCAAGCCTACTTCTCAACCAGTGCAACTTTGCACAGGTCACACTACTCTCCGCCCGGGGCACAGCATATGCTGTGGCTGCTCAAGCCTGCATCTGAACCCGTGCAACTCTGTACAGGTCACACTACTCCCTGCTTGGGGCACAGCACATGCTGTGGCTGCTCAAGCCTACTTGTCAACCCGTGCAACTCTGTACAGGTCACACTACTCTCCGCCCGGGGCACAGCATATGCTGTGGGTGCTCAAGCCTGCATCTGAACCCGTGCAACTCTGTACAGGTCACACTACTCACCGCCCGGGGCACAGCACATGCTGTGGCTGCTCAAGCCTGCATCTGAACCCGTGCAACTCTGCACAGGTCACACTACTCCCCACTCAGGGCACAGCACATCCTGTGGCAGCTCAAGCCTACATCTGAACCCGTGCAACTCTGCACAGGTCACACTACTACCCACCCGTGGCACAGCACATGCCGTGGCTGCTCAAGCCCACATCTCAACCCGTGCAACTCTGCACAGGTCACGCTACTCCCTAACCGGGGACCAACACATGCTGTGGCTGCTCAAGTCCACATCTCAACCCGTGCAACTCTGCACAGGTCACACTACTCCCCGCCCAGGGCACAGCACATGCTGTAACCGCTCAAGCCCACATCTCAACCCCTGCAACTCTGCACAGGTCACACTACTCCCTGCTTGGGGCACAGCCCATGATGTGGCTGCTCAAGCCTACTTCTCAACCTGTGCAACTCTGCACAGGTCACACTACTCCCCGCCAGGGGAACAGCACATGCTGTGGCTGCTCAAGCCTGCATCTGAACCCGTGCAACTCTGCACAGGTCACACTACTACCCACCCGTGGCACAGCACATGCTGTGGCTGCTCAAGCCCACATCTCAACCCGTGCAACTCTGCACAGGTCACTCTACTCCCTACCCGGGGCACAACACATGCTGTGGCTGCTCAAGTCCACATCTCAACCAGTGCAACTCTGCACAGGTCACACTACTCCCCGCCCAGGGCACAGCACATGCTGTAACTGCTCAAGCCCACATCGCAACCTGTGCAACTCTGCATAGGTCACACTAATCCCCGCCCGGGGCACAGCACATGCTGTGGCTGCTCAAGCCTGCATCTCAACCCGTGCAACTCTGCACAGGTCACACTACTCCCCGCTCGGGGCACAGCACATTCTGTGGCTGTTCAAGCCTACTTCTCAACCCGTGCAACTCTGCACATGTCACACTACTCCCCACCCGGTGCACAGCACATCCTGTGCTCAAGCCTGCATCTGAACCCGTGCAACTCTGCACAGGTCACACTACTCCCCGCCCAGGGCACAGCACATGCTGTGGCTGCTCAAGCCTGCATGTGAACCCGTGCAACTCTGCACAGGTCACACTACTCCCCACCTGGGGCACAGCACATGCTGTGGCTGCTCAAGTCCACATCTCAACCCGTGCAACTCTGCACAGGTCACACTACTCCCCGCCCAGGGCACAGCACATGCTGTAACGGCTCAAGCCCTCATCTCAACCCGTGCAACTCTGCACAGGTCACACTACTCCCTGCCCGGGGCACAGCAAATGCTGTGGCTGCTCAAGCCCGCATCTGAACCCGTGCAACTCTGCACAGGTCACACTACTCCCCGCCCGGGGCACAGCACATGCCGTGGCAGCTCAAGCCGACATCTCAACCCGTGCAACTCTGTACAGGTCACACTACTCCCTGCTTGGGGCACAGCACATGCTGTGGCTGCTCAAGCCTACTTCTCAACCAGTGCAACTTTGCACAGGTCACACTACTCTCCGCCCGGGGCACAGCATATGCTGTGGCTGCTCAAGCCTGCATCTGAACCCGTGCAACTCTGTACAGGTCACACTACTCCCTGCTTGGGGCACAGCACATGCTGTGGCTGCTCAAGCCTACTTGTCAACCCGTGCAACTCTGTACAGGTCACACTACTGTCCGCCCGGGGCACAGCATATGCTGTGGGTGCTCAAGCCTGCATCTGAACCCGTGCAACTCTGTACAGGTCACACTACTCACCGCCCGGGGCACAGCACATGCTGTGGCTGCTCAAGCCTGCATCTGAACCCGTGCAACTCTGCACAGGTCACACTACTCCCCACTCAGGGCACAGCACATCCTGTGGCAGCTCAAGCCTACATCTGAACCCGTGCAACTCTGCACAGGTCACACTACTACCCACCCGTGGCACAGCACATGCCGTGGCTGCTCAAGCCCACATCTCAACCCGTGCAACTCTGCACAGGTCACGCTACTCCCTAACCGGGGACCAACACATGCTGTGGCTGCTCAAGTCCACATCTCAACCCGTGCAACTCTGCACAGGTCACACTACTCCCCGCCCAGGGCACAGCACATGCTGTAACCGCTCAAGCCCACATCTCAACCCCTGCAACTCTGCACAGGTCACACTACTCCCTGCTTGGGGCACAGCCCATGATGTGGCTGCTCAAGCCTACTTCTCAACCTGTGCAACTCTGCACAGGTCACACTACTCACCGCCCGGGGCACAGCACATGCTGTGGCTGCTCAAGCCTGCATCTGAACCCGTGCAACTCTGCACAGGTGACACTACTTCCCACCCGGGGCACAGCACATCCTGTGGCAGCTCAAGCCTACATCTGAACCCGTGCAACTCTGCAAAGGTCACACTACTCCCCACCCGGGGCACAGCACATGCTGTGGCTGCTCAAGCCCACACCTCAACCCTTGCTTTAGAATGTGCTTAAAACTAAAGGCACATACATGTACGTTGGTTTGCAGCAGAGTAGGCGGTAGTGCCGCAAAAGCACAGACGAGGCGCTACTAGAATTCTAGCATGTAGTTTTGCAAATATCTCTGTAGATCTGTCTATATGCGTAGCTGCCGCCCCGGGATGCACCAGAGACAATTTGGAGAATGATTGTTTTTTCACTTCTCTTGCACAAGAGTAATCGACATGCAGAGCTCACTGTGAGCAACCTGAAGCCCACCCAAGCAAGAAACGCGGATAAACCATTGTTCACTTTTCTCACTAAAGATCACTACTTTATCCCTTTCTTTTATGTGGAAAATAAGCAGAAACAGAGCTCTGAAATCATTTGCTGTAAGTCCTGGGATGTCACTTTCCACTTGTGTTCACATTATTGTTGCTGGACTACAAGTACCACAATGCAACCTCCGGGTTTGGAGCGCCATACAAATAAAATAAACAAACAAACAAACAAACAAGCAACACAGAAACTTTCATGATCTGCACGGAGGCAAAGCGATGCTCCTGCTCCTATTGCTCCAGAACAATGGGGGCAGATACGCCATTTAGCCCCGCCCCACCCCCAATCCACCCCATTGACTCAGGCCACGTGATAACATCCTTGACGAACAGTCCTTCGATCCCAGTGTTTTTGCTTGAACACCGTGGAGTTAATAGTCTTTCAAAGTGTTAAATGTTAAAGGTATTTGTACCGCGCACCGTCACCAACGGAATTGGTCCCCAGGCACTCTGGCGGATCTGTAAACGATAAGGTGGGATGGGTTAGTAAGGTGAAGAGGGAGTAGGATAGTGAGAGGAGTGGTGTTCTGTTGGCAGCTTCAGCTCGGTATACACCGGGTGCTGAGCTTTGGTGCGGGTATTTGATCAGTGTCAGTCCGCGTGTGCTGTTGCTCCGGCTTATGTGTTGTTGCAGTGTTGTGAAGTGCGTGCGGCTTGTGGTGCGAGAGATGGTTGTGTGAGTTTTTGAGTGAGATAAGTATGCAGAGTTTGAGCTTATATGGGTTACCTGACCTTTAGCATGCTAACATTCACAGTTTTCTCCAAGTATGGCACCTGTTGGCCTTTCACAGTCCTATCTAGATGCGACGTGCACATGTAAGTGCACATTGACAAGATATGACATGGCATTTATAACGCGCCTATGCACAAGTGTTTCATTGTACAGAGGGGCCTTTCACATTTGCATTCAGGTGCATGCAAGTTTGGTCATTTGCACTACAAAGTACCAACCGAATGTGAAAATAGCGTCTTTGTTTTTGAACTATGCAGTACAAATTGAGTACGTGCATTTGGGTATGGCTGGCAGGATTTCTAATCCTTTTTTATTGAATCCACCTGCTTTTCACTAGTGAAAAAGCATGCAGATTCCACAGGAGTGCAAAGGATTTGCAGAAGCATGAAAATATAATGCTGGCGTAAATGATTTTACACTTGTATGACGAACAACAAACTTAGAGAGACCAGAGGTATTATTTTTAACGACCACTAGTAAACAGCCCTCTACCAAATTTTTTGTTTAACATTACACTATGTTTACAGGGTCACTTGCTTCCCCACAATCCTATTGTGATTTTTCCTTTCTTACATATGATTTATACTCATTATATTGTCATATACCATACCAATTTGTATCAAAAATATTCATTTATTATTTTTTAACATATTATTAATAAAAACATTTTTTTTATCTTTTCTGTTCTACAATTGTAGAAATTTGTCACAAAATGTATACACAACAAACATCATCTCAATAATTTTCAATTTGAATATGCACATTCAATAACATGTAATATTTCATTATTTAACAATTATTTAGAAAAAAAATTTCATTGGGATCTGTTGTTTGTTCTCCTCTCTCATAGAGAAGTTCATCCCAGTCCTTAAAACATTTCAATCTATGTTCATATGAGCCATGCTTACTCTCATACTGCATTCATACCATACCCGACATGTTTCATTCCTTTCACACTTTCATACAACTTACAAGGAAATTCTTCAGGGGTAAAAAATCTACCACATTTCATTGAAATGCACAATGGTGTTTGTCTTCTTATAGGTTTTTCCTAGGGATCAACTGTCAATGAGGTCCCGTTTGTCCTTCCATAAGATCCAACCTTCGAGCAGATAGCTTAATCCTGTCCACTTCTTTGTTTTATCTTCTTTGTATAGCCCATCTATTTCTCTGACAACTTTTGTAGGTTACTCTGTTATGTCGAATTGGGTGCTAACTGCCAATTGCGATCTCAGGGAACCACTAATGTGGGAAAGTGTATTGAGCTCCCAGTGGGAAATGTCCCCATACTGATAATCCACTTTGTATACGTATTTCGATGGTCTTCGCGAACGATTCCTTGTTCCGCGCATATGGTTTTCCTGTATGACGAAACAGTTATTCCGCCCCGTTCCACCATACACACGTTTGGAAAGGTGGCGTAGAGTGGGAACGTTTGAGTAGAGAAAAAAGAATGCATACAATATGTGTGCATGCTTTTTACTGTACTCCACTGGGAACATGACTCCCGCTGTGTGTTCTAGTGCAAAAGACAAGACTTCCCCTTGACCGGCCGCCTTTTCTACCAAAACTGGGAGCCTTTAGAATCGGGCAAATGGTAGTGTTTAATGCTATCTAAATAACTGGACATGCACCATGCACGTGAACTTTCTTCATTAATGGGAGCAATCTTTGATTTTTACAGCTAGTCAATTATAATATAAATGAGCTTTTGCTTAATAACTCCATAATGCAATACTGTGTAAAAATATATATATATATATGAATTATGACAGCATCCCTCCCTCGCGCCAAAAGTTCCCTGCCACGAACCGTCCCAGCGCCGAACTGGCCCTGCCAAATCGTCCTTCTCTGCCCAGATGAGGTGACAATGGTGAAACAGTGAAAAGGAGTGTAGGCCCAGAACATGAAAGCATATGTTAGGCAACACTACCCTCTAGCGGCGTGAAAGCGAAGATCGTCTCGCAGTGAAACGTGAGTGCGCTTTTTGGATCTCTCTGACGCACTGCGCTCTAACATACATGAAACCTTTCTGTGGTCCGTACAACATGGCTGTGAACTGTTTCCTTATCAGAGATGTTACAGCTTCTTGCTGTTCGCCTGCAGTGGGTGATTGCTGGAGCCCGGAGGGGTGTGATGTGATGTCACAGCACACTCTGCATCACAGATGGCATGCGTGACTCTCCTCTCAGCAGGAGTAGCAGCCCCCCCCCCACACACACACCCTGGTGGTATTTACACTGAAGCCCCGTGTCCTGTCTCGTTCCCAGGCCCTGCTGTCCTCAATGGCGCCGCCCTGCTGCCCGCAAGAGACCTCGGCGCTAAAGGGTGAAGTCTGAGACGCCCTCAAAGCTCACCTGTCCTTCAGATGTGAAAGAGAGAAGCCTTCAGAAGCGTCAGTCACTGGGTGTGGCATCGAGTGTGGGTGCCCGTGACCCGCCTGCACACCTCGCGTGTCTCGGGATTCACCTGTGAGGCCTCCTTTGCTGATTATGTGGGTGTTTGCAGCCCTCAAAGCTATTAAGCTGGAAATGATGAGTCGCCACGGGATGGCTATTCAGCACACAGAGCCTGAGTTCAATGCCCAGTTTACCAGTCAGGTGACTCTTGGCTGGAGGTAACTCGGTCGGCGCACTGGCACACTTGCGCCCAGCCAGTCAGCACGGTGACTCCAGACCGGCAGGGTCTTTTGGGGTCTACGTGCCCAGCACGTGTTGGGGATATGATAGCATTAGGGGGGTGTTACTGGTAAAGCCACATGGCTAAAGGTGCGTTAGGAGACCACGCCTCTCCAGTCTCAGCTGGACAGAGTCTTGAAAGCTGATTGACGACTCAGAGGCTGCCGGGATGTTTGGCACATTGGGGACGGTCCTAAAATGCCTCCATTCCGCTCGCTGTCAGGGCGGACCAGCAAGGGGCGTAAATCTACGTGTGTCCTCCTAAGACGTTCTAGATTCTAGAACCTTCTGTGGGACGCGTTCTGGCAAAGGACCGGCGGTGTGGCGCTGGCCCTTTAAGGGCGCGCACGCAACGGACTGATGTTCACTCCGTCGCGTGCGGGTATAAATAAACGGGGTGTTCCCGGCGTCCTCAGAGCCACCGGGGAGCCCACATGAACCACACAGAGTCTCTGTGTCTTGTGTCTGGGAAGTGGGAGGGCTCACAGTGCGGCGGTCCTGGAAGACTGCCAACAGTGGCGACGAGCATCGGATCTTCACCCGAGACAGGCAGTGATCTTCTAAAGGTGCGCGGGATGCAGCAGAGAGGGGAATGAGACACGTGGTCGCAGCCATTTTGCACAATAGGCCCTGGGAGGTCACGGCTTCATAACGAAGCGTTGGTGAGCCATCCAGGCTTACTTTTTGCACAATCCAGTGGCGGACAGGCACTAGAAGCAGCACCTGTCATTTTTATAGTGATTTCTTCACAGTTTCACTGTTTTTCACCGACTGATTGGGTGTGGAACCAAGGAAGGCCTACTGTGATTACGCTTTGGGGTCCACCATGCTCAATTTTTGGATCCTCTACACTGCCTGGTCGTCTGATCTGCAACATTGTGGAACTGCTCATGCCTTGCTGCACCTGAGGAACATTGGTATCTGTGGGTTTGCCAGTGACCACATCCAGGGCCCATCTACTGCAGAGGACTACCTATTGGTGTGGTGGTGAGTTGCGGCCCCATTTGCGGTCCCATTTCTTTTACATCCCTGGGGTGCCTATGTGCTTGCCACCATGAGCCAAGGACAAGCTGCGGCTGCTGCCCAACAGCCGGCCGCTCCTGCAGCAGCACAACAGCACCCACCCTGCCACCAAGACTTTTACCCAAGCCACCTGGCGCCCTACAGCCAATCCCTGAGCTTGATGTCTCGGGCACTCCATTGAGTCTGGGGCCAAGGTGGAAAATGTGGATGGACAGATTAGAGATGTACTTCAGGGCCACAATGGAGACTAGTTATGACAGTAAGTTGGCCACCCTCCTGTACTGTGCAGGCCCTGCGGTACAGGAAATATTCCTGTCTCTGCAACCAGCGGATGGGTCGTATACGGCGGCTAAGGATGCGCTCCACAATCATTTTCTGCCCATGGCAAATGCAGATTATGAATGTTTCCTGATGGGTGGAGCTCGCCAAAAGGATGATGAGACTCTAGATGTCTTCTATGGGAAGCTGCGCAGAGTGGCAGTACCATGTGCATGGAATGAGCCAGACAACATGATTAGAAATCAACTCATCCAGGGGTGTGTGTCTGGCAAACTGCGCCGTCAAATTCTGCGAGAACCGGAAATCACCCTTCCCCGCATCCTAGAATTGGGGAGGTGCCATGAGGTCTCTGAACTGCGGGCAACCAGAATGGAGGCCGGAGTGTGCCCCAGCAAAGCGGATGACATCTGCGTGGTCGGCAGAGGCTGAGGGTCTAGACGCCCGGCAGGTGGCCAAGGATTAAAAGGACAAGCAGTGAACAGTTCATGCCTGAAATGCGGATACGATCTCCCGCATCCAGCGGAATGCCCGGCCGTTGGAAAAAAACGTGTGGCCGTTGTGGGGGGGCTGACCACTATGCCCGGATGTGTAGGGCTGTGACTCCGACAGTGGTTTCCAGAGGGCCCGTCTGGGCTAGCTTCTACCGCCCCCAGAGATCATCAAACGTGGCCCAAGTGGACCAAGGTGACGATGGTGTCCCTCCCGAGGGTGACGAGGAAGAAGAAGATGAAGAAAACATTCTTCGTGTCCAGTGTGGGCGTCCTGAAAGCTAACTCCAAGCGACAGCCCAGGTGCAATGTGCTGGTGAATGGGGAATCAATACCGATGCTGGTGGACACTGGGGCGTCAGTTAATGTAATGGCCATGGAGCACTATGACACCATGCAATCCCCTCCGGCCCTGGCTGCGCCGAAGGAGCGCATCTTCACTTTTGGGGTCGAACAGCCAATCCCCCTGGATGGTGTGTTTGTGGCAAGCGTGAAGTATGGTAACACATCAGTCCGGGCCAGGTTCTACGTCACACCGGTGAGCAACAACACCCTGCTGTGCTGAGACAGAGGTCCTTGTCATTGTGACATTTGCATACTCGGTATACCTGGACGTCATACAGGTGTTACTGGGCAAGCACGCTCCTCTGTTTGAAGGCATAGGACAGATGATGGGTGAACCTGTACGGCTGCACATAGATGAGTCCATTCAACCAGCGGCGCTCAAACATTGGCGAGTGCCCTTCCACCTCAGAGACCTGGTGGATCAGGAACTGGATAACCTTGTGAGGTTAGACATCATCGAAAAGGTGGAGGGCCCAACCCCGTGGGTGTCTCCGATTGAAATCGCCCGCAAGCCCAAGCAACCTGATGCAGTGAGAATTTGTGTGGATATGCGCCTCCCCAACAAGGCAATAAAGCAGGAACGGCACTTAACCCCCACCATTGACGACATTATAACGAAACTGCAGGGGGTGAGGTTTTTCTCCAAGCTGGACCTCAGAGCTAGGTACCATCAGGTGGTCCTGCACCCATAATCATGCTGTAACAACATTCACCATGCACCGGGGGCTATACAGATATAAAAGACTGAGTTTTGGGGTCTCCTTGGTGGCTGTGGTGTTCCAAAACATCATCAAAGGGGCACTTGCAGACCTGGAGGGAGTCCTCAACATCAGCAATGATATCCTGGTGTTTGGGAGGTCGGAGGCCGAACACCTGGCACGCCTGGCTAAGACATTTGAGCACCTACGCTCACTGGGACTCACTTTGCACAGGGACAAGTGTGAGTTTCTCAAAACCACAATTGATTTTTTCGGATTTGTCTTTAAGGCGGATGGTGTGTCACCTGATCCGCGCAAGGTGAGAGACATAAAGGAGGCAAAGCCACCAGAGAATGTAGCTGAGGTGAGGAGTTTTCTGGGCATGGTCACGTATTGTGGCCACTTCATCCGGAACCTGGTGTCCCGCTCTCAGCCATTGAGGACACTGATGAAGAAGGACACTACGTGGCAGTAGGAGCCATTCGAGCAGGCCGCCTTCGACGATATCAAGGGCGCCCTTGCTGCTGAAGACACCATGGCGTTCTTCGACCCGAGGCTACAGACTGAGATAATTGTGGATGCCAGCCCCTACGGCCTAGGGGCAGTGCTCACGCAAGTCGGAAGGGACCAGGAGGTCCGCCCGATAGCCTACGCCAGCAAGGCACTCTCTGAGACTGAGCAGCGATACTCGCAAATAGAGCGCGAGGCACTGGCCGTGCTGTGGGGCTGCAGTCACTTCCGCCTGTACATCTTGGGAAGACCAGTCACTGTAATTACGGACCACAAGCCCCTGCTGCCCATAATGGCTGGCTCCTCATCCCAACCACTGGTGAGGCTAGAGTGCTGGATGCTGGCGCTCCTCGAGTATGGAGTGTCGCTGGTCTACCGCCTGGGGAGCAACAACGCTGCTGACTACCTCTCCAGGCACCCGAGAAGGGGTTCCCAACCGTCCACATGCACAGAAGAGGTGGATGAGCACGTCCCGCTGGTGATTGAAATGGCCACCCCGTACTAGATGCAGGTGGAGGAATTAGAACACGCATCAAAAAGTGATGAGTGTTTTGGAATCCTGAAGGCGGCAATGGAACAGGGAGCCTGGAAAACCGTGCTGGAAGCCTTAGGTCGGAGGACAAATGAGGCAAAGGTGGCACTGGAGCAGCTCTGGAGGGTGCATGAGGAACTGACATTCTCGGACTCGGGCTTGCTGCTAAGAGAAGACAGGATTGTGGTCCCTCAGGCCAAGGTTCACCAAATAATCGCTCTGGTGCACCAAGGACACCAAGGAGTGTTACGCTCACCTGGTATCCACGGGGACACCACCCAGCCAGTTGGTCGCCGATGCCCTTCTCAATGGTTCTCTGGTGTGGTCCATGATGTCGATGGGATTCCGCCTGGAAATGAAGACTACGTTAGGACTGGATGACCAAGGTACGTTTTTTTCCCACCTCCTTTGTGATTGCAGCCCCTCCGGGTTCTCTTCTCACTTGGTTGTCGGAATTGGTGGGCTCTCCATCCTGCTCTCTGGGCAGGGGCGCGTTGTCTATGGTGGGCGTGTGCTGTCCAGTTACTTCACTGACTGCGGCCCTAGTAATGTCTTTCAGGTAGGTCTTATTGTGAGTTTATGAAGTTTTTATTCTTGCATGCCTTTTCACTGTTCTAAAATGTCTCTTTTTATCTCCCTTAGGTGCGCAGAGTGTCCATTTGGAGAACTGGGTAGGCTGGTTCTTGCCGGTAAACGATGGCGCACCAAAGCGCTATGATGCGGTAAGGAAGCGATTTGCGCAGCACAGCGATTTCTTGTCTTCACTGACCTGTGCTTTTCTATTTTTCGTAGGTCGCGGTGTGCTCTCAGTGCGGATGGAACTCTGGAGAATTGCCGGTCAAAAATCAGCTAGCCAGGTAAGTCTCTAAGCGCTTTGTGGTTGTTATGTCTCTTCTACCTCCTTTAATAATGTCTTTCTCCCTTTTTCAGGTCCTTCGATCTGGGTGACAAACTCTTCAAACGGAGCTGCCCAGGAGCTGCGAGCAGTGAAGGATGGATATTACAGGTAAGATTCTGCTGCTAACGATGTTCTTTGTTTTCTGCAGGTCCGGAATTCGTCAGGCTCATGAGAAAGCTGGACACGGTGATCGTCACGTTGCTAGTAGCAAAGTAACGCGAAGCGTGTTGTCTTGTTCGGGTGTGGTTTAAATAGCCACTGCAAATTAGTCCAGGTAAAGTAGTCCCTAGGCCACCACACCCAAAACACTAGACTGCATAGCCTGGTTCTAGGAATCAAGCTATGCGGATGCCTCCATGTTGGCTGAAAGCCCTAAAAAGTAGTTCCACAAGCAGATGTCTATCTTTGTTTATGAGCCCGGCGCCAAAGGCGCCAGGACTGACCCCAAGAGGGCTTGAGAAGTGGATGCCAGGCCTTATAAGCGATCCGAGTCCTAATTCCACCTGGCGAATGGGCTTGCCAGTGGGGATCAGGGCTGAGGGTCGTGACAAGGAGCCCCCAAGACAAAAGCTCGCCTCAGGCAAAAGGTGTGGTTCCCTGAACTAGAAAGGAGAGTGGAGGAGTTTGTGGCATCCTGTGTAGTGCCAGGCAGCCTCGCCAGCACAACGTGAGACGTCCATTGAGACGATGCCCCGAGGGACAAGGCCGTGGGAAGTGGTCCATGCAGACTTTGGATCCACAATGAGAGGCACCCATTTCCTTGTAGTAGGGGACGAATGGTCCCGAAACCCGGAGGTAGAGTTTGTGGAGTTGGTAGCCTTTCATAAGGTTGTGGTGGCACTGGAGAATATCTTTGCCACCCATGGACTGCCCACGATCTTATGGTCCGATAACGGGGCTCCCTCCCAAGATGACAGCTTCGCTGACCTCATGAAGGACTATGGCATCCATCATAGGAAGATCACCCCGCTATGGCCTCGTGCAAATGGGGAGGCAAAGCGCATGATGCGCACGCTAAATAAGGTGTTCAGGATCGCTCAAGGAAAGGGCGAGTGCCTGCAAAGGGGATATCAGGCCACACCACACTCGTCCACGGGTGTGGCACCAGCAGAGGCACTGTTTCAGCGATGCCAGAGGGACATAATACCGGAGGTGGGCGAGCGAGAACCGGCCGTCATCAATAATGACCAGATGGAGGAAGAGTGAAGGGCGAGGACAGAAATGGAAAACAACAGAAGAGGTCTAAGACCGCCAAGGATTGCCCCGGGCGATGAAGTACTAGTGAGGAATCGTCACCCGCAGGGCAAGCTGTCTCTCACCTATGAACCGGCTGCGTTGGAGGTGGTGGCGGTCAAGGGATCAATGGTGACCGCGTCCGATGGAACAGCATCTGTCATCAGAAACACCAATTTCTTTAAGAGACTGGGTGAGCCAAGTGCTGAGACTATGGAGGACATGGACCCAGAGGAAGCACCGGATAAAGGAGGGGGTCGCCCTCCCTAGTGGAGTCTCCGGCCCACGGTGGCCCAGGCGAAGGAACACTGGCTAGAGAGACAGGCAGGAGGTACCCCCTGAGAACAGGGCGTGGGAAACCTGCTCGTCTTACGGACTATGTGACGGACTAAGAAGGCAGTGCTGTGTGTTAAAGACTTTCATGCCGTTTATGTGGGGAGCCATCTGGGAATCCAGGTTGGGCACCAGTAAACGGGGGACAGCTGGGTTTTGTTAATGTGTGTTGTTAATGTGTGCTAGTTTAGATCCACTCTTTTCAGTTTTGTTCTTATGGAAAAGGAGGAGTGTGGCGCTGGCCCTTTAAGGGCACGCACCCGACAGAGTGACGTTCACTCCATCGCGTGCGGGTATAAATAAACGGGGCATTCCCGGCGGCCTCAGAGCCACCGGGGAGCCCACGTGAACCACATGGAGTCTCTGTGTCTTGTGTCTGAGGAGTGGGGGGGCTCACGGTGCGGCGGTCCTGCAAGACTGCCAACAGGAAGGGCGCAGCGTCCTGTGAGGGCCGCTCCCCGCAAGAAACAGCCTTTCACATTCACAGCAATGAGCTGAGCTTCTCCCAGTCATTCTTTACGCTGTGTTTCTTTTATTTATATATTTAGAAGCTTCCGGAGTCCTTGGTTCATCAGCTCAGAGTGCCTTTGTTGCTTAAACTCTATTCCCCCCTGTGAGACTCCCAACACTTGAACGTGCGGTAAAAATCTGAAGATGGCTGCCAGAGGCGGGGCTTAGGGAGATGGCAGTCATTGGCTGTGGTCAGTATGACGCAGAGATCAGTGATTGGCTACTACTACGAAAGACAGATCAGAAACGAAACTGATAGTGAGTTTTTCTTTACCGAGGATTCCCAGCCTGACGACGGGGAATATTCATGAGCATGTGAATCCATGCCAGACCCCATGCTGGAGAACAGGCCCTTCCACCCACATCTGCTCACCTACACTCCCTGTGAAACAGACAAGAGTCCAATACCCCAGAACTCCACTATGCTCAGTGGAAGGCCAAAGGACTTTAAACGACTACACCATACGCACACTCCCAGTGAGTCATGCAACCTGCTTTCACAATGAAAGGCTCTATAGATTCCTGAAGTTACCCCGTGAGATGAGCAGTGATAACAGCTACCCCATGTGATGTGCAGCGATAACAGCGACCCCATGTAATGAGCAGTGATAACAGCTACCTCATGTGATGAGCAGTGATAACAGCTACCCCGTGTCATGAGTAGCGATAACAGCTACCCCGTGTGATGAGCAGTGATAACAGCTACCTCATGTGATGAGCAGTGATAACAGCTACCCCGTATCATGAGCAGCGATAACAGCTACCCCGTATCATGAGCAGCGATAACAGCTACCCCGTGTGATGAGCAGTGATAACAGCTACCTCATGTGATGAGAAGTGATAAGAGCTACCTCACGTGATGAGGAGTGATAACAGCTACCCCATGTGACAAGCAGTGATAACAGCTACCTCATGAGATGAGGAGTGATAACAGCTACCTCATGCGATGAGCAGTGATAACAGCTAACTCATGCGACGAGCAGTGATAACAGCTACCCCATGTAATGAGCAGTGATAACAGCTACCTCATGTGATGAGCAGTGATAACAGCTACCCCGTGTCATGAGCAGTGATAACAGCTACCTCATGTGATGAGCAGCGATAACAGCGACCTTGTGTGATAAGCAGCGATAACAGCTACCTCATGTGATGAGCAGTGATAACAGCTACCCCGTATCATGAGCAGCGATAACAGCTACCCCGTATCATGAGCAGCGATAACAGCTACCCCGTGCGATGAGCAGTGATAACAGCTACCTCATGTGATGAGAAGTGATAACAGCTACCTCATGCGACGAGCAGTGATAACAGCTACCTCATGTGATGAGCAGTGATAACAGCTACCTCATGAGACGAGCAGTGATAACAGCTACCTCATGTGATGAGGAGTGATAACAGCTACCTCATCCGACGAGCAGTGATAACAGCTACCTCATGCGATGAGCAGTGATAACAGCTACCTCATGCAACGAGCAGTGATAACAGCTACCTCATGTGATGAGCAGTGATAACAGCTACCCCATGTGATGAGCAGTTATAACAGCTACTTCATGTTATGAGGAGTGATAACAGCTACCTCAAGCAATGAGCAGTGATAACAGCTACCTCATGTGATGAGCGATGAGCAGTGATAACAGCTACCACATGCGACAAGCAGTGATAACAGCTACCTCATGAGGTGAGGAGTGATAACAGCTACCTCATGCGACGAGCAGTGATAACAGCTACCCCATGTGATGAGCGATGAGCAGTGATAACAGCTACCTCATGCGACGAGCAGTGATAACAGCTACCTCATGTGATGAGCGATGAGCAGTGATAACAGCTACCCCATGTGATGAGCAGTGATAACAGCGACCCCATGTGATGAGCAGTGATAACAGCTACCTCATGCGACGAGCAGTGATAACAGCTACCTCATGTGATGAGCGATGAGCAGTGATAACAGCTACCTCATGTGATGAGCGATGAGCAGTGATAACGGCTACCTCATGCGACGAGCAGTGATAACAGCTACCTCATGTGATGAGCGATGAGCAGTGATAACAGCTACCTCAAGCGACGAGCAGTGATAACAGCTACCTCATGCAAGGAGCAGTGATAACAGCTACCCCATGTGATGAGCAGTGATAACAGCTACCCCATGTGATGAGGAGTGATAACAGCTACCTCATGCGACGAGCAGTGATAACAGCTACCCCATGTGATGAGCAGTGATAACAGCTATCTCATGTGATGAGGAGTGATAACAGCTACCTCATGCGACGAGCAGCGATAGCAGCTACCCGATGTGATGAGCAGTGATAACAGCTACGCGACGAGCAGTGATAACAGCTACCTCATGTGATGAGTGGTGAGCAGTGATAACAGCTACCTCATGCGACGAGCAGTGATAACAGCTACCTCATGTGATGAGGAGTGATAACAGCTACCTCATGCGACAAGCAGTGATAACAGCTACCTCATGTGATGAGCGATGAGCAGTGATAACAGCTACCTCAAGCGACGAGCAGTGATAACAGCTACCTCATGCAAGGAGCAGTGATAACAGCTACCCCATGTGATGAGCAGTGATAACAGCTACCCCATGTGATGAGGAGTGATAACAGCTACCTCATGCGACGAGCAGTGATAACAGCTACCCCATGTGATGAGCAGTGATAACAGCTATCTCATGTGATGAGGAGTGATAACAGCTACCTCATGCGACGAGCAGCGATAGCAGCTACCCGATGTGATGAGCAGTGATAACAGCTACGCGACGAGCAGTGATAACAGCTACCTCATGTGATGAGTGGTGAGCAGTGATAACAGCTACCTCATGCGACGAGCAGTGATAACAGCTACCTCATGTGATGAGGAGTGATAACAGCTACCTCATGCGACAAGCAGTGATAACAGCTACCTCATGTGATGAGCGATGAGCAGTGATAACAGCTACCTCATGCGACGAGCAGTGATAACAGCTACCTCATGTGATGAGGAGTGATAACAGCTACCTCAGGCGACGAGCAGTGATAACAGCTACCTCATGCGACGAGCAGTGATAACAGCTACCTCATGTGATGAGGAGTGATAAATGCTAACTCATGCGACGAGCAGTGATAACAGCTACCTCATGTGATGAGCAGCGATAACAGCTACCCCATGTGATAAGGACTGATAACAGCTACCCCATGTGATGAGCAGCGAGAACACCTATCCCATGTGATGAGCAGCGATAACAACTACCCCATGCGATGAGCAGTGATAACAACTACCTCATGTGATGAGGAGTGATAACAGCTACCTCATGTGATGAGCGATGAGCAGTGATAACAGCTACCTCATGCGACGAGCAGTGATAATAGCTACCTCATGTGATGAGATGTGATAATAGCTACCTCATATGATGAGCAGTGATAATAGCTACCCCATGTGATGAGCAGTGATAACAGCTACCCCATGTGATGAGCAGTGATAACATCTACCCCATGTGTTGAGCAGCGATAACAGCTACTCCATGTGATGAGCAGTGATAACAGCTACCTCATGCGACGAGCAGTGATAATAGCTACCTCATGTGATGAGGTGTGATAATAGCTACCTCATATGATGAGCAGTGATAATAGCTACCCCATGTGATGAGCAGTGATAACAGCTACCCCATGTGATGAGCAGTGATAACATCTACCCCATGTGTTGAGCAGCGATAACAGCTACCCCATGTGATGAGCAGTGATAACAGCTACCTCATGTGATGAGGAGTGATAACAGCTACCTCATGCGACGAGCAGTGATAACAGCTACCTCATGTGATGAGCAGTGATAACAGCTACCCTATGTGATGAGCAGTGATAACAGC
This sequence comes from Ambystoma mexicanum, assembly GCF_040938575.1. NCBI lineage: Eukaryota > Metazoa > Chordata > Amphibia > Caudata > Ambystomatidae > Ambystoma > Ambystoma mexicanum. The sequence continues at coordinate 12,782,766 of NC_090940.1, forward strand.
TACCCCATCTGATGAGGAGTGATAACAGCTACCTCATGCGATGAGCAGTGATAACAGCTACCTCATGTGATGAGCAGTGAGCAGTGATAACAGCTACCTCGTGTGACGAGGAGTGATAACAGCTACCTCATGCGACGAGCAATGATAACAGCTACCCCATGTGACGAGCAGTGATAACAGCTACCTCATGCAAGAGGCAGTGATAACAGCTACCTCATGTGATGAGCGGTGAGCAGTGATAACAGCTACCTCATGCGATGAGCAGTGATAACAGCTACCTCATGTTATGAGCAGTGAGCAGTGATAACAGCTACCTCATGTGATGAGGAGTGATAACATCTACCACATGCGACGAGCAGTGATAACAGCTACCCCATGTGATGAGCAGTGATAACAGCTACCTCATGAGATGAGCAGTGATAACAGCTACCTCATGTGATGAGCAGTGAGCAGTTATAACAGCTACCTCGTGTGATGAGGAGTGATAACAGCTACCTCATGCGACAAGCAGTGATAACAGCTACCCCATGTGACGAGCAGTGATAACAGCTACCTCATGCGAGAGGCAGTGATAACAGCTACCTCATGTGATGAGTGGTGAGCAGTGATAACAGCTACCCCATGTGATGAGCAGCGATAACAGCTACCTCGTGTGATAAGGAGCAATAACAGCTACCTCATGTGATGAGCGATGAGCAGTGATAACAGCTACCTCATGTGATCAGCGATGAGCAGTGATAACAGCTACCTCATGCGATGAGCAGTGATAACAGGTACCTCATGTGATGAGCAATGAGCAGTGATAACAGCTACCTCATGCGACGAGCAGTGATAACAGCTACCCCATGTGATGAGGAGTTATAACAGCTACCTCATGCGACGAGCAAAATAACAGCTACCCCATGTGATGGGCACTGATAACAGCTACCTAATGTGATGAGGAGTGATAACAGCTACATCATGCGACGAGCAGTGATAACAGCTACCCCATGTGACGAGCAGTGATAACAGCTACCTCATGCAACGAGCAGTGATTACAGCTACCTCATGTGATGAGCTGTGAGCAGTGATAACAGCTACCTCATGCGATAAGCAGTGATAACACCTACCTCATATGATGAGGAGTGATAACAGCTACCTCATGTGACGAGCAGTGATAACAGCTACCTCATGTGATGAGCGATGAGCAGTGATAACAGCTACCTCATGCGACGAGCAGCGATAACAGCTACCTCATGTGATGAGAAGTGATAACAGCTACCTCATGTGATGAGGAGTGATAAATGCTACCTCATGCGACGAGCAGTGATAACAGCTACCTCATGCGACGAGCAGTGATAACAGCTACCCCATGTGATGAGCAGTGATAACAGCTAACCCATGTGATGAGGAGTGATAACAGCTACCTCATGCGACGAGCAGTGATAACAGCTACCCCATGTGATGAGGAGTGATAACAGCTACCTCATGCGACAAGCAGTGATAACATCTACCTCCTGTGATGAGCGATGAGCAGTGATAACAGCTACCTCATGCGACGAGCAGTGATAACAGCTAGCTCATGGGATGAACGATGAGCAGTGATAACAGCTACCTCATGCGACGAGCAGTGATAACAGCTACCTAATGTGATGAGGAGTGATAACAGCTACCTCATCCGACGAGCAGTGATAACAGCTACCCCATGTGATGAGCAGTGATAACAGCTACCTCATGTGATGAGCAGCGATAACAGCTACCTCATGTGATGATTAGTGATAACATCTACCTTGTGTGATGAGCAGTGATAACAGCTACCTCATGCGACGAGCAGCGATAACAGCTACCCCATGCGATGAGCAGTGATAACAGCTACCCCATGCGACGAGCAGCGATAACAGCTACCCCATGTGATGAGCAGTGATAACAGCTACCTCGTGTGATAAGGAGCAATAACAGCTACCTCATGTGATGAGCGATGAGCAGTGATAACAGCTACCTCATGCGACGAGCAGTGATAACAGCTACCTCATGTGATGAGCGATGAGCAGTGATAACAGCTACCTCATGCGACGAGCAGTGATAACAGCTACCTCATGTGATGAGCGATGAGCAGTGATAACAGCTACCTCATGCGACGAGCAGTGATAACAGCTACCTCATGTGATGAGCGATTAGCAGTGATAACAGCTACCTCATGCGACGAGCAGTGATAACAGCTACCTCATGTGATGAGGAGTGATAACAGCTATCTCATGCAACAAGCAGTGATAACAGCTACCCCATGTGATGAGCAGTGATAACAGCTACCTCATGCGACGAGCAGTGATAACAGCTACCCCATGTGATGAGCAGTGATAACAGCTACCCCATGTCATGAGGAGTGATAACAGCTACCTCATGCGACGAGCAGCGATAACAGCTACCCAATGTGATGAGCAGTGATAACAGCTACCTCATGCGACGAGCAGTGATAACAGCTACCTCATGTGATGAGGAGTGATAACAGCTACCTCATGCGACGAGCAGTGATAACAGCTACCTCATGTGATGAGCAATGAGCAGTGATAACAGCTACCTCATGCGACGAGCAGTGATAACAGCTACCTCATGTGATGAGGAGTGATAACAGCTATCTCATGCGATGAGCAGTGATAACAGCTAACTCATGCGATGAGCAGTGATAACAGCTACCCCATGTATTGAGCAGTGATAACAGTTACCTCATGTGATGAGGAGTGATAACAGCTACCTCATGCGATGAGCAGTGATAACAGCTACCCCATGTGATGAGCAGTGATAACAGCTACCCCATGTGATGAGCAGCGATAACAGCTACCTCATGCGACGAGCAATGATAACAGCTACCCCATGTGATGAGCAGTGATAGCAGCTACCCCATTTGATGAGCGATGAGCAGTGATAACAGCTACCTCATGCGATGAGCACTGATAACAGCTACCTCATGTGATGAGCGATGAGCAGTGATAACAGCTACCCCATGTGATGAGCAGTGATAACAGCTACCTCATGTGATGAGGAGTGATAACAGCTACCTCATGCGACGAGCAGTGATAACAGCTACCCCATGTGATGAGCAGTGATAACAGCTACCTCATGTGATGAGGAGTGATAACAGCTACCCCATGTGACAAGCAGTGATAACAGCTACCCCATGTGATGAGCAGTGATACCAGCTACCTCATGTGATGAGGAGTGTTAACAGCTACCTCATGCGATGAGCAGTGATAACAGCTACCCCATGTGATGAGCACTGATAACAGCTACCCCATGTGATGAGGAGTGATAACAGCTACCTCATCCAACGAGCACTGATAACAGCTACCCCATGTGATGAGCAATGATAACAGCTACCTCATGCGATGAGGAGTGATAACAGCTACCTCATGCGATGAGCAGTGATAACAGCTACCTCATGTGATGAGCAGTGATAACAGCTACCCCATGTGATGAGCAGTGATAACAGCTACCCCATGTGATGAGGAGTGATAACAGCTACCTCATGTGATGAGTGATAACAGCTACCTCATGCGACGAGCAGTGATAACAGCTACCCCATGTGATGAGCAGTGATAACAGCTACCTCATGCGACGAGCAGTGATAACAGCTACCTCATGTGATGAGCAGTGAGCAGTGATAACAGCTACCTTATGTGATGAGGAGTTATAACAGCTACCTCATGCGACGAGCAGTGATAACAGCTACCCCATGTGACGAGCAGTGATAACAGCTACCTCATGTGAGAGGCAGTGATAACAGATACCTCATGTGATGAGCGGTGAGCAGTGATAACAGCTACCTCATGCGACGAGCAGTGATAACAGCTAACTCATGTGATGAGGAGTGATAACAGCTACCCCATGTGATGAGCAGTGATAACAGCTAACTCATGCGACGAGCAGTGATAACAGCTACCTCATGCACAAGCAGTGATAACAGCTACCTCATGCGACGAGCAGTGATAACAGCTACCTCATGTGATGAGGAGTGATAACAGCTACCTCATGCGCCGAGCAGTGATAACAGCTACCCCATGTGATGAGCAGTGATAACAGCTACCCCATGTGATGAGGAGTGATAACAGCTACCTCATGCGATGAGCAGTGATAACAGCTACCTCATGTGATGAGGAGTGATAACAGCTACCTCATGCGACAAGCAGTGATAACAGCTACCTCATGTGATGAGCGATGAGCAGTGATACCAGCTACCTCATGAGACGAGCAGTGATAACAGCTAACTCATGTGATGAGGAGTGATAACAGCTACCTCATGCGACGAGCAGTGATAACAGCTACCTCATGCACGAGCAGTGATAACAGCTACCTCATGCGACGAGCAGTGATAACAGCTACCTCATGTGATGAGGAGTGATAACAGCTACCTCATGCGCCGAGCAGTGATAACAGCTACCCCATGTGATGAGCAGTGATAACAGCTACCCCATGTGATGAGGAGTGATAACAGCTACCTCATGCGATGAGCAGTGATGACAGCTACCTCATGTTATGAGGAGTAATAACAGCTACCTCATGCAACGAGCAGTGATAACAGCTACCTCATTGTCACGTCTCCCGTTGCTCGCCCTATCAGGAATCACACGATCACACACCGCACACCACACCTACCCACAAGGGCAGTCCCTGCACAGAGAGAGAACCAGCTACCTCATGTGATGAGCGGTGAGCAGTGATAACAGCTACCTCATGCGACGAGCAGTGATAACATCTACCTCATGCGACGAGCAGTGATAACAGCTACCTCATGCGACGAGCAGTGATAACAGCTACCCCATGTGATGAGCAGTGATAACAGCTACCTCATGTGATGAGGAGTGATAAATGCTAACTCATGCGACGAGCAGTGATAACAGCTACCTCATGTGATGAGGAGTGATAACAGCTGCCTCATGCGACGAGCAGTGATAACAGCTACCCCATGTGATGAGCAGTGATAACAGCTACCCCATGTGATGAGGAGTGATAACAGCTACCTCATGCGACAAGCAGTGATAACAGCTACCCCATGTGATGAGCAGTGATAACAGCTACCTCATGTGATGAGGAGTGATAACAGCTACCTCATGCGACGAGCAGTGATAGCAGCTACCTCATGTGATGAGCGATGAGCAGTGATAACAGCTACCTCATGCGACAAGCAGTGATAACAGCTAGCTCATGTGATGAGGAGTGATAACAGCTACCTCTTGCGACGATCAGTGATAACAGCTACCCCATGTGATGAGCGATGAGCAGTGATAACAACTACCTCATGTGATGAGCGATGAGCAGTGATAACAGCTACCTCATGCGCTGAGCAGTGATAACAGCTACCTCATGTGATGAGCGATGAACAGTGATAACAGCTACCTCATGTGATGAGCAGTGATAACAGCTACCTCATGTGATGAGGAGTATTAAATGCTACCTCATACGACAAGCAGTAATAACAGCTACCTCATGTGATGAGGAGTGATAACAGCTACCCCATGTGATGAGCAGTGATAACAGCTACCTCATGTGATGAGGAGTGATAACAGCTACCTCATGCGACGAGCAGTGATAGCAGCTACCTCATGTGATGAGCGATGAGCAGTGATAACAGCTACCTCATGCGACAAGCAGTGATAACAGCTAGCTCATGTGATGAGGAGTGATAACAGCTACCTCATGCGACGATCAGTGATAACAGCTACCCCATGTGATGAGCAGTGATAACAGCTACCTCATGTGATGAGCGATGAGCAGTGATAACAACTACCTCATGTGATGAGCGATGAGCAGTGATAACAGCTACCTCATGCGCTGAGCAGTGATAACAGCTACCTCATGTGATGAGCGATGAGCAGTGATAACAGCTACCCCATGTGATGAGCAGTGATAACAGCTACCTCATGTGATGAGGAGTATTAAATGCTACCTCATACGACAAGCAGTAATAACAGCTACCTCATGTGATGAGGAGTGATAACAGCTACCTCATGCGACGAGCAGTGATAACAGCTACCCCATGTGATGAGCAGTGATAACAGCTACCTCATGCGACGAGCAGTGATAACAGCTACGCCATTTGATGAGCGATGAGCAGTGATAACAGCTACCTCATGCGATGAGCAGTGATGACAGCTACCTCATGTGATGAGCGATGAGCAGTGATAACAGCTACCCCATGTGATGAGCAGTGATAACAGCTACCTCATGCGACGAGCAGTGATAACAGCTACCTCATGTGATGAGCAGTGATAACAGCTACCCCATGTGATGAGCAGTGATAACAGCTACCCCATGTGATGAGTCAAAACAGCTACCTCATGTGATGAGGAGTGATAACAGCTACCTCATGCTACGAGCAGTGATAACAGCTACCCCATGTGATGAGCAGTGATAACAGCTACCTCATGCAACAAGCAGTGATAACAGCTACGTCATGTGATGAGCAGTGATAACAGCTACCTCATGTGATGAGGAGTGATAACAGCTACCTCATGCGACAAGCAGTGATAACAGCTACCCCATGTGATGAGCAGTGATGACAGCTACCTCATGCGAGAGGCAGTGATAACAGCTACCTCATGTGATGAGCGGTGAGCAGTGATAACAGCTACCTCATGCAACGAGCAATGATAACAGCTACCTCATGTGATGAGGAGTGATAACAGCTACCTCATGCGACGAGCAGTGATAACAGCTACCTCATGTGATGAGCGATGAGCAGTGATAACAGCTACCTCATGAGACGAGCAGTGATAACAGCTAACTCATGTGATGAGGAGTGATAACAGCTACCTCATGTGATGAGGAGTGATAACAGCTACCTCAGGCGGCGAGCAGTGATAACAGCTACCCCATGTGATGAGCAGTGATAACAGCTACCCCATGTGATGAGGAGTGATAACAGCTACCTCATGCGATGAGCAGTGATAACTGCTACCCCATGTGATGAGCAGTGATAACAGCTACCTCATGTTATGAGGAGTAATAACAGCTACCTCATGCAATGAGTAGTGATAACAGCTACCTCATTGTCACGTCTCCTGTTGCTCGCCCTATCAGGAATCACACGATCACACGCCCCACACCACACCTATCCACAAGAGCAGTCCCTGCACACAGAGAGAACCAGCAGTTCGCCCGGCGTAGGAGGACACCAGCCTGTAGCCCCGGCGTCTACCGTCCTTCATTTCGCTGGCAGTTGCCATGGAAGCACACTCACGGCTGGCCACGCCCACGGAGACTCCCACAGCAACCCGAACATCCGGCGTCTCGTGACCACGTCACGTCTCGCACGTCCGTGGGACACATCACGGGACACATCACGTGACTGCTTAACGAGTTTAAAAACATCTTGACAACGCGGGTACAGCGCTTCACAGCTGATCTCTTGAGGATTGTTTAGCGCTTCTGGTTTACCTTTTTTGATCACAGACTTTTGCGACCTTGGACTGTTCAACGGACTTGTCTTGCCTGCTCCTTGGATTTCTGCCTCTTGGATCCCGCCTTGTTTCCCCGGCTCCTCGACCTTGGAACTCTCTCTTGGACTGCCTTTGGATTATCCCCTCTGAACCTTGAATCTTGGAACTTGGTTTCGACTTTTCTTTGCCTTGCTGGTCCATCCACATCAGACCCAGGTGTGACTCACCCACGAGCCGTGTAGAACGTCTCTTCTACCACCATCAGCAGACTGTGGCTCACGTCACGCTTAGGGCCCTACCTACAGCACACTTGAGTAAGCCTTGTTACTACTGATTGTTACCTGTACCATTTGCACTGCTCCTATTTTACCCTCACCCATTGCCTTACAGTGGTCAGGGGGTCCTTCCGGCGTTCCTGCTACCTGATTGACGGCTCAACACACCTGTGGCCTCAGAGATTGCACAGGCAGTGTATCATTTCTGTCTGTGCGGTACTTGGAGACGGAGGTACAATAATCTGCACGACCATCAAGATCAAAACAGACTGTGAAGCCTTCCTGGTCGTCCAGATTATGGATACCTCCTCCGGGGACCCTGTGGCCACTCTAATGCAAGCGGTTGCGGCCCTTAGGACGGACATGGGCGCAGCCACAACAGCCATCCACCATAGACTCGACGCCCTGCAAAGCACACGTGCCCCTTTACCCGCAGATGCCGAGTTCGGCGACCCCAAACCCCCAGCTCCGCCTCCACCTCTGCCCACAGCACCCACAGTCCCCACTCCAGTGGTCCTTCCAACCTCCTTTCCTCTTGCTGCCCCCGAGCGCTATCAGGGGGATCCCAGGAAATATCGCACCTTCCTCAACCAGTGCAAACTTCACTTCTTGTGTAGACCCCAGCTCTTTCCTGACTCCGTAACCAAGGCAGCTTTCCTTCTTTCTCACCTATCGGGTGTAGCGGCCATTTGGGCGAACCCATTACTAGAGAGCGATCATCCTGCCCTATACAATTTCGACCTACTTGTGACAGAGATGGCAAAGGTTTTTGACACCAGGTACAAGGCGCAATCCCGAGACCTGGAATTGCTTGATCTTACACAGGGAAAGCAAACGCTGATTGATTACATCACCCGTTTCAATCAACTGACTGCAGAGACCTCGTGGCCTGAAGAAAAGAAAGCCATAGTGTTCTACTGCGGTCTCTGTAGCCACATGAAAGACACTCTTTCTGTGGTTCCAGCTCTTCCCTCAGTCTTCTCCGAACTAGTGGACCTGGCTCTACAGGTGGACACTCGCAGGTCTGAGCGGAGAGCAGAGATGTCTTTCTCCAACCAGGCACTCCCAGCCCCGCCCGTCTCTGCTCCGGAACCCATGCAAATCGGCGGGATCCGGAGTCCCATCACCCAGGCCGAGCGGGAGCGTTGGAGAACCGATAACGCCTGTTTCTACTGTGGTACACTAGGGCACTACGTTAAGGAATGTCCCCGCCGCCCAAAAAATAAAGCATCGGGTTTTCAGAAGGCTCGCCCCTAAGAATGGGGGTACGGGCTAGTCCTTCTCTGACCCCCACTGAACCCGTATTTGGTCCCATCAGACCGATTGCGGTCCAGGCCCAGTTGAAACCAACCAGAGATCTGGTACACTCAGTACAGATTGTGATCGACTCCGGGGCCACTGGCTGCTTCATTGATATCTCACTGGCTCACGGCCTCAATCTACCCTTGATCAAGAAGAAGTACCCGGAGCCTGTACAAGCAGTCGATGGTACCTCACTTGCCTCTGGTCCCATTGAGTACCAAACCGCTCCCATGTTAGTGGTGATTCAGGGCACGCACCAAGATACGTTAGCGTTCGATCTCATTACCACTCCGCAGTTTGGTATCATTTTAGGCATCCCGTGGCTGAAACAGCACAATCCCTTGATTAACTGGGGCACTGGGCAGGTCACATTTGAATCTGAAGTCTGCCAGCACTTCTGTTTGATCGAGTCCACTACGGTTACATCCCCGGCCACCGTCCTTGGGGCCATGGCCTCCGCCATCCTTGATGAGACGGACCCATCTGCGAACGTCCCACACACTGTGGGGGCCGTTACAGCAGGGATCCCCGCTGTCTATCATGGATTCCTAGAGGTGTTTGACAAAGTCACGGCAGAGGGCCTAACACAACATCGCCCCTATGATTGCCCCATTGATTTGGTTCCTGAGGCAACAATACCGAAGGGCAGGATATACTCCTTATCTCCATCGGAGGAGTTGGTACTCAAGGAATACATCCAACAGGCCCTACGCTTAGGTCACATACGACCCTCTTGCTCCCCGGCTGCCAGTCCGATCTTCTTCGTGCCTAAGAAGGAGGGTGACTTACGTCCCTGTGTTGATTACAGACGGTTGAACGCCGTTACCGTTAAGAATCGGTAACTCTTACCCCTCATCTCCACTCTTCTAGACCGATTAACCAGGGCATCCATCTTCACTAAGTTGGACCTTCGGGGGGTGTACAACCTGGTTCGTATGCGTAGCGGAGACGAGTGGAAGACAGCATTTTGTACTCGACAAGGGCTGTTCGAGTATACTGTAATGCCTTTCGGTCTCTGCAATGCCCCTGCTACGTTTCAACGCTTTATCAAAGAAGTGTTCTGCGACGTCTTAGACGTTTTCGTCGTGGCCTACCTAGACGACATATTGATATTCTCGTCCTCACTGGAGGAACACATAGGCCATGTCACAGAAGTACTAACTCGACTAAAGAAACACTCCTTGTATGCCAAACCCGAGAAATGTGTGTTTCATACTAGAGAAGTAGAATTCCTAGGCTTTCTTATTACACCCGGAGGCCTATCCATGAACATGTCCAAAGTCTGTGCCATCACAGAATGGCCCGCCCCAACCAGTCTCAAACAGCTCCAATCGTTTCTGGGTTTTGCCAACTTTTATCAGCGATTTATTGCCGGTTTCTCGTCCATTGTCTCACCACTGACTGCCCTGACCAGTCCTCGGGTCCAGTTTTGTTGGACCTCAGAACACCAGCGTTCTTTTTAGACACTCAAAGCCAGATTCACCACAGCTCCTGTACTACAGCATCCCGACCCCGAACTCCCGTTTGTTGTGGAAGCCGATGCCTCTTCCTTTGCATTAGGCGCAGTGCTCTCCCAACCTTGTCCCTCCACGGGTCAGCTGCACCCGATAGCATTTCACTCAAGAAAGTTCACACCTCCCGAGTCTCACTACACAGTCACCGAGAAGGAGTTACTGGCCATTAAGGATGCACTACTGACCTGGCTACACCATCTCATTGGGGCCAAACACCAAACCGTGGTTTACACAGACCACAAAAACCTGCAGGACCTGGCCTCCCTTAAGTGCTTGAACAGCAGACAAGTGCGTTGGCACCTGTTTTTTGCCGCTTATGATTTCGTGGTAAAACACAGACCAGGGCTTTCACATGGTAAGGCCGATGCCCTATCCCGCTCGCCCAGGGGGGATTCTTTGCCCGTATACCCAGATACTCTTCTAAACGAAGGTCATGTCATATGCATGTGTACTCCTCCTCCCTCCATGCTAGCTCTCATCCGACAGTGGGTTTCACACCATCCACAAGCACTAACGGAATGGGATTTGGTACTCCAGGAAGGGTTGCCGTTCATACAAGATAGGCTGTTCCTCCCCACTAGCGACGTACGTAACCAGGCACTTGCTTGGTCCCACGACGCGGCCATCAATGGGCACCCCGGACAGCACCACACCTTGGAGTTACTAAAGCGATGGTGTTGGTGGCCATCTATGGGGCGCGACGTTCAACATTATGTAAACACTTGCTCCATCTGTGCACAGTGCAAGACACGCCGGGGTCGTCCCGTGGGTCTCCTTCAGCCCCTACCTATCCCTCCCAGACCATGGCATACGGTTTCTATGGACCTCATTACAGACTTGCCTCGCAGACAAGGGTACGACTCCATCTGGGTGGTTGTCGATTCCTACACGAAGATGGCCCGTTTCGTTCCATGTCACGGGATACCCTCAGCCCCTGCTCTGGCCCAGCTATTCTTCAAGTCGATCTTCTGTCTCTTTTGTCTTCCACAAGTCACTGTATTCGACCGCGGTTTGCAGTTTACATCTCGTTTTTGGCAGGTCCTTACCAAAATCCTTGGCATTGATGCCCGCTTCTCCTCAGCCTACCACCCAGAGAGCGATGGCCAAACCGAGAGGGTGAACCAGGCCCTCGAACAGTACCTGCGCTGCCTGACCCTTCAGTATCAGGATACATGGTTGAACCTGCTCCATTTGGCCGAATTCGCGTACAACAATGCCTGCCATTCCTCCACTGGTTTCTCCCCCTTCTATTCGCTCTATGGGCAGCACCCTCGTTCTCTCCCTCTCCCCGATTTTTCTTCCTCCTCCACTCCCGCCGCCAGCCTCTGTGCTCGCGATCTGCACTCGATCCATGCCCAGACACTGATCCATTTGCGGGAAGCCCAGACCTAAAAGAAAACCAAGGCCGACAGGAAACGGGCAGCGGCCCCTGTTTATCGGGTAGGTGACCGTGTTTGGCTGTCGACTCGCCATTTAAGGATCCCTGGTTGCCGGAAGCTGCTGCCCAGATTTGTCGGTCCCTACAAGATTACCCATGTTCTGAACCCGGTGGCCCTACGGCTCTCTATTCCATCTACCTGGCATATCCACCCGGTGTTCCACACCTCCCTGCTCAAGCCCTGTCTTGCTCCCACCCGGATGGTCCAGTCTCCTCCCCCTGTTTCTGTGTCCTCCCCGGATACGTTTGAGGTCAGTGCTATTCTGGGTTCTCTTCTCTGCAGGGGTCGCCTCCAGTATCTGGTTGACTGGTTGGGGTATGGCCCTGAAGAGCGCTCTTGGGTTCCCTCCCGGGACGTCCATGCCCTGCGTCTCGTTGCTCGCTTTCATCGGGATAGCCAGCCAGCCCACGGGGTCGTGGGCCTTTGAGGGGGGCTCTGTCACGTCTCCCCGTTGCTCGCCCTATCAGGAATCACACGATCACACACACCACACCTACCCACAAGAGCAGGCCCTGCACACAGAGAGAACCAGCAGTTCGCCCGACGTAGGAGGACACCAGCCTGTAGCCCCGGCGTCTACCGTCCTTCGTTTCGCTGGCAGTTGCCATGGAAGCGCACTCATGGCTGGCCACGCCCACGGAGACTCCCACAGCAACCCCGAACATCCGGCGTCTCGTGACCACGTGATCACGTCTCGCACGTCCGTGGGACACATCACGGGACACATCACGTGACTGCTTAACGAGTTTAAAAACATCTTGACAACGCGGGTACAGTGCTTCACAGCTAATCTCTTGAGGATTGTTTAGCGCTTCTGGTTTACCTTTTTTGATCACAGACTTTTGCGACCTCGGACTGTTCCACGGACTTGTCTTGCCTGCTCCTTGGATTTCTGCCTCTTGGATCCCGCCTTGTTTTCCCGGCTCCTCGACCTTGGAACTCTCTCTTGGACTGGCTTATGGATTATCCCCTCTGAACTTTGAATCTTGGAACTTGGTTTCGACTTTTCTTTGCCTTGCTGGTCCATCCACATCAGACCCAGGTGTGACTCAACCACGAGCCGTGTAGAACGTCTCTTTTACCACCATCAGCAGACTGTGGCTCACGCCACGCTTAGGGCCCTACCTACAGCACACTTGGGTTAGCCTTGTTACTACTGATTATTACCTGTACCATTTGCACTGCTCCTATTTAACCCTCACCCATTGCCTTACAGTGGTCAGGGGGTCCTTCCGGCGTTCCTGCTACCTGATTGACGGCTCAACACACCTGTGGCCTCAAAGATTGCACAGGCAGTGTATCATTTCTGTCTGTGCGGTACTTGGGGACGGAGGTACAATAATCTGCACAACCATCAAGATCAGAACACTCATGTGATGAGCGATGAGCAGTGATAACAGCTACCTCATGCGACGAGCAGTGATAACAGCTAGCTCATGTGATGAACGATGAGCAGTGATAACAGCTACCTCATGCGACGAGCAGTGATAACAGCTACCTCATGTGGTGAGGAGTGATAACAGCTACCTCATGCGACAAGCAGTGATAACAGCTACCTCATGTGATGAGCGATGAGCAGTGATAACAGCTACCTCATGCGACGAGCAGTGGTAACAGCTACCTCATGTGATGAGCGATGAGCAGTGATAACAGCTACCCCATGTGATGAGCAGTGATAACAGCTACCTCATGTGATGAGGAGTGATAACAGCTACCTCATGCGACAAGCAATGATAACAGCTACCCCATGTGACGAGCAGTGATAACAGCTACCTCATACGATGAGCAGTGATAACAGCTACCTCATGTGATGAGCGATGAGCAGTGATTACAGCTACCGCATGCGACGAGCAGTGGTAACAGCTACCGCATGTGATGAGCGATGAGCAGTGATAACAGCTACCTCATGCGACGAGCAGTGATAACAGCTACCTCATGTGATGAGGAGTGATAACAGCTACCCCCTGTGATAAGGAGTGATAACAGCTACCTCATGCGACAAGCAGTGATAACAGCTACCTCATGTGATGAGCGATGAGCAGTGATAACAGCTACCTCATGTGATGAGCGATGAGCAGTGATAACGGCTACCTCATGCGACGAGCAGTGATAACAGCTACCTCATGTGATGAGAGATGAGCAGTAATAACAGCTACCTCATGCGACGAGCAGTGATAACAGCTACCTCATGTGATGAGGAGTGATAACAGCTACCTCATGCAACGAGCAGTGATAACAGCTACCCCATGTGATGAGCAGTGATAACAGCTACCCCATGTGATGAGGAGTGATAACAGCTACCTCATGCGACGAGCAGTGATAACAGCTACCCCATGTGATGAGCAGTGATAACAGCTATCTCATGTGATGAGTGATAACAGCTACCTCATGCGACGAGCAGCGATAACAGCTACCCGATGTGACGAGCAGTGATAACAGCTACCTCGTGCGACGAGCAGTAATAACAGCTACCTCATGTGATGAGCGATGAGCAGTGATAACAGCTACCGCATGCGACGAGCAGTGGTAACAGCTACCGCATGTGATGAGCGATGAGCAGTGATAACAGCTACCTCATGTGAAGAGCAGTGATAACAGCTACCTCATGTGATGAGGAGTGATAACAGCTACCCCCTGTGATAAGGAGTGATAACAGCTACCTCATGCGACAAGCAGTGATAACAGCTACCTCATGTGATGAGCGATGAGCAGTGATAACAGCTACCTCATGTGATGAGCGATGAGCAGTGATAACGGCTACCTCATGCGACGAGCAGTGATAACAGCTACCTCATGTGATGAGAGATGAGCAGTAATAACAGCTACCTCATGCGACGAGCAGTGATAACAGCTACCTCATGTGATGAGGAGTGATAACAGCTACCTCATGCAACGAGCAGTGATAACAGCTACCCCATGTGATGAGCAGTGATAACAGCTACCCCATGTGATGAGGAGTGATAACAGCTACCTCATGCGACGAGCAGTGATAACAGCTACCCCATGTGATGAGCAGTGATAACAGCTATCTCATGTGATGAGTGATAACAGCTACCTCATGCGACGAGCAGCGATAACAGCTACCCGATGTGACGAGCAGTGATAACAGCTACCTCGTGCGACGAGCAGTAATAACAGCTACCTCATGTGATGAGCGGTGAGCAGTGATAACAGCTACCTCATGCGACAAGCAGTGATAACAGCTACCTCATGTGATGAGGAGTGATAACAGCTACCTCATGCGACAAGCAGTGATAACAGCTACCTCATGTGATGAGCGATGAGCAGTGATAACAGCTACCACATGCGACGAGCAGTGATAACAGCTACCTCATGTGATGAGGAGTGATAACAGCTACCTCATGTGACGAGCAGTGATAACAGCTACCTCATGCGACGAGCAGTGATAACAGCTACCCCATATGATGAGCAGTGATAACAGCTACCTCATGTGATGACGAGTGATAAATGCTAACTCATGCGACAAGCAGTGATAACAGCTACCCCATGTGATGAGCAGTGATAACAGCTACCCCATTTGATGAGGAGTGATAACAGCTACCTCATGCGACGAGCAGTGATGACAGCTACTCCATGTGATGAGCAGTGATAACAGCTACCTCATGTGATGAGGAGTGATAACAGCTACCTCATGCGACAAGCAGTGATAACAGCTACCTCATGTGATGAGCGATGAGCAGTGATAACAGCTACCTCATGCGACGAGCAGTGATAACAGCTAGCTCATGTGATGAACGATGAGCAGTGATACCAGCTACCTCATGCGACGAGCAGTGATAACAGCTACCCCATATGATGAGCAGTGATAACAGCTACCTCATGTGATGACGAGTGATAAATGCTAACTCATGCGACGAGCAGTGATAACAGCTACCCCATGTGATGAGCAGTGATAACAGCTACCCCATTTGATGAGGAGTGATAACAGCTACCTCATGCAACGAGCAGTGATGACAGCTACCCCATGTGATGAGCAGTGATAACAGCTACCTCATGCGACGAGCAGTGATAACAGCTACCTCATGTGATGAGCGATGAGCAGTGATAACAGCTACCTCATGCGACGAGCAGTGATAACAGCTAGCTCATGTGATGAACGATGAGCAGTGATAACAGCTACCTCATGCGACGAGCAGTGATAACAGCTACCTCATGTGATGAGGAGTGATAACAGCTACCCCATGTGATGAGGAGTGATAACAGCTACCTCATGTGATGAGGAGTGATAACAGCTACCTCATGCGACGAGCAGTGATAACAGCTACCTCATGTGATGAGGAGTGATAACAGCTACCCCATGTGATGAGGAGTGATAACAGCTACCTCATGTGATGAGGAGTGATAACAGCTACCTCATGCGACGAGCAGTGATGACAGCTACCCCATGTGATGAGCAGTGATAACAGCTACCTCATGTGATGAGGAGTGATAACAGCTACCTCATGCGACGAGCAGTCATAACAGCTACCTCATGTGATGAGCGATGAGCAGTGATAACAGCTACCTCATGCGACGAGCAGTGATAACAGCTAGCTCATGTGATGAACGATGAGCAGTGATAACAGCTACCTCATGCGACGAGCAGTGATAACAGCTACCTCATGTGATGAGGAGTGATAACAGCTACGCCATGTGATGAGGAATGATAACAGCTACCTCATGTGATGAGGAGTGATAATAATAGCTACCTCATGCGACGAGCAGTGATAACAGCTACCTCATGTGATGAGCAGTGATAACAGCTACCTCATGCGACAAGCAGTGATAACAGCTACCTCATGCAACGAGCAGTGAGCCGTGATAACAGCTACCTCATGTGATGAGGAGTGATAACAGCTACCTCATGCGACGAGCAGTGATAACAGCTACCCCATGTGACGAGCAGTGATAACAGCTACCTCATGCGACAGGCAGTGATAACAGCTACCTCATGTGATGAGCGGTGAGCAGTGATAACAGCTACCTCATGCGACGAGCAGTGATAACAGCTACCTCATGTGATGAGGAGTGATAACAGCTACCTCATGTGATGAGCGATGAGCAGTGATAACAGCTACCTCATGAGACGAGCAGTGATAACAGCTACCTCATGTGATGAGGAGTGATAACAGGTACCTCATGCGACGGGCAGTGATCACAGCTACCTCATGCGACGAGCAGTGATAACAGCTACCTCATGTGATGAGGAGTGATAACAGCTACCTCATGCGCAGAGCAGTGATAACAGCTACCCCATGTGATGAGCAGTGATAAAAGCTACCACATGTGATGAGCAGTGATAACAGCTACCTCATGTTATGAGGAGTGATAACAGCTACCTCATGCAATGAGCAGTGAAAACAGCTACCTCATGTGATGAGCGATGAGCAGCGATAACAGCTACCTTATGTGACAAGCAGTGATAACAGCTAGCTCATGTGATGAACGATGAGCAGTGATAACAGCTACCTCATGCCACGAGCTGTGATAACAGCTACCTCATGTGGTGAGGAGTGATAACAGCTACCTCATGCGACGAGCAGTGATAACAGCTACCCCATGTGAT
This sequence comes from Ambystoma mexicanum, assembly GCF_040938575.1. Lineage (NCBI taxonomy): Eukaryota > Metazoa > Chordata > Amphibia > Caudata > Ambystomatidae > Ambystoma > Ambystoma mexicanum. The sequence goes on from NC_090940.1 coordinate 12,800,274, forward strand.
GAGCAGTGATAACAGCTACCTCATGTGATGAGCGATGAGCAGTGATAACAGCTACCTCATGTGACGAGCAGTGATAACAGCTACCTCATGTGATGAGCGATGAGCAGTGATAACAGCTACCCCATGTGATGAGCAGTGATAACAGCTACCTCATGTGATGAGCAGTGATAACAGCTAACTCATGTGACAAGCAATGATAACAGCTACCCCATGTGATGAGCAGTGATAACAGCTACCTCATGCGACGAGCAGTGATAACAGCTACCTCATGTGATGAGCGATGAGCAGTGATAACAGCTACCTCATGGGACGAGCAGTGGTAACAGCTACCTCATGTGATGAGCGATGAGCAGTGATAACAGCTACCTCATGGGACGAGCAGTGGTAACAGCTACCTCATGCGACGAGCAGTGATAACAGCTACCTCATGTGATGAGGAGTGATAACGGCTACCTCATGCGACGAGCAGTGAAAACAGCTACCCCATGTGATGAGCAGTGATAACAGCTACCTCATGCGACGAGCAGTGATAACAGCTACCTCATGCGACGAGCAGTGAGCAGTGATAACAGCTAGCTCATGTGATGAGGAGTGATAACAGCTACCTCATGCGACGAGCAGTGATAACAGCTACCCCATGTGATGAGCAGTGATAACAGCTACCTCATGCGACGAGCAGTGATAACAGCTACCTCATGTGATGAGCGATGAGCAGTGATAACAGCTACCTCATGGGACGAGCAGTGGTAACAGCTACCTCATGCGACGAGCAGTGATAACAGCTACCTCATGTGATGAGGAGTGATAACGGCTACCTCATGCGACGAGCAGTGAAAACAGCTACCCCATGTGATGAGCAGTGATAACAGCTACCTCATGCGACGAGCAGTGATAACAGCTACCTCATGCGACGAGCAGTGAGCAGTGATAACAGCTACCTCATGTGATGAGGAGTGATAACAGCTACCTCATGCGACGAGCAATGATAACAGCTACCCCATGTGATGAGCAGTGATAACAGCTACCTCATGCGACGAGCAGTGATAACAGCTACCTCATGTGATGAGCGATGAGCAGTGATAACAGCTACCTCATGGGACGAGCAGTGGTAACAGCTACCTCATGCGACGAGCAGTGATAACAGCTACCTCATGTGATGAGGAGTGATAAAGGCTACCTCATGCGACGAGCAGTGAAAACAGCTACCCCATGTGATGAGCAGTGATAACAGCTACCTCATGCGACGAGCAGTGATAACAGCTACCTCATGCGACGAGCAGTGAGCAGTGATAACAGCTACCTCATGTGATGAGGAGTGATAACAGCTACCTCATGCGACGAGCAGTGATAACAGCTACCCCATGTGACGAGCAGTGATAACAGCTACTTCATGCGACAGGCAGTGATAGCAGCTACCTCATGTGATGAGCGGTGAGCAGTGATAACAGCTACCTCATGGAACGAGCAGTGATAACAGCTACCTCATGTGATGAGGAGTGATAACAGCTACCTCATGTGATGAGCGATGAGCAGTGATAACAGCTACCTCATGAGACGAGCAGTGATAACAGCTACCTCATGTGATGAGGAGTGATAACAGCTACCTCATGCGACGAGCAGTGATATCAGCTACCTAATGCGAAGAGCCGTGATAACAGCTACCTCATGCGACGAGCAGTGATAACAGCTACCTCATGTGATGAGGAGTGATAACAGCTACCTCATGCGACGAGCAGTGATAACAGCTACCTCATGTGATGAGCGATGAGCGATGAGCAGTGATAACAGCTACCTCATGTGATGAGCGATGAGCAGTGATAACAGCTACCTCATGTGATGAGCGATGAGCAGTGATAACGGCTACCTCATGCGACGAGCAGTGATAACGGCTACCTTATGCGACGAGAAGTGATAACAGCTACCTCATGTGATGAGCAGTGATAACAGCTATCTCATGTGATGAGGAGTGATAACAGCTACCTCATGCGACAAGCAATGATAACAGCTACCCATGTGATGAGCAGTGATAACAGCTACCTCATGCGACGAGCAGTGATAACAGCTACCTCATGTGATGAGCGATGAGCAGTGATAACAGCTACCTCATGTGATGAGCCATGAGCAGTGATAACAGCTACCTCATGTGATGAGCGATGAGCAGTGATAACGGCTACCTCATGCAACGAGCAGTGATAACAGCTACCTCATGTATTGAGCGATGAGCATTGATAACAGCTACCTCATGTGATGAGGAGTGATAACAGCTACCTCATTTGATGAGCGATGAGCAGTGATAACAGCTACCTCATGCGACGAGCAGTGATAACAGCTACCTCATGCAACGAGCAGTAATAACAGCTACCCCATGTGATGAGCAGTGATAACAGCTACCTCATGTGATGAGGAGTGATAACAGCTACCTCATGTGATGAGCAGTGATAACAGCTACCTCATGTGATGAGCATTGATAACAGCGACCCCATGTGATGTTGAGTGATAACAGCGACCCCATGTGACGAGCAGTGATAACAGCTACCTCATGTTATGTTGAGTGAAACAGCTACCTCATGTGATGAGCAGTGATAACAGCTACCCCATGTGATGAGCAGTGATAACAGCTACCTCATGTGATGTTGAGTGATAACAGCTACCCCATGTGATGAGCAGTGAAAACAGCTACCCCATGTGATGAGCAGTGAAAACAGCTACCCCATGTGATGAGCAGTGATAACAGCTACCCCATGTGATGTTGTGATAACAGCTACCTCATGTGATGAGCAGTGATAACAGCTACCTCGTGTGATGTTGAGTGATAACAGCTACCCCATGTGATGAGCAGTGAAAACAGCTACCCCATGTGATGAGCAGTGATAACAGCTACCCCATGTGATGTTGAGTGATAACAGCTACCCCATGTGACGAGCAGTGATAACAGCTACCTCATATGATGTTGAGTGATAACAGCTACCTCATGTGATGAGCAGTGATAACAGCTACCTCATGTGATGTTGAGTGATAACAGCTACCTCATGTGATGAGCAGTGAAAACAGCTACCCCATGTGATGAGCAGTGATAACAGCTACCCCATGTGATGTTGAGTGATAACAGCTACCCAATGTGACGAGCAGTGATAACAGCTACCTCATGTGATGTTGAGTGATAACAGCTACCTCATGTGATGAGCAGTGATAACAGCTACCTCATGTGATGTTGAGTGATAACAGCTACCTCATGTGATGAGCAGTGAAAACAGCTACCCCATGTGATGAGCAGTGATAACAGCTACCCCATGTGATGTTGAGTGATAACAGCTACCCTATGTGACGAGCAGTGATAACAGCTACCTCATGTGATGTTGAGTGATAACAGCTACCTCATGTGATGTTGAGTGATAACAGCTACCCTATGTGACGAGCAGTGATAACAGCTACCTCATGTGATGTTGAGTGATAACAGCTACCTCATGTGATGAGCAGTGAAAACAGCTACCCAATGTGATGAGCAGTGATAACAGCTACCCCATGTGATGTTGAGTGATAACAGCTACCTCATGTGATGAGCTGTGAAAACAGCTACCCCATGTGATGAGCAGTGATAACAGCTACCCCATGTGATGTTGAGTGATAACAGCTACCTCATGTGATGAGCAGTGAAAACAGCTACCCCATGTGATGAGCAGTGATAACAGCTACCCCATGTGATGAGCAGTGATAACAGCTACCTCATGTTATGAGGAGTGATAACAGCTACCTCATGCAACAAGCAGTGAAAACAGCTACTTCATGTGATGAGCGATGAGCAGTGATAAGAGCTACCTTATGCAACAAGCAGTGATAACAGCTAGCTCATGTGATGAACAATGAGCAGTGATAACAGCTACCTCATGCGACGAGCAGTGATAACAGCTACCTCATGTGGTGAGGAGTGATAACAGCTACCTCATGCGACGAGCAGTGATAACAGCTACCCCATGTGATGAGCAGTGATAACAGCTACCTCATGTGATGAGCGATGAGCAGTGATAACAGCTACCTCATGCGACGAGCAGCGATAACAGCTACCCCATGCGATGAGCAGTGATAACAGCTACCCCATGCGACGAGCAGCGATAACAGCTACCCCATGTGATGAGCAGTGATAACAGCTACCTCGTGTGATAAGGAGCAATAACAGCTACCTCATGTGATGAGCGATGAGCAGTGATAACAGCTACCTCATGCCACGAGCAGTGATAACAGCTACCTCATGTGATGAGCGATGAGCAGTGATAACAGCTACCTCATGCGACGAGCAGTGATAACAGCTACCTCATGTGATGAGCGATGAGCAGTGATAACAGCTACCTCATGCGACGAGCAGTGATAACAGCTACCTCATGTGATGAGCGATTAGCAGTGATAACAGCTACCTCATGCGACGAGCAGTGATAACAGCTACCTCATGTGATGAGGAGTGATAACAGCTATCTCGTGCAACAAGCAGTGATAACAGCTACCCCATGTGATGAGCAGTGATAACAGCTACCTCATGCGACGAGCAGTGATAACAGCTACCCCATGTGATGAGCAGTGATAACAGCTACCCCATGTCATGAGGAGTGATAACAGCTACCTCATGCGACGAGCAGCGATAACAGCTACCCAATGTGATGAGCAGTGATAACAGCTACCTCATGCGACGAGCAGTGATAACAGCTACCTCATGTGATGAGGAGTGATAACAGCTACCTCATGCGACGAGCAGTGATAACAGCTACCTCATGTGATGAGCAATGAGCAGTGATAACAGCTACCTCATGCGACGAGCAGTGATAACAGCTACCTCATGTGATGAGGAGTGATAACAGCTATCTCATGCGATGAGCAGTGATAACAGCTAACTCATGTGATGAGCAGTGATAACAGCTACCCCATGTGATGAGCAGTGATAACAGTTACCTCATGTGATGAGGAGTGATAACAGCTACCTCATGCGATGAGCAGTGATAACAGCTACCCCATGTGATGAGCAGTGATAACAGCTACCCCATGTGATGAGGAGCGATAACAGCTACCTCATGCGACGAGCAATGATAACAGCTACCCCATGTGATGAGCAGTGATAACAGCTACCCCATTTGATGAGCGATGAGCAGTGATAACAGCTACCTCATGCGATGAGCAGTGATAACAGCTACCTCATGTGATGAGCGATGAGCAGTGATAACAGCTACCCCATGTGATGAGCAGTGATAACAGCTACCTCATGTGATGAGGAGTGATAACAGCTACCTCATGCAACGAGCAAAGATAACAGCTACCCCATGTGACAAGCAGTGATAACAGCTACCCCATGTGATGAGCAGTGATACCAGCTACCTCATGTGATGAGGAGTGTTAACAGCTACCTCATGCGATGAGCAGTGATAACAGCTACCCCATGTGATGAGCACTGATAACAGCTACCCCATGTGATTAGGAGTGATAACAGCTACCTCATCCAACGAGCACTGATAACAGCTACCCCATGTGATGAGCAATGATAACAGCTACCTCATGCGATGAGGAGTGATAACAGCTACCTCATGCGATGAGCAGTGATAACAGCTACCTCATGTGATGAGCAGTGATAACAGCTACCCCATGTGATGAGCAGTGATAACAGCTACCCCATGTGATGAGGAGTGATAACAGCTACCTCATGTGATGAGTGATAACAGCTACCTCATGCGACGAGCAGTGATAACAGCTACCCCATGTGATGAGCAGTGATAACAGCTACCTGTAAAGAAGACCGGTGGGGGGGTCTGTACTTCTGCTCTCTATATGGTAGAGGGGAGGCACAGAGGACCCCAGCCAAGATTCTCTAATACGGTAGCGATGGGCGAGCAATCAAGGCCTAGCTTCTCAGGAGGTGATGCAGGCTGGTTCTTAAGTACAGTGTATCCCCAAGCCCCCACAAAGGAATGTCCACACACTGTATTACTGAAAACACAGTCTTTATATAATTAATATTCAAGGGTTATGTACACTTATCACAATAACGCACTTTGTGCTCAGGAAAATCAGCAATGGTAAATATCTACAATTCTAAAGTGGTACCACTAATATTAGACCTCATTAAAGTGCATTCACAATACTGTAGAAATGGCACACAGATCAATAAGAAGGAAACCAGCAATAGAGAGAGGAGAGATAACAGAGGGTTGAAACAATAGGCAGAATACTGGCCCTTGCTACTGGACACAGTTCTGTGTGGAGATCCCCCCACCTGGGCAACCTGCAAAATAAAGAGATATAACACCAGCCCAGTCCAGATATTGTTCAATAGTCTATTTCTCTCCTATAATGTTTTTACCCCCCCAATGTACCTGGTGGAGTCGAGTTCCTCGAAAAGGCGTCGACAAGCGTCGAGGGACTCGCTGTTCGGCGACGGGGAATCGACGGCCCTTCTTGAATGCCTTCCTTTTCAGGCGGGAGGCACGGGGCGTCGAACGTCCGTCGACAAACGAGGCCGAACGTTGTCGAAGAGGCGGCAGCTCCGTCCGAGCGGTGCTCGTCGGCGTCGGGGCGTCGGCGTCCTGCAAGGCGGAGGTGTGCGGGGCACCTCGATGACAATAGTTCTGGACCGCAAAGATTGTAGAGACGGGAGCCCAGCAAGGGCGTCGAGTCGTCCGAGTCTTTGGGGTCGTCGGGTGGCGGGAAACCCACCGGCAGGTTTCTCCTCGGCGCGTTGGTCGTCCTCGACTTTCTCCGGCAGGATAAGCGGTCGACGATGCGGTCGAGAGAGTCCTTCGATTGAATGTTCTTAGGCAATGGAGCGGACGGCTCCGATCGTCGGCGGCACGGCGTCAAGTGGTTCCCACGGCTGGGCACACAACTTCGACGGGCCTCCAGCGGTTACACAGACCTGCGAACCCTGGTCGACGGCAATGGACTTCGACGGCGTCGATGTCCGGGTGCTTCACTTCGATCTCCTCGGCGGTCCCGTCTCGGGTCGGCAGCCTTTCGAGGGTCTGACTTCCAGGGCGCTTCGGCGAAGATTCAGCGGTGCTCGATGGTCCCTCGGAGCACGGGAAGAGGGCGCCTAGCCAGGTCCTCTCTCGGGTCAGTCCTCGACGATTTCGACAACCTTCAGTTCCGTCGAAGCAAATGCCACAGCAAGTCTTCTTCTTCCAGCTGGACGTCGAGGATCAGCAAATCCAGTTACTCTTGAGTGGAGACTCAGCTTCTGAATGCTTCTGAACAATTTCCAGTGGTGAGAGGTCCCCAGATATACTATTCTGTCTCTCATCCACACTGCTGGCACACACACAGCAGCCAATCACACAGAAGGGCATTCATGCAGTCAGTCAGCCAATCAGGCACACAGTGCATTCAGGCCACACTCCTCCCTTTCAGACACTCACAACAAGGAATGTGGATTGGGACAAGTACCCAGCCATTCAACACTACACACTGCATTCAGGCCAGTTTCGGGCAGGGCTGTCTCAGTCTTTGTCTCTCATGCCAGAAACCAGACAACCACAACAAGGAGTGTATATTGGTCACACACTCCATTCACCCAGGTCCCACCCACAGGAGGTACCCACAACATACAGTCACTGGGAAGGCTCCAGTCAGTCTAGCTGGGCCTTCACAACAACACCATATATGGAACTTCCACCCAACAGCCAGTCAGGGGGAAGGGACAGAGTCAGGGCTTCCCAGGACTTTGGGAAAAACAAGATAACAGGCAATAGAAAGCAAGAGGCCACAGGGGCCATCTTGTTTCCTATCAGGAATCAACTGATTCCAATGGCAGGGCCTGGGTATCCCAAAATGGAGGACACCCAGAGCACCTGTCAAATTCAGCATGGAGCTGCCACCAGCCCATACCCTGCTCTGTGGGCCACCCACAGGTGCCCAAAAACATACACTAGGGGCACAGGGTGGTACCCCTACCCATGGGTGCCATAAGGGTATCCCATGGGTCTGTTCACCAAACCAAAAGAGAGCTGCACTGCCAGGAGTCCCTCATGGACTCCTGGGCAGAAAACATGACAGAACACACGGTAAAAACAGAGAAAGGACAAGGATTCAGAGGCCCTGTCCCTCAGATGCATTTCCGGCATCACAGTCGCCCCCCCCAGACTGAGGTGGAGGGTGCCTAATCTCCCACGGGATAGACACCCTCATCCAGACGGTCAACATACCTTCTGGAAAGGCCATCTGCATTATCGTGACTCTTCCCTGGTCTGTGCTCTATGGTGAAGTCTAGCCCTTGTAGGCTAATCGACCACCTGAGCAATTTCGGATTCTCACCCTTCATCTGCATAAGCCACTTCAGGGGCTTATGATCTGTTTGGACCTTGAAGGTGGACCCCGTAAGGTAGGGCCTAAAACGCCTAAGGCTCCAAACTATACTAAAACATTCCTTTTCAACAGTAGCCCACCTAAGTTCTCTACCCTTGAGTTGTCTACTGATGAATATGATAGGATGTTCTCTCCCTTTGTCATCTAACTGGGACAAGACAGCTCCAATTCCGGTGTCGCAGGCATCCGTCTGGACGATAAAGGGTCGGCTGTAGTCAGGCGCACTCAACACAGGTGCCCTACACAGACTTTCTTTCAAGCCATCAAAGGCCCTCTGACAGTCTTCGGTCCAATTAACCTTCCTAGGCTGTTTGGGCGAAGTTAGAGCTGTCAGGGGTGCAGCTATGGTTCCATAGTCTGCCATGAAATTGCGATAGTACCCAGTGAGGCCCAAAAAGGCTCTCACCTGGGTTTGAGTAGTGGGAGTCTCCCAGTTCTGTACGTCCTGTACTTTACTGGAAAGAGGCTGGATTTGACCCCCTCCTACCTCATGACCAAGATAGGTAACTTTCCCCTGAGCTATCTGGCACTTGGTGGCCTTGATAGTGAGGTTAGCCCTTTTCAAGGCCTGCAACACCTTATCCAGATGTGTCAAATGCTCTTCCCAGGTGGAACTGTAGACGGCAATGTCGTCTAAGTAAGCCACACAAAAGGCTTCCAGCCCACTGAGCGCATGGTTGACCAATCTCTGGAAGGTGGCAGGGGCATTCTTCAACCCAAAGGGCATGACCCTAAACTGGTAGAGTCCCTCAGGTGTGGAGAATGCCGTCTTTTCCTTGGCATGGTCCGTCAGAGCTATTTGCCAATAGCCTGAGGTAAGGTCAAAGGTGCTCACAAATTTGGCAGCACCTATAGTGTCCACGAGCTCATCAGCCCTGGGCAATGGGTGCGCGTCAGTTTTGGTGACGGCATTGACTCCTCGGTAGTCCACACAGAACCTCCAATCCTTGGTACCCGCCGGGGAACTTGCCTTGGGGACAAGGACCACTGGACTGGACCAGGGACTGGTGGAGGGTTCAATAACACCCAGATCCAACATCTTGGCGACCTCAGCCTGGATGTGGTTTTTGACGGTATCTGACATACGATAGCTCCTGCTTTTGACAGGCACACTGTCACCAGTGTCAATTTCGTGCTTACACCACGGTGTAAGGCCCGGTGTCAGTGAAAACAGAGGGGCATACTGCTGGAGCAAAGCCCGGCAGGCCCTCTGCTGCTCTGTTGTCAAATCGGGAGAGAGTTGTACTCCCTCCACTGAGCCATCCTGAGGGTTGCTATGCAGCAAATCAGGAAGGGGCTCACTCTCATCCTCTTCTTGCCCTGAAGCTAGCAAGAGACATGAGACCTCTGCTCGCCTGTGGAAAGGCTTGAGCCTGTTGACATGGAATACCTGGGGGGCTACCCCAGAGGCTCCCATGTCCACCAGATAATTGACTTCGCCCATCTTGGAGAGGATCCTGAAGGGTCCAGTCCACTTGTCTGCCAAAGCTCTAGGCTTGGTAGGCTCCATCACAAGGATTTCCTGTCCCGGAGTCCAATCCACTTGCGAAGCTTTCAGGTCATGCCAGTACTTATTCAATTCCTGGCTGGCCTTGAGATTTGCTGTTGCCTGACCCATCATTTGTGTCATCCTCCGCCTGAGGCCTAACACATAGTCCCCCACTTGCTTGGCGGGACCTGGAGGGGTGGCTTCCAAGCCTTCTCGGATCAAGGCGAGGGGCCCCCTCACGGGATGTCCAAAGAGTAACTCAAAGGGGCTGAAACCAACACCCTCTTGAGGTACCTCTCTGTAAGCAAACAGCAGGCATGGCAGGAGGAGATCCCATTTCCTCCTTAGGGGCTCTTCCAAAGCACCTAGCATGCCCTTGAGAGTTTTGTTAAATCTCTCAACCAGACCATTGGTCTGGGGGTGGTAAGAGGTGGAGAACTTGTAGGTTACCCCGCACTCTTTCCACATGGTTTTCATGTAACTAGACATGAAGTTGGATCCTCGGTCAGAGACAACCTCCTTGGGGAATCCAACACGGGTGAAAATGCCCAGGAGAGCCCTGGCAACCACCTTGGCAGTAACAGTCCGAAGGGGTATTGCCTCAGGGTACCTGGTGGCATGATCTACCAAGACCAGGATGAACCGATGTCCACCTGAAGTGGGAGGGTCAAGGGGACCGACGATGTCGATGCCCACCCTCTCAAATGGTGTGCCAACCACTGGTAATGGCTGCAGTGGGGCAATGACCCTGCCTCCAGTCTTGCCAGACAACTGACAAGTTGGGCAGGTCCTGCAGTGGGACTCCACCTCTACTCCCATCCGTGGCCAGTAGAAATGGGCAGAGAGCCTCTGCTTAGTCTTCTTGGTCCCAAGATGACCAGCCAAGGGCACCTCATGCGCCAACTGCAGTAGGAAGGGCCTGTAAACCTGGGGTACCACCAACCTCTTGCGGGCACCAGGTTCGGGCTTAGTGGGCTCACTAACAAGGAGCTCACCCTCCCAATAAATCTTGAATGTCCTAGGCACTTCACCTTGTGCCTGGGACAGGGCCTGTTTCCTCAGGCCCTCGAGAGAGTGGCACTCTCTCTGTCCCTTACAGAAGTCTGCCCGGGAGGGTCCCCCTTCAGCTAACAAGCATTGAAGGTCGGGATGATCCTCCGGGTTGAGAACCTCTCCCACAGGAGAGTCTTCTGTCTCTTCTCCCACAGGAGTTGAGTTTGGGTTTTCCGCTGGACCCAGCCCGTCCGGAGCATGGATCCCATTGGGTGCTGTCGGAACAGCAGGAAGAGAAGGTGTTCCCTCCACAGAGGTGGCCTTCTTGGTCTTCCTTCTTCTTGCCTTAGGCCTCGCCTTTGGCTCGGATACCTGACTCACAGCCAGACCCGGTGTCACCTGTGACCTAGTGACTGCAGCAGCAGTCATGGGAAGACCATCCGAGATCAACCCCAACTCTACTAGATCATTTCCTAACAGAATGTTAGCAGGGACATTGTCCTGAACCAGGACAGGAAGCTTTGCTGTCTTGTCTCCAATCATGAGTGTGACTAGGGCTACAGGCGATAATTTGGGAGGCCCACCAGCTAACCTGGTGGTTTGCAGAGGAGCACCTTCATAGTCCTCTGGCTTGAGCAGGGTCCTGTCCACCACTGTCATGCTTGCCCCAGTGTCTCTCAAACCAGTAGAAGGCTGGCCATTCAAGAGGACACTTCTCAAAAATCTACGGGTGTTCTGTGGGATAGTCGCCAGTACTTCTGCGTACTGGTCCCAGGCCCCAAGGGACACTAAGGAAATCTCTACTGGAGCACCAAATGTGATTCCTGTAGAGGAGGGGAGGACAGTGGCCTCCACCTCAGACACGGGGTAAGGGTAGGTCAGGCTGACAGCCTGTACTCCAAGTGCCTTACCTTTACACTTGGGGTCACCCCTTTTGTGATCCAGAGCCCCACAATCCCAACAAGTGCCAGGAGTGCGGGGTACGGTACTGGAACCACTGGGAGCCTGCTTTGCAGCAGGTGGACCACTACTCTTATTCCCACCCACAGAGGACTTATCCCCACTAGATTTTTGGGTCTTAGGAGAGGAAGGTTTTGGTTTACCCGACTGTGACTGCTTTTGGGACTCCTCAGCTTTCTGAGAGGCCCCCTTTTCTTTGTCCTTGTCCTTCCCACTGGAGTCCTTAGGGGACACCCGGTGGGAGACCCACTTGTCAGCCAACCTAGCCAGCTTAAAGGGGTCCAAAATGTTCTGGTCAGCCACATACTGACGCAGCTCTGGTGAACAGGCTTCAGAAAAATGCTCAAAAAACAAGAGGTGGGACAACTCAACAAAAGTTTTCACCTTGTATCCATCAATCCACCCCATCATGTTCATGTGCGCAGTACTCACCCAGTCAACCCAAGACACATTCTCTCTTTTCTTAAATTCCCTGAACCTTTTAAGGTATTGGGCAGGTGTCTTGCCAAACTTGGCAATCAAAGCAGACTTCATACACTCATACTGACCCCTTTCTTCCACACTCAGCTTCAGAATACAGTCATATCCAGTTTGAGGCACTCTGCTTAACAAACACTTAGCCCAATCTCTTTTATCTACATCATGAATTGCACAAGCCATTTCAAACGCTTCAATCCATTGGAGGATATCTGAACCCTCCACAAACACACCAACCAAATCTTTCATAAACTTGGTGGCTGGGGACCTGCCACTCTCAATTGGTCTAGCTGAAGTCTCCACTCTAGCTCTCTCTAGCTGGATTCTCTGACATTCAGTGTCCTTGTCTTTGAGCGCAAGATCCCTATTCTTGAGTTCCACTTGCTGTGCCAGCTCCTCTTTCTTAAGCTCAGCTTCTATTTCCAACTTGCGATATTCAAAGGCCAATTTCATCCTTAATAACTCAAGTTCCATGGAATTGCTGGGGTTTGGAACAGAGGCAGCAGGAATGGTGGCATTCCCAGAAACAGATTCAGCGACAACCCCAGGGGCAGAGTCCTCACTGGTTGCATCCCCCCCTTCATCAAGGGTTTCACCATCAGTCTGGTAGTCCACCAGGGCAGCTATCAGCTCAGCCCTAGACTTATCCACAAAGTCCAACTCCCTGGCTTCACAAGCACTCTGGAGAGCCTCTAAGCTCATCCGAGTCAATTTACCATTTGCAATGGGCTCCATTGCCTGTAATGCAGTTATTTGGTACACACCCAAACCTTAATCTAATAAAGTGCGGATATTTTGTAAGTGGCACGGTTATACACTGAGTCTTAAAACCATAAGCATCCCACCGCTGCCACCAGCTTTGTAAAGAAGACCGGTGGGGGGGTCTGTACTTCTGCTCTCTATATGGTAGAGGGGAGGCACAGAGGACCCCAGCCAAGATTCTCTAATACGGTAGCGATGGGCGAGCAATCAAGGCCTAGCTTCTCAGGAGGTGATGCAGGCTGGTTCTTAAGTACAGTGTATCCCCAAGCCCCCACAAAGGAATGTCCACACACTGTATTACTGAAAACACAGTCTTTATATAATTAATATTCAAGGGTTATGTACACTTATCACAATAACGCACTTTGTGCTCAGGAAAATCAGCAATGGTAAATATCTACAATTCTAAAGTGGTACCACTAATATTAGACCTCATTAAAGTGCATTCACAATACTGTAGAAATGGCACACAGATCAATAAGAAGGAAACCAGCAATAGAGAGAGGAGAGATAACAGAGGGTTGAAACAATAGGCAGAATACTGGCCCTTGCTACTGGACACAGTTCTGTGTGGAGATCCCCCCACCTGGGCAACCTGCAAAATAAAGAGATATAACACCAGCCCAGTCCAGATATTGTTCAATAGTCTATTTCTCTCCTATAATGTTTTTACCCCCCCAATGTACCTGGTGGAGTCGAGTTCCTCGAAAAGGCGTCGACAAGCGTCGAGGGACTCGCTGTTCGGCGACGGGGAATCGACGGCCCTTCTTGAATGCCTTCCTTTTCAGGCGGGAGGCACGGGGCGTCGAACGTCCGTCGACAAACGAGGCCGAACGTTGTCGAAGAGGCGGCAGCTCCGTCCGAGCGGTGCTCGTCGGCGTCGGGGCGTCGGCGTCCTGCAAGGCGGAGGTGTGCGGGGCACCTCGATGACAATAGTTCTGGACCGCAAAGATTGTAGAGACGGGAGCCCAGCAAGGGCGTCGAGTCGTCCGAGTCTTTGGGGTCGTCGGGTGGCGGGAAACCCACCGGCAGGTTTCTCCTCGGCGCGTTGGTCGTCCTCGACTTTCTCCGGCAGGATAAGCGGTCGACGATGCGGTCGAGAGAGTCCTTCGATTGAATGTTCTTAGGCAATGGAGCGGACGGCTCCGATCGTCGGCGGCACGGCGTCAAGTGGTTCCCACGGCTGGGCACACAACTTCGACGGGCCTCCAGCGGTTACACAGACCTGCGAACCCTGGTCGACGGCAATGGACTTCGACGGCGTCGATGTCCGGGTGCTTCACTTCGATCTCCTCGGCGGTCCCGTCTCGGGTCGGCAGCCTTTCGAGGGTCTGACTTCCAGGGCGCTTCGGCGAAGATTCAGCGGTGCTCGATGGTCCCTCGGAGCACGGGAAGAGGGCGCCTAGCCAGGTCCTCTCTCGGGTCAGTCCTCGACGATTTCGACAACCTTCAGTTCCGTCGAAGCAAATGCCACAGCAAGTCTTCTTCTTCCAGCTGGACGTCGAGGATCAGCAAATCCAGTTACTCTTGAGTGGAGACTCAGCTTCTGAATGCTTCTGAACAATTTCCAGTGGTGAGAGGTCCCCAGATATACTATTCTGTCTCTCATCCACACTGCTGGCACACACACAGCAGCCAATCACACAGAAGGGCATTCATGCAGTCAGTCAGCCAATCAGGCACACAGTGCATTCAGGCCACACTCCTCCCTTTCAGACACTCACAACAAGGAATGTGGATTGGGACAAGTACCCAGCCATTCAACACTACACACTGCATTCAGGCCAGTTTCGGGCAGGGCTGTCTCAGTCTTTGTCTCTCATGCCAGAAACCAGACAACCACAACAAGGAGTGTATATTGGTCACACACTCCATTCACCCAGGTCCCACCCACAGGAGGTACCCACAACATACAGTCACTGGGAAGGCTCCAGTCAGTCTAGCTGGGCCTTCACAACAACACCATATATGGAACTTCCACCCAACAGCCAGTCAGGGGGAAGGGACAGAGTCAGGGCTTCCCAGGACTTTGGGAAAAACAAGATAACAGGCAATAGAAAGCAAGAGGCCACAGGGGCCATCTTGTTTCCTATCAGGAATCAACTGATTCCAATGGCAGGGCCTGGGTATCCCAAAATGGAGGACACCCAGAGCACCTGTCAAATTCAGCATGGAGCTGCCACCAGCCCATACCCTGCTCTGTGGGCCACCCACAGGTGCCCAAAAACATACACTAGGGGCACAGGGTGGTACCCCTACCCATGGGTGCCATAAGGGTATCCCATGGGTCTGTTCACCAAACCAAAAGAGAGCTGCACTGCCAGGAGTCCCTCATGGACTCCTGGGCAGAAAACATGACAGAACACACGGTAAAAACAGAGAAAGGACAAGGATTCAGAGGCCCTGTCCCTCAGATGCATTTCCGGCATCACAGTACCTCATGCGACGAGCAGTGATAACAGCTACCTCATGTGATGAGCAGTGAGCAGTGATAACAGCTACCTTATGTGATGAGGAGTTATAACAGCTACCTCATGCGACGAGCAGTGATAACAGCTACCCCATGTGACGAGCAGTGATAACAGCTACCTCATGTGAGAGGCAGTGATAACAGATACCTCATGTGATGAGCGGTGAGCAGTGATAACAGCTACCTCATGCGACGAGCAGTGATAACAGCTAACTCATGTGATGAGGAGTGATAACAGCTACCCCATGTGATGAGCAGTGATAACAGCTAACTCATGCGACGAGCAGTGATAACAGCTACCTCATGCACAAGCAGTGATAACAGCTACCTCATGCGACGAGCAGTGATAACAGCTACCTCATGTGATGAGGAGTGATAACAGCTACCTCATGCGCCGAGCAGTGATAACAGCTACCCCATGTGATGAGCAGTGATAACAGCTACCCCATGTGATGAGGAGTGATAACAGCTACCTCATGCGATGAGCAGTGATAACAGCTACCTCATGTGATGAGGAGTGATAACAGCTACCTCATGCGACGAGCAGTGATAACAGCTACCTCATGTGATGAGCGATGAGCAGTGATACCAGCTACCTCATGAGACGAGCAGTGATAACAGCTAACTCATGTGATGAGGAGTGATAACAGCTACCTCATGCGACGAGCAGTGATAACAGCTACCTCATGCACGAGCAGTGATAACAGCTACCTCATGCGACGAGCAGTGATAACAGCTACCTCATGTGATGAGGAGTGATAACAGCTACCTCATGCGCCGAGCAGTGATAACAGCTACCCCATGTGATGAGCAGTGATAACAGCTACCCCATGTGATGAGGAGTGATAACAGCTACCTCATGCGATGAGCAGTGATGACAGCTACCTCATGTTATGAGGAGTAATAACAGCTACCTCATGCAACGAGCAGTGATAACAGCTACCTCATTGTCACGTCTCCCGTTGCTCGCCCTATCAGGAATCACACGATCACACGCCCCACACCACACCTACCCACAAGGGCAGTCCCTGCACAGAGAGAGAACCAGCTACCTCATGTGATGAGCGGTGAGCAGTGATAACAGCTACCTCATGCGACGAGCAGTGATAACAGCTACCTCATGTGATGAGGAGTGATAACATCTACCTCATGCGACGAGCAGTGATAACAGCTACCTCATGCGACGAGCAGTGATAACAGCTACCCCATGTGATGAGCAGTGATAACAGCTACCTCATGTGATGAGGAGTGATAAATGCTAACTCATGCGACGAGCAGTGATAACAGCTACCTCATGTGATGAGGAGTGATAACAGCTGCCTCATGCGACGAGCAGTGATAACAGCTACCCCATGTGATGAGCAGTGATAACAGCTACCCCATGTGATGAGGAGTGATAACAGCTACCTCATGCGACAAGCAGTGATAACAGCTACCCCATGTGATGAGCAGTGATAACAGCTACCTCATGTGATGAGGAGTATTAAATGCTACCTCATACGACAAGCAGTAATAACAGCTACCTCATGTGATGAGGAGTGATAACAGCTACCCCATGTGATGAGCAGTGATAACAGCTACCACATGTGATGAGGAGTGATAACAGCTACCTCATGCGACGAGCAGTGATAGCAGCTACCTCATGTGATGAGCGATGAGCAGTGATAACAGCTACCTCATGCGACAAGCAGTGATAACAGCTAGCTCCTGTGATGAGGAGTGATAACAGCTACCTCATGCGACGATCAGTGATAACAGCTACCCCATGTGATGAGCAGTGATAACAGCTACCTCATGTGATGAGCGATGAGCAGTGATAACAACTACCTCATGTGATGAGCGATGAGCAGTGATAACAGCTACCTCATGCGCTGAGCAGTGATAACAGCTACCTCATGTGATGAGCGATGAACAGTGATAACAGCTACCCCATGTGATGAGCAGTGATAACAGCTACCTCATGTGATGAGGAGTATTAAATGCTACCTCATACGACAAGCAGTAATAACAGCTACCTCATGTGATGAGGAGTGATAACAGCTACCTCATGCGACGAGCAGTGATAACAGCTACCCCATGTGATGAGCAGTGATAACAGCTACCTCATGCGACGAGCAGTGATAACAGCTACCCCATTTGATGAGCGATGAGCAGTGATAACAGCTACCTCATGCGATGAGCAGTGATGACAGCTACCTCATGTGATGAGCGATGAGCAGTGATAACAGCTACCCCATGTGATGAGCAGTGATAACAGCTACCTCATGCGACGAGCAGTGATAACAGCTACCTCATGTGATGAGCAGTGATAACAGCTACCCCATGTGATGAGCAGTGATAACAGCTACCCCATGTGATGAGTCAAAACAGCTACCTCATGTGATGAGGAGTGATAACAGCTACCTCATGCTACGAGCAGTGATAACAGCTACCCCATGTGATGAGCAGTGATAACAGCTACCTCATGCAACAAGCAGTGATAACAGCTACGTCATGTGATGAGCAGTGATAACAGCTACCTCATGTGATGAGGAGTGATAACAGCTACCTCATGCGACAAGCAGTGATAACAGCTACCCCATGTGATGAGCAGTGATGACAGCTACCTCATGCGAGAGGCAGTGATAACAGCTACCTCATGTGATGAGCGGTGAGCAGTGATAACAGCTACCTCATGCAACGAGCAATGATAACAGCTACCTCATGTGATGAGGAGTGATAACAGCTACCTCATGCGATGAGCAGTGATAACAGCTACCTCATGTGATGAGCGATGAGCAGTAATAACAGCTACCTCATGAGACGAGCAGTGATAACAGCTACCTCATGTGATGAGGAGTGATAACAGCTACCTCATGCAGCGAGCAGTGATAACAGCTACCCCATGTGATGAGCAGTGATAACAGCTACCCCATGTGATGAGGAGTGATAACAGCTACCTCATGCGATGAGCAGTGATAACTGCTACCCCATGTGATGAGCAGTGATAACAGCTACCTCATGTTATGAGGAGTAATAACAGCTACCTCATGCAATGAGTAGTGATAACAGCTACCTCATTGTCACGTCTCCTGTTGCTCGCCCTATCAGGAATCACACGATCACACGCCCCACACCACACCTATCCACAAGAGCAGTCCCTGCACACAGAGAGAACCAGCAGTTCGCCCGGCGTAGGAGGACACCAGCCTGTAGCCCCGGCGTCTACCGTCCTTCATTTCGCTGGCAGTTGCCATGGAAGCACACTCACGGCTGGCCACGCCCACGGAGACTCCCACAGCAACCCGAACATGCGGCGTCTCGTGACCACGTCACGTCTCGCACGTCCGTGGGACACATCACGGGACACATCACGTGACTGCTTAACGAGTTTAAAAACATCTTGACAACGCGGGTACAGCGCTTCACAGCTGATCTCTTGAGGATTGTTTAGCGCTTCTGGTTTACCTTTTTTGATCACAGACTTTTGCGACCTTGGACTGTTCAACGGACTTGTCTTGCCTGCTCCTTGGATTTCTGCCTCTTGGATCCCGCCTTGTTTCCCCGACTCCTGGACCTTGGAACTCTCTCTTGGACTGCCTTTGGATTATCCCCTCTGAACCTTGAATCTTGGAACTTGGTTTCGACTTTTCTTTGCCTTGCTGGTCCATCCACATCAGACCCAGGTGTGACTCACCCACGAGCCGTGTAGAACGTCTCTTCTACCACCATCAGCAGACTGTGGCTCACGTCACGCTTAGGGCCCTACCTACAGCACACTTGAGTAAGCCTTGTTACTACTGATTGTTACCTGTACCATTTGCACTGCTCCTATTTTACCCTCACCCATTGCCTTACAGTGGTCAGGGGGTCCTTCCGGCGTTCCTGCTACCTGATTGACGGCTCAACACACCTGTGGCCTCAGAGATTGCACAGGCAGTGTATAATTTCTGTCTGTGCGGTACTTGGAGACGGAGGTACAATAATCTGCACGACCATCAAGATCAAAACAGACTGTGAAGCCTTCCTGGTCGTCCAGATTATGGATACCTCCTCCGGGGACCCTGTGGCCACTCTAATGCAAGCGGTTGCGGCCCTTAAGACGGACATGGGCGCAGCCACAACGGCCATCCACCATAGACTCGACGCCCTGCAAAGCACACGTGCCCCTTTACCCGCAGATGCCGAGTTCGGCGACCCCAAACCCCCAGCTCCGCCTCCACCTCTGCCCACAGCACCCACAGTCCCCACTCCAGTGGTCCTTCCAACCTCCTTTCCTCTTGCTGCCCCCGAGCGCTATCAGGGGGATCCCAGGAAATATCGCACCTTCCTCAACCAGTGCAAACTTCACTTCTTGTGTAGACCCCAGCTCTTTCCTGACTCCGTAACCAAGGCAGCTTTCCTTCTTTCTCACCTATCGGGTGTAGCGGCCATTTGGGCGAACCCATTACTAGAGAGCGATCATCCTGCCCTATACAATTTCGACCTACTAGTGACAGAGATGGCAAAGGTTTTTGACACCAGGTACAAGGCGCAATCCCGAGACCTGGAATTGCTTGATCTTACACAGGGAAAGCAAACGCTGATTGATTACATCACCCGTTTCAATCAACTGGCTGCAGAGACCTCGTGGCCTGAAGAAAAGAAAGCCATAGTGTTCTACTGCGGTCTCTGTAGCCACATGAAAGACACTCTTTCTGTGGTTCCAGCTCTTCCCTCAGTCTTCTCCGAACTAGTGGACCTGGCTCTACAGGTGGACACTCGCAGGTCTGAGCGGAGAGCAGAGATGTCTTTCTCCAACCAGGCACTCCCAGCCCCGCCCGTCTCTGCTCCGGAA
Organism: Ambystoma mexicanum; assembly: GCF_040938575.1. Classification (NCBI taxonomy): domain Eukaryota; kingdom Metazoa; phylum Chordata; class Amphibia; order Caudata; family Ambystomatidae; genus Ambystoma; species Ambystoma mexicanum. The sequence continues at coordinate 12,820,575 of NC_090940.1, forward strand.
CCCATGCAAATCGGCGGGATCCGGAGTCCCATCACCCAGGCCGATCGGGAGCGTTGGAGAACCGATAACGCCTGTTTCTACTGTGGTACACTAGGGCACTACGTTAAGGAATGTCCCCGCCGCCCAAAAAATAAAGCATCGGGTTTTCAGAAGGCTCGCCCCTAAGAATGGGGGTACGGGCTAGTCCTTCTCTGACCCCCACTGAACCCGTATTTGGTCCCATCAGACCGATTGCGGTCCAGGCCCAGTTGAAACCAACCAGAGATCTGGTACACTCAGTACAGATTGTGATCGACTCCGGGGCCACTGGCTGCTTCATTGATATCTCACTGGCTCACGGCCTCAATCTACCCTTGATCAAGAAGAAGTACCCGGAGCCTGTACAAGCAGTCGATGGTACCTCACTTGCCTCTGGTCCCATTGAGTACCAAACCGCTCCCATGTTAGTGGTGATTCAGGGCACGCACCAAGATACGTTAGCGTTCGATCTCATTACCACTCCGCAGTTTGGTATCATTTTAGGCATCCCGTGGCTGAAACAGCACAATCCCTTGATTAACTGGGGCACTGGGCAGGTCACATTTGAATCTGAAGTCTGCCAGCACTTCTGTTTGATCGAGTCCACTACGGTTACATCCCCGGCCACCGTCCTTGGGGCCATGGCCTCCGCCAGCCTTGATGAGACGGACCCATCTGCGAACGTCCCACACACTGTGGGGCCGTTACAGCAGGGATCCCCGCTGTCTATCATGGATTCCTAGAGGTGTTTGACATAGTCACGGCAGAGGGCCTAACACAACATCGCCCCTATGATTGCCCCATTGATTTGGTTCCTGAGGCAACAATACCGAAGGGCAGGATATACTCCTTATCTCCATCGGAGGAGTTGGTACTCAAGGAATACATCCAACAGGCCCTACGCTTAGGTCACATACGACCCTCTTGCTCCCCGGCTGCCAGTCCGATCTTCTTCGTGCCTAAGAAGGAGGGTGACTTACGTCCCTGTGTTGATTACAGACGGTTGAAGGCCGTTACCGTTAAGAATCGGTAACTCTTACCCCTCATCTCCACGCTTCTAGACCGATTAACCAGGGCATCCATCTTCACTAAGTTGGACCTTCGGGGGGTGTACAACCTGGTTCGTATGCGTAGCGGAGACGAGTGGAAGACAGCATTTTGTACTCGACAAGGGCTGTTCGAGTATACTGTAATGCCTTTCGGTCTCTGCAATGCCCCTGCTACGTTTCAACGCTTTGTCAAAGAAGTGTTCTGCGACGTCTTAGACGTTTTCGTCGTGGCCTACCTAGACGACATATTGATATTCTCGTCCTCACTGGAGGAACACATAGGCCATGTCACAGAAGTACTAACTCGACTAAAGAAACACTCCTTGTATGCCAAACCCGAGAAATGTGTGTTTCATACTAGAGAAGTAGAATTCCTAGGCTTTCTTATTACACCCGGAGGCCTATCCATGAACATGTCCAAAGTCTGTGCCATCACAGAATGGCCCGCCCCAACCAGTCTCAAACAGCTCCAATCGTTTCTGGGTTTTGCCAACTTTTATCAGCGATGTATTGCCGGTTTCTCGTCCATTGTCTCACCACTGACTGCCCTGACCAGTCCTCGGGTCCAGTTTTGTTGGACCTCAGAACACCAGCGTTCTTTTTAGACACTCAAAGCCAGATTCACCACAGCTCCTGTACTACAGCATCCCGACCCCGAACTCCCGTTTGTTGTGGAAGCCGATGCCTCTTCCTTTGCATTAGGCGCAGTGCTCTCCCAACCTTGTCCCTCCACGGGTCAGCTGCACCCGATAGCATTTCACTCAAGAAAGTTCACACCTCCCGAGTCTCACTACACAGTCACCGAGAAGGAGTTACTGGCCATTAAGGATGCACTACTGACCTGGCTACACCATCTCATTGGGGCCAAACACCAAACCGTGGTTTACACAGACCACAAAAACCTGCAGGACCTGGCCTCCTTTAAGTGCTTGAACAGCAGACAAGTGCGTTGGCACCTGTTTTTTGCCGCTTATGATTTCGTGGTAAAACACAGACCAGGGCTTTCACATGGTAAGGCCGATGCCCTATCCCGCTCGCCCAGGGGGGATTCTTTGCCCGTATACCCAGATACTCTTCTAAACGAAGGTCATGTCATATGCATGTGTACTCCTCCTCCCTCCATGCTAGCTCTCATCCGACAGTGGGTTTCACACCATCCACAAGCACTAACGGAATGGGATTTGGTACTCCAGGAAGGGTTGCCGTTCATACAAGATAGGCTGTTCCTCCCCACTAGCGACGTACGTAACCAGGCACTTGCTTGGTCCCACGACGCGGCCATCAATGGGCACCCCGGACAGCACCACACCTTGGAGTTACTAAAGCGATGGTGTTGGTGGCCATCTATGGGGCGCGACGTTCAACATTATGTAAACACTTGCTCCATCTGTGCACAGTGCAAGACACGCCGGGGTCGTCCCGTGGGTCTCCTTCAGCCCCTACCTATCCCTCCCAGACCATGGCATACGGTTTCTATGGACCTCATTACAGACTTGCCTCGCAGACAAGGGTACGACTCCATCTGGGTGGTTGTCGATTCCTACACGAAGATGGCCCGTTTCGTTCCATGTCACGGGATACCCTCAGCCCCTGCTCTGGCCCAGCTATTCTTCAAGTCGATCTTCTGTCTCTTTTGTCTTCCACAAGTCACTGTATTCGACCGCGGTTTGCAGTTTACATCTCGTTTTTGGCAGGTCCTTACCAAAATCCTTGGCATTGATGCCCGCTTCTCCTCAGCCTACCACCCAGAGAGCGATGGCCAAACCGAGAGGGTGAACCAGGCCCTCGAACAGTACCTGCGCTGCCTGACCCTTCAGTATCAGGATACATGGTTGAACCTGCTCCATTTGGCCGAATTCGCGTACAACAATGCCTGGCATTCCTCCACTGGTTTCTCCCCCTTCTATTCGCTCTATGGGCAGCACCCTCGTTCTCTCCCTCTCCCCGATTTTTCTTCCTCCTCCACTCCCGCCGCCAGCCTCTGTGCTCGCGATCTGCACTCGATCCATGCCCAGACACTGATCCATTTGCGGGAAGCCCAGACCTAAAAGAAAACCAAGGCCGACAGGAAACGGACAGCGGCCCCTGTTTATCGGGTAGGTGACCGTGTTTGGCTGTCGACTCGCCATTTAAGGATCCCTGGTTGCCGGAAGCTGCTGCCCCGATTTGTCGGTCCCTACAAGATTACCCATGTTCTGAACCCGGTGGCCCTACGGCTCTCTATTCCATCTACCTGGCATATCCACCCGGTGTTCCACACCTCCCTGCGCAAGCCCTGTCTTGCTCCCACCCGGATGGTCCAGTCTCCTGCCCCTGTTTCTGTGTCCTCCCCGGATACGTTTGAGGTCAGTGCTATTCTGGGTTCTCTTCTCTGCAGGGGTCGCCTCCAGTATCTGGTTGACTGGTTGGGGTATGGCCCTGAAGAGCGCTCTTGGGTTCCCTCCTGGGACGTCCATGCCCTGCGTCTCGTTGCTCGCTTTCATCGGGATAGCCAGCCAGCCCACGGGGTCGTGGGCCTTTGAGGGGGGCTCTGTCACGTCTCCCCGTTGCTCGCCCTATCAGGAATCACACGATCACACACACCACACCTACCCACAAGAGCAGGCCCTGCACACAGAGAGAACCAGCAGTTCGCCCGATGTAGGAGGACACCAGCCTGTATCCCCGGCGTCTACCGTCCTTCGTTTCGCTGGCAGTTGCCATGGAAGCGCACTCATGGCTGGCCACGCCCACGGAGACTCCCACAGCAACCCCGAATATCCGGCGTCTCGTGACCACGTGATCACGTCTCGCACGTCCGTGGGACACATCACGGGACACATCACGTGACTGCTTAACGAGTTTAAAAACATCTTGACAACGCGGGTACAGCGCTTCACAGCTAATCTCTTGAGGATTGTTTAGCGCTTCTGGTTTACCTTTTTTGATCACGGACTTTTGCGACCTCGGACTGTTCCACGGACTTGTCTTGCCTGCTCCTTGGATTTCTGCCTCTTGGATCCCGCCTTGTTTTCCCGGCTCCTCGACCTTGGAACTCTCTCTTGGACTGGCTTATGGATTATCCCCTCTGAACTTTGAATCTTGGAACTTGGTTTCGACTTTTCTTTGCCTTGCTGGTCCATCCACATCAGACCCAGGTGTGACTCAACCACGAGCCGTGTAGAACGTCTCTTTTACCACCATCAGCAGACTGTGGCTCACGCCACGCTTAGGGCCCTACCTACAGCACACTTGGGTTAGCCTTGTTACTACTGATTATTACCTGTACCATTTGCACTGCTCCTATTTAACCCTCACCCATTGCCTTACAGTGGTCAGGGGGTCCTTCCGGCGTTCCTGCTACCTGATTGACGGCTCAACACACCTGTGGCCTCAAAGATTGCACAGGCAGTGTATCATTTCTGTCTGTGCGGTACTTGGGGACGGAGGTACAATAATCTGCACAACCATCAAGATCAGAACACTCATGTGATGAGCGATGAGCAGTGATAACAGCTACCTCATGCGACGAGCAGTGATAACAGCTAGCTCATGTGATGAACGATGAGCAGTGATAACAGCTACCTCATGCGACGAGCAGTGATAACAGCTACCTCATGTGGTGAGGAGTGATAACAGCTACCTCATGCGACAAGCAGTGATAACAGCTACCTCATGTGATGAGCGATGAGCAGTGATAACAGCTACCTCATGCGACGAGCAGTGGTAACAGCTACCTCATGTGATGAGCGATGAGCAGTGATAACAGCTACCCCATGTGATGAGCAGTGATAACAGCTACCTCATGTGATGAGGAGTGATAACAGCTACCTCATGCGACAAGCAATGATAACAGCTACCCCATGTGACGAGCAGTGATAACAGCTACCTCATACGATGAGCAGTGATAACAGCTACCTCATGTGATGAGCGATGAGCAGTGATAACAGCTACCGCATGCGACGAGCAGTGGTAACAGCTACCGCATGTGATGAGCGATGAGCAGTGATAACAGCTACCTCATGCGACGAGCAGTGATAACAGCTACCTCATGTGATGAGGAGTGATAACAGCTACCCCCTGTGATAAGGAGTGATAACAGCTACCTCATGCGACAAGCAGTGATAACAGCTACCTCATGTGATGAGCGATGAGCAGTGATAACAGCTACCTCATGTGATGAGCGATGAGCAGTGATAACGGCTACCTCATGCGACGAGCAGTGATAACAGCTACCTCATGTGATGAGAGATGAGCAGTAATAACAGCTACCTCATGCGACGAGCAGTGATAACAGCTACCTCATGTGATGAGGAGTGATAACTGTAAAGAAGACCGGTGGGGGGGTCTGTACTTCTGCTCTCTATATGGTAGAGGGGAGGCACAGAGGACCCCAGCCAAGATTCTCTAATACGGTAGCGATGGGCGAGCAATCAAGGCCTAGCTTCTCAGGAGGTGATGCAGGCTGGTTCTTAAGTACAGTGTATCCCCAAGCCCCCACAAAGGAATGTCCACACACTGTATTACTGAAAACACAGTCTTTATATAATTAATATTCAAGGGTTATGTACACTTATCACAATAACGCACTTTGTGCTCAGGAAAATCAGCAATGGTAAATATCTACAATTCTAAAGTGGTACCACTAATATTAGACCTCATTAAAGTGCATTCACAATACTGTAGAAATGGCACACAGATCAATAAGAAGGAAACCAGCAATAGAGAGAGGAGAGATAACAGAGGGTTGAAACAATAGGCAGAATACTGGCCCTTGCTACTGGACACAGTTCGGTGTGGAGATCCCCCCACCTGGGCAACCTGCAAAATAAAGAGATATAACACCAGCCCAGTCCAGATATTGTTCAATAGTCTATTTCTCTCCTATAATGTTTTTACCCCCCCAATGTACCTGGTGGAGTCGAGTTCCTCGAAAAGGCGTCGACAAGCGTCGAGGGACTCGCTGTTCGGCGACGGGGAATCGACGGCCCTTCTTGAATGCCTCCCTTTTCAGGCGGGAGGCACGGGGCGTCGAACGTCCGTCGACAAACGAGGCCGAACGTTGTCGAAGAGGCGGCAGCTCCGTCCGAGCGGTGCTCGTCGGCGTCGGGGCGTCGGCGTCCTGCAAGGCGGAGGTGTGCGGGGCACCTCGATGACAATAGTTCTGGACCGCAAAGATTGTAGAGACGGGAGCCCAGCAAGGGCGTCGAGTCGTCCGAGTCTTTGGGGTCGTCGGGTGGCGGGAAACCCACCGGCAGGTTTCTCCTCGGCGCGTTGGTCGTCCTCGACTTTCTCCGGCAGGATAAGCGGTCGACGATGCGGTCGAGAGAGTCCTTCGATTGAATGTTCTTAGGCAATGGAGCGGACGGCTCCGATCGTCGGCGGCACGGCGTCAAGTGGTTCCCACGGCTGGGCACACAACTTCGACGGGCCTCCAGCGGTTACACAGACCTGCGAACCCTGGTCGACGGCAATGGACTTCGACGGCGTCGATGTCCGGGTGCTTCACTTCGATCTCCTCGGCGGTCCCGTCTCGGGTCGGCAGCCTTTCGAGGGTCTGACTTCCAGGGCGCTTCGGCGAAGATTCAGCGGTGCTCGATGGTCCCTCGGAGCACGGGAAGAGGGCGCCTAGCCAGGTCCTCTCTCGGGTCAGCCCTCGACAATTTCGACAACCTTCAGTTCCGTCGAAGCAAATGCCACAGCAAGTCTTCTTCTTCCAGCTGGACGTCGAGGATCAGCAAATCCAGTTACTCTTGAGTGGAGACTCAGCTTCTGAATGCTTCTGAACAATTTCCAGTGGTGAGAGGTCCCCAGATATACTATTCTGTCTCTCATCCACACTGCTGGCACACACACAGCAGCCAATCACACAGAAGGGCATTCATGCAGTCAGTCAGCCAATCAGGCACACAGTGCATTCAGGCCACACTCCTCCCTTTCAGACACTCACAACAAGGAATGTGGATTGGGACAAGTACCCAGCCATTCAACACTACACACTGCATTCAGGCCAGTTTCGGGCAGGGCTGTCTCAGTCTTTGTCTCTCATGCCAGAAACCAGACAACCACAACAAGGAGTGTATATTGGTCACACACTCCATTCACCCAGGTCCCACCCACAGGAGGTACCCACAACATACAGTCACTGGGAAGGCTCCAGTCAGTCTAGCTGGGCCTTCACAACAACACCATATGGAACTTCCACCCAACAGCCAGTCAGGGGGAAGGGACAGAGTCAGGGCTTCCCAGGACTTTGGGAAAAACAAGATAACAGGCAATAGAAAGCAAGAGGCCACAGGGGCCATCTTGTTTCCTATCAGGAATCAACTGATTCCAATGGCAGGGCCTGGGTATCCCAAAATGGAGGACACCCAGAGCACCTGTCAAATTCAGCATGGAGCTGCCACCAGCCCATACCCTGCTCTGTGGGCCACCCACAGGTGCCCAAAAACATACACTAGGGGCACAGGGTTGTACCCCTACCCATGGGTGCCATAAGGGTATCCCATGGGTCTGTTCACCAAATCAAAAGAGAGCTGCACTGCCAGGAGTCCCTCATGGACTCCTGGGCAGAAAACATGACAGAACACACGGTAAAAACAGAGAAAGGACAAGGATTCAGAGGCCCTGTCCCTCAGATGCATTTCCGGCATCACAGTCGCCCCCCCCAGACTGAGGTGGAGGGTGCCTAATCTCCCACGGGATAGACACCCTCATCCAGACGGTCAACATACCTTCTGGAAAGGCCATCTGCATTATCGTGACTCTTCCCTGGTCTGTGCTCTATGGTGAAGTCTAGCCCTTGTAGGCTAATCGACCACCTGAGCAATTTCGGATTCTCACCCTTCATCTGCATAAGCCACTTCAGGGGCTTATGATCTGTTTGGACCTTGAAGGTGGACCCCGTAAGGTAGGGCCTAAAACGCCTAAGGCTCCAAACTATACTAAAACATTCCTTTTCAACAGTAGCCCACCTAAGTTCTCTACCCTTGAGTTGTCTACTGATGAATATGATAGGATGTTCTCTCCCTTTGTCATCTAACTGGGACAAGACAGCTCCAATTCCGGTGTCGCAGGCATCCGTCTGGACGATAAAGGGTCGGCTGTAGTCAGGCGCACTCAACACAGGTGCCCTACACAGACTTTCTTTCAAGCCATCAAAGGCCCTCTGACAGTCTTCAGTCCAATTAACCTTCCTAGGCTGTTTGGGTGAAGTTAGAGCTGTCAGGGGTGCAGCTATGGTTCCATAGTCTGCCATGAAATTGCGATAGTACCCAGTGAGGCCCAAAAAGGCTCTCACCTGGGTTTGAGTAGTGGGCGTCTCCCAGTTCTGTACGTCCTGTACTTTACTGGAGAGAGGTTGGATTTGACCCCCTCCTACCTCATGACCAAGATAGGTAACTTTCCCCTGAGCTATCTGGCACTTGGTGGCCTTGATAGTGAGGTTAGCCCTTTTCAAGGCCTGCAACACCTTATCCAGATGTGTCAAATGCTCTTCCCAGGTGGAACTGTAGACGGCAATGTCGTCTAAGTAAGCCACACAAAAGGCTTCCAGCCCACTGAGCGCATGGTTGACCAATCTCTGGAAGGTGGCAGGGGCATTCTTCAACCCAAAGGGCATGACCCTAAACTGGTAGAGTCCCTCAGGTGTGGAGAATGCCGTCTTTTCCTTGGCATGGTCCGTCAGAGCTATTTGCCAATAGCCTGAGGTAAGGTCAAAGGTGCTCACAAATTTGGCAGCACCTATAGTGTCCACGAGCTCATCAGCCCTGGGCAATGGGTGCGCGTCAGTTTTGGTGACGGCATTGACTCCTCGGTAGTCCACACAGAACCTCCAATCCTTGGTACCCGCCGGGGAACTTGCCTTGGGGACAAGGACCACTGGACTGGACCAGGGACTGGTGGAGGGTTCAATAACACCCAGATCCAACATCTTGGCGACCTCAGCCTGGATGTGGTTTTTGACGGTATCTGACATACGATAGCTCCTGCTTTTGACAGGCACACTGTCACCAGTGTCAATTTCGTGCTTACACCACGGTGTAAGGCCCGGTGTCAGTGAAAACAGAGGGGCATACTGCTGGAGCAAAGCCCGGCAGGCCCTCTGCTGCTCTGTTGTCAAATCGGGAGAGAGTTGTACTCCCTCCACTGAGCCATCCTGAGGGTTGCTATGCAGCAAATCAGGAAGGGGCTCACTCTCATCCTCTTCTTGCCCTGAAGCTAGCAAGAGACATGAGACCTCTGCTCGCCTGTGGAAAGGCTTGAGCCTGTTGACATGGAATACCTGGGGGGCTACCCCAGAGGCTCCCATGTCCACCAGATAATTGACTTCGCCCATCTTGGAGATGATCCTGAAGGGTCCAGTCCACTTGTCTGCCAAAGCTCTAGGCTTGGTAGGCTCCATCACAAGGATTTCCTGTCCCGGAGTCCAATCCACTTGCGAAGCTTTCAGGTCATGCCAGTACTTATTCAATTCCTGGCTGGCCTTGAGATTTGCTGTTGCCTGACCCATCATTTGTGTCATCCTCCGCCTGAGGCCTAACACATAGTCCCCCACTTGCTTGGCGGGACCTGGAGGGGTGGCTTCCAAGCCTTCTCGGATCAAGGCGAGGGGCCCCCTCACGGGATGTCCAAAGAGTAACTCAAAGGGGCTGAAACCAACACCCTCTTGAGGTACCTCTCTGTAAGCAAACAGCAGGCATGGCAGGAGGAGATCCCATTTCCTCCTTAGGGGCTCTTCCAAAGCACCTAGCATGCCCTTGAGAGTTTTGTTAAATCTCTCAACCAGACCATTGGTCTGGGGGTGGTAAGAGGTGGAGAACTTGTAGGTTACCCCGCACTCTTTCCACATGGTTTTCATGTAACTAGACATGAAGTTGGATCCTCGGTCAGAGACAACCTCCTTGGGGAATCCAACACGGGTGAAAATGCCCAGGAGAGCCCTGGCAACCACCTTGGCAGTAACAGTCCGAAGGGGTATTGCCTCAGGGTACCTGGTGGCATGATCTACCAAGACCAGGATGAACCGATGTCCACCTGAAGTGGGAGGGTCAAGGGGACCGACGATGTCGATGCCCACCCTCTCAAATGGTGTGCCAACCACTGGTAATGGCTGCAGTGGGGCAATGACCCTGCCTCCAGTCTTGCCAGACAACTGACAAGTTGGGCAGGTCCTGCAGTGGGACTCCACCTCTACTCCCATCCGTGGCCAGTAGAAATGGGCAGAGAGCCTCTGCTTAGTCTTCTTGGTCCCAAGATGACCAGCCAAGGGCACCTCATGCGCCAACTGCAGTAGGAAGGGCCTGTAAACCTGGGGTACCACCAACCTCTTGCGGGCACCAGGTTCGGGCTTAGTGGGCTCACTAACAAGGAGCTCACCCTCCCAATAAATCTTGAATGTCCTAGGCACTTCACCTTGTGCCTGGGACAGGGCCTGTTTCCTCAGGCCCTCGAGAGAGTGGCACTCTCTCTGTCCCTTACAGAAGTCTGCCCGGGAGGGTCCCCCTTCAGCTAACAAGCATTGAAGGTCGGGATGATCCTCCGGGTTGAGAACCTCTCCCACAGGAGAGTCTTCTGTCTCTTCTCCCACAGGAGTTGAGTTTGGGTTTTCCGCTGGACCCAGCCCGTCCGGAGCATGGATCCCATTGGGTGCTGTCGGAACAGCAGGAAGAGAAGGTGTTCCCTCCACAGAGGTGGCCTTCTTGGTCTTCCTTCTTCTTGCCTTAGGCCTCGCCTTTGGCTCGGATACCTGACTCACAGCCAGACCCGGTGTCACCTGTGACCTAGTGACTGCAGCAGCAGTCATGGGAAGACCATCCGAGATCAACCCCAACTCTACTAGATCATTTCCTAACAGAATGTTAGCAGGGACATTGTCCTGAACCAGGACAGGAAGCTTTGCTGTCTTGTCTCCAATCATGAGTGTGACTAGGGCTACAGGCGATAATTTGGGAGGCCCACCAGCTAACCTGGTGGTTCTCAGAGGAGCACCTACATAGTCCTCTGGCTTGAGCAGGGTCCTGTCCACCACTGTCATGCTTGCCCCAGTGTCTCTCAAACCAGTAGAAGGCTGGCCATTCAAGAGGACACTTCTCAAAAACCTACGGGTGTTCTGCGGGATAGTTGCCAGTACTTCTGCGTACTGGTCCCAGGCCCCAAGGGACACTAAGGAAATCTCTACCGGAGCACCAAATGTGATTCCTGTAGAGGAGGGGAGGACAGTGGCCTCCACCTCAGCCACGGGGTAAGGGTAGGTCAGGCTGACAGCCTGTACTCCAAGTGCCTTACCTTTACACTTGGGGTCACCCCTTTTGTGATCCAGAGCCCCACAATCCCAACAAGTGCCAGGAGTGCGGGGTACGGTACTGGAACCACTGGGAACCTGCTTTGCAGCAGGTGGACCACTACTCTTATTCCCACCCACAGAGGACTTATCCCCACCAGATTTTTGGGTCTTAGGAGAGGAAGGTTTTGGTTTACCCGACTGTGATTGCTTTTGGGACTCCTCAGCTTTCTGAGAGGTCCCCTTTTCTTTGTCCTTGTCCTTCCCACTGGAGTCCTTAGGGGACACCCGGTGGGAGACCCACTTGTCAGCCAACCTAGCCAGCTTAAAGGGGTCCAAAATGTTCTGGTCAGCCACATACTGACGCCGCTCTGGTGAACAGGCTTCAGAAAAATGCTCAAAAAACAAGAGGTGGGACAACTCAACAAAAGTTTTCACCTTGTAACCGTCAATCCACCCCATCATGTTCATGTGCGCAGTACTCACCCAGTCAACCCAAGACACATTCTCTCTTTTCTTAAAATCCCTGAACCTTTTAAGGTATTGGGTAGGTGTCTTGCCAAACTTGGCAATCAAAGCAGACTTCATACACTCATACTGACCCCTTTCCTCCACACTCAGCTTCAGAATACAGTCATATCCAGTTTGAGGCACTCTGCTTAACAAACACTTAGCCCAATCTCTTTTATCTACATCATGAATTGCACAAGCCATTTCAAACGCTTCAATCCATTGGAGGATATCTGAACCCTCCACAAACACACCAACCAAATCTTTCATAAACTTGGTGGCTGGGGACCTGCCACTCTCAATTGGTCTAGCTGAAGTCTCCACTCTAGCTCTCTCTAGCTGGATTCTCTGACATTCAGTGTCCTTGTCTTTGAGCGCAAGATCCCTATTCTTGAGTTCCACTTGCTGTGCCAGCTCCTCTTTCTTAAGCTCAGCTTCTATTTCCAACTTGCGATATTCAAAGGCCAATTTCATCCTTAATAACTCAAGTTCCATGGAATTGCTGGGGTTTGGAACAGAGGCAGCAGGAATGGTGGCATTCCCAGAAACAGATTCAGCGACAACCCCAGGGGCAGAGTCCTCACTGGTTGCATCCCCCCCTTCATCAAGGGTTTCACCATCAGTCTGGTAGTCCACCAGGGCAGCTATCAGCTCAGCCCTAGACTTATCCACAAAGTCCAACTCCCTGGCTTCACAAGCACTCTGGAGAGCCTCTAAGCTCATCCGAGTCAATTTACCATTTGCAATGGGCTCCATTGCCTGTAATGCAGTTATTTGGTACACACCCAAACCTTAATCTAATAAAGTGCGGATATTTTGTAAGTGGCACGGTTATACACTGAGTCTTAAAACCATAAGCATCCCACCGCTGCCACCAGCTTTGTAAAGAAGACCGGTGGGGGGGTCTGTACTTCTGCTCTCTATATGGTAGAGGGGAGGCACAGAGGACCCCAGCCAAGATTCTCTAATACGGTAGCGATGGGCGAGCAATCAAGGCCTAGCTTCTCAGGAGGTGATGCAGGCTGGTTCTTAAGTACAGTGTATCCCCAAGCCCCCACAAAGGAATGTCCACACACTGTATTACTGAAAACACAGTCTTTATATAATTAATATTCAAGGGTTATGTACACTTATCACAATAACGCACTTTGTGCTCAGGAAAATCAGCAATGGTAAATATCTACAATTCTAAAGTGGTACCACTAATATTAGACCTCATTAAAGTGCATTCACAATACTGTAGAAATGGCACACAGATCAATAAGAAGGAAACCAGCAATAGAGAGAGGAGAGATAACAGAGGGTTGAAACAATAGGCAGAATACTGGCCCTTGCTACTGGACACAGTTCGGTGTGGAGATCCCCCCACCTGGGCAACCTGCAAAATAAAGAGATATAACACCAGCCCAGTCCAGATATTGTTCAATAGTCTATTTCTCTCCTATAATGTTTTTACCCCCCCAATGTACCTGGTGGAGTCGAGTTCCTCGAAAAGGCGTCGACAAGCGTCGAGGGACTCGCTGTTCGGCGACGGGGAATCGACGGCCCTTCTTGAATGCCTTCCTTTTCAGGCGGGAGGCACGGGGCGTCGAACGTCCGTCGACAAACGAGGCCGAACGTTGTCGAAGAGGCGGCAGCTCCGTCCGAGCGGTGCTCGTCGGCGTCGGGGCGTCGGCGTCCTGCAAGGCGGAGGTGTGCGGGGCACCTCGATGACAATAGTTCTGGACCGCAAAGATTGTAGAGACGGGAGCCCAGCAAGGGCGTCGAGTCGTCCGAGTCTTTGGGGTCGTCGGGTGGCGGGAAACCCACCGGCAGGTTTCTCCTCGGCGCGTTGGTCGTCCTCGACTTTCTCCGGCAGGATAAGCGGTCGACGATGCGGTCGAGAGAGTCCTTCGATTGAATGTTCTTAGGCAATGGAGCGGACGGCTCCGATCGTCGGCGGCACGGCGTCAAGTGGTTCCCACGGCTGGGCACACAACTTCGACGGGCCTCCAGCGGTTACACAGACCTGCGAACCCTGGTCGACGGCAATGGACTTCGACGGCGTCGATGTCCGGGTGCTTCACTTCGATCTCCTCGGCGGTCCCGTCTCGGGTCGGCAGCCTTTCGAGGGTCTGACTTCCAGGGCGCTTCGGCGAAGATTCAGCGGTGCTCGATGGTCCCTCGGAGCACGGGAAGAGGGCGCCTAGCCAGGTCCTCTCTCGGGTCAGCCCTCGACAATTTCGACAACCTTCAGTTCCGTCGAAGCAAATGCCACAGCAAGTCTTCTTCTTCCAGCTGGACGTCGAGGATCAGCAAATCCAGTTACTCTTGAGTGGAGACTCAGCTTCTGAATGCTTCTGAACAATTTCCAGTGGTGAGAGGTCCCCAGATATACTATTCTGTCTCTCATCCACACTGCTGGCACACACACAGCAGCCAATCACACAGAAGGGCATTCATGCAGTCAGTCAGCCAATCAGGCACACAGTGCATTCAGGCCACACTCCTCCCTTTCAGACACTCACAACAAGGAATGTGGATTGGGACAAGTACCCAGCCATTCAACACTACACACTGCATTCAGGCCAGTTTCGGGCAGGGCTGTCTCAGTCTTTGTCTCTCATGCCAGAAACCAGACAACCACAACAAGGAGTGTATATTGGTCACACACTCCATTCACCCAGGTCCCACCCACAGGAGGTACCCACAACATACAGTCACTGGGAAGGCTCCAGTCAGTCTAGCTGGGCCTTCACAACAACACCATATGGAACTTCCACCCAACAGCCAGTCAGGGGGAAGGGACAGAGTCAGGGCTTCCCAGGACTTTGGGAAAAACAAGATAACAGGCAATAGAAAGCAAGAGGCCACAGGGGCCATCTTGTTTCCTATCAGGAATCAACTGATTCCAATGGCAGGGCCTGGGTATCCCAAAATGGAGGACACCCAGAGCACCTGTCAAATTCAGCATGGAGCTGCCACCAGCCCATACCCTGCTCTGTGGGCCACCCACAGGTGCCCAAAAACATACACTAGGGGCACAGGGTTGTACCCCTACCCATGGGTGCCATAAGGGTATCCCATGGGTCTGTTCACCAAATCAAAAGAGAGCTGCACTGCCAGGAGTCCCTCATGGACTCCTGGGCAGAAAACATGACAGAACACACGGTAAAAACAGAGAAAGGACAAGGATTCAGAGGCCCTGTCCCTCAGATGCATTTCCGGCATCACAATAACAGCTACCTCATGCAACGAGCAGTGATAACAGCTACCCCATGTGATGAGCAGTGATAACAGCTACCCCATGTGATGAGGAGTGATAACAGCTACCTCATGCGACGAGCAGTGATAACAGCTACCCCATGTGATGAGCAGTGATAACAGCTATCTCATGTGATGAGTGATAACAGCTACCTCATGCGACGAGCAGCGATAACAGCTACCCGATGTGACGAGCAGTGATAACAGCTACCTCGTGCGACGAGCAGTAATAACAGCTACCTCATGTGATGAGCGGTGAGCAGTGATAACAGCTACCTCATGCGACGAGCAGTGATAACAGCTACCTCATGTGATGAGGAGTGATAACAGCTACCTCATGCGACAAGCAGTGATAACAGCTACCTCATGTGATGAGCGATGAGCAGTGATAACAGCTACCTCATGCGACGAGCAGTGATAACAGCTACCTCATGTGATGAGGAGTGATAACAGCTACCTCATGTGACGAGCAGTGATAACAGCTACCTCATGCGACGAGCAGTGATAACAGCTACCCCATATGATGAGCAGTGATAACAGCTACCTCATGTGATGACGAGTGATAAATGCTAACTCATGCGACAAGCAGTGATAACAGCTACCCCATGTGATGAGCAGTGATAACAGCTACCCCATTTGATGAGGAGTGATAACAGCTACCTCATGCGACGAGCAGTGATGACAGCTACTCCATGTGATGAGCAGTGATAACAGCTACCTCATGTGATGAGGAGTGATAACAGCTACCTCATGCGACAAGCAGTGATAACAGCTACCTCATGTGATGAGCGATGAGCAGTGATAACAGCTACCTCATGCGACGAGCAGTGATAACAGCTAGCTCATGTGATGAACGATGAGCAGTGATACCAGCTACCTCATGCGACGAGCAGTGATAACAGCTACCCCATATGATGAGCAGTGATAACAGCTACCTCATGTGATGACGAGTGATAAATGCTAACTCATGCGACGAGCAGTGATAACAGCTACCCCATGTGATGAGCAGTGATAACAGCTACCCCATTCGATGAGGAGTGATAACAGCTACCTCATGCGACGAGCAGTGATGACAGCTACCCCATGTGATGAGCAGTGATAACAGCTACCTCATGCGACGAGCAGTGATAACAGCTACCTCATGTGATGAGCGATGAGCAGTGATAACAGCTACCTCATGCGACGAGCAGTGATAACAGCTAGCTCATGTGATGAACGATGAGCAGTGATAACAGCTACCTCATGCGACGAGCAGTGATAACAGCTACCTCATGTGATGAGGAGTGATAACAGCTACCCCATGTGATGAGGAGTGATAACAGCTACCTCATGTGATGTGGAGTGATAACAGCTACCTCATGCGACGAGCAGTGATAACAGCTACCTCATGTGATGAGGAGTGATAACAGCTACCCCATGTGATGAGGAGTGATAACAGCTACCTCATGTGAGGAGTGATAACAGCTACCTCATGCGACGAGCAGTGATGACAGCTACCCCATGTGATGAGCAGTGATAACAGCTACCTCATGTGATGAGGAGTGATAACAGCTACCTCATGCGACGAGCAGTGATAACAGCTACCCCATGTGATGAGCAGTGATAACAGCTATCTCATGTGATGAGTGATAACAGCTACCTCATGCGACGAGCAGCGATAACAGCTACCCGATGTGACGAGCAGTGATAACAGCTACCTCGTGCGACGAGCAGTAATAACAGCTACCTCATGTGATGAGCGGTGAGCAGTGATAACAGCTACCTCATGCGACGAGCAGTGATAACAGCTACCTCATGTGATGAGGAGTGATAACAGCTACCTCATGCGACAAGCAGTGATAACAGCTACCTCATGTGATGAGCGATGAGCAGTGATAACATCTACCTCATGCGACGAGCAGTGATAACAGCTACCTCATGTGATGAGGAGTGATAACAGCTACCTCATGTGACGAGCAGTGATAACAGCTACCTCATGCGACGAGCAGTGATAACAGCTACCCCATATGATGAGCAGTGATAACAGCTACCTCATGTGATGACGAGTGATAAATGCTAACTCATGCGACAAGCAGTGATAACAGCTACCCCATGTGATGAGCAGTGATAACAGCTACCCCATTTGATGAGGAGTGATAACAGCTACCTCATGCGACGAGCAGTGATGACAGCTACTCCATGTGATGAGCAGTGATAACAGCTACCTCATGTGATGAGGAGTGATAACAGCTACCTCATGCGACAAGCAGTGATAACAGCTACCTCATGTGATGAGCGATGAGCAGTGATAACAGCTACCTCATGCGACGAGCAGTGATAACAGCTAGCTCATGTGATGAACGATGAGCAGTGATACCAGCTACCTCATGCGACGAGCAGTGATAACAGCTACCCCATATGATGAGCAGTGATAACAGCTACCTCATGTGATGTCGAGTGATGAATGCTAACTCATGCGACGAGCAGTGATAACAGCTACCCCATGTGATGAGCAGTGATAACAGCTACCCCATTTGATGAGGAGTGATAACAGCTACCTCATGCGACGAGCAGTGATGACAGCTACCCCATGTGATGAGCAGTGATAACAGCTACCTCATGCGACGAGCAGTGATAACAGCTACCTCATGTGATGAGCGATGAGCAGTGATAACAGCTACCTCATGCGACGAGCAGTGATAACAGCTAGCTCATGTGATGAACGATGAGCAGTGATAACAGCTACCTCATGCGACAAGCAGTGATAACAGCTACCTCATGTGATGAGGAGTGATAACAGCTACCCCATGTGATGAGGAGTGATAACAGCTACCTCATGTGATGTGGAGTGATAACAGCTACCTCATGCGACGAGCAGTGATAACAGCTACCTCATGTGATGAGGAGTGATAACAGCTACCCCATGTGATGAGGAGTGATAACAGCTACCTCATGTGATGAGGAGTGATAACAGCTACCTCATGCGACGAGCAGTGATGACAGCTACCCCATGTGATGAGCAGTGATAACAGCTACCTCATGTGATGAGGAGTGATAACAGCTACCTCATGCGACGAGCAGTCATAACAGCTACCTCATGTGATGAGCGATGAGCAGTGATAACAGCTACCTCATGCGACGAGCAGTGATAACAGCTAGCTCATGTGATGAACGATGAGCAGTGATAACAGCTACCTCATGCGACGAGCAGTGATAACAGCTACCTCATGTGATGAGGAGTGATAACAGCTACGCCATGTGATGAGGAATGATAACAGCTACCTCATGTGATGAGGAGTGATAATAATAGCTACCTCATGCGACGAGCAGTGATAACAGCTACCTCATGTGATGAGCAGTGATAACAGCTACCTCATGCGACAAGCAGTGATAACAGCTACCTCATGTGATGAGCAGTGATAACAGCTACCTCATGCGACAAGCAGTGATAACAGCTACCTCATGCAACGAGCAGTGAGCAGTGATAACAGCTACCTCATGTGATGAGGAGTGATAACAGCTACCTCATGCGACGAGCAGTGATAACAGCTACCCCATGTGACGAGCAGTGATAACAGCTACCTCATGCGACAGGCAGTGATAACAGCTACCTCATGTGATGAGCGGTGAGCAGTGATAACAGCTACCTCATGCGACGAGCAGTGATAACAGCTACCTCATGTGATGAGGAGTGATAACAGCTACCTCATGCGACGAGCAGTGATAACAGCTACCTCATGTGATGAGGAGTGATAACAGCTACCTCATGCGCCGAGCAGTGATAACAGCTACCCCAAGTGATGAGCAGTGATAAAAGCTACCCCATGTGATGAGCAGTGATAACAGCTACCTCATGTTATGAGGAGTGATAACAGCTACCTCATGCAATGAGCAGTGAAAACAGCTACCTCATGTGATGAGCGATGAGCAGCGATAACAGCTACCTTATGTGACAAGCAGTGATAACAGCTAGCTCATGTGATGAACGATGAGCAGTGATAACAGCTACCTCATGCCACGAGCTGTGATAACAGCTACCTCATGTGGTGAGGAGTGATAACAGCTACCTCATGCGACGAGCAGTGATAACAGCTACCCCATGTGATGAGCAGTGATAACAGCTACCTCATGTGATGAGCGATGAGCAGTGATAACAGCTACCTCATGTGACGAGCAGTGATAACAGCTACCTCATGTGATGAGCGATGAGCAGTGATAACAGCTACCCCATGTGATGAGCAGTGATAACAGCTACCTCATGTGATGAGCGATGAGCAGTGATAACAGCTACCCCATGTGATGAGCAGTGATAACAGCTACCTCATGTGATGAGCGATGAGCAGTGATAACAGCTACCTCATGTGACGAGCAGTGATAACAGCTACCTCATGTGATGAGCGATGAGCAGTGATAACAGCTACCCCATGTGACGAGCAGTGATAACAGCTACCTCATGTGATGAGCGATGAGCAGTGATAACAGCTACCCCATGTGATGAGCAGTGATAACAGCTACCTCATGTGATGAGCGATGAGCAGTGATAACAGCTACCTCATGGGACGAGCAGTGGTAACAGCTACCTCATGTGATGAGCGATGAGCAGTGATAACAGCTACCTCATGCGACGAGCAGTGATAACAGCTACCTCATGTGATGAGGAGTGATAACGGCTACCTCATGCGACGAGCAGTGAAAACAGCTACCCCATGTGATGAGCAGTGATAACAGCTACCTCATGCGACGAGCAGTGATAACAGCTACCTCATGCGACGAGCAGTGAGCAGTGATAACAGCTACCTCATGTGATGAGGAGTGATAACAGCTACCTCATGCGACGAGCAGTGATAACAGCTACCCCATGTGACGAGCAGTGATAACAGCTACTTCATGCGACAGGCAGTGATAACAGCTACCTCATGTGATGAGCGGTGAGCAGTGATAACAGCTACCTCATGGAACGAGCAGTGATAACAGCTACCTCATGTGATGAGGAGTGATAACAGCTACCTCATGTGATGAGCGATGAGCAGTGATAACAGCTACCTCATGAGACGAGCAGTGATAACAGCTACCTCATGTGATGAGGAGTGATAACAGCTACCTCATGCGACGAGCAGTGATAACAGCTACCTAATGCGAAGAGCCGTGATAACAGCTACCTCACGCGACGAGCAGTGATAACAGCTACCTCATGTGATGAGGAGTGATAACAGCTACCTCATGCGACGAGCAGTGATAACAGCTACCTCATGCGATGAGCGATGAGCAGTGATAACAGCTACCTCGTGATGAGCGATGAGCAGTGATAACAGCTACCTCATGTGATGAGCGATGAGCAGTGATAACGGCTACCTCATGCGACGAGCAGTGATAACGGCTACCTTATGCGACGAGAAGTGATAACAGCTACCTCATGTGATGAGCAGTGATAACAGCTATCTCATGTGATGAGGAGTGATAACAGCTACCTCATGCGACAAGCAATGATAACAGCTACCCATGTGATGAGCAGTGATAACAGCTACCTCATGCGACGAGCAGTGATAACAGCTACCTCATGTGATGAGCGATGAGCAGTGATAACAGCTACCTCATGTGATGAGCCATGAGCAGTGATAACAGCTACCTCATGTGACGAGCGATGAGCAGTGATAACGGCTACCTCATGCAACGAGCAGTGATAACAGCTACCTCATGTATTGAGCGATGAGCATTGATAACAGCTACCTCATGTGATGAGAAGTGATAACAGCTACCTCATTTGATGAGCGATGAGCAGTGATAACAGCTACCTCATGCGACGAGCAGTGATAACAGCTACCTCATGCAACGAGCAGTAATAACAGCTACCCCATGTGATGAGCAGTGATAACAGCTACCTCATGTGATGAGGAGTGATAAAAGCTACCCCATGTGATGAGCAGTGATAACAGCTACCTCATGTGATGAGCAGTGATAACAGCTACCTCATGTGATGAGCATTGATAACAGCGACCCCATGTGATGTTGAGTGATAACAGCGACCCCATGTGACGAGCAGTGATAACAGCTACCTCATGTTATGTTGAGTGAAACAGCTACCTCATGTGATGAGCAGTGATAACAGCTACCCCATGTGATGAGCAGTGATAACAGCTACCTCATGTGATGTTGAGTGATAACAGCTACCCCATGTGATGAGCAGTGAAAACAGCTACCCCATGTGATGAGCAGTGAAAACAGCTACCCCATGTGATGAGCAGTGATAACAGCTACCCCATGTGATGTTGTGATTACAGCTACCTCATGTGATGAGCAGTGATAACAGCTACCTCGTGTGATGTTGAGTGATAACAGCTACCCCATGTGATGAGCAGTGAAAACAGCTACCCCATGTGATGAGCAGTGATAACAGCTACCCCATGTGATGTTGAGTGATAACAGCTACCCCATGTGACGAGCAGTGATAACAGCTACCTCATATGATGTTGAGTGATAACAGCTACCTCATGTGATGAGCAGTGATAACAGCTACCTCATGTGATGTTGAGTGATAACAGCTACCTCATGTGATGAGCAGTGAAAACAGCTACCCCATGTGATGAGCAGTGATAACAGCTACCCCATGTGATGTTGAGTGATAACAGCTACCCGATGTGACGAGCAGTGATAACAGCTACCTCATGTGATGTTGAGTGATAACAGCTACCTCATGTGATGAGCAGTGATAACAGCTACCTCATGTGATGTTGAGTGATAACAGCTACCTCATGTGATGAGCAGTGAAAACAGCTACCCCATGTGATGAGCAGTGATAACAGCTACCCCATGTGATGTTGAGTGATAACAGCTACCCTATGTGACGAGCAGTGATAACAGCTACCTCATGTGATGTTGAGTGATAACAGCTACCTCATGTGATGTTGAGTGATAACAGCTACCCTATGTGACGAGCAGTGATAACAGCTACCCCATGTGATGTTGAGTGATAACAGCTACCTCATGTGATGAGCTGTGAAAACAGCTACCCCATGTGATGAGCAGTGATAACAGCTACCCCATGTGATGTTGAGTGATAACAGCTACCTCATGTGATGAGCAGTGAAAACAGCTACCCCATGTGATGAGCAGTGATAACAGCTACCCCATGTGATGAGCAGTGATAACAGCTACCTCATGTTATGAGGAGTGATAACAGCTACCTCATGCAACAAGCAGTGAAAACAGCTACTTCATGTGATGAGCGATGAGCAGTGATAAGAGCTACCTTATGCGAAAAGCAGTGATAACAGCTAGCTCATGTGATGAACAATGAGCAGTGATAACAGCTACCTCATGCGACGAGCAGTGATAACAGCTACCTCATGTGGTGAGGAGTGATAACAGCTACCTCATGCGACGAGCAGTGATAACAGCTACCCCATGTGATGAGCAGTGATAACAGCTACCTCATGTGATGAGCGATGAGCAGTGATAACAGCTACCTCATGCGACGAGCAGTGATAACAGCTACCTCATGTGATGAGCGATGAGCAGTGATAACAGCTACCCCATGTGATGAGCAGTGATAACAGCTATCTCATGTGATGAGGAGTGATAACAGCGACCTCATGCGACAAGCAATGATAACAGCTACCCATGTGATGAGCAGTGATAACAGCTACCTCATGCGACGAGCAGTGATAACAGCTACCTCATGTGATGAGCGATGAGCAGTGATAACAGCTACCTCATGGGATGAGCAGTGGTAACAGCTACCTCATGTGATGAGCGATGAGCAGTGATAACAGCTACCTCATGCGACGAGCAGTGATAACAGCTACCTCATGTGATGAGGAGTGATAACAGGTACCTCATGCGACGAGCAGTGATAACAGCTACCTCATGTGATGAGCGATGAGCAGTGACATCAGCTACCTCATGTGATGAGCGATGAGCAGTGATAACAGCTACCTCATGTGATGAGGAGTGATAACAGCTACCTCATGCGACGAGCAGTAATAACAGTTACCTCATGTGATGAGCGATGAGCATTGATAACAGCTACCTCATGTGATGAGGAGTGATAACAGCTACCTCATTTGATGAGCAGTGATAACAGCTACCTCATGCAACGAGCAGTGATAACAGCTACCTCATGCGACGAGCAGTAATAACAGCTACCCCATGTGATGAGCAGTGATAACAGCTACCTCATGTGATGAGCAGTGATAACAGCTACCTCATGTGATGAGCAGTGATAACAGCGACCCCATGTGACGAGCAGTGATAACAGCTACCTCATGTGATGTTGAGTGAAACAGCTACCTCATGTGATGAGCAGTGATAACAGCTACCCCATGTGATGAGCAGTGGTAACAGCTACCTCATGTGATGTTGAGTGATAACAGCTACCTCATGTGATGAGCAGTGATAACAGCTACCTCATGTGATGTTGAGTGATAACAGCTACCTCATGTGATGAGCAGTGATAACAGCTACCCCATGAGATGAGCAGTGAAAACAGCTACCCCATGTGATGAGCAGTGATAACAGCTACCCCATGTGATGTTGAGTGATAACAGCTACCTCATGTGATGAGCAGTGATAACAGCTACCTCATGTGATGTTGAGTGATAACAGCTACCCCATGTGATGAGCAGTGATAACAGCTACCCCATGTGATGTTGAGTGATAACAGCTACCCCATGTGACGAGCAGTGATAACAGCTACCTCGTGTGATGTTGAGTGATAACAGCTACCTCATGTGATGAGCAGTGATAACAGCTACCTCATGTGATGTTGAGTGATAACAGCTACCTCATGTGATGAGCAGTGAAAACAGCTACCCCATGTGATGAGCAGTGATAACATCTACCTCATGTGATGTTGAGTGATAACTGCTACCTCATGTGATGTTGAGTGAAAACAGCTACCCCATGTGATGAGCATTGAAAACAGCTACCCCATGTGATGAGCAGTGAAAACAGCTACCCCATGTGATGAGCAGTGATAACAGCTACCCCATGTGATGTTGAGTGATAACAGTTACCCCATGTGACGAGCAGTGATAACGGCTACCTCATGTGATGTTGAGTGATAACAGCTACCTCATGTGATGAGCAGTGAAAACAGCTACCCCATGTGATGAGCAGTGAAAACAGCTACCCCATGTAATGAGCAGTGATAACAGCTACCCCATGTGATGTTGAGTGATAACAGCTACCCCATGTGACGAGCAGTGATAACAGCTACCTCATGTGATGTTGAGTGATAACAGCTACCTCATGTGATGAGCAGTGAAAACAGCTACCCCATGTGATGAGCAGTGATAACAGCTACCCCATGTGATATTGAGTGATAACAGCTACCTCATGTGATGAGCAGTGAAAACAGCTACCCCATGTGATGAGCAGTGAAAACAACTACCCCATGTGATGAGCAGTGAAAACAGCTACTCCATGTGATGTTGAGTGATAACAGCTACCCCTAGTGATGAGCAGTGATAACAGCTACCTCATGTGATGAGCAGTGAAAACAGCTAGCCCATGTGATGAGCAGTGAAAACAGCGACCTCATGTGATGAGCAGTGATAACAGCTACCCCATGTGATGAGCAGTGAAAACAGCTACCCCATGTGATGAGCAGTGATAACAGCTACCCCATGTGATGTTGAGTGATAACAACTACCTCATGTGATGAGCAGTGAAAACAGCTACCTCATGTGATGAGCAGTGAAAACAGCTACCCCATGTGATGAGCAGTGATAACAGCTACCCCATGTGATGTTGAGTGATAACAGCTACCTCGTGTGATGAGCAGTGAAAACAGCTACCCCATGTGATGAGCAGTGAAAACAGCTACCCCATGTGATGAGCAGTGATAACAGGTACCCCATGTGATGTTGAGTGATAACAGCTACCTCATGTGATGAGCAGTGAAAACAGATACCCCATGTGATGAGCAGTGATAACAGCTACCCCATGTGATGTTGAGTGATAACAGCTACCTCATGTGATGAGCAGTGATAACAGCTGCCCCATGTGATGAGCAGTGATAACAGCTACCGCAATGATATATGTCATTTATAAGGCACTTGTATGCAGGTGTTTTTAGGCATGGCAAAACAACGGAGGTAAAACAGAGAGAGGCCAAGAGAAATGATCTTACTAGGTCTTGTTACATTCAGATCGGGCAAGTACTCAACGAGAAGTGCAGGGAGGAAGGGACAGGGAGGATTGCAATCAGGGCATGATGGCTCTGAGTAAGTGCAGCCAGGGCAACACGGCTCTGGTTAAGTACAAGGAGGCTGTGGGGCTGTAGAGGTTACAGTTACAGACCCTAAGTGCGCGGCAGGCCTGGAGGCAGTGTAGGGAAGACTGGTCATGGAGGAGCCAGGTACCCAGTGAGACTCTCGGGGTACCAAGCAGCCAGTTGGCGCAGCAGACATGTAATTTAGCAAGGAAGCGAGAGAGAGAAGGCAGAGGAGAAAATGAAGGTCTTGAGCAGCTTCTGGAACTTCAGGTGGCCCGGCTCAAGTTTGAGTGGGGCAGGGAGTCCATTCCAGAGGGAGGCACCGGCAGAGGAGAGAGATCTACCCCTCACTCTCTGCCTGGAGAAGCGTCTGACCCTCAGAGAGTTGAGCAGTGATGACAGCTGCATCATGTTATAAGCAGGTAGACCTGCCGTCAGTAATCAGAAATCACAACAGCGCCCTCTACTGATGAATAACTGCAATAGATCCTTATGCGGATAAAACATTCTAATCCTTGTCAATAATGGGTATGGGTAACAGTTCTCTCTGCTGGTGAATAATTGTAATACATCAAATTGCTCCCACACCCTTGAATCCACCCTCCCCGCCCCTGCACACACTGTTACCTCGCAGTGAGCACATGTCCTGCTGTGTATTTCTCCTCAGTCACTGTATTGCCCCAATCCCCAGCGACACCAGGTCGTATGCCAGCCAATTGATGTTTGTAAGGCACCCGACGCCATGGGTGCCCGGCCTATTGCTTAATGCTCGAATTGCCTCAGGGCGAGACATAAGCGCACTTCTGAATACGTGCAAACCTTCTAAACATTCCCAATCGCGAGCGTTACACAGAAGCACGTGTAAGAGCGCCCTCTACCGGGGAATTCTTTTTCATTCATTCATTCGCTTTTATTCGGCATGAAAAGCATAAATGTACATTTCAACATATAAAAATACAGATTCAAATGATACAAAATGAATTCTACGTCCATGATAAAGCATACACGTATAAAATACGCTAGAATACATGACAACCAAGATTTAAACACTGCACGTTTACTTTATGAAATATCTCAACCATTACCTTCACATTAAGACGACAGGGGAGAGATTTTAGTTGCAGCCCCTAAACATATTTATAGTTGTGTGATGTGGGGCTCTAATGATCATGCACATTGTTCAGCCACTATCCACAATTGGGCCTCGCACACAGCATAAGCTCATTGTTTACAGAACAACTGCAGGGGGCAGCGATGCAGGGGGCAGGGATGCAAGGGGCAGAGATGCAGGGAGGCAGAGATGCAGGGAGGCAGAGATGCAGTGAGGCAGGGATGCAGGGGGCAGGGATGCAGGGGGCAGGGGGCAGGGATGCAGGGGGGCAGAGATGCAGGGGGCAGAGATGCAGGGGGCAGCGATGCAGGGGGCAGTGATGCAGGGGGGCAGTGATGCAGGGGGGCAGAGATGCAGTGAGGCAGGGACGCAGGGGGCAGGGATGCAGGGGGCAGGGATGCCGGGGGCAGGGATGCAAGGGGCAGAGATGCAGGGGGCAGAGATGCAGGGGGCAGCGATGCAGGGGGTAGGGATGCACGGGGCAGAGATGCAGGGGGGCAGAGATGCAGGGGGCAGCGATGCAGGGGGCAGCGATGCAGGGGGCAGCGATGCAGGGGGTAGGGATGCAGGGGACAGAGATGCAGTGAGGCAGGGACGCAAGGGGCAGAGATGCAGGGGCAGGGATGCAGGGGGCAGAGATGCAGGGGGCAGAGATGCAGGGGGCAGCGATGTAGGGGGTAGGGATGCAGGGGACAGAGATGCAGTGAGGCAGGGATGCAAGAGGCAGGGATGCAAGGGGCAGAGATGCAGGGGCAGGGATGCACGGGGCAGAGATGCAGGGGGCAGAGATGTAGGGGGCAGGGGAGCATGGGGCAGAGATGCAGGGGGCAGAGATGTGGGGGCACAGATGCAGGGAGCAGAGATGGAGGGGGCAGAGATGGAGGGGGCAAAGATGGAGGGGCAGAGAGGGAGGGGGCAGAGATGCAGGGAGCAGGGGGCAGAGATGCGGGGGGCAGAGATGCAGGGGGCAGAGATGCAGCGGGCAGAGATTTGCGGGAGGAAGAGATACAAGGGGCAGGGATGCAGGAGCATGGATGCAGGGGGCAGGGATGCAGGGGGAAGAGATGCAGGGGGAAGAGATGTAGGGGGCAGAGGGTAGGGATGCAGGGGGCAGAGATGCAGGGGGCAGGGATGCAGGAGCAGGGAAGCAGGGGGCAGGGAAGCAGGGGGCAGGGATGCAGGGGGCGGGGATGCAGGGGCAGGGATGCAGTGGGTAGGGATGCAGGGAACAGAGATGCAGGGGCCAGATATGCAGGGGCCAGGGATGCAGACGGGGGCAGAGGTGCAGGGGGCATAGGTGCAGGGGGCAGAGGTGCAGAAGGCATGGATGCAGCGGGCAGAGATGCAGGGGGGCAGAAATGCGGGCTGCAGAGATGTAGGGGGCAGGGACGCAGGGGGCAGGGATGCAGAGGGCATGGATGCAGGGGGCAGAGTTGCAGGGGGGCAGAGTTGAAGGGGGCAGGGATGCAGGGGCACATGGAGCACAGATGCAGGGGGGGCAGGGATGCAGGGGGCCAGGGATGCAGGGGGCAGAGATGCAGGGGCAGGGATGCAGGGGGCACAGATGCAGGGGGTAGAGTTGCAGGGGGGCAGGGATGCAGGGGGCAGAGATGCAGGGGGGCAGGGATGCAGGGGGCAGGGATGCAGGGGCAGAGATGCAGGGGACAGAGTTGCAGGAAGCAGAGATGTAGGGGGCAGGGGACAGAGATGCAGGGGGCAGAGAGGCAGCGGGCAGAGATGCAGGGGCAGAGATGCGGGGGCAGGAATGCAGGGGGCAGAGATACAGGGGGCAGAAATGCAGGTGGCAGAGATGCAAGGGCAGAGATGTGGGGGGCAGAGATGCAGGGGGCAGAGATGCAGGGGGCAGGGATGCAGGGGCAGAGATGCAGGGGGGCAGAGATCCAGGGGGCAGAGATGCAGGGGGCTGAGATGCAGGGGGCTGAGATGCAGGGGGCATGGATGCAGGGGGCAGAGATGCGGGGGGCAGGGATGCAGGGGGCAGAGATGCAGGGGGCAGGGATGCAGGGGGCAGGGATGCAGGGGGCAGGGATGCAGGGGGCAGGGATGCAGGGGGGGCAGAGATGCATGGGGCAGGGATGCAGGGGGGGCAGAGATGCAGGGGGTAGGGATGCAGGGGGGCAGAGATGCAGGGGGCAGGGATGCAGGGGGCAGAGATGCAGGGTGGCAGAAATGCAGGGAGCAGGGATGCAGGGGCAGAGATGCAGGGGGCAGATATGCGAGGGGGCACAGATGCAGGGGGCAGAGATGCAGGGGGCAGAGATGCAGGGGGCAGAGATGGAGAGGGCAGAGATGGAGGGGGCAGGGGGCAAAGATGCAGGGGGGCATGGATGCAGGGGGCAGGGGCAGACATGCAGGGGGCAGGGGAGCAGGGGGCAGAGATGCTGGGGGCAGAAATGGGGGGGCAGAGATGCAGGGGGCAGGGATGCAGGAGCACGGATGCAGGGGGCAGGGATGCAGGGGGAAGAGATGCAGGGGGCAGAGATGCAGGGTGCAGGGGGGCAGAAATGCAGGGGGCAGAGATCCAGGGGGCAGGGATGCAGGGGGCAGAGATGCAAGGGAAGAGATGCAGGGGGCAGATATGCAGGGGGCAGGGATGCAGGGTGCAGGGATGCAGGGGGGCAGAAATGCAGGGGGCAGAGATCCAGGGGGCAGGGATGCAGGGGGCAGAGATGCTGGGGCAGAGATGCAGGGGGCAGGGATGCGGGGGGCAGGGATGCGGGGGGCAGGGATGCAGGAGCACGGATGCAGGGGGCAGGGATGCAGGGGGCAGGGGCAGGGATGCAGGGGCAGAGATGCAGGGGGGCAGAAATGCAGGGGGCAGAGATGCAGGGGGCAGAGATGCAGGGGGCATGGATGCACGGGGCAGAGATGCGGGGGGCAGGGATGCAGGGGGCAGAGATGCAGGGGCAGAGATGCAGGGGGCAGGGATGCAGGGGGCAGGGAGGGCAGAGATGCAGGGGCAGAGATGCAGGGATGCAGGGGGCAGGGATGCAGGGGGCTGAGATGCAGGGGGCAGGGATGCAGGGGGCAGGGATGCAGGGATGCAGGGGGCATGGATGCAGGGGGCAGAGATGCGGGGGGCAGGGATGCAGGGGGCAGAGATGCAGGGGCAGGGATGCAGGGGGCAGGGATGCAGGGGGCAGGGATGCAGGGGGGCAGAGATGCAGGGGGCATGGATGCAGGGGGCAGAGATGCAGGGGGCATGGATGCAGGGGGCAGAGATGCAGGGGGCAGGGATGCAGGGGGGGCAGAAATGCAGGGGGCAGGGATGCAGGGGGCAGAGATGCAGGGGGCAGAAATGCAGGGGGCAGACATGCAGGGGGCAGGGATGCAGGGGGCAGGGATGCAGGGGGCAGGGATGCAGGGGCAGAGATGCAGGGGGGCAGAAATGCAGGGGGCAGAGATGCAGGGGGCATGGATGCACGGGGCAGAGATGCGGGGGGCAGGGATGCAGGGGGCAGAGATGCAGGGGCAGAGATGCAGGGGGCAGGGATGCAGGGAGGGCAGAGATGCAGGGGCAGAGATGCAGGGGGCAGGGATGCAGGGGGCTGAGATGCAGGGGGCATGGATGCAGGGGGCAGAGATGCGGGGGGCAGGGATGCAGGGATGCAGGGGGCATGGATGCAGGGGGCAGAGATGCGGGGGGCAGGGATGCAGGGGGCAGAGATGCAGGGGCAGGGATGCAGGGGGCAGGGATGCAGGGGGCAGAGATGCAGGGGGCATGGATGCAGGGGGCAGAGATGAAGGGGGCAGAGATGCAGGGGGCAGAGATGCAGGGGGCAGGGATGCAGGGGGGGCAGAAATGCAGGGGGCAGGGATGCAGGGGGCAGAGATGCAGGGGGCAGAAATGCAGGGGGCAGACATGCAGGGGGCAGGGATGCAGGGGGCAGGGATGCAGGGGGCAGGGATGCAGGGGCAGAGATGCAGAGGCAGGGATGCGGGGGGAAGGGATGCAGGGGGCAGGGATGCAGGGGGCAGGGATGCAGGGAGCAGGGATGCGGGGGGAAGGGATGCAGAGGCAGGGATGCAGGGGGCAGACATGCAGGGGGCAGGGATGCAGGGGGCAGGGATGCAGGGGGCAGGGATGCAGGGGGCAGGGATGCAGGAGGCAGGGATGCGGGGGGAAGGGATGCAGGGGGCAGGGATGCAGGGGGCAGGGATGCAGGGGGCAGGGATGCAGGGGGCAGGGATGCAGGGGGCAGGGATGCAGGGGGCAGGGATGCGGGAGGCAGGGATGCGGGGGAAGGGATGCAGGGGGCAGGGATGCAGGGGGCAGGGATGCAGGGGGCAGGGATGCAGGGGGCAGGGATGCAGGGGGCAGAGATGCAGGGGGCAGAGATGCAGGGGGAAGGGATGCAGGGGCAGAGATGCAGGGGGGCAGACATGCAGGGGGCAGGGATGCGGGAGGCAGGGATGCGGGAGGCAGGGATGCGGGGGGAAGGGATGCAGGGGGCAGGGATGCAGGGGGCAGGGATGCGGGAGGCAGGGATGCGGGAGGCAGGGATGCGGGGGGAAGGGATGCAGGGGGCAGGGATGCAGGGGGCAGGGATGCAGGGGGCAGGGATGCAGGGGGCAGGGATGCAGGGGGCAGAGATGCAGGGGGCAGAGATGCAGGGGGAAGGGATGCAGGGGCAGAGATGCAGGGGGGCAGACATGCAGGGGGCAGGGATGCAGGGGGCAGGGATGCAGGGGGGGCAGGGATGCGGGAGGCAGGGATGCGGGAGGCAGGGATGCGGGGGGAAGGGATGCAGGGGGCAGGGATGCAGGGGGCAGGGATGCAGGGGGCAGGGATGCAGGGGGCAGGGATGCAGGGGGCAGAGATGCAGGGGGCAGAGATGCAGGGGGAAGGGATGCAGAGGCAGAGATGCAGGGGGGCAGACATGCAGGGGGCAGGGATGCAGGGGGCAGGGATGCAGGGGGGGCAGAGATGCAGGGGGCAGGGATGCAGGGGGCAGAGATGCAGGGGGCAGGGATGCAGGGGGCAGGGATGCAGGGGGCAGGGATGCAGGGGCAGAGATGCAGAGGCAGGGATGCGGGGGGAAGGGATGCAGGGGGCAGGGATGCAGGGGGCAGGGATGCAGGGGGCAGGGATGCAGGGGGCAGGGATGCAGGGGGCAGGGATGCAGGGGGCAGGGATGCAGGGGGCAGGGATGAAGGGGCAGGGATGCAGGGGGCAGAGATGCAGGGGGGCAGACATGCAGGGGGCAGACATGCAGGGGGCAGGGATGCAGGGGGCAGGGATGCAGGGGGCAGGGATGCAGGGGGCAGGGATGCAGGGGGCAGGGATGCAGGGGGGCAGACATGCAGGGGGCAGGGATGCAGGGATGCAGGGATGCAGGGGGGCAGACATGCAGGGGGCAGGGATGCAGGGGGCAGGGATGCAGGTAGCTCCTGCAGAGCGGTGCTGCTTCTACACTTTCTTTCTTTCTTGACCCTTCGATCCACACTGATGCATAGCTTTGGACACTCTAAAGACCGTTTCCATATCACCCGCGCCCTCACACGGGTCTAGAGCTTCAGGTATGGGACGCGTTCTTGCTGCTCCAAACATGGGTTTAATAGACTGTTCTCAGTCCCCGGGCTGCTTTAGGTGGGCTACTGTCGTCTCACAGGTACTGCAATGTGGACACGGCCCTGAGTTCTCTTCTCCCCACAATGCTGTAACCGTGGCCAACTTCAGCGGGCCCAGGCCAAAGCTCATATACAATGCACGTGTGTGTGGCGGGTTCATAAAATCAAGGGATTTCTCAACTGGAAGCAGATGGCAATTTGCTGCAACATTCCAAACATTCGCCCTGTAGTGATCAACACGAAGCTGAGGTTCGATTCCATTAAGGACTCCTGTATTGATCTGGGCAGGACTTGACCACAATCCCTGCTCATGGCAGCCCAGGGCAGGTTCAGGCTGCCTTCCCAGCTCAATAGGTGTGCTAAGTCATATTCCTGGAGTCCTCAAGACCTGGCGCCTGCCACAGCTGCAACCAATACAGTACAGCTCGTGATTAATGTCCAGGTGTAGTAGGGCTTGATGGAAGGACATTAGGAATTTGTCCTCGACAGTAGCCGGCCCTTTACATTGTAACCCCCATACTTCTCCCAGCTGCTGGAGCCTGCTTCATATGAACCCAGGCCTGGTTTCATTGCCCCTCTGGCATGTCTATTAATAAAAGCCTGGATCCCGCCACTCTATTTCAATAGGGGGTGGGGGGATGGCAAAGATGTTGCCACCCGTCTGGTCCAAGTACTATTTTCGTGGAAACGTAACCCAAAATAATCGAACATTCGCACTTGCTCCAGAGCCCTCTACCAAGGCTTCTAGTTTTTGGTAATTCGCAAACTTGGGCTTCAAAACCAAGGTCTTTCTTTGCTCTGCATTCAATCCAAGACTCATCTCCGCACCCCCCCCCACCCCGCACTCCCCCCCCCTAGCCCCCCGCACTGTTTCACGAAAGACGCCAGAGACGATCTCATCCCCATAGGGGTATTAAACAGGATCACAACGTCATCCACGAAAAAAAGACCGGGGCACCTATTTGGGCCAGTTAAATAGATGCAGGATAAGAGAGAGGCAACAACACACCCATGGAGGCATCCTTTGGTTGCACCTCTCCTCCCAGGCCACTCTTCCCATACAGTGACTGGACAACTCTAATGAAGCTTTTGGGCATTTTTCCTTTAGCGAGTCCTCAATAGCAATGTTTGGATAATGGATCTTATTGTTGTGATTTTACTTTATTTAGAAATATCCCCTAGATGAGCAGGTGTAATGTAATGCCTTGAAAGCGACCAAGGGTCGAAACACATGTCGGCATAATTCAAGAATGTGATATGGAGCTCATCTGTCTATGTTAATAACTATGAAACTAACATATGTGTCAGATCATTTGAACGATAAGCGCAGTGCCAGGGAAGTGTTCGAAGTAGGTCAGTCTTTACCCTCACACCCTATATCTTCTGGGCCAGACTGGATTTTGTAGTTGGGGCACTATTCACTATAGTTAGCTTGGTGGGGGCCCCTTTTCCACCTCCCGGTGTGTCCTCGATGTCCCCACTTGACCACAGCCTGGTCGATATGCCCTCAGGAAAATAGCAGAGCCCCTTGGTGGATATTTTCTATAGTTAATAGGTAGTAATCCTTCAGTCAAAAGGCTGTTCGAAAAAAATATTTGGATACAATCAGAAGAACCCTTGTTTGCGTACACATGTAACTATGTCTTTCCATATCATGGGAGCACACCCTTTTACACTTCTAATCCAGTGTATGCATGTATTTATCAGGGATGTTTGGCTTTCATAGGATTCCACAAATAGCCTAGGAACATTCTGCATAACCACAAATGGTTGGCCCATTGTGGATTGGATGGTACCCGTTGGTTCATGCTGCCTCCTCAGCCGTGGCCCGCTCATCATCCCATCACGATTCTGCTGGCCAGATCTTTGGATCTACCACCGCATGGGAATCTACTACATAAATGATTGGCCTCAGATGGTTTAAAGATGCCACAGGGCCATGCAGAGGAGGTGGGACTGGCCGAGTCGGCCTGTCCGGCCATCTAGTTGGATTTGGCACATGAGATGTGGTGTGGGGTTTTTAGCCCTGTGGCTGCGGGTTATTTGGAGTCTGGATTTGTCTCCAGGGGATACTTTCCCCTCCCTCTTTCCTCTACATCATTGGTGTTTGCTTAGGTTGAAACCCTACCCTGTCTTCCAACTTCCTGCCAAGATCTTATATACTACGATCCTGGGATGTGACCTGCGCTACTCGTACTTGGATGATGCCGACCACCTCCCCTAGACTGAGCGCTCCCGTAAGATCAGAGGGTTCGGTAAGACAGATAGCTCCTTATGAGGGTTCATACGTGGAGGGTTGAACATGGATGAACTCATATCTTGGCCCTGCCTACCCTGAAGGTCTTTCTCTTTCTGATCTTGGCAAGTGGATTTCCTGCTATGCGTGCATGTGGGCTTTGTGGAGGCTGTACTAATAGCAGCTTCCTCCCTCTTTTCTGTTTGACCTGAAGGCGTCCGCCTAACCCTACAGTGGTACCGTTTAGTAACTGGGATTTCAGTAGTGGGGCTGCACTAACACTTGGGACCCCATTGTTAACCATGCGAAGCTCCTCTATTGGCTGAGTTTGTAATCTGCAGGAACCCAATGGGGAGAATCTATTGGGCGGTGTGATGCTCGGGTCGATCTCAATGGATCCTAGGGAATCCTGCAGTACCCTGTCTATGTGACTGTTGGCTCCTACGCAACTCGATGTATACCAGCAGCTGCAGCAGCCATCAGCCCAGCCTGCTGTGAGTGCACTAGTATAATGTCGCAATCAGTCAGCCTTGTGTCCCCAGGGATGTTAACCAACAACACAAACTTCCTCCCGCCCTCCTGGGCGTCCTTTTTACCAATCTCAAAGGGCTCTAGAGGGCCCATAGCCTCTTTTGACAATCTAATTCTTGCTGACACATTAAAATGGTTGAGGCTGCCCATTGGGTGTACTTGAGGGGTCAGAGCACAAGCTATTATTTCTGTCTGAGGCCCACCCATAACACAATTCGAGGCGTTGTTGCCCAAGTTAATAAAATCAGTTTTTCCAACCTCCCTTGACCCACTGGTTAGTGTCTGAAGAACTTAAGTCCTGAATGAGGGCCTTCATTTCTGTAATCAATACATTGAACTCCTTTCTGGGGCCATACATTTCCGAGACCTTTTTCTGCCTGTTTTCAGGCGAGATGGAGGAGGTTGCTTTGCTCCTAGACATATGTCGGGTTGGGTAATGTGAGCACCCAATACCAAATACCGAATACCAAGACCAAGTTACAAAGTACAAGTGCTGCCCAACACCAGGTGCCAAGAGCCGGGTGCAATATATAAGGAAAAACGAAAAAGGAAAATGATAAAATAAAATATGTCGGCTACAATTTAACAATATTATAAATGTTTAAAAGTAGTTGCAATATAAAACGTTAAAAACACGTTAATACTTATTAGCAAAGAAATTGTGTTTTAATAGCAAGATGGCAAGACAAAGCCGGAATGCCATCTGAATCCGAAGGCAGTCTTAGCGATTCTGTCAAGACCCGAGGCACCTATCATGCATTAATCCCTTCATCTACTCGCCCCCCAGCAGCAAAGAATGTAAAATGAAACAGTTTCTGATAACATGAACCGTGGCCCCATGAACTGCTGAGTTCATGACCTCTGACCCAGCCAATCCCAGCCAAACCCAATACATAAGAGGCTGTGTTGTGAGTCTCTCGTCCTTCTTCTTTGCTGCTTGCAGTGCACCGATGCGGTTTTCACTGGAAGCTCAAGGGAGAAACACTGGCGTTACCTGAGCTTGGGGCCGAGGGTCTGAAGCTCAAGGGAGAAACACCGGCGTTACCTGAGCTTGGGGCCGAGGGTCTGAAGCTCAAGGGAGAAACACCGGCGTTACCTGAGCTTGGGGCCGAGGGTCTGAAGCTCAAGGGAGAAACACTGGTGTTACCTGAGCTTGGGGCCGAGGGTCTGAAGCTCAAGGGAGACATACCTGCGTTACCTGAGCTTGGGGCCGAGGGTCTGAAGCTCAAGGGAGAAACACTGGCGTTACCTGAGCTTGGGGCCGAGGGTCTGAAGCTCAAGGGAGAAACACTGGCGTTACCTGAGCTTGGGGCCGAGGGTCTGAAGCTCAAGGGAGACATACCTGCGTTACCTGAGCTTGGGGCCGAGGGTCTGAAGCTCAAGGGAGAAACACTGGCGTTACCTGAGCTTGGGGCCGAGGGTCTGAAGCTCAAGGGAGACATACCTGCGTTACCTGAGCTTGGGGCCGAGGGTCTGAAGCTCAAGGGAGACATACCGGCGTTACCTGAGCTTGGGGCCGAGGGTCTGAAGCTCAAGGGAGAAACACTGGCGTTACCTGAGCTTGGGGCCGAGGGTCTGAAGCTCAAGGGAGAAACAATGGCGTTACCTGAGCTTGGGGCCGAGGGTCTGAAGCTCAAGGGAGAAACACTGGCGTTACCTGAGCTTGGGGCCGAGGGTCTGAAGCTCAAGGGAGAAACATTGGCGTTACCTGAGCTTGTGCCCGAGGGTCTGAACCTCAAGGGAGAAACACTGGCGTTACCTGAGCTTGGGGCCGAGGGTCTGAAGCTCAAGGGAGAAACACCGGCGTCACCTGAGCTTGGGGCCGAGGGTCTGAAGCTCAAGGGAGAAACACCTGCGTTACCTGAACTTGGGGCCGAGAGTCTGAACCTCAAGGGAGAAACACTGGCGTTACCGGAGCTTGGGGCTGAGGGTCTGAAGCTCAAGGGAGACATACCTGCGTTACCTGAGCTTGGGGCCGAGGGTCTGAAGCTCAAGGGAGAAACACTGGCGTTACCTGAGCTTGTGCCCGAGGGTCTGAACCTCAAGGGAGAAACACCGGCGTTACCTGAGCTTGGGGCCGAGGGTCTGAAGCTCAAGGGAGAAACACCGGCGTTACCTGAGCTTGGGGCCGAGGGTCTGAAGCTCAAGGGAGAACCACCGGCGTTACCTGAGCTTGGGGCCGAGGGTCTGAAGCTCAAGGGAGAAACACCTGCGTTACCTGAGCTTGGGGCCGAGGGTCTGAAGCTCAAGGGAGAAACACCGGCGTTACCTGAGCTTGGGGCCGAGGGTCTGAAGCTCAAGGGAGAAACACCTGCGTTACCTGAACTTGGGGCCGAGAGTCTGAACCTCAAGGGAGAAACACTGGCGTTACCGGAGCTTGGGGCTGAGGGTCTGAAGCTCAAGGGAGACATACCTGCGTTACCTGAGCTTGGGGCCGAGGGTCTGAAGCTCAAGGGAGAAACACTGGCGTTACCTGAGCTTGTGCCCGAGGGTCTGAACCTCAAGGGAGAAACACCGGCGTTACCTGAGCTTGGGGCCGAGGGTCTGAACCTCAAGGGAGAAACACCGGCGTTACCTGAGCTTGGGTCCGAGGGTCTGAAGCTCAAGGGAGAAACACTGGCGTTACCTGAGCTTGTGCCCGAGGGTCTGAACCTCAAGGGAGAAACACCTGCGTTACCTGAGCTTGGGGCCGAGGGTCTGAAGCTCAAGGGAGAAACACCGGCGTTACCTGAGCTTGGGGCCGAGGGTCTGAAGCTCAAGGGAGAAACACCTGCGTTACCTGAACTTGGGGCCGAGAGTCTGAACCTCAAGGGAGAGACACTGGCGTTACCTGAGCTTGTGCCCGAGGGTCTGAACCTCAAGGGAGAAACACCGGCGTTACCTGAGCTTGGGGCCGAGGGTCTGAACCTCAAGGGAGAAACACCGGCGTTACCTGAGCTTGGGTCCGAGGGTCTGAAGCTCAAGGGAGAAACACCGGCGTTACCTGAGCTTGTGCCCGAGGGTCTGAAGCTCAAGGGAGAAACACCGGCGTTACCTGAGCTTGGGGCTGAGGGTCTGAAGCTCAAGGGAGAAACACCGGCGTTACCTGAGCTTGGGGCCGAGGGTCTGAAGCTCAAGGGAGAAACACTGGCGTTACCTGAGCTTGGGGCCGAGGGTCTGAAGCTCAAGGGAGAAACACTGGCGTTACCTGAGCTTGGGGCCGAGGGTCTGAAGCTCAAGGGAGAAACACCGGCGTTACCTGAGCTTGTGCCCGAGGGTCTGAACCTCAAGGGAGAAACACCGGCGTTACCTGAGCTTGGGGCCGAGGGTCTGAAGCTCAAGGGAGAAACACCGGCGTTACCTGAGCTTGGGGCCGAGGGTCTGAAGCTCAAGGGAGAAACACCGGCGTTACCTGAGCTTGTGCCCGAGGGTCTGAAGCTCAAGGGAGAAACACCGGCGTTACCTGAGCTTGGGGCCGAGGGTCTGAAGCTCAAGGGAGAAACACCGGCGTTACCTGAGCTTGGGGCCGAGGGTCTGAAGCTCAAGGGAGAAACACTGGCGTTACCTGAGCTTGGGGCCGAGGGTCTGAAGCTCAAGGGAGAAACACCGGCGTTACCTGAGCTTGTGCCCGAGGGTCTGAACCTCAAGGGAGAAACACCGGCGTTACCTGAGCTTGGGGCCGAGGGTCTGAAGCTCAAGGGAGAAACACCGGCGTTACCTGAGCTTGGGGCCGAGGGTCTGAAGCTCAAGGGAGAAACACCGGCGTTACCTGAGCTTGGGGCCGAGGGTCTGAAGCTCAAGGGAGAAACACCGGCGTTACCTGAGCTTGTGCCCGAGGGTCTGAAGCTCAAGGGAGAAACACCGGCGTTACCTGAGCTTGTGCCCGAGGGTCTGAAGCTCAAGGGAGAAACACCGGCGTTACCTGAGCTTGGGGCCGAGGGTCTGAAGCTCAAGGGAGAAACACCGGCGTTACCTGAACTTGGGTCCGAGGGTCTGAAGCTCAAGGGAGAAACACCGGCGTTACCTGAGCTTGTGCCAGAGGGTCTGAAGCTCAAGGGAGAAACACCGGCGTTACCTGAGCTTGGGGCCGAGGGTCTGAAGCTCAAGGGAGAAACACCGGCGATACCTGAGCTTGGGTCCGAGGGTCTGAAGCTCAAGGGAGAAACACCGGCGTTACCTGAGCTTGGGGCCGAGGGTCTGAAGCTCAAGGGAGAAACACCGGCGTTACCTGAGCTTGTGCCCGAGGGTCTGAAGCTCAAGGGAGAAACACCGGCGTTACCTGAGCTTGGGGCCGAGGGTCTGAAGCTCAAGGGAGAAACACCGGCGTTACCTGAGCTTGGGGCCGAGGGTCTGAAGCTCAAGGGAGAAACACTGGCGTTACCTGAGCTTGGGGCCGAGGGTCTGAAGCTCAAGGGAGAAACACCGGCGTTACCTGAGCTTGTGCCCGAGGGTCTGAACCTCAAGGGAGAAACACCGGCGTTACCTGAGCTTGGGGCCGAGGGTCTGAAGCTCAAGGGAGAAACACCGGCGTTACCTGAGCTTGGGGCCGAGGGTCTGAAGCTCAAGGGAGAAACACCGGCGTTACCTGAGCTTGGGGCCGAGGGTCTGAAGCTCAAGGGAGAAACACCGGCGTTACCTGAGCTTGTGCCCGAGGGTCTGAAGCTCAAGGGAGAAACACCGGCGTTACCTGAGCTTGTGCCCGAGGGTCTGAAGCTCAAGGGAGAAACACCGGCGTTACCTGAGCTTGGGGCCGAGGGTCTGAAGCTCAAGGGAGAAACACCGGCGTTACCTGAACTTGGGTCCGAGGGTCTGAAGCTCAAGGGAGAAACACCGGCGTTACCTGAGCTTGTGCCAGAGGGTCTGAAGCTCAAGGGAGAAACACCGGCGTTACCTGAGCTTGGGGCCGAGGGTCTGAAGCTCAAGGGAGAAACACCGGCCATACCTGAGCTTGGGTCCGAGGGTCTGAAGCTCAAGGGAGAAACACCGGCGTTACCTGAGCTTGGGTCCGAGGGTCTGAAGCTCAAGGGAGAAACACCGGCGTTACCTGAGCTTGTGCCCGAGGGTCTGAACCCCGGGTCATGTGGGGCTCCTGTGGAGCTGCAGGTCATGGTGTTTTGTTGCTCATTTGAAGCAGGGTTTTCCTTCAAGCAGCAGGCGCTCTGCTTTACCGGGAAATGCTTTGTCTTCTGTTTCCCCCCTCCCCCCCACCGAGTCTCAGTGCAGGGCCTGTGCACCATTTATAATGCTGCCTCGAGACAGAGGATATCTAATAGGCCAAGGGCAATGCTTCTGTCCTGCAGGCAAGATGGCGCCTCATATTGGGGGACATGGAAGTTGGGGGAATAGGCATTCTGCCCTTCACTGCATACAGGCGTGTATGTGTTTATGTATGTCATTTTTAAAGTCATACTCAATTCTTGCTGCACTTGGATACTCTTGATCTACAACATGGAAGTTGAGGGCCAGAAAGGCACTCTCTGCTTGTGTGTCCTTCTGCATACATGCCTTTATATATTTATCTATGTCATTTGGGACACTTATTTTACATCCCTGCTCTGTCTGTGTAATATTTTCAATCGCATACTGGAACCCTACACGCTCCACTTTCACGGGCTAGGTATCTGTCATGCCTGCTTGTCAGATTGGCCTATTTTAATAATAGAATCAGGTGACTGGTACTGTGTTACCCTTTCTGCCTGCTCGGCAGCACATTCATATGGTCCTAGTATTGGTGTTACACCTTCTGCCTGCTCGGCAGTGTCTGCCTGCTCAGCAGCACATTGATATGGTCCTAGTATTAGTGTTACACCTTCTGCCTGCTCGGCAGTGGATTGCTATGGTCCTAGTACTGGTGTTACACCTTCTGCCTGCTCGGCAGTGTCTGCTTGCTCGGCAGTGGATTGAAATGGTCCTAGTACTGGTGTTACACCTTCTGCCTGCTCTGCAGTGTCTGCCTGCTCAGCAGTGGATTGATATGGTCCTAGCATTGGTGTTACACCTTCTGCCTGCTCTGCAGTGACTGCCTGCTCGGCAGTGGATTGATATGATCCTGGTGTTGGTTTGGTTATGCCTTCTGCCTGCTCGGCAGTGGATTGATATGGTCCTAGTATTGGTATTACACCTTCTGCCTGCTCGGCAGTGTCTGCTTGCTCGGCAGTGGATTGATATGGTCCTAGCATTGGTGTTACACCTTCTGCCTGCTCTGCAGTGACTGCCTGCTCGGCAGTGGATTGATATGATCCTAGTGTTGGTTTGGTTATGCCTTCTGCCTGCTTGGCAGCGGATTGATATGGTCCTAGTATTGGCGTTACACCTCCTGTCTGCTTGGCTGCGACTGCCTGTGGTTGCTATATTTGCTCTGAGCCCCATGATCCCATGCATGCTCTGCTCACGCACAATACACGCTGTAGACTTGACAATGTTAACATGATCAGAGGACCAATCAGGTCTTCATGCTGCTTGCATGCACTTGTTCTAGGGATGCTGGTTGGTATTTATATGCATGCAATGCTATCATATTCTCGTACCGTTTCAACATTTTGTTGTTGGGAGATCTGTGCTGGTTTCTTTGATTGTTGGTGACATTATGTATCCTTTGTTGAACGCTTAATCTGGCAGGGAAGTGGAGACTCGTAATTAACAGCACATTTTGCTCTTAGAAGCATTAAGGCGTCTTTCCACATAAGCGTCCCTTTTTAGATGTGGGAGGTTCTCAACCTTTTATTCATGTTCCAGGTAAGAAGTGCTGCAAGCACTGCACACAAAGGGTCATACATTCTCCTCTGGCCTTATGAGAGGGTCTTCCCGATCCCAGCCCTCTACCGTGACAGCAAAGTTCATATAATAGGCAAGGCTCGCTTCCCAGAGGTTTCTGTTCATGGCTGCACTCACTATCAGTCCTGTCAGCTAACATGGCACGGAGGGCATACATTCTCTTGATGAGTCTGGTGTCTGCTCACGCTAACAAAGGACCTTTCTTTGAGAGAGGAAGAGAGAGACAAGCTTTTCCAAGTGTCTAGCATCTGTATATGGCATAATTGCCCCCCATCTTAATTGATTCCTCTACCAGTCATTGTGTCAGTTTTCTGTCAATAAGAGTTCTGTTGGGTCCGAATGTCTTCTTCCTAAGTGGACAGTGTTTGTTTTACTTAAATCTCGGAGGGTTCCCACCTGCATGGTGAGTGGGTTTCTTCTTCCCTTCGTTTCCCAGACGGGTTCAGCGGGTATTCTCATGAATGGATCTATTACTGACTTTCACCTCCTCCTAGGTGCCTGGTACAGATCCTCTGGTTCATAAGGTCACGCGTTCTATTCATATTCTATCAAGGGGTGGACTGGGAACCAACACAGGCCCTGGAAGTAAGTTTCAAAGTGGTTCCTCTTTACACATTTTCAGCAAACCCAACCCCTTTCCCGATGGAAACACCGCACAAGAGAGGCCCAGTGTGCAGAGGCCTACCAGGAAATCTCCAGAGTTCCCTAGACGCCAGTCCAGCCCTGCTTCTCGGAAGAATATATTTTAGCAGCAGAGGGATGACAGATGTGATGTAGTGGTTTAACACATAGTTTACTCACAACTCGTGAAATAGGCTTCTGAAAAATAGCTTTAAACGTGCATATAGGAGCCTCCGGTCTAGACATAGATTGGCCAATCCCTCTCGCTATCGTGAGTGGGGCTTTAGATTCTATTAAAGACACACAGGTGCGTATTATCCCTCCCTCCCGGGTGTATAGTAGTGCTTTTCACACCTCGGTTATGCTGGAGGAGAGCATTGTATTTGCAAAGATTCTCAGAATGTTTTTCATGTCATCAGTGGGCTCTGCCTACTGGGACCCTATGACAATAAAACGAGTATTAAATGAGGAAGAGAGGATTAATGTGCCTTATCCTGTGTCAAGGAGCACATTGATCAACTCATAGTATGTATGTTGGCAAGAGAGATGCTATCATGGCTAGGGAGCGGGCCATAGATGAGTCTGCGCAAGTTGTCTTTTTCCTTGCAGTAACATAGCTACATGACTCCATCTTAATTAACTTTATTCCAATTTAGATTTCACAGAAAGTATGTTATTTCTCCTAACGGTTACACTTTTAATGGTAGGTACCCATTCTGTAGAATGTTACAAAGGATATTGCTGTTGGTAAGTTGCCTCAGTCACCTGTTTCTGTTGTCCAGGATATTTCTAATCCCGACGCAGAGGATCCTCTTGTGTGAAACATTCAAATACTTGGTTTCAATGTAATGCATCACATTTGGGAGAAATGGAAAGAGGACTTTCGGCTCAAATTCCCACTTTCCCTTGGGTTTGAATGTGTTTTACTCAGCATTCATGTAGGAGTCGCCTTACGTCTTAGTTACCTTTTGGATTAGGGCAGTTCATTTGTTATGGAAACCACCTTCACAAGGGTGAGTGTTGGAGTTTTTTTCTGGTGCACTCCCCATTTGGTTTGAATGATCACTCAAGGTCTATTTGAGTACACATTCTAATCCCTGTGACACAGTGGCTGCTATTTTCACTAGTTATCAGGGACAGGTAAACCTGGGGAAGTTCACTTCATCCCCTAGGGATGGAGTCTGCTAGTAGCCCACGACGTCTAAAATATTTCCCATTAAGGAGACTAACTTCCCATATTCAAAGGAAGGGTCGGTCATGCCTTGATCCCTTCAATAAAGCATTCAAGGAATACCCAAGGCGGCAGGGGGCAAGGCATTTAGTTGCAATATTTTTTCCGCTCAAGCAGGTTTGACATAAGTCTGGTCAGAAGCTGCAGGAAAGTATCTTCCTCCTCGGGGTGTGATTGGCTATGCCTTATGTCCACGGTTAGATCTTTTATCGTTATTTCTGCCGGGCATACGGATCACAGAATTTCTATATTGGATATCTGTGAGATTTTCCACAGGAGTGGCCAGACTCCACAGCATCCTTGCAGGTCTATGTGCTTCTGTTCATGCCAATTGCTATCGTTGCATAGACATGTATGCCACCTGCCTCCAGTGTGCAGCATTATTGTTACTATTTCCCCCCATATCAGGGCCCCTCAGGTCCTGCAATATATATATATATATATATATATATATATATAGAGAGAGAGAGAGAGAGAGAGAGAGAGAGAGAGAGAGAGAGAGAGAGAGAGAGATAGTAGCAATGGTCACCAACTGGTATTTGTAAGTCAGGTTATTGCTACTTGTGGTGTCTTCTGTACATGCCACCCGCTGGTTTCTTTCTTTTCTCTCAGGTTTCGAGGGAGGAGCGGCTGTCATGGTTCAAAGGCTTCTCTTGGTTTATCAGTAGAAAACGGGCTGTGGAAAGGCCTTGGGGAGTGTAGAAAGGACATTGGATGAGAAGAAGTGACCCGGGTGCTGGGCCACCTCTTTGCTTGAATCCTTAATGTGGGGATTGTTTCAAGTAAATGCTATTGTTCCAAGAGCTAAAGAGGAAGGACGAGAGACTGACAACACACACATTCATCTATT
Organism: Ambystoma mexicanum; assembly: GCF_040938575.1. Taxonomy (NCBI): domain Eukaryota; kingdom Metazoa; phylum Chordata; class Amphibia; order Caudata; family Ambystomatidae; genus Ambystoma; species Ambystoma mexicanum. The sequence goes on from NC_090940.1 coordinate 12,864,773, forward strand.
GGTTCTGGCTGTGATTGGCTGGGTCAGAGGTCATGAACCCAGCAGTTCACAGAGCCACGTTTCATGTTATCAGAAACTGCTTAATTTCATTTTGAAAGTTTTCTTTAAATGTAAAACATTTGCTTTGTGGCTGGACGAGTAGATATATACGTGAGATGAATGCATAATGCTTGCCTCTGTGTCTTTAATAGAATCTAAACTCCCACTAATGATAGTGATTGGGATTAGCCATTATTAGTGTCAGTCATCCGTAAGCAAGGACATTCAGGCCACCTAGCTAGCGGGTGTCCAGAGTCATGGTCAGGGCTTTAAGTGTGCCGGGGCTGGCTGGGTCCGAGCCCGGCAGGCTCATAAATCTCGTTCTTAGGCGGGGCCCTGCCAGGGCACACTAATTTCCCCTGGCAGCTCCAGCTGCTAGAGGGCAAGGCTTATTTTTCTAAAGCCTGAAGCTGTCGCTCATGTGTGAGAGCTTCAGCCTTGAGAAAAACATGTCTTTCATCCATAATAGTGGTGCCGCCGCTGCGAGTCATCCCTTCAAGCAAGAGATGCCCGTGGACCGGCGCCACCAATATGGAGAGAAATGTGAGGCGCTGGAAGCAGAGGCCTTGTTTTCTAAATCCTGATGCTCCCGCGAATGAGCGAGAGCATCAGGATTTTGAAAAAAAGGCCTTTGCTTCCAGCGGCCTCACCCTCTCAGCCTTAAAGGTGGTGCTGCCCCTCTGCAGCTGGTGGGGGGCAGCGCCACCATTAAGGCTGAAAAGGCGAGGTGCTGTCCCCTGCCAGGCAAGCCTTTAGAAAAAAAATGCATAAATCAGCACCCTCTCCCGCCATGGGGAGAGGGTGCTGATCTCTACAAAAGGCTGCCTGGGAGGGGTGCAGTAGCCCATTGAGCTGGGGCTCATCAAGGGGCGTGGCCTAACTGGCCAGCAGGCAACCCTCACCATTAGACCACGCCCCCTTGATGAACCCCGACTCATTTTTCAGTCCCACTTAAGGCACTGGTCATGGTGCACAAGCTTTGCGGGGCTGTTTGAGTCCGGGTCTACCCCCCTGCTCTCGCTCCACAGCCACAAAGCTGTGGACCAGAGCGAACCGCAGTGCGATTGTCCAGGTGGTACCCAATCAGTTGATCAATCGGTCAATCAAGTATATCCATACTTCGGGCTGCTGCAGTCACTCATGTAGGGGATATATATAGGCTTAGCAGGTAGTGGACACATGGAGCAGTAGGCAGGTAAGAGCAGGCTCTGCTGCAATGCTCCAGAGCTGGGCCGCGCAGCATTGAGCAGCAGCAATGCCTGGAGACAGATCCAGCAATCCCCCTACTCCTCACACTCTTTGCAATACATTAGCTGAAATAGCAGGTGGGGCAGCCTGGCGCCACAATACGCACCAGCAACGAGGAGCTAAAGAGAAGAGTCCTGATGTTACTGCTCACTGATAGTGCACAGGTATGCACCACACGTCCCATGCGCAAAGCAACGGCAGCATGCAGCGTACAGAACACTGCATGGCAGAGGGCATCTGGGGTCTATAACGCAGCGTGTCTTTGGGGTGTGAAGTTGGGCCTCAGAGTCTGTACTGGTCTGTCGTGTGGCTTGCTCATGCAGTCTGACCTTGAGGCAGTGCTCAGGGTGGGGTGCTTGGGTCAGAAAAGCATAAAGACGGTGTGTTGAGAAGATGTGGTTGTGTCACAGTATGTGTGGGCTGTGAGAGAATTAAGGTCCTTGGTTAAAATTCCTTAACTTTAGCCCCTTAGGATTATGGGATCATCCATCCCAAGATGGTGAGGATTCAACTCAACAGTGATTGGCTAAGGGACAACCTCTGAGGATTTGGAATCTTCACCATCATCATCATCATCCCTGGAAATCCACAAGGTAGGTCACTGCTTAGAATTTCTGAGCACAGAAGACCTGAGTTAAGTGAAAATTTGGAGTGAGACCATTTCTTATGTAATAGACTAGGATTTTGAAAAAACAATGAGCACAGACTGAACTGTATATATTATAATTATTTTCGCTAAGCTCTGAAACAGCATTTTCCTTCTTCTTTAAAAAAGACAATTAGAGTACTGTGATCTTAGCAATCACTGTCTGCGAGTTGCGTCCAGTGAAGACAGATCTTCTACGGCTTCAGCTCTGAAACCAACACGACAGGAGCTGTTATGCGCACGTGCCGACATTCGAGCAAGGGACCCAGCGTAGTGACTACGCGCATGATGTGAACAGAGGAAAGCGCCGAGCGTCATTGGTAACGGCATGCAGAAGGGATAGAGAAAAAGTGGTATGCACTGGGAGCACGGTGAAAGAACTCTTTTTAGCCACTGGGAGCGTGGTGGAAGAACTGTTGAGTTTTAGCCGCTGGGAACGCGGTGGAAGAACTGTTGAGTTCTAGGCACTGGGAGCGCGGTGGAAGAACTGTTGGGTTTTAGGCACTGGGAGCGCGGTGGAAGAACTGTTGGGTTTTAGCCGCTGGGAGCGCGGTGGAAGAACTGTTGAGTTCTAGGCACTGGGAGCGCGGTGGAAGAACTGTTGGGTTTTAGGCACTGGGAGCGCGGTGGAAGAACTGTTGGGTTTTAGGTGCTGGGAGCACGGTGTAAGAAATGTTGGGTTTTAGGCGCTGGGAGCACAGTGAAAGAAATCTTGAGTTTTAGGCACTGTTTAGTTTAGTTTATTATTTGTATAGCGCCGCCTGGCCCTGGGGCATCCAGGCGCTTGGCATGGTTACAAAGTAGCCAAGATATTGCATGGTAAGTAGGTAAACAATACGTCACAACATTATAAAATAGTTGCTGATGATATACACAATTATGACATATTTACAAGATTGGAAGTTTGTACAGTTTATGCAGGCAGTAATTACAGTAAGTACATGTGTGCAGTAATAGGTTGGTGTTCTAGGCTTCTTTGGCCAGTAGCCAGGTTTTGGCACTGTCTCTGAATCTATGAAAGGAAGGTTCGGATCTGATATTGGCTGGTAGAGAGTTCCAAAGTTTAGTGGCAAGCACAGGGAAGCTTGTGCCGCCTGCTTTTTGGAGCTTAAATGTAGGGATAGTTAGGCAGTGTGTTTGGGCTGATCTAGTTGGACGTGATGAGGTGTGGTGCGTGAAGATGTCCGAGAGCTATCTAGGTGCTTGGTTGGATAAACATTTGTGAGTGAGAGTGTTTTATATTCGATTCTCTGAGGTATGGATAGCCATTGACAGTCGCGTCTTGTATCAGAGATGTGCTTGTGTTTGGGTATGTTCAAAGCTGCTCTTAGTGCGTTATTCTGGATAACTTGCTTCTTGTTGATGTTCTTTTGGCTAGTACCCAAATAGAGGATGTTGCAGTAGTCGACTTTGGAGAGTACTAATGCTCTGGCTAGGGTGGTGCAGTTGGAGGTCGAGAGTTAAGGTCTGCTGGCGTTGATGAGCTTACATGTGTAAGCGGAGGCGCATGAGATGGAGTTTATTTGTCTTGTCGGTGTAAGGGAGGAATCAAGGTAGATCCCAAGAGTTTTGATGCTGTTGGAGACAGTAATGTTGTCACCGTCAATGGTGAAAGTCTGGTAAAGTTTGTCGAGCTTATTGAGTCTGGATTGGGAGCCTAGGAGCAGAAGCTCGGTCTTGTCGTCGTTGAGGCAAAGGCCGTGTTTGGCCATCCATTCTTGGATAATGGAATAGATGTTGTTGAGTACTATGTTGTCGGTCGCGTAGTCGCCTGTTAGTGGGATGAGTATTTGAGTGTCATCTACGTAATTCGTGTCGATGACACCCAAATGGTCCAATATGTCGAAGAGGGGTTTAGTGAACACGTTGTAGAGAGTGGAGGAAACGCAGGAGCCCTGGGGGACGCCACATGTAACTGGGGCTGTTTCGGCAGAGGTTGACGGGGCAAAGACCCTCATGGATCTGTTGTTCAGAAAGGACAGAATCCAGGCATTGGCCTTGTCTGAGTATTTGGCTGCTGAGGCTAGATGTTTACAGAGAATATCCTGATTTACCAAGTCAAAGGCAGCAGACAGGTCTAGGAGGAGAAGAAGTGCTAGTTTGCCGTTGTCTTTGAGGTTGTCCATTTGTGTCTTGAGATCGATCAGGGCTGTCTCAGTGCCGTGTTTGGGGCGGAAGCCTGATTGTCTTAGTCCTAGTAGGTTATTTTTATCTAGGTGGTTCTGGATCTGCAGGTAGGCAGCTTGGTCAAGGATTTTTAGGATGAAGGGCACAGTAGTAATTGGTCTGTAATTCGTGGGGACGCTGGGGTCTAGCGTGGGTTTCCTGAGTAGAGGTAGAACCCAGGAGGCCTTTAGGTTATTAGGTACTATGCTGGATGTAAAGGATGAGTTAATAAGAGATGTGAATAACGGGGCAAGATGTTTGGCCGCATCTTTGATAACTGGCGCAGGGCAGATGTTGCCTTGGCATTTGGAGGGTTTCAATGAGTTAATTATGTCTTCAACCTCTTTGGTGGTGGTGGTGGAAAATTTGAATAGGTTATTTCCGTCCATGGGTGAAGTGTAGGTGGGAGAAATTGGATTGTCAGCGAAGGTGAGACTTTCTTTCTTTGATTCAATTTTGGCTTGTAGCATAGCAATTTTGCCAAGGAGTGCTTATGTGACAAGGATTTATGTTTGTTTATTTGTTTGTTTGTTTTATTTGTAATGCGCGCCAGACCCAAGGGTAACCGGGCGCAGTGAGGAGAATATGCAAAGCTTACAAGGTTATATAAAATGACAGTGTTACATAAAATTACCATATTACAAAATATACAGTGGTAGAGGGATAAATATGTACAGTCTTAACAGGAGGTAGATCAGATCAAGAGATTGAGGAATTGCTATACAGTAAGGCAGTCAGTTATGTACAGTGTTAGTATGAATATTTACACATGTGGTATATCTTAGTAATGCATATATACCTTCAGATGAAGTAACGTGATACAAGTATCTAGCAGTACATTACATATTTTTGTCATTGAGGTGTTTAATAAGATTCGATCTGAAGTGTGAAAAAGATGGTTGGTCAAATGCGCGGGGAGCTCAAAGATATCAAGAGAAGTCACCACATGAGCATGGGAATCATTGTGTGAAAATAGACTTGAGCGCGGGTTGCGCAGTTATTTTTTTAAAAAAGCTAAGAGGACAGTAGCATTAAGCAAAATCACAAGTAGAGTGTTGAGGCAATTCTCAGAAAGTGAGCAACTTGGGAGCAAGCAGCAAGCCAGTCAGTGTTCTTTCTGAAGACACACAGAAGGAATGTATCAAGCAGACTTTAAGCAATTAGCAAAGGCAGCCAGGTAAAGGGGATGGAAGGAGTCGAGAATATATCAGTAGGATACCAGATTGAACTCTAATGACGTGTTTGTGCTTTTGCAGATTCAGCAAATTCCAGGAGCAATTCTCCAGAGAACAGAGACCAGTCAACGTGGGTAGAGCTGAAGTCTGGAAGTGTTTAGTCCAATTGCCCTTTCACCGCGGGGGTGTCTTGTTTGAAGCAGATTAATCTGGACAGCTCAGAAGGGGTCAGTGAGTAGACCTTCAATCTCTGCAGGCCAGGTAAGCAGGGACCTTACAATGATAGCTTGGCCTCAGAGCCTGCCAACAGTGTGACCTTGTAGCCTGTGGCCCAGCTTCGAAGCCTGTACTGCAACCTAAGGGCCTGTAGTATGACACTGAGGCTGTTAGTATGGTCCGAGACTTTACTGCAACCCTTAAGTATGTAGTGTGGCCTGAGAGTCTGCACTGCAAGCCAAGGGTAGTGTGGCTTTCAGGCCTGTCACTTGGCTTCAGAGTCTACATCAGAGCTCAAAGGTCTGTTATCTGGCCCCAGAACCTGCACAGCCGACTTTGGGGGGTGTAGCTTCACATCAGAGCTTGGGTTGCAGCCTACAGGTATGTAGTGTGGGCGTGAGGTTTGTGGCTTGGCATCAGACCTTGGATTGCAGGCTAGGGGTCTGTAGTGTGGGCTTGGGGCTTGGGGCCTGGCATCAGAGCTTGGAGTACAGCCTAGATGTCTGTAGTGTGGGCTTGGGGCTTGTAGTGCAGCCTAGAAGAAGTCTGTAGTGTGGGCTTGGGGCTTGTAGTGCAGCCTAGAAGTCTGTAGTGGGGGCTTGGGGCTTGTAGCTTGGCATCAGAGCTTGGATTGCAGCCTAGAGGTCTGTAGTGTGGGATTGGGGCTTGTAGTGCAGCCTAGAAGTCTGTAGTGTGGGCTTGGGGCTTGTAGCTTGACGTCAGAGCTTGGATTGCAGCCTAGATGTATGTAGTGTGGCCTTGGGGCTTGTAGTGCAGCCTAGAAGTAGTCTGTAGTGTGGGCTTGGGGCTTGTAGTGCAGCCTAGAAGTCTGTAGCGTGGGCTTGTAGCTTGGCATCAGAGCTTGGATTGCAGCCTAGAGGTCTGTAGTGTGGGATTTGGGCTTGTAGTGCAGCCTAGAAGTCTGTAGTGTGGGCCTGGGGATTGTAGCTTGGTATCAGAGCTTGGATTTCAGCCTAAAAGTCTGTAGTGTGGGCTTGGGGCTTGTAGTGCAGCCTAGAATCTGTAGTGTGGGCTTGGGGCGTGTAGCTTGGCATCAGAGCTTGAATTGCAGCCTAGAGGTCTGTAGTGTGGGCTTGGGGCTTGTAGCTTGACGTCAGAGCTTGGATTGCAGCCTAGATGTATGTAGTGTGGCCTTGGGGCTTGTAGTGCAGCCTAGAAGTAGTCTGTAGTGTGGGCTTGGGGCTTGTAGTGCAGCCTAGAAGTCTGTAGCGTGGGCTTGGGGCTTGTAGCTTGGCATCAGAGCTTGGATTGCAGCCTAGAGGTCTGTAGTGTGGGATTGGGGCTTGTAGTGCAGCCTAGAAGTCTGTAGTGTGGGCCTGGGGATTGTAGCTTGGTATCAGAGCTTGGATTTCAGCCTAAAAGTCTGTACTGTGGGCTTGGGGCTTGTAGTGCAGCCTAGAATCTGTAGTGTGGGCTTGGGGCGTGTAGCTTGGCATCAGAGCTTGAATTGCAGCCTAGAGGTCTGTAGTGTGGGCTTGGGGCTTGTAGTGCAGCCTAGAAGACTGTAGTGTGGGCTTGGGGCTTGTAGTGCAGCCTAGAAGTCTGTAGTGTGGGATTGGGGCTTGTAGTGCAGCCTAGAAGTCTGTAGTGTGGGCTTGGGGCTTGTAGCTTGGCATCAGAGCTTGGATTGCAGCCTAGAGGTCTGTAGTGTGGGCTTGGGGCTTGTAGTGCAGCCTAGAAGACTGTAGTGTAGGTTTGGGGCTTGTAGCTTGGCATCAGAGCTTGGATTGCAGCCTAGAAGTCTGTAGTGTGGGCTTGGGGCTTGTAGCTTGGCACCAGAGCTTGGATTGCAGCCTAGATGTATGTAGTGTGGCCTTGTGGCTTGTAGTGCAGCCTAGAAGACTGTAGTGTGGGCTTGTGGCTTGTAGTGCAGCCTAGAAGTCTGTAGTGTGGGATTGGGGCTTGTAGCTTGGCATCAGAGCTTGGATTGCAGCCTAGAGGTCTGTGGTGTGGGCTTGGGGCTTGTAGTGCAGCCTAGAAGACTGTAGTGTGGGCTTGTGGCTTGTAGTGCAGCCTAGAAGTCTGTAGTGTGGGATTGGGGCTTGTAGTGCAGCCTAGAAGTCTTTAGTGTGGGCTTTGGGCTTGTAGCTTGGCATCAGAGCTTGGATTGCAGCCTAGAGGTCTGTAGTGTGGGCTTGGGGCTTGTAGTGCAGCCTAGAAGTCTGTAGTGTAGGTTTGGGGCTTGTAGCTTGGCATCAGAGCTTGGATTGCAGCCTAGAAGTCTGTAGTGTGGGCTTGGGGCTTGTAACTTGGCACCAGAGCTTGGATTGCAGCCTAGATGTATGTAGTGTGGCCTTGTGGCTTGTAGACTGGCATCAGAGCTTGGATTGCAGCCTTAGGGACTGTAATGTGGGCCTGCGGCTTGTAGCTTGGCATCAGAGCTTGGGCTGCAGCCTAGGGGTCTGCAGTGTGTGATTGGAGCCTGTTGCTCAGCCTCACAGCCTGTACTGCAGCCCAAGGTCTTATTGTATGACGTCATATGCTGCATCTCAGCCGAAGGGGCTTTACTGAAGCCCAAGGGTCTGCATTGTGGCATGGCAGCCGGTACTGCAATCTAAGGGTCTGTCGTATGATCTTGTGGCTTGTCACCCACAGCAAGGCCTGTTGTGTGGCTTCAGAACCCAAAGTGTAGCTTTGGGGTCTGTTGCTTGGTCTTGGATCCCGCACTGCCTGCTAAGGCCTGTAGTTTAGCCTCCAAGCTTGTTCAGCAGGTTAAGGCCTCAGGACTTGAAGAGCGTTTTGAATTGTGAGCTGCATGGATAACACGTACCTGTGTGAGCTGCCGGTTCTGAAGGTACACGTTGGCTGCATTGAAATAGGCCAGTGCATAGTGTGGGTCGACTGCAATGGCTGCCTGATAGTCCTTCATAGCGTCGGGCCGCTTTCCCTGGAAATGGTGGATGACGCCACGGTTGGTCAACAGCTCCGCTGTGGTGGTCAGCTGCAAAGTAAAGAATCATGTCTTAGACGGTAAGAATGGGCAAGGCCATGTCTCTAGTTACACAAAGATTTGCTCTGCTTCACATCTGTAGATGGCGCTGTGCCAAGGATAGTCTCCTCAGGTCAGTGCTTTCAGTGGAGCAAGTGTTTGAAGTTGGCAGCTCTAAAAAAGAGGGTGTGGCCTAAGTTCAAGGTGGGGGGGTCGAGAGAGAGGGTCGATAGTGGGAGCCAAGGTAGAGGGGCGGGGTGCACTGGTGCGCTGTCTCCTTTGTGTTCTTAATCACTGGCTGCGACCCCCACTGGGGGAGGGATTACGCTCGGTGATTAAGAAACAAAAGCAGTGGTAACATAGCGTACAGAGATGCGCAAACCAACTGAGATTCGATCAAAAATCAGAAAAGGACGACTAGAGGTAAGTAGCGGCTTGCTAATTATATCACCGAAATCTGGTCAACATGTAAAATTAGCAGAACAGTTTCCAAGTTAGAAATAAGATTAACCATGATGCTCAGGAAAGTTACTCTACTCTTGAACTAAAAAAATAGCGAGATACAAACGCCTCACTTTGTATGGCAAGAATTTGTATGAACAAAATCGCTCGTACATAGTTACAGCACTATAATATACAGAGTGATATACTTACAGGCTCAATATTTACTGTCCCTTCGAGAACTGTGAGGATTGAATTGGGAACCCTAAGCCTCATTTCCTCGTAATAAAGTCGGAAGGAACAATCTAACCAAAGAGAAGAACCTAACCAGAATGTATTATTAAAAAGGTATTTGATGCTACAGAGGTAAGCGTAAATTGCATTGAAAAGTGCCTCAGGAAAGAGGGGCGAATGAGATGGATCCGATAAAACTGAGCTAGCGATCTAAAACAGATTAACATGCATCATTATAGATGCTAAAGTTGGAGTGGATAAGTTGAAACCCATCCAGAGAAGCTTCCTATTTATTTGGATTTTCTCGAAGCCTGCACCCATTAACTATATCAGGTCAATTCTACATCTGATAGCAGTTTAACAGTCTACTGACTGTCAATAGTGAACAGAGCAATTATAGCCCATACTATTGTGTTTTCTACCAACAGTTCCCATGAGTAAAGCTAAGGCAAGACACGATCTGATCTCCACTATGGTCCAGTGACCATCAATATTTCTCCTGAAGAATGTTCCAAAATTGAATAGCGAACAGAAACATGTTGAGCCACATTTTGTATAATATTATGTACTACAATGTGTAGATAATAGATATATATATTGTCATTCCTGATGAGAATTAGAGTTTTTCTATTGTTTCGTGATCTATTAACTTTCCTTCAGGTATCTCGAGCTCTATTAATAGGGAGAAGAAAGTCATAGACTATTTTTTATAATAGTTTGTATCTGTATAAATATAATTATGTATGATTTATTGTTGTTGTTTCTATAAATTGTTTATAATGAAATGGATATATCTTCTTAATTTGAGTTTGATTCTTGTTGAACTGTTGAATAATCTAACTACCTTTATAATTGCTTGAGGCCTAGACTCACGTCATGCAGTGGTTGAGTAAGGACCCATGTACAGACATGTAACCCTTTAGGGGCAGGCTTAAGTTAGTGGCATGCAATATTGATAAATAGCACGTGAGCTCAGGGTGCTTGTGATCAGACTGCAATAGTCCTTGCAATGCAAACACACCCCTTCCTCTTGGTCTGAACACGGGTCCGGAAGTGTGCCACCCCTGTTGCCGTGCCTCTGTGCTTCGCTGTATCTTCACATCGTGCGAAAACATCCGTCCTGCCCCTTCTAGGCACATGGACAAGCCATCCCAGGAGGGATCAGGAATCCAGGATGTGATCAGCGTCCCGCGATCACGTGATCATCTTCATAGAGGAGGCGGGATTCAAACAGGACATGCAATCCAGACACAGGTGTTTGTAATGAAGAAAAAGGGACACCCTTCGAGAAAACAGACTAACAAATGATTTCCTTTGATATTTTTTCTCTTTTTTCACACGCTCCGTGAATGATAATCTGTGCAACAATGGGTTCTCTACTAACACTGCACTTACTTAATACCATCATCTGATGTCAGCCTTTTGGTATTTGTTTTAATCTGCCAGTACTTTACATTTTCAGTCTGATAATGGTGTATTGGTTTTATAGTGCAGAGCACATTTCCCTGTGTTGTGAAGAAAGGTGCAGAGAGTGTGAAGTGCCGGCGGGACAGGCTGCTCTGCAGCCCTGCAGCCCTGTGCTGGGCTCGCCCTAGAAACATGACTGCACAGCCCTTCAGCTGTCACCTGGCGTGCCATGTGCCCTGTGTACGCCTCAGAGGCGGCCCTGGCACCCATGCTCCCCCAGCCCCCAGAGCTGATGCAGGCAACAGTGTCCTGCGCATCCTTTGGGCCTGCAGAACAAGCTCACAGTCCAGTCTACTCAGAAGGGGAGGCTAACAGCACCCAGGTGCACGTCAATTCAAAGTGCTCCAGAACAAGCCATGAAGACATTACTGTGCAGAGAATGCTTCCAAGAAACCCACACATATCCACAACCCGATTCAACTTGCAAATAAAAATATATTAAAAGGCCAATCCTTTAGATATTTTGCCAGAGACAAAGCAGCAGTGGGTCGGCGTATTAGAAAAGTACCATTTTAAAGCATCATTTCTTTTTTCCAAGCAAACAAATAAGGAAGCAAATGAACTAGGAAAGTGAAAAAGTCAAAAGCAAGTGGAAAAGCAGATTTCTTTCGATATTGACAGAGATCTCAAAGCTGCTGAAATGTGCGCACAGACATTTCAACACTGTGGGGGGGGGGGGGGGGGTACAGAAAAGTGCATTGGGGCTATCCTGGGGGAAGCTGCACAGATAAAGCGCCTACATGGACACGAGACGCTGCACAAATGCGAGCACGCCTCTTTCTACCACACAAGCTTCCAGACACCCGCAAAGGGAAAGTGCAGGCCCCCACCTCACCTGCAGGGCGGCGCTGATGTCCTGAAGAGCAGAAAAGGCATCCCCCATCTGAAGGCAGAGCACGGCCCGCCCCTCGAAGGCCAGATGAGACTTGGGCTCAATGTCCAGGGCAACTGTGAACTGGTTCCAGGCTCTCTGCAACTTTCCCAGGCTCTGAGAGAAGGGTAGAGAGAGAGAGAGAGAGAGATGAAGAGGGTCCTGCACACCTGGAACTGATCTCTCAGCAGGGGGTGGGTGATTACACTATGGTCAGGATAAGGAACAAGTTACTTACCTGTAACTGTTGTTCTCCAGCATGGGTCTGGCATGGATTCACATGCTCATGAATATTCCCCGTCGTCAGGCTGGGAATCCTCGGTAAAGAAAAAACCAGTATCAGTTTCGTTTCTGATCTGTCTTTCGTAGTAATAACCAATCACTGGTCTCTGCGTCATACTGACCACAGCCAATGACTGCCCTCTACCTAAGCACCGCCTCTGGCAGCCATCTTCAGATTTGGAAGCACGTGAAGTGGCAGTATGACCAAGTGAAGAGCCGCAGAGGGGTAGGCGGGAGGGTTCGCATGTGAATCCATGCCAGACCCATGCTGGAGAACAACAGTTACAGGTAAGTAACTTGTTCCTTCTCCAGCATGGGGTCTGGCATGGATTCACATGCTCATGAATAAAGAATACATAGCAGTACACACATGCACAACCACGGGAGGTGGCAAAGGCTCAACATTAAGCATCACATCAACTCAACATTAAGCATCTTACCTCCTCACCAGGCTCACCTCAGGCGAACAGGTTGCGCAGCACTGCTTGGCCGACCCTGGACTCCTCCCTGGAATCCCGGTCGACGCAGTAGAATTTCGTGAAGGTGTGCGTCGACCTCCACGTAGCAGCCCTGCATATGTCCAGCAGGGGCACACCAGATAGGAACGCCGTGGTAGCTGCGATCGCTCTGGTGGAATGGGCTCTCGGACGGCCAGGCAGCGGTCGGTTTGCCAACCGGTGACAGTACATGATACAGCCGGAGAGCCATCTGGAGATGGAAGCCTTCGAGAGAGCCTTCCCCTGATTGACAGGTCCAAAGTTCACAAAGAGTTGTGACGTCTTCCGAAAACCTTTCGTGCGGTCCACGTAGAACTTCAGCGCTCTAGCTACATCCAGCGAGTGCAAAGTCCTCTCAGCCGGCGACGAAGGCGACGGGAAGAACACAGGTAACACCAAGGGTTCGTTGAGATGAAAGTCCGACGGTACCTTGGGCATGAAGGAGGGGTGCGTCCTGAGCACTACCCTCGTGTCGTGGAAAGTCAAGTACGGTGCCTTGCAGGAAAGGGCCTGGATCTCTCCCACTCGTCGTGCGGAGGTGATGGCCACGAGAAAAGCTGTTTTCCACGATAGAAACTTCAACGGGGCCGAGTGCAGAGGCTCGAACGGAGGTCCCATGAGTTTGGTCAGTACCACGTTGAGCTCCCACGCCGGGGCCGGAGCCTTCACCGGCGGGAACGATCTGAACAGTCCCTTCATGAACTCTTTCACCAGACGATGAGACCACAAGGACGTCCGGCCCGTGGTTCTGGTGTATCGGGAGATCGCAGCAAGATGAATCTTGATGGACGCGTGTGCCAGACCAGCTTTGGCCAGCGTCAGCAGGTACGGCAGCACTTGGGGAGCCGTAATCCGTAGAGGGTTAATCTTCTGTGCGTGGCACCAGACAGAGAACCTCTTCCATTTGTGTCCGTAGCATTTAAGAGTCGAGGACGCCCTGGCCTTTGCAAGAACCTCTCTGCAGTCGGCCGGTATGTCGTATCCTCCAAACTCTAGCGCTGCAGGAGCCAGGCCTGCAAGTTCAGCGACTTCGGGTCGTGGTGGAGGATGGCGCCTCCTTCCCTGGAGAGTAGATCCGCGTCCGCCGGCAGCTTGATTGGCGGGGACGCCGACAAGTCCAGAAGGTCCGGGAACCATATCTGCCTCGGCCACGCAGGTGCGACGAGGATCATCCTGCACCGTGACCTCTTGAGCTGGTTGACGAGCCGGATTAGCAGAGGCAAGGGAGGGAACGCGTAGAGGAACAGGCCCTCCCAGGGGAACGAGAAAGCATCGCCCATGCTCCTCGTCTGGGGAAACCTGCTGGCGAACCTCCGGCACTTGGTGTTCGTCGCCGTCGCGAACAGGTCGATCTGGGGTGTGCCCCACCGTCGGAAGAGGCGATCCACCAGATCCTGCCGTAGTTCCCACTCGTGGCACGAGCGCAGCTCCCTGCTGAGTGAGTCGGCGATGGTGTTTTTTATCCCTGCCAGATGAAACGGCACCAGAAGAATCCCTTGGGCGACAGCCCAATGCCACAGGTCCTGCGCCTCCTTGGACAGCGCTGGGGACCTGGTTCCGCCCTGTTTCCTGATGTAAAACATGGTGGTGGTGTTGTCGGTGAAGATCCTCACCACCTTGCCCTTGAGGGACGGAAGGAAGGACCTGAGGGCCCAAAACACTGCACGGAGCTCCAGGACGTTGATATGCAGGGACTTCTCCGTCGGGAGCCAGAGTCCCCTTGCGTGCAGATTTTCGGTGTGCGCTCCCCACCCTTCTAGGGAGGCATCCGTGGTCACAGTCACCTGGTGGGCTGGGGTCTGGAAGTCCATGCCCGCCGTCAGATGCGCGCGGGTGCCCCACCACCGTATCGCTCGTCGGAAACTCTCGTCGAGCTTGATCCTTTCCTCGAAGCTGCCCGTCGTCTGGATCCAGCGCGCATCCAGGAACTCTTGCAACGGGCGCATCCGGAGCCTGCACATGGGAATGAGGTAGATGCAGGAAGACATCATCCCGAGGAGGGACTTGATGGACCTCACCTTGGCCGCGTCGGCCACCAACATCCGTTGCACCTTGCCCAAGATGGTCCTGGTCCTCTCCTCCGACGGGGAGGCCAGAAGGGACACTGTGTCGAGCCTCGCTCCCAGAAACAGTGCGACTTGCGCGGGCACCAGGTGGGATTTGGCGTAGTTCACGGAGAATCCCAGGTCCGTGAGGAGTTGGACGGTCCTTGCCGTGTGGACCACGGCGAGCTCCCTCGTCTTGGCGCGGATGAGCCAGTCGTCCAGGTAGGGGTAGACGTGAATCCCCTCGCGGCGCAGCTGCGCCGCCACCGGTGCGAGGCACTTGGTGAAAACCCTGGGTGCCGACCGCAGTCCGAAGGGAAGGGCTTTGAACTGGTAATGACGCCCTTGGACCACGAATCTGAGGAATTTTCGGTGCCCCTTTAGGATGGGAATGTGGAAGTAGGCATCCTCCAAATCCAACGACGATAGGAAGTCTCCTTCCTCCAGCTGACCCAGGACGTGCTGGAGGGTGACCATCCGGAACTTCTGCGCCTTGATGAACTTGTTCAGGCGTCGCAGGTCCAGGATGGGGCGCCATCCTCCCGTCTTCTTCTTCACGAGGAAGTAACGCGAGTAGACTCCGGAGCCCCGAAGCCTCTTTGGGACGAGTTCGATGGCGCCCTTCCTGAGCATCGCCTTTACCTCCAGGAGAAGTTGAGGGACGTGAAGTTCTTTCCTGGCCACGGGGGGGACGCGCGGGCACCTTCTTTGAAACTCGAGCGCGTGGCCCCGGGCCAGGGCGTCCAGCACCCAACGGTCGGTGGAGATGGACTCCCACACGCTGACGAAGCCCGCCAGCCGGCCTCCCACCGGGGTGCTTCGGTGGGGGCCCGACCCCACGGCCGGTTCAATCCTGCTTGGACGCGGCCTTGCCGCCTTGGCCTCCTTGGCGACGACGGCGGGGGCCGCCAGACTTGCCTCGTCCTCTGTAGGCCTCTTGCGACGACGAGCGGGCCGCTTGACGGTAGGAAGCGAAACCGCCGCCGGAACCTTTGGAGGCGCCCTTGCCTCCGCCGCTCCGAAAGGGCGTCCGCCGTTGCTGCAGCACTCCAAGGGCCCGGGCCGTCTCAGTATCCGCCTTGATGGCCTGAAGGGAATCGTCCACTGTCTTCCCAAACAGGTTGTTCCCGTCGAAGGGCATGTCCAGGACCCTGTTCTGGACGTCCTGCCGAAAGTCCGTAGCCTTGAGCCATCCGCGACGTCGAAGGCAAACGCCGTTGCCCATCTGGCGGAACCCAGTGTCGGCGATGTCCGTCGCCACGGTGATGGCGTGGTCCGAGGCCACCTCACCTTCCTGCAGGATCTCAAGGGCCTCCGCCCTCTTGTCGTCCGGCAGAAAATCCAGCAGGGGAGCTATCTTGTACCAGAGTTCCCTGTCGTAGCGGGCCACGATAGCCAAGGCGTTGGCCGCTTTAATCGTCGTCGCCGCCGACGAGATGACTCTGCGTCCCATGGCATCCAATTTCTTTCCCTCGCCGTCCGGCGGGGAAGTCGACGTGGAGGCCGCACCCCCCCCCGCTTTCTTCCTGGCTGCCGCGGAGACGACGGAGTCCGGGGTAGGCTGCGCCCGGAGGCATAGGGGGGCCGAGTCCGGGACCCGGTACTTTTTCTCGTACCGGTCTCTTTTCGCTGGCGTCGTGGAAGGGTTCTTGAGGAGGGAAAGGCCCTCATCCCAAATGTCGTCCAACAGAGGCACTGCGAGGACCGTCTTCCTCTTGGTCTCGCGCCGTTGGTAAAGGAAGCCTTCCTTTTTCTTCTCCTCAGGGCAGAGTTGGAAAAGCTCGGATGCCCTGGCGATCATTGAGTGGAACGATCCAATCTCGTCGGGCGGAGAAGCCCTGGGGGGAGGCGACGACGGAAAATCCTCGTCGTATGCCTCGTCGTCCGTACCCGTCGCTGCCGTGTCAGTCCCCGTATCATCCCCTCGGGTGGACGGGGAGGAGGGCTGGACGGGGCGCGATGGTTGAAAAGGAGGCGGTGGATGGATCCTTCTTTTCTTGGTAGGGGGAACACCAGAAGGTCCCGGTTCTGGATCCCCCGACGGGAGAGGTTCCTCCGTCGGTAACGGTAGTCTCGTCCTTATCTCGGAGCATAAGGACTGTATAGCCAACAAAATGGCCGCTGAGTTGTCTTGCGGCGCTGGCAGAGGGGAATCCGACGGGCGAGCAGGGGCCCCGTCGGTATCCTCGACGATGTCGTCGTCGTCACCTGCGTCGGGGCCCATTCCGACGGGCTGGTCTTGTTCCACGCCTAGGCCGTGGCTTAAGACCTCGATCAGTTCCTCTTCTGAGGTTGAGGCCGAATCTACGACGACGCCCTGCCCCCCCTTCTTCCCCACGGAGGGTTTCACGGGGGTCCTATCGATGGGCACGAAAGAAGACTCCCTCCGAGGAGGCAGGGAGATTCTGGGCCCCGAGGCCGCCACCACTGGTGCAGCCTCCACAGGCTGGGCCAGGGCCGCCGCGACCGTTTCGATAGAGGGCTTGGTCGAATGGATCAAGGCCTTCACCACCTTAGGTGCGCTCACCGCCTTATCCTTGAGGGAGGGGGCACTGCCACGCTCCTCCTCTGCCTTAGAGCTCGACCGGGGTCTCTCCAGGAGCTTCGCCGGGTGCTCGGCCTTCCTCTTACCCGACCCAGAGCGTTGGCTCGTGGTTGATGGTGCCGGGGAGGGTGCGCCCTGCCTGGCGCCCGTAGAGCCCGACCGTTCGGCGCTCCCGGTGCCAGCGGACTCGCGGTGCTTGGCCTTATGTTGGGCCCCCGTCGCCGGGGCGCCCTCAAAGGTCTTAGAAGACCGCTCAGATTTCTTCTTCTTCTCGCCAGACGGGCTCTTACCCTCCAGCCAGCTGGCGAGACGTTGATGGCGGTCCTTCATGGACCGTTCCGACATGTTGCCGCAAAACGCACAGTCCTTCTCCACGTGCGTCTTGTCCCCATGAAGGCAGTAAAGGCAGAAAGAGTGTTCGTCCTCCTTGAAGACGTTCTGCAGCTGGCATCCAGGGCAGGCCCTGAACAGCTTTCCGGGCGTCGAGCTTCCCTTCTCCTGGGCCATCTCCGAGACCGGGCCTGAGAAGCTTCTGGAGTCCTCCGAAGTGTAGCTCGACGAAATCTTCACCCTTGAGGGGCACAGATGAATCCGACACGGGTCCCCGTTGATCGGATGTAGGATCGGTGGAGCTTGAGGCTCTTTTGACCGAAAGAATCGAAGTTTTTGTGAAAAAGCGCGAAAAAATAGCACTAACGCTCGAGAGCAATAGCACGAGGATCCCAACACATGAACGTGCGGTAAAAATCTGAAGATGGCTGCCAGAGGCGGTGCTTAGGTAGAGGGCAGTCATTGGCTGTGGTCAGTATGACGCAGAGACCAGTGATTGGTTATTACTACGAAAGACAGATCAGAAACGAAACTGATACTGGTTTTTTCTTTACCGAGGATTCCCAGCCTGACGACGGGGAATATTCATGAGCATGTGAATCCATGCCAGACCCCATGCTGGAGAACACAAGATCATTTTCTGGAATGGCCACGTGAACAGAACGCTTAACACTGGTTCTCAAGGATAAGGAAACGTGACTTGTTACCCAAGTTCTGCAACAAGGAAACTCGTTAAATGCACTCAATATCCCGGCTCTGTGTTGAGTCTAGAGTTCAGACATGCCAATCTCCTTCCTTGGTTCTTCCTTATCAATTGCCCGCCAGAGAGTACATTACGCTGCTTGAGAATAAAGTGCCCCGCATCTTGAGGGAAAGAGAGTGAGTGGCGCAGCATGAACTGCCCTCTGCCCCTGCCAGGCTGCCCCCGCCTCCCAGGATGCACCACGGCGAGAGTAACAGCTCAGTTTCCCCGACAGTGAATAGTAAACGTAGCAGGAATTCCGTAACTGCCAAATACAGTGCCAGTCACGCAATTACGGGCACTTTTTAGTTTGGGCTCAAGTCAAACCTATTGTCATTCACATAAGAGCTTGCAGCACGGGCTTTGAATGAGGGCCTCTGATGCTTTTCAATGGAGATGGCACTCGTTGGGTTATTATCTATATCATAATCCCTTTATTCGGCCATAAGGCCACGAGAGTACAGCCTAGGACACAGCATTTACACCATGTACAGTAACTCAAGATGTCCCGCAGCTCCCCAGAGACATGTGCAGAATAGCTAATGGCCCGGGCCTTCACTGACATTAACGCCCGTGGCTCGCCCAATTCTAGACAGTTGGATACATGGGCCAGCTCTCCTCGTGCATGGGCGCTGCCCCCAAGTCTTGCCCCAGAGCAACTGTGTGAGGCAGAGAGCGTTGGGGGCTGTGGCGCAGAGGCCATGGAGTCAGCCTTACTGTGATAAGACGGGGCCCGCTACCCAATGGCGTACAGCGCCTTTTCCCAGTGCCCACGACACCACGGGCCACACTTACGCCCCTCAGATCCATGCGTATGGGTGCCATCTATAGGTGACCGCCCTCTACTTCCATGTTGCAGGGGCTGCCTGTGTTGCTGTTCTGGACCCTTGTGGTTAGTCTCCACAGTAGCTGCTTTAGGTACTACGTGGGGTAACCTAGCTAGCCACCCTGGTGTGTGGTACCAGCACCCCCCCCCCCCCCCCGTCAGCCGGCTCACATGAGGTCTGCTGTACTTGCTGGCTGGGTCTGGTCTGAGGGTAGGAGTTTGCGCCTGAGAACCCAGGTTGGCTGTTGACAGGGGCTTTCTCAGGCTGGACACTGCCACGACTGGTGGTTTCGCCTGTGAATTTGGGCAGTTGTGGTGAGCAGGCCGGGCCTCTATGGGCTTTCTCCACTATTGGCGGAGGGGCTTTTGGGCAGTCCGCCATTCTTGATTGGCACTCCCCCGGGCTCCTGCTTTGGACTTCCAATGTAAGCCTAAGCAACGTCTTTAGGTCCGCGAGTTCTGCTAGGACACGATCACATGGCACCCCGGTAGTGTCCCCTCGTCTTCTGCACTAATGATGGCAGACATGGTGGTGGGCAGCGCAGTGTGGGCAGGGGCACAGGAAGAGGTGACAGGTGGCAACAGCGTATTCCCCAGCCCTCCCCTCTGGTAACTATAGAGAGTGCCGTCAGGCTGGCTCTCATTGCCAGCATCTGCCACCTTGGCCCCATACTTGGTGCCCAGCTGCACTCTGCATTCTGTGCTGCCGCCTCTTGTACTGTGCCAGGCCTCACTAAGGCAGACTTTAAAACCACAAAAGCGCCGAGGCCACACGTGTGCTTCAACACAGCGCCATTGCCCAAAGATTGCTTTGTAAAATGCTGCGGGTTGGTAAGGTACCCCCATGGCCCTCTGAACCCTCCTTACACTGTGGGAAATAGTGCCAGCCAGGTGTGTGGGGTTCTCTCCCTCCACTCACTGAGCTATGGAACTAATATGCTTTGGGCGGGCACTTCATTTGTAGGTCCACCCAGGAGTGGAGTGGGAACCAAAAGAGGCCCTGGAAATAATTTTCAAAGTTGCCCCACACTGCACCTTTTCAACAAACCCAGCCATTTTCCTCTGGGAACATTTGGAAATAACACACAACAGAGGCCCACTGGGAAATCTCCAGAGTTCCCCATAGGCCAGTCCACCCCTGCCCAGGGTGCAGAGGCCTACCGGGAAATCTGCAGAGTTCCCCATAGGCCAGTCCACCCCTGCTCAGGGCGCAGAGGCCCACTGGGAAATCTCCAGAGTTCCCTATAGGCCAGTCCACCCCTGCCCAGGGTGCAGAGGCCTACCGGGAAATCTGCAGAGTTCCCCCATAGGCCAGTCCACCCCTGCCCAGGGTGCAGAGGCCTACCGGGAAATCTGCAGAGTTCCCCATAGGCCAGTCCACCCCTGCTCAGGGCGCAGAGGCCCACTGGGAAATCTCCAGAGTTCCCCATAGGCCAGTCCACCCCTGCCCAGGGTGCAGAGGCCTACCGGGAAATCTGCAGAGTTCCCCATAGGCCAGTCCACCCCTGCCCAGGGTGCAGAGGCCTACCGGGAAATCTGCAGAGTTCCCCATAGGCCAGTCCACCCCTGCTCAGGGCGCAGAGGCCCACTGGGAAATCTCCAGAGTTCCCTATAGGCCAGTCCACCCCTGCCCAGGGTGCAGAGGCCTACCGGGAAATCTGCAGAGTTCCCCATAGGCCAGTCCACCCCTGCCCAGGGTGCAGAGGCCTACCGGGAAATCTCCAGAGTTCCCCAAGGCCAGTCCACCCCTGTGCCCGACTGGACTGTTGCTGCTAAATTCATGGTCAGCTGCTTTCTTGCTGTTGCATTTGTCACTCATGGGGTTTATCTCGCAATCAGTATGTGTGCCACGCCGCTCAGCATGACGGGGCCGCGAGGTTGCGCACTGGTGCCACGAGGTTGCGCACTGGTGCCGCGAGGCTGAGCACTGGTGCCGCGAGGCTGAGCACTGGTGCCGCGAGGCTGCGCACTGGTGCCACCTGCACCAACATACAGGCCTGCTGTTTGGCGCGCCAGCAGTACTTTGCGTTTTAATGTGAGTATTTTCCGCTTGGCTCTAAGAAGCGCGGGAAAGCAATGCGGCGGGAGGCACGGAACCCCCCCCCCCCCACCGCAGGAACCCCCCATTTTGCCATGCCGGGGTTGGGGAAGAGAAAGGCTGCAGTAACACTTATTGAAAAAACTGCAGATGGCAATTGGGGGCTACTTGATTCCCCTCCCGTCCTCTCACCTGGCAGTGATCTTGTCTCCATTGGACACACCCAAGCGGGACAGCACTAAACAACGGCCCCCTCACCCGTGGGAACACAACACACAGGCCCTTTTGCTGCACTAGGAAGGTGAATGGGAGAGAGAAGCACCCCTCTGGGGCACAACAACACCCCGCGTCCTTCCCCCCCACAGGCTTTGTTGCTTCGCTGCCCCTAGCCGTGCTAATCCCCATGGCTAATCCCACCTACTCCTGCCCATCTCTGAACTCCATGAGCTCTTCCATGCAGGCAGCCATCTTGGGTGACTGTGTCCAAGAAAGCTCTCTGGAAACAAGCCGGAACTTGCGGCCAACTTTGAATGCGAAAGATACCAGGCATCTTAGTGTGGAAAATCTCTATGTTGGACCTTTCTTTTGCTGAATACAATGTAAGATATCTCCTGCCATCGTATATCACCTGAGAGAGAAAACAGATAGGGCCCAATCACTGATGGACCCACCTGTGGCATTCACCACTGGCGATCATGGCATACACCTGTCCTGTCTCTGCGATTGCGGTTTCAGAGGCAAAGCCATTGATTGGATGCGCTCCTTTTTAACTGACAGACATCAACAAGTTAACATGGGACCTTTCTGCTCCCAGCCCATGCCTGCAACATGCAGCGTGCTGCAGGGCTCTGCACTTTCACCTATCACGTGCAACCTCTGCATGCACCCATTAATGAGAATCATACAAACACACGGCCTACTGTTCTACAAATATACCAACGACACACAGATCCTGACGGACATGGACCGGGGGATAACCCCTGAATTACAGCAAGCCAGAAACTGCCTAATTGTACCTGAAAATCAACGCTGATAAAACAGAGAGTGTGCTCATTAGTCATGCTCCTGACAGACATGCACTTTGCTTCTGGCCAGAAAACTTTGGAAAGTAAAGAGGAGGTAAGGAATCTGGGATTCTACTGAACAGCCCTCACGTCAAAAAGCCAAATAAATGCAGGGATTACATCCTGCTTTTTCTTACGTAAGAAGATCAGACCTATATTCCAATTCCTTTCCTTCCCCCATCGAGTGACTAGCGCGGACTCGCGGATTCTATGCAGACTAGACTTTAGTAATAGAACCTACCTGGGTATACAGAATCTCTGCTGCAACGGCTTCCAAGAGTGCCGAATCCACTTGCTACCACCCTCATGAAATGAAAGAATTTGACCACATTAACGCCTCCTCTATGATATTTAAATTGTATTTATGTCATCATGGAAGCATACATCTTCTCCTGAGCGCCAAGATGCCTTTGAGTGATAGAGCACTTTAATAAAACACTTTTAGCATAACATAGCATAGCCTGCTGGATGTGAGGGTGCCTGCAGCCTGCTGGATCTGAGGGTGATCTGACTTGCAGTGAAAGCCTTCCTCCCTGTAGTCTGCTGGATCTGAGGGGGATCTGACTTGCAGTGAAAGCATTGTTCCCTGCTGCATGCTGGTTCTGAGGGGGATCTGACTTGCAGTGAAAGCCTTCCTCCATGCAGTCTGCTGGATCTGAGGGGGATCTGACTTGCAGTGAAAGTCTTCCTCCCTGCAGCCTACTGGATCTGAGGGTGATCTGACTTGCAGTGAAATCCTTCCTCCCTGCAGTCTGCTGGATCTGAGGGGGATCTGACTTGCAGTGAAAGCCTTCCTCCCTGCAGCCTACTGGATCTGAGGGTGATCTGACTTGCAGTGAAAGCCTTCCTCCCTGCAGTCTGCTGGATCTGAGGGTGATCTGACTTGCAGTGAAATCCTTCCTCCCTGTAGTCTGCTGGATCTGAGGGGGATCTGACTTGCAGTGAAAGCCTTCCTCCCTGCAGCCTACTGGATCTGAGGGTGATCTGACTTGCAGTGAAATCCTTCCTCCCTGTAGTCTGCTGGATCTGAGGGGGATCTGACTTGCAGTGAAAGCCTTCCTCACTGCAGCCTACTGGATCTGAGGGTGATCTGACTTGCAGTGAAAGCCTTCCTCCCTGTAGTCTGCTGGATCTGAGGGGGATCTGACTTGCAGTGAAAGCATTGTTCCCTGCTGCATGCTGGTTCTGAGGGGGATCTGACTTGCAGTGAAAGCCTTCCTCCCTGCAGTCTGCTGGATCTGAGGGGGATCTGACTTGCAGTGAAAGCCTTCCTCCCTGCAGTCTGCTGGATCTGAGGGGAATTTTACTTGCAGTGAAAGCCTTCCTCCCTGCAGTCTGCTGGATCTGAGGGGGATCTGACTTGCAGTGAAAGCCTTCCTCCCTGCAGCCTACTGGATCTGAGGGTGATCTGACTTGCAGTGAAATCCTTCCTCCCTGTAGTCTGCTGGATCTGAGGGGGATCTGACTTGCAGTGAAAGCCTTCCTCCCTGCAGCCTACTGGATCTGAGGGTGATCTGACTTGTAGTGAAAGCCTTCCTCCCTGCAGTCTGCTGGATCTGAGGGTGATTTTACTTGCAGTGAAAGCCTTCCTCCCTGCAGTCTGCTGGATCTGAGGGGGATCTGACTTGCAGTGAAAGCATTCCTCCCTGCAGCCTGCTGGATTTCAGGGTGATCTGACTTGCAGTGAAAGCCTTCCTCCCTGCAGCCTACTCTGACTTGCAGTGAAAGCCTTCCTCCCTGCAGTCTGCTGGATCTGAGGGTGATTTTACTTGCAGTGAAAGCCTTCCTCCCTGCAGTCTGCTGGATCTGAGGGGGATCTGACTTGCAGTGAAAGCCTTCCTCCCTGCAGCCTGCTGGATTTCAGGGTGATCTGACTTGCATTGAAAGCCTTCCTCCCTGCAGTCTGCTGGATCTGAGGGTGATTTTACTTGCAGTGAAAGCCTTCCTCCCTGCAGTCTTCTGGATCTGAGGGGGATCTGACTTGCAGTGAAAGCCTTCCTCCCTGCAGCCTGCTGGATTTCAGGGTGATCTGACTTGCAGTGAAAGCCTTCCTCCCTGCAGTCTGCTGGATCTGAGGGTGATTTTACTTGCAGTGAAAGCTTTCCTCCCTGCCGTCTGCTGGATCTGAGGGGGATCTGACTTGCAGTGAAAGCCTTCCTCCCTGCAGCCTGCTGGATTTCAGGGTGATCTGACTTGCAGTGAAAGCCTTCCTCCCTGCAGCCTACTCTGACTTGCAATGAAAGCCTTCCTCCCTGCAGTCTGCTGGATCTGAGGGTGATTTTACTTGCAGTGAAAGCCTTCCTCCCTGCAGTCTGCTGGATCTGAGGGAGATCTGACTTGCAGTGAAAGCCTTCCTCCCTCCAGCCTGCTGGATTTCAGGGTGATCTGACTTGCAGTGAAAGCCTTCCTCCCTGCAGTCTGCTGGATCTGAGGGTGATTTTACTTGCAGTGAAAGCCTTCCTCCCTGCAGTCTGCTGGATCTGAGGGGGATCTGACTTGCAGTGAAAGCCTTCCTCCCTGCAGCCTGCTGGATTTCAGGGTGATCTGACTTGCAGTGAAAGCCTTCCTCCCTGCAGTCTGCTGGATCTGAGGGTGATTTTACTTGCAGTGAAAGCCTTCCTCCCTGCAGTCTGCTGGATCTGAGGGGGATCTGACTTGCAGTGAAAGCCTTCCTCCCTGCAGCCTGCTGGATTTCAGGGTGATCTGACTTGCAGTGAAAGCCTTCCTCCCTGCAGTCTGCTGGATCTGAGGGTGATTTTACTTGCAGTGAAAGCTTTCCTCCTTGCCGTCTGCTGGATCTGAGGGTGATCTGACTTGCAGTGAAAGCTTTCCTCCCTCCAGCCTGCTGGATCGAGGGTGATCTGACTTGCAGTGAAAGCCTACCCCCCTGTAGTCTGCTGGATCTGAGTGTGATCTGACTTGCAGTGAAAGCCTTCCCCCCTGTAGTCTGCTGGATCTGAGGGTGATCTGACTTGCAGTGAAAGCCTTTCCCCCTGTAGTCTGATGTATCCAAGGGTGATCTGACTTGCAGTGAAAGTGTCATGCACTCCTCGCAACAGCCTGGACCCCAGAACTCCTCCCATTCACCTTCTTTAGTGGTATCTCGGCGGCGGCACGGATCGCGGATCACATCCGCTCCTGTGCCCGCCTGGCCTCCGAGAGCACGCCGCATGCCATGGCATCCCTGGCGCCTGCTTCCGCAATCACGTTGGGGTTTACCCTGGCGTCTGCAGGCACGCAGAAGCTCCTTCATTCATCGCGGGAGCTCATTAGGCATGGCGCTTCGCAAGAGAAGGTCACGTGAACCGATTAGTGGTCACATGAGCGGTCACGTAATCAGGAGGGCAGTCACGTGACCCGGAGGAACCCTATAAGAGAGCTCCCGCCCTCTCAGTCAGTGCTTCTCAGCTGTTCCTTCGAGGGGAACACTTAGGTTTCAAGCTGTCACCGGATATCCCTAGGGTAGGTGTTCTTTCTGTCTACCATTTTGTGCTTATAGTAGTTTCCTTGTACCTGCCTGCTAACCCTTCTCTCTCCCTTACAGCCATCCGGGACCCAGTGTTTTCTGTTCCTGCCAACCACCTGTGGCCTCAATAATCGGTCAGCAAGTTGATTGCTGTTCTCTGACTGGTACTTGGGGACGGAGGTACTCTAATTTTTGTGGACCTCAGATCTTGACAGATTGAAAAGCCACTCCTCCACGGGATTATGGATACCTACGACGGGGACCCGGTGGCTGCCCTTGTCCAAGCAATCACTGTCTCAAGGTCTGATATGACGCCCGCTACCGCAGCCATCCATCAGTGTCTAGACTTGATACAAAGTGAAAGACATGCTCTACCCCCGGATGAGGAATTCGGGGATGTACCCCCACAACACCCTCCACAATCAGAAAACCCTGTCGGGCCTGTAGCCTCAGCCCCAGTCTATGTACCCACTCCCTTTCCGCTAGTAGCTCCCGAGAAATTTCAGGGCGATCCCCGGAAATTCCGTACTTTCTTGAACCAATGCAAGATGCATTTTCTGTGTCGCCCACAAGCATTTCCCGACTCCACCACTAAGGCCGCTTTCACTTTATACCATTTAACCGGTATTGCCGCTACTTGGGCTAACCCACTGTTGGAAAATGATAGCCCTGTCTTGTATGATTTTGATAGGCTAGTGGCAGAAATGACCAGGGTGTTTGATACACGTCACAAAGCACAGACATGTGACTTAGAATTCCTTGACCTGACACAAGGGAAAACCACATTAATTGAGTATATAACACGGTTTAATCAATTAACCGTCGAGACGGCCTGGCCAGAAGATAAGAAGGCGGTTGTCTTCTATAAGGGACTCAGTGGCCATATGAAAGAGGCCCTTGCTGTAGTCCCCTCCTTGCCTACTCAATATCCCGATCTAGTGGACGTAGCATTACAAGTCGATGCCAGGCATGCTGAAAGGAGGACCGAGTCCAAAAGAGCCTTTCCTTTGTTTTCAAGCCCTTCTTCTGTCGAACCATCTAGCGAACCTATGCAGATTGGGGGTGTCCGTAGTCCCATATCACCTGCCGAGAGGGAGAGATGTAGACAGGCTAATGCCTGCTTCTACTGTGGTTTGAATGGTCATTTTGTCAAGGAGTGTCCCAGGAGACCCAAACAAAAATCGTCAATTTTTTCCGAAGGCTCGTCCCTAGATCATGGGGCGCGTACGAGCCTGCCTGTACAACAACACATGCCCCCATCATTGTCAGATTCCACCCAGCCTTTGTTTCTCTCGGCTCTTTTGTTTTCCGCGGATAATATCAAACACCAGGTGCACCTGGTCATAGACTCTGGAGCCACAGGCAATTATGTTGATATAGCATTGGCTGCTGCTTTAAACTTGCCCCTGCAAAACAAGAAACACCCCAAACCAGTACAAGCTGTGGATGGTTCTCCATTACTCTCAGGTCCTATCAGGCAGCAAACAGCCCCGGTAACCCTCTTGCTACAGGACACACCAAGAAATCCTTATCTTTGACTTGATATGGTTTGATCCTCGACATTCCCTGGTTACGCACACACAACCCCGTCATTAACTGCTCCCAAGGCACAGTTGTCTTTGAATCAATGTTTTGCCAAGAACATTGCCTCACCACCCCGGAACCATTAACCACACCAGCACAGGCACTCGGGGCATTAGCCCACTTGTCCATACACGAACCACAACAGATGGAGGTTGATGTTCCAGAACATGTAGTCGGTCTTGTTGCAGCCCAAATACCTTTGGAGTATCATGACTACCTAGAAGTCTTTGACAAGAAGGCTTCGGAACATTTGCCCCCTCATAGATCATATGACTGCCCCATAGATTTGGTTCCAGGGTTTGTCATACCCTGTGGACGCATATACTCTCTCTCTCCATCAGAGGATACGATTCTGAAGGAATATATACATCACTCCCTTCAGCTAGGTCATATTAGACCATCTCAATGAAGGTGATCGCCGCCCATGCATTGATTATCGGCGTGTCAACCATATCACAATCAAGTGCATGCAGCGACCGTTGGCTTCAGTTCCGTTTTTGTCTGTACTTTCAATTTTCTTTTTGGGTGTACGTTACATAGGACAGTCACTCACACTGAAAGAACGTAAACTGCAATAACAAGGAAATTCTGGCGCGAGTCAGGTAGGGAGGGGCGATGAGGAATACATGGGAGGAACATCCAATTGAATGAACGTTACCACAGGTAAGTAACTTGTTCTTCGAATGTATTGTGTCCTCCCACGTATTCCTCATTGTTTGATAGACTCCCAAAGCAGTGCTGCATTTTTGGAGGAGGGAGTACGAATTTAGGAGTTCCTTATTGGCTTGTGTATACCGAATCTAACACTGCCTTCCCAAATCCACCTTCCCGGCCCGAGCAAGAGTCCAGACAGTAATGCTTTGTGAACGTGTGAGCAGAGGACCATGTGGCCACCGCACAAATATCCCGAATTGGGAGTCCTCTCTGTAAAGCAGAAGAAGTAGCCATGCCCATGGTCGAACGAGCCCTGAGACCTTCAAGAGGATATTTTGCAACTAATCGGAAGCATTCAGAAATTCCTAAAATGATCCACCTGGATAAGGTTTGCTTTGTGACCACCATACCCAACTTATGGCCTGTGTAACCAATGAAAAGTTGATCACCCTGTCTTAACTTGGACATCCTGGATAAGTAGAAGCTAGGTGCATGCCTTGGGTCAAGCCTGTGTAATCTCTCCTCTTCCTTTCCAGGATGAGCTGGAGGATAAAAAGACAGTAGTATAATTTTTTGAGGTAAATGAAAATCAGATACAATCTTTGGTACAAATGTGGGTTCAACCTATCTTAAATAAAACTGTGCAAGGCGACTTGCAAGACAAGGCTTGAAGTTCACTCACCCTATGGATTGATCTAAGAGCCTCTAAAAGGGTGGCTTTCAGAGTTAGCAAGTACAGGAATTAATAGGTTTAAAAGGAGCACACATGCAAAATTTCAAAACTAAATTGAGATCTCAAACTGGGACTTGAATGGGGATCGCAGGGAACACATTTTCAATCCCTTTGGAAATTGTACCACTAGTGGCGTTTTGAAGAAAGGTACTTCTTCAGAGGAGCGCTTAGAAATAGATAGCGCTGCCAGATACCCTCCAGTTGTACCAACCTGTAGCCCGGGATTAGCCAGGTATAATAAGAAAGATAAAACTATTGGCGTGCTGGATGTAAAAGGGTCCACATTCTTATCCCTGCACCAGCTGCTGAATTTTGGAAACCCCCAGTCCACTATGAACGCATCCCCTAGAGCTCCTCTTGGGGGGAAATTCCCTGGGGCAGTACAGCTTGCACTTCCATTTGACACCGGTCACAAACAGATTCTCTTGAGGGGTTCCCCAAAGGGTGAAGATCTCTTGAAGGACTTCCTGAACTAGTTCCCACTCGTGGGAGACTGTGCTCTGCCTGCTCAGAGCGTCGGCCACCGTGTTCTCCTCTCTAGCTAGGTAAACTGCCGATAGGTAGACTCCTTCTTGAATTGCCCTGAACCAGAGCTGCATTGCTTCTCTACACAGTGGTAATGGCCCTACACCTATTCTCTTGTTGAGGTAGTACATGGCCACTGTGTTGTCCGTCATTATCAGGACATTCCTTCCCCGTACAGATGGCAGGAAGGCCTTCAGTGCTAGTCTGATTGCCCTCAGCTCCAAAAGATTGATATGTAGTTTGGACTATGATGGAGACCAACGTCAGCTGATTCTCAGATCGTTGGCGTGGGCTCCCCACTCCGTGCGTGAGGTGACAGTCACTACTGTTATCTCTGGCCATGGCTGCCAAAAGGATTCTCCCTTCAGAATGTTGTCCCCGCAAGCCCACCACAGAAGATCAAGTGCGATCATGTGCTTGGAACCTGAAGAAGGTACGACATCCTGCCTGAGAATTGGGACCACTGTGTCCTGAGAGCCCATTGAAGGAATCTCATTCTCAGGTAAGCTTCTGGCACCAGAAAAATGCAGGATGCCTTGAGGCCGAGCAACTTCAAAAAGTTGAAGACCGGAAGAGGCTGGGCACTATGGAATTTGGTGACTATCTGCAGAATGTGTTGAGCTCTCACCTCGGGTGGCAAGGCTATTCCCAAGGGTGCATCCAGGCCTGCCCCGATGAATTGGAGCCTTTCAGATGGTATTATGTGGGACTTCTTGTAATCGTGGGAGAAGCCAGTCTGTGGAGTGAGTGGCAGGTTACGCTAAGATGGTCCAGAACCTGTTCGGGAGAACGACCCTGATCAACAAATGGTCCAGGTGGGGTAGACGTGAATCCCCCATCTCCTGAGACTCACTGTCACCAACGCCATCAACTTGGTGAAAACCCTTGGGGTGGAGGTTAGCCGAAAGGCAGATCTCAAAACTGATAAGAAACGCCAGCGGCAAACCTCAGGTACCTTCTGTGCTTGTGATGGATAGGCACATTAAAGTAAGCATCCTGAAGGTCCAATGATACCATCCAGTTCTGAAGGTGGAGGGCCTGAAGGATCTGAGAAAAGGTAACCATCTTGAACTTGTCCTTCTTGAGGTACCTTTTCAAGTCCAAGATGGGTCTCACTCCTCCGTCCTTCTTGGAGATTAGGAAGTAAGGGGACTGGCAACCATTGTTCCTCTCCGCAGCAGGTCCTGGTTCTATAGCACCTTTCCCTAGCAGGGTCAACATTTCCTGCAAAAGGAGTGGATCTGGAACTTTGCATGAGTGGCTTCTCAGTGGATGATCCTGAGGCCTTTTTAAAAAGGGAAGGCAGTAACCCTGGGCTACTGTTTTCAGTACCCATGCATCTGAAGTAATACCCCGCCATTCTTGCTGATGCTGTGAGAGTCTGCCTCCCACCGGGGTTTTGTGGACTAAGGCCTCCGAGAGGTTTTGAGGTGGCTGATCCAGCAGCTGAGGGTAAAGTAGCCAGAGTCTATGTGGTCTTAGCACCTCTCCCCCATCCACTACCACAGGGGAATCTTCTCTGATTTATTTGACTCATCAGTCCTCTCCCTCTTCCAGCTGAGGAAAAAAAGTGCAAGGACCTGCCCCTCCAAGCTGCTCCACGGGGGCGAGTTTGCGGTTGTCTGATTGCAGCACCAAAGAATTGTAATGCTGCATTGGAGGTCTGCAGTTTCTCCAGGCTCTCATCAGCCTTGCTGCCAAATAAATGTATGCCGTCAAACGGCATATTAAGAAGTCTGGATTGCACATCCAGGACAAACCCAGACTTTCTTAACCAGGCAAATCTGCGCGTTACAGTGCTAGCCATCATACATTTGCTGATACTGTCCGCAGACTTCAGACCAATCTGAAGGGATTTACACATGGCGTCCTTCCCAACCTTAACAATATTTAAAAAAACATCTCTTTCTTCCCCTTCTGGGATATGTTCAGGTGCCATCGCTATGCATTCCCATAGGGTGAATGTAAATTTAGCCAGTGCACATGTGGCATTTGCTGACTTCAAGGCCACACTTCCAGCAGAGAAGACTTTCTTTGCCATGGCATCATAGCGTTTGTCATCTGTGTCTTGGGGGAATCGTTGACTATGCAGTCTGTGTGGATGTGGTGGCCTGTACCACTAGTCTTTCTGGAGTAGGATGCTTGTTCAGGTAAAAGGGGTCACTGATTGAAGTTCTGTATTTGCTAGTCCATTTTTATTTACTGCTGGAATTAATTCGGTTGGCATTGACCCGCCTTTGTAAGGCTACATAAAAGGGAAGTATAGAATCCTCTTGGGGTCCTTTATCTAAAATATCTGTTAGATCAGCCTGCTCAAAATGTGGTGCAGGTTTACTCCATCCTAGATATTCAATAACTCTAAACATGAACTGTCTGTATGACCCATCAGCATGCTCTGAGGGATCTGGTCTTCCGAATTCAATTTCGGGAGAAGTTTCTATCCCACCTGCAGTTTGCAGAGTCTCATATAGATATTTCATCCTTGACTCCTCTGATATCAGAGCCTCTGGAATACCTTGTGTCCCATATTGCAACCCAAAAGGGCTGTGAATCATCAGATGAGGCCTCATGTTCCTCATAAATTGAAGAAAGTAACTTTAGAAATTATTTTCTTGGTAGTGGGAGACAATAATGTTTTTTTCCACCTGCTTTGAAGATTTTGTCACATGCGTCGATGACTGTGATGAAGACTTCGGCAACGTCGACGTTGAGGGCTTCAACAACTGTGGCGTCGATGATTTTTTCAACAAGGATGTCGACTCTTTTGCCGTTGATGACGTCGAAGATTTTCATTTTGAAGGAGTTTCTCCTTGACTCGATGGAATCTCTGATGGTTCTCAAGGAGTTTTCTTCTGGACACCCGGCTTCAGGGCGCACAGGTTTTGTCCTTTGCCCTTTTATCGGGATTCCCCTTGTCATGGGCATGACTCTTACTCTTCTTCTTCGAGAGGGTCGAGGCTGCTTTCTCAAAGACCTGAAGCTTTTTCAGTCTGAATCGCTCCCATTCTGCTGGTGAGGCCTCTTCTTCGTATGTCATGAAGACAACGAGTGGTGAAACCCACTCCTAGATCGAGATCACCTCTTAGCTTTCTTCCGACGAGGAGAGTCGTCCCTCGACTCGTCAGAAGATTGGTTATTCGGCTGAGTCATTGAAAGGGATGTATGTGACCTACTTGCAGCTAACTTCCCTCTAGGTTCTTTCAGGGCTTTCACTGTCCTCGAAAGGCAGGATTCACACTACTATGGCTTGTGATCGGATCTGAGACACCATAGACACACGATGGAGGTCCGTATGGGACATTTTTGCCCAGCAATCGTGCCATTTCTTAAACCCCGATTTGGTAGTTGATGATACCGACGAAGATGCCATATTTTTTCTAAATAACTGTAGATTACACAAAGGAAACGAAGCGCGCCTGTCAGGTTCCCCTTCAGTTTTCAAGCAAGGAAGGGTCTTTGGTGGCCCGGAGCCAATGTGGAATGCAAGAAGGGTGTTTAACCTTTTAAGGTGTTCTTTATTTTAATAAAACACGAAGTCCACTTTGTTTTCCATAGCACCATGTTTAATAGCAGACAGGTGTGATCCCAATCCAAGACGGGGATAGTAATTCTCAGAGCTGATTGGTGCTTCAGCAGCTGTAAGGTAGCCTGGAATCTTGAGGCAGACTTCTAGCTGCCTTTCATTTAGACATCCAGCTCCAGAAACAAACCTCAAGAAAAGCAAAAGGAAACTAGTGGAATTCAAAGTCAGAGGAAGATGTGAACTGAGTTATGGAATTATGGAGAACGTGCTACTACATCATCTACAGAAAGCGAACTGAAAATATTTTAAAGGACGTTAAAAAGTGAATGAATCATAATCTGTATTTTAAAACATTCAAGTTGCAGTTTAATGCAGTTCAGTTGAGTTATTGTTATTTTAAGAACTGGCGTTCGTTTGTTTTCGTGCGTGTGTAATTAACTACTAACTGAGGCTAAAGTGATTATAATCTCAGCGGTGATTTTGTGTTGAGGGCACGCGCATTACATTTGGAAGTGCGGTTTCGTTTTCAGCCTTTGTTGGTGAGCAGGTCTGTGAGGCTAGTAAGAGCATGCACACTACGCGCTTCCTCGATGTAGTGCATTGCATGGCAGTACGTGTGCACTCTTCTGCCAGAGGTGCCACATAGTTACTGAGCAGACGTTGGTGAGCGCCGCACGTTGGAAGCAGCATGAAAGCAAATGAACCCCTTTTGAGGAAGCGATGAACAGAGTGAGCCAGTAAGCAACTGGGAAATATGTTGTGATTATTACAAGGGAACTTTTTTAGAGACTTTTGGGGAGAGCTCAATGCAGTAGTAAAAATTATAAAAGCTGGAGACTACTAGATAAATGTCTACAAGGTTAAAGGAAAAATGAATTCATGTAGCAGGGGAAGTTAGAGTAAAGACAAGAGTAAGTTGAATATTCAGTTAAAGAAAAGGAAGATGCAAAGAAGTTATTGAGAAGCCTTACAGCATATCGCAAACTTTTTTAGAGACTTTTGGGGAGAGCTCAATGCAGTAGTAAAAATTATAAAAGCTGGAGACTACTAGATAAATGTCTACAAGGTTAAAGGAAAAATGAATTCATGTAGCAGGGGAAGTTAGAGTAAAGACAAGAGTAAGTTGAATATTCAGTTAAAGAAAAGGAAGATGCAAAGAAGTTATTGAGAAGCCTTACAGCATATCGCAAAGGCATTCAGGTATGGGAGGGAGACTTGGGAATGCTCACTCATTTTTGTTAGGAAGTCTCAATTTGTAAAGAGTAATCATCTGTGTGTTTATTCACAGGGAGGAGGGAGTCATCTGAGAGAGTGCAGTTATCAGAGGGCAGCAAGCAAGACCTGATTTTTTTTTATTTTCTCCGCTTCCCCTTTCCCATTGGGGTAGTCAACCCTTGAATTTTAAATTAAAGATTGTTGAGTGGGCTGGCCTAGGGGGTCTGAGGGTTCATCGTCAGCTCCTGCAGGAAGAGGATACTGGGACCTCATAGCGCCTATCTTACAAAACGATAGCGCTCGCAGAAAAACGGAAGTGAAGCCAACGGTCGCTGCACGCTATATACCAGTGATGAGATTGATGTAGAGATGGAGGCCCTCGAGGGATATCGAGTCGATGGGCATTGACGTGAAGTGCCCCCTGCTGGAAACATTTTACGAGCAGCTAAAGCTGGATATGGATATATCAAAAGATGAGGAACATGTGGGAGGACACACTCCATCCGAAAGTGTCTTTGAGAACTGAAGCCTTGTGTCTAAAATTGAGAGTGTTTTCCAGGAGTTAAGCTTAGTTCAGGAAGCGATCGATGGTTGGCATCTTCAGAGTCACTTGATGGGTTACTGTTAGACTGTAGGGACAATACCAGCCTTCTACATATGAAAATGGAAATTGTGGAAACTGGAATTGTGGACACTGGAAATTGTGTTTTTCTGCCGTATCTGAGGTATCTTTTGCTGAAGTCTAGACAGTGCCAACGATGGTCGGCACCTGCTGCATGCACTAAAACTGCTACTTACCTTTAGTGCTCAGAAATATTTTGAAACCACTGTTTGTCTCCCTCTTAATCCTGATGCCTATGTCTGTCACCGCTTTGCCCCCATGCTGGTCGGTTTACCTTCTTTGTTTGAGAGCATTACTAAGTGTTCCCTCGAGCGTGTTACTGGCTGAGGTTGGGGAACAAATGCTGCTAGTCCAGGAACATTAGAACCTATGTAGGAACACTTTACTGCTAAATGTATGGTGCTAATAAGACCGTATCATTATGCTTAGCCAGAATACACTAACCTAATCTGTGCAGGCCCATAGCAGATTATCATGAGGAAATCCCAAATGCCCCTAACCCTCTGTGCATCTAAAACCAGCAGCGACGCGGGCAGCTGTAGGGAAAACCTCTGGGGGAAAAACCCCTAATGACAGGATCTGTGGCGCTCCCACGGAGTGGAAACGGACTTCTGAATCCTCAGGCACTGGTGAAACAGGCTCCGGCAGTGTTTTCAGAGGATGGTGGGAGATAGCAAAGGATGGCAGGCAACAACAGGAAAACTGAAAGGATTGCATGAAATAACATTCCAGAGTTTAGACAAAGAAGAACGTAGAATGCACAATGAACAAAGGACAGAACGAGGAAAGACTTATTAGAGAGTCGCAGCTATGAGAGTAGCGACATGCAGAGCATCGAGTCCTGTACTCCTTTG
Source organism: Ambystoma mexicanum (assembly GCF_040938575.1). Taxonomy (NCBI): domain Eukaryota; kingdom Metazoa; phylum Chordata; class Amphibia; order Caudata; family Ambystomatidae; genus Ambystoma; species Ambystoma mexicanum. The sequence continues at coordinate 12,899,771 of NC_090940.1, forward strand.
ACAGCTCCGGCTGCAGCAAACGTTGTGCTCTGACATCAGGCACTGCGGACAAACAGCTAGACAAACAGCTAGACAAACAGCTAGACAAACAGCTAGACAAACAGCTAGACCGCTGCTTGGCGAAGCAAGACTCGACTAGGAGGATCCCGATAGGTGGAAGAATAAAACCGCAAGGTGCCCCGCCTCCACCGGTGCCAGAGTGACCAGCGTCCACGGTGGGTCATAACACGTATACAGTTTACTAAAGGGCTGAACACTCAACTCTTTCTCTCCGCATAATGTTGTTAAACAATGCCTTCTCTTTTTTCTTCATCCTTTCCCTACCCTATTTCTCCCCACGGACACTCACTTTTAAGTGCCACACCAATGATGTGGGCTCTTCAAAAACACCCAAGAGATGTTGTCAGCCCTTTGCTGCATGTACTCCTAATACCAACAATGAGGTCATCCAGGAGGGATCTCGGTTGTTAAGTTGTTGTTTGAAAATGTTAATGAACATGTGATGTTATAGCCCTTCATATTATCATCACAGCTCATGCTATACTGTAGAAAATTCAAATAAAAATACATTTAAAAATAAAACCAAAACAATGGCCACAGTTCGATGAAGTGCCCTTTCTTGATACCTCAATTGCCAACTGGCAGCTCTAAATATTGTTTCTGTAGCTCCAGACCCTCGCTTACGATCTTTCAGGCAGGAGGTATTCATGACATTATATCATCTAGGGGTCTGTAGTCCCACTCAACCCTCCCAACCCTTGCTCCTCTATGGCTTTACCTGTAGATTGTAACCAAGGCTTATTCGAGCTTTCAAACACTTTGGATCCATGTGCAGGGCTTTCAGGAAGTCTTTCTGGGCATGTTTGGTGCCTTCCTTGTGTCCGTATTCCATGTATGAATTTCCTCGTCCAACATAAGCATCGACAGAACGTGGATCTAACTGCAGCACTCGGTCAAAAGCAGCAACAGCCTCAGCAAACTGTCCAAGTCTAGAAGCAAAGAGATATGGGAACAGCAACTGTCAGTACAGCACACATAATACATTTGTGCAGTGCACACTGCACTCTTCCATCCATCCATGCAGTGCACACTCTGCATTTGTTTCCAGCATTGCAGTGCACACTGTGCTCTTCATTCCATGCATGCAGTGCACACTGTGCGTTTCCTTCTGTCCTGGCAGTGCCACACAGCACTCCTATCCATTCATGCAGTGCACACTCTGCTCTTGATTCCATCCATGCAGTTCACACTGTGATTTTCCTTCCATCCCTGCAGTGCACACCACGCTCTTCCATCCATGCAGTGCACACTGAGCCCTCCCATACATCCATCCATGCAGTGCACACTGTGCTCTTCCTCTCATCCATCTGTGCACACCGTGCTCTTCCATCCATGCAGCGCATAAAGTGCTCTCCCATCCATCCATCCATCCATCCATCCATCCATCCATCCATCCATCCATGCAGTGCACACTGTGCTCTTCCTTCTGTCCTTGCAGTACACACTATGCTCATCCATCATGCAGTGCACGCTGTTTTCATCATTCCATTCATGCAGCACACACTGTGCTTTTCCTTCCATCCATGCAGTGTAGACTCTGCTCTTCCATCCATCCATCCAGTGCATACCATGCTCTTCCATAAATCCATACAGTGCACACAATGCTCTTTCATAAACCCATACAGTGCACACTGTGCTCATCCTTCCATCCATGCAGTGCAAATCATGCTCTTCCTTTCATCCATCCAATGCACACTGTGCTTCACCATCCATCCAACCATGCAGTGAACACTGTGCTCTTCCTCTCATCTATCTGTGCACACTGTGCTCTTCCATCCATGCAGTGCATAATGTGCTCTCCCATCTATCCATCCATGCAGTGCACACTGTACTGTTCCTTCTGTCCTTGAAGTACACTCTACCCTTCCATCCATCCATGCAGCAGACACTGTGCTTTTCCTTCCATTCTTGCAGTGCACACTGTGCTTTTCCATCCATCCATGCAGTGTAAACTGTGCTCTTCCATCCATCCATCCAGTGCACACCATGCTCTTCCATAAATCCATACAGTGCACACAATGCTCTTCCTTAAATCCATAAAGTGCACACTGTGCTCATCCTTCCATCCATGCAGTGCAAATCACGCTCTTCCTTTCATCCATGCAGTGCACACAATGCTCTTCTTTCCATCCATGCAGTGCACACTGTGCTCTCCCATCCATCCATCCATCCATGCAGTGCAGACTGAGCTCACCATTCCATCCATGCAGTGCACACTGTGCTATTTCTTCCATCACTGCAGTGCATACTGTGCTCTTCCATCCATCCATGCAGTACACGCTGTGCTCTTCCATCCATTCATGTAGTGCTCTGTGTTCTTTCTTTATCCATGCAGTGCACACAGTGCTCTTACATCCATGCAGTGCACACTGTGCTCTCCCATTCATTCATCCATCCATGCAGTGCACACTGTGCTTTTCCTCCCATCCATACGTGCACACCGTGCTCTTCCTTCCATCATTGCAGTGCACACTGTGCTCTTCATTCCATCTATGCAGTGCACATGGTGCTCTTCCTTCCATCATTTCTCTTCCATCCATGCAGTGTGCAGTGTGCTCTTTCTTCCATCCCACATTGCACACTGTGCTCTTCATTCCATCTAGGCAGTGCACCCTGTGCTCTTTCATTATCCATGCAGTGCACACTGTTCTCTCCCATCCATCAATGCAGTGCACACTGTGCTCATCCATCCATGCAGTGAATGCTGTGCTCTTCATTCAATCAATGCAGTGCACACTGTGCTCTTCCATCCATGCAGTGTGCACTGTGCTCTTCCTTCCATGCATGCAGTGCACACTGTGCCTTTCCTTCCGTCCATGCAGGGCACACTGTGCTCTTCCATCCATCCATGCCGGGCACACTGTGCTCTTCATTCCCTCCATACAGTGAACACAGTGCTCTTCTTTCCATCATTACAGTACACACTGTGCTGTTCCAGCCACGCATTGCACAGTGTGCTCTTTCTTCCATCCCACTTTGCAAACATCTTTTTTATCCATGCAGTGCCCACTGTGCTCTTCATTCCATCCATGCAGTGCACATTATGCTCTTCCTTCCAATGTCGCAGTGCACTCTGTTCTCTTCATTCCATGCATGCAGTGCACACTGTGCTTTTCCTTCCATCTTTGAAGTGCACACTGTGCTCTCCCATCCATCCATCCATCCATCCATCCATCCATCCATCCATCCATCCATCCATCCATCCATCCATCCATCCATGCAGTGCACACTATTCTTTCACATCCATCAATGCAGTGCACACTGTGCTCTTCCTTACATCCATGCAGGGCACACTGTGCTATTCCTTCCATCCTTGCAGAGCACTGTGTTCTTTCATCCATCCATGCAGTGATTGTGGTGCTCCTCATTCCATCCAAGCAGTGCACACTGTGCTCTTCCTTCCATTGTTGCAGTGCACACTGTGCTCTCCATTCCATGCATGCAGTGCACTGTGCTCTTCCTTCCATGCATGCAGTGCACACTGTGCCTTTCCTTCCGTCCATGCAGGGCACACTGTGCTCTTCCATCCATCCATGCCGGGCACACTGTGCTCTTCATTCCCTCCATACAGTGAACACAGTGCTCTTCTTTCCATCATTACAGTACACACTGTGCTGTTCCAGCCACGCATTGCACAGTGTGCTCTTTCTTCCATCCCACTTTGCAAACATCTTTTTTATCCATGCAGTGCCCACTGTGCTCTTCATTCCATCCATGCAGTGCACATTATGCTCTTCCTTCCAATGTCGCAGTGCACTCTGTTCTCTTCATTCCATGCATGCAGTGCACACTGTGCTTTTCCTTCCATCTTTGAAGTGCACACTGTGCTCTCCCATCCATCCATCCATCCATCCATCCATCCATCCATCCATCCATCCATCCATGCAGTGCACACTATTCTTTCACATCCATCAATGCAGTGCACACTGTGCTCTTCCTTACATCCATGCAGGGCACACTGTGCTATTCCTTCCATCCTTGCAGAGCACTGTGTTCTTTCATCCATCCATGCAGTGATTGTGGTGCTCCTCATTCCATCCAAGCAGTGCACACTGTGCTCTTCCTTCCATTGTTGCAGTGCACACTGTGCTCTCCATTCCATGCATGCAGTGCACTGTGCTTTTCCTTCCATCCATGCAGTGCACAGTGTGCGCCTTTCCTTCCATCCTTGCAGTGCACACTGTGCTCTTCCTTTCAGCCATGCAGTGCACACAGTGCTCTTCCTCCATTCCTGCAGTGCACACTGTGCTCTTTCTTCCATCTATGCAGTGCACATTGTGATCTTCCTTCTATCCATACAGTGCACACAGTGTTTTCCATTTCATCCATGCACTGTACAATGTGCTTTTCCTTCGATCCCATATTGCACACTTTGCTCTTCCATCCATTCAGGGCACACTGTGCTCTTCATTCCATCCATGCAGTGCACACTGTGCTTTTCCTTCCATCTTTGAAGTGCACACTGTGCTCTCCCATCCATCCATCCACCCATCCATGCAGTGCACACTATTCTTTCACATCCATCAATGCAGTGCACACTGTGCTCTTCCTTACATCCATGCAGGGCACACTGTGCTATTCCTTCCATCCTTGCAGAGCACTGTGTTCTTTCATCCATCCATGCAGTGATTGTGGTGCTCCTCATTCCATCCAAGCAGTGCACACTGTGCTCCTCCTTCCATTGTTGCAGTGCACACTGTGCTCTCCATTCCATGCATGCAGTGCACTGTGCTTTTCCTTCCATCAATGCAGTGCACAGTGTGCGCCTTTCCTTCCATCCTTGCAGTTCACACTGTGCTCTTCCTTTCAGCCATGGAGTGCACACAGTGCTCTTCCTCCATTCCTGCAGTGCACACTGTGCTCTTTCTTCCATCTATGCAGTGCACATTGTGATCTTCCTTCTATCCATACAGTGCACACAGTGTTTTCCATTTCATCCATGCACTGTACAATGTGCTCTTCCTTCGATCCCATATTGCAAACTTTGCTCTTCCATCCTTTCAGGGCACACTGTGCTCTTCATTCCATCCATGCAGGGCACACTGTGCTCCTTCCATTGTTGCAGTGCACGCTGTGCTCTTCATTCCATGCATGCAGTGAACACGGTGTCTTTCCTTCCATCCATGCAGGGCACACTGTGCTCTTCCATCCATCCATGCAGGGCACACTGTGCTCTTCATTCCATCCATGCAGTGGGCACTGTGCTCTTCCTTCCATCCATGCAGGGCACACTGTGCTCTTCCATCCATCCATGCAGGACACACTGTGCTCTTCATTCCATCTATGCAGTGGGCACTGTGCTCTTCATTCCATCCATGCAGGGCACACTGTGCTCTTCCTTCCATCCATGCAGTGGGCACTGTGCTCTTCCTTCCATCGTTGCAGTGTGCACTGTGCTCTTCCTTCCATCCATGCAGGGCACACAGTGCTCTTCCATCCACCCATGCAGGGCACACTGTGCTCTTCCTTCCATCCATGCAGTGGGCACTGTGCTCTTCCTTCCATCGTTGCAGGGAACACTGTGCTCTTCCATCCATCCATGCAGGGCACACTGTGCTCTTCATTCCATCCATGCAGTGGGCACTGTGCTCTTCCTTCCATCCATGCAGGGCACACTGTGCTCTTCCATCCATCCATGCAGGACACACTGTGCTCTTCAATCCATCCATGCAGTGGGCACTGTGCTCTTCCTTCCATCCATGCAGGGCACACTGTGCTCTTCCTTCCATCCATGCAGGGCACACAGTGCTCTTCCATACATCCATGCAGGGAACACTGTGCTCTTCATTCCATCCATGCAGGGCACACTGTGCTCTTCCATCCATCCATGCAGGGCACACTGTGCTCTTCCTTCCATCCATGCAGTGGGCACTGTGCTCTTCCTTCCATCGTTGCAGGGAACACTGTGCTCTTCCTTCCATCCATGCAGGGCACACTGTGCTCTTCCATCCATCCATGCAGGGCACACTGTGCTCTTCATTCCATCCATGCAGTGGGCACTGTGCTCTTCATTCCATCCATGCAGGGCACACTGTGCTCTTCCTTCCATCCATGCAGTGGGCACTGTGCTCTTCCTTCCATCGTTGCAGTGTGCACTGTGCTCTTCCTTCCATCCATGCAGGGCACACAGTGCTCTTCCATCCACCCATGCAGGGCACACTGTGCTCTTCCTTCCATCCATGCAGTGGGCACTGTGATCTTCCTTCCATCGTTGCAGGGAACACTGTGCTCTTCCATCCATCCATGCAGGGCACACTGTGCTCTTCATTCCATCCATGCAGTGGGCACTGTGCTCTTCCTTCCATCCATGCAGGGCACACTGTGCTCTTCCATCCATCCATGCAGGACACACTGTGCTCTTCATTCCATCCATGCAGTGGGCACTGTGCTCTTCCTTTCATCCATGCAGGGCACACTGTGCTCTTCCTTCCATCCATGCAGGGCACACAGTGCTCTTCCATCCATCCATGCAGGGCACACTGTGCTCTTCCTTCCATCCATGCAGTGGGCACTGTGCTCTTCCTTCCATCGTTGCAGGGAACACTGTGCTCTTCCTTCCATCCATGTAGGGCACACTGTGCTCTTCATTCCATCCATGCAGGGCACACTGTGCTCTTCCATCCATCCATGCAGGGCACACTGTGCTCTTCCTTCCATCCATGCAGTGGGCACTGTGCTCTTCCTTCCATCGTTGCAGGGAACACTCTGCTCTTCCTTCCATCCATGTAGGGCACACTGTGCTCTTCATTCCATCCATGCAGGGCACACTGTGCTCTTCCATCCATACATGCAGGGCACACTGTGCTCTTCCATCCATCCATGTAGGGCACACTGTGCTCTTCATTCCATCCATGCAGGGCACACAGTGCTCTTCATTCCATCCTACTGCAGCACACACTGGGAATGCTAAATGCAGTGGCAGTGGAGCATTCAAGGCAAACAAGTAGGAGTTGAGGCGAGTGCAATAACTACTTGGGAATGTGAGCGTGACATGTAGGTTTGTGAAGCTTGTAAAAGCATTCACCAGGAACATGGCCCCCATCAATGGATGTGAATACCAGGAGAGCGCGATAAGTGACAAGGGTGGTGTTCATGTCACTGCTCAGAAGCCGGTTCAAGGGCAATCTGAGGTTCGCTGAGATGTACCTGCACCAGGTGGGCTCTCTGCTGGCACATGGAGGTCATAGTATGACCTTCCCTGAGTTATGTTAACGTGGTTTTTATCGCCTGTCACAGGAAGTGGTTATCGGGCTAAGAGCTGCCCGATGGGGCGATGGGGTGCAGGATGTTGGAGGATGGTCGCTTTCATATTGGTTTATTTTGGGGCGTTCAGAACTTCAGGAACACCTGGCAGGGGAGACCACAGGTTTAAAGGAAAGGCGGGAGCTGGAAGAGGGGGCGAAGGAAGATCACTGATCAATGGATAAGAGAGAACTGTCGTGGTGCATTGGCGTGTGGCTGAGGTGCACAGGATGGGGTCTGTGGGGTAAAGGATTTGGGAGGTTGGGCAGTTGTGGTCATCATTTGTTTTCCGACATCAGAGGCTTTCCTAAACCAAGATGGAGGAATTGGAACCTTGGGAAGGTGACTGAGAATGATCAAGCATTATGAACTGCCTTTTATCCCAGACTTAGGAGCAGCAAGACCATTTATCAAGGGCTCCTGTTTAATGAGGACTTCAAAGGAAATATTCAGGTAACAGACACTTTTACAAGAGACTTGATCATCAGGAGCAACAGCTGTTCATAAGAACCAGTGAGAGTGTTACCATTTTTAACCTGTGTGATGGAGCTGGCGATGTCCTCACTTCTTTCGCTGAGAAGGACTCCCCCTACACGGCATGGGGACAGCAGCCACTACCTGATCCTAACCCTGTGGGTGGTTAAATGAAGGAGGACCATCTCCGGGGAGGTAGACCTCGGGAAAGTAACAGGGCATTGTTGGGAGGAAAACACATCACCCCCTTCCCCTTTCAGGGATGTTTCCTCTGTCCCCCTTGCTTTAATGGCATTTTGTCACACTCCCCCACCCAACCTCCTGATAGATCATATGTTATCATTCCCCAAACTCCCATTAGGGATAGTGCACAGACTACTGGGAGGAGGAAGAGGCAGGGAGTAGTGAGGATCTCTTCCAATGAGGCTCAGTATCCACTTCCTTAAAGCCTTACAGGAAATGGTTCCAGAACTACTAACATGAGGAAGAACCACAGAGTAAAGAAGATCACGAGGACCGGTGACCAACCCAGTGGTCTAGTTGTTGGGAAATGATTAAGTAAGCCGAGAAGTTCAAATACGAGCCGGCTACAGCTGACACTGAGGAGGAGAGAGGTGGGTTACAGACGCCTAACTGCAGCACAGGCCGTTATCACGCTGAGCATGTGCTGTGCCGAGGAGACAAACGCTGTCGCTGGTGATGTGAAGACGAATGCAGAGCAGAAGAGAAGAAGCCTGGGTGCAGACGGTTCACTGCTGAGCGAAAGAGAGCAGTGGAAACTGCGCACTGTGAAAGGAAAGACAACAACAGTGAAATGCCTATCGTGGCTTGGCAGCCATGGAATAGGCTGCATCTCTACTGAGCTCCGTGATCCGGCAATCGATCCTGAGAAGCGTGAGCTTCCGGACAGCAGATCAGGACATTAAAATAGCACCATGGGTGCATGAAGGCTTCTGGAAGAATAAGCAAGTATCCGCGAGTAAATCGACCCAGGCGAGCGCAAGATTTGAAACTTTGTTGCACAGACCGAAAGCGGCAACAATAAATACAAGATGGCGGCGTACTCGAGACAAAGGGACCCGTGAGGATGTAAAGAGAGAAAGCAGAACGGACTGCCAAATGAAGTACGATATACCAGCAAATCAAAGAAAACGTGCACCGTGATAACTTAAGCATATCCGCACTGACCAGCAAACAAAAGAAGACGGAAGGTGCGGTGCTCAGTGGTCAGAGGAGACCGCTAGAGACTATGCAACACAGCCGTGCGCGACGAGGTGCGCAAAGCTGGAAACAAAGACTATAAGGAACCCCGCACATGGACAGCAACAGGCAACAGGCAACAGCCAAACCTGAGTACAAAGAGCAAGGGGTGACACAGCACAACGATCGACGCGCAGGGCCGCCTCTTTCACATAGAGGCTCAGGGATAAGCCGACAAGTAAGGAGTGGAGTGAGAATTGCTGGCAGTCGGATGCGGACGGTCGTGTGCCCCCTTTCCCCCCAGAGATTGGCAAGGACGGAGAACTCCTAGGCAGTAGACAAAGCGCTGAGATACGGCCTGGGACAACAATCACTGGGGAGCATTGGAACTCATATCATCGGATTGAAACATATGATAAGTTGTAGCAGTCAGCCCCGGCAAGGACAGGCCCTAGGGCTCGAACATACCGGAGCAATGTCTGTAAGGGGCGGAAAAGTCAAAAGCAAGCAGCTCACGATGGACATCTTTGCAAAGTCACAACAATCTCCCAACACCCCAACGACAGATGTAGCCACTCCTCGGGAGGGTAGGGCAATCCTAACAGCCATAACAGAATTGAGAACCTCATGGGGGGCAGCGATGGCAGACATGAGAACTGCACTGGAGAAAAAAATAGATGCAGTGGGAATTGAGGTGAACCTGTTGAGACAGGACGTGAGCCCTGGCTGAGTGAACGAATGGCCTAGAAAGTGCGGTGAAGATTAACACGTACACTAGTACGAATAATGCCAAAGAAGTCCATATATTGAAGCAGCAAGTGGCTAACTTGGAGAATCGAGCAGAGGAGGCGGAAGGACGGGCGAGGCGCAACAACGTACGAGTGGTCGGGCTCCCGGAGGGGGAGGAAGGGCAAGATCCCACGAACTATGTGGAAAACATGATATTGCAGGAGATAGGAGCTGGTGAGCTCTCCCAAGGGTTTGCAATTGAGCGCACACACAGGGCGCTGGGGAGGAGACCGCAACCTGGGGCCCCTCCCAGAGCAATTATAGCAAACATTTTGAACTACAGAGACTGAGAGAAGATATTGGAATTCTTCCAGAAAGGAGGGACGATGAAAAGAGGATCCACGATCATTACAGCATATCCTGATTACACCATGCGAGTGCAGAGACAGCAGTATAGCTACGTGGCGATCAAGAAGAGACTACGCGCAGCTGGATACAAATACATGCTCCTGTACCCCGCAAAGCTCAACATTTTCCACAAAGGCAAAGCGTTGTTTTTTGATACCCCGTAAGAAGTGGCAACATGGCTGGATGCAAACGGCTGTCCGGAACGAGACGTGGAGCAAGATCAGCAAAAACACAATAAGTAACTATAATGCCGTGTAGGTTGGCTGGAGGGAGGAGGGAGCCAGTAAAGAGGTAACAGAACTGGGAAACAGAATAGTGCCGGGAGAGCTTAAACAAATGACAATTGGACATGTTGGACTAGAATATAACTCGTGAAATGCATGACGGGCAGCGAAGAAGGCGCTTAGACTGATATATTGAAATGGAGCTCTGAGCCGGAGAAGGCTTACCCCCAAGTAATAGAATAGTTGGATCACCATTAGGGTGATATTTCCCTTCTGAGCCGTAAGCACAGCATTTGCTGGAAAAGGGCTAGATGCGGGGGTGCCTGAGATCCAGGGATGGAGCTGGGCAGCAGTTGTGGAAGGGTGGGGGTCGGGGGGATTGCAGTGGAAATTTGGAGTTGGGGATGTTGAGGTGTTTGAAGTTGGGGAGAGTTGGGGAGCGGGGGAAATTTGGAAAACAGTTGGGGTGCGAGCCTACACCCCGAAAAAACGATATAAGTCATGGGAGACCTTCAAATAGTTACTTGGAACGTTAGGGGGCTCAATAGCTATTTGAAAAGAAATAAGGTTATGATGTATCTGCGCAGGCGGAAAATTGACATAGCCTTGCTACGAGAGACTCATTTAAGGCAGGAGAAGCTGGACGTGATATGGAAGAAGTGGAGGGGGACTGTTGTGGGGGCATCATATTCAGCCTATGCCAGAGGGGTACTTATTTGGGTGGCACCGCATGTCCCCTTCCAGCTATTGCAATCTAAGGCGGAGCCAGTCAGGAGGATGATGGTAATGAAGGGGCTGGTGGAGAACAGAGAGATATGTATTGTAAACACTTATGCCCCGAATCAGGACACAGCGGTATACTTCAGAACCCTATATGGCAAACTCAGAGGGAGCGTGGGGGGGGCAGTGATCTGGGGGGGAGACTTCAATTGTGTACTGGACCCGAAAATAGATAGATCGGACACCAAGATAGACAGACCCACTCTAGCTGCGAGGACATTGCAATCACTATTAGCAGATTTTGGGTTGGATGACGCATGGAGATTACGCCATCCTCAGGATAGACAGTATTCACACTATGCAACCCCTCAGAACCTACATAATAGGCTAGACTATGTGTTTGTTACACATGAACTAATGATAGAAATAGCACAAGCAGAGTATAAGACGAGGGTCCTTTCCGACCACTCGCTGCTGATGCTAGTATGGCAATACCGGCCACTAAGAGCAAGGATACCGACATGGCACCTGCGAGCAGAGGCATTGAAAGACAATGTATTTAGGGAGGACATGCAAGAGGAAATAATAAGTTATTGTGAGATAAACACTGGCAGCGTAGAGACAGCGGGCACACTCTGGGAAGCCTTTAAGGTGGTGGTGAGGGGGCTAGCTATAGCTAAGTCCAAAGGATTACAAGGTGGGATCTTGACCGAACTGCAAGAAGCGGAAACGGAGCTAGAAATAGTGTTGAAAAGGGGAGGTAATACCAAAGAAGACACTAAAGTAGTACTTGAATTGCAACAGAAATGCACGATATACTAGGAAAGATTATGCAACCTCAACTACAAAAAGTATATAGAGAGACAGCATGCAGGAGGGGATAAACCAGGGAGAGTTCTGGCATGGCTATATAAAAACGAGATCCCTAGACCCACGATCAGAATGATAGCGAAGGATGATGGGAGCATAGTAGATACTCAAGAGGGGGTTAATCAGGAGTTTGTAGATTATTATAGGCTCCTGTACGGAGACGAGGAAGGAAGCAACAGCAAAGAAATAGGAGAAACGTTAGGAGATATTGGATTACCACAGATCAGTGCGGAAGAGAGAGAGGAGCTAGACACGCTGATTACCCTAGAGAAACTGGAGGAGGTAGTGAGGTAGCTACCCACCAGTAAGACCCCAGGACTGATGGACTCCCAACCGAATTCTATAAAACATACAAAAATGAGGTACTCCCCCCGCACTTAGAGAAGCTCACCGACGCATATGAGGTAGGAAAACTACCAGAGTCCCTGCGAGAAGCAGTTATTATACCACTTCCCAAACCTAATAAGCCTGGCCCAGACTGCGGCTCTTACAGGCCCTTTGTCAATGTTAAATCAGGACAGTAAAATATTAACGGCGGTCTTGGCAAACAGACTGAGGAGGGTCATCAACAAGCTAATCAGACTGGCTATGTCCCCAATAGGAATATATCAAACAACCTCAGGCGTCTTCACCGAGTCATTGAATATGCGAACGGAGACGTGGGTGAGATGGCGATAGTATCGCTAGATGCGATAAAGGCATTTGACTCGGTCAGATGGCCCTGGCTACTTGCGGCCCTGGTCAATTATGGCATAGGACCGGGATATCTCAAATGGGCTAAGCTATTATACAGCGCACCACTAGCCAGGGTTAAGACAGGAGCTATAATATCAGAGAGATGGAAACTCAGAAGAGGTACTAGACAGGGATGTCCATGGTCCCCCATGCTGTATATTCTGGCCCTAGAGCCCCGGCAATATACCTGAGGCAGCAGTATGACGTAATAGGCATCACAATAGAAGGGGAACCGCATCTAATTTCATTGTATGCTGATGATATGTTGTTGTACTTACGCTATCCGGAAGAGAACCTCCAATACATATTAGAAGTGATGGAGCGATTTGCGAAGCTCTCTGGCATAGCTGGGAACCCAGGGAAGTCCTGTGTATTTCCACTGGGCAGGTACAGAGGGATCCCGTTAGAGCAGTTGCCAACCCTGCAGAGACCATGGGAGGTCAACACGTTCCGATATCTTGGGGTAGATATATACCATACGGTAGAAGCAGAGCATAAACACAATACGGAGGAAACAGTTAAGAAAATAGAGAATAGTATGAAGTTTTGGGCAAAGCTCCCCTTGGCAATGATGGGACGGGGGGCAATGCTTAAAATGGTGGTATTGCCCAGACTGTTGCACTGCTTCGCGAACATCCCATACTTGATATCTAAAAAATTCTTTGCCAGGTGTAGGGGAGGATTGGTCCAAAAGACCCTCCTCGCATACATCCCCTCCCCCGGTGAGGGCCATGGCTCGTCAGGCGTCACCTCCTTACCACCAGGGCCCAGGTGGTGGATGGCTCACCTGCTGAAGACATTGCCCAAACCTATTGAATTTAGCTAGGCCTCAGGAACCATTTTGTTTAATAAAGATGGTGTGAGCCCGGCGCACTTTCTGCGCGGCCCCCACCTTTGGAGAGTTCAAATTATCCCCGTGGCCGCAGCTCCCTGGCAGATCCGCTGTGAGCCCGTTCCCACGAACGAGACAGACATGAGCTAGTGTAAGATACCAACACTGTAACATTTCACCTTCCGCAGTGTATCACTGCTCCCAACATGACCCAGCCAGAAGAGCCTGGGTGGAAAGAGAACTGTAAAATGGCCCTCGGATAAAAGCAAAAGTTCCCAAATACTAATGCCAAAACTACCTGCGATGGGCGTATTTTCTCCACAAACCCCTTTGACTAGAAAACCTGTAAAATGTATAGATATGGCAGAATGTGTGCTCATATGATGGCATAAGCAATGAAGCACCCACAGCACTGCAGTTATGTGCAAATAGTAGAAGCGTCCCTGGGGGGTTATTTGTTATGCGTATCATTGAAAAGTTTACACCCCACGGTCCCGCGCCATAACCAAACTAATGCTGCTAGAGTGCCGAGAAAGACAAATGCAACCATATTGAGGGCTCATGTAAAGGGTGCACGAAAATGCACCCTTCATGTGTGTATGTCCAAGCCCCTTATGTGCCACTACCGTCACGTATAGTGGCGAGTCGTTTCTATGCGCTCCACCAACCTCACTACTACCTCACTAACTGCAAATGTATATGCATATAACTAAATGTTGTAGTTGTTAAAACATAGTGTACAAATAATGTGCTCGGACTAGCTATATTCAAGAGGAATTAGCAATGTTAAGATGTGAGCTTCGGAATGACTCAATTAGTATTGTATATTATTTGAATGTTTATGATACTTTCACCTAAAATCGGCAACAAATGAGGAAGGTACCTCTGTGAGCATATGCAAGGCCATTCCCCCCCCCCCCCAGCGAAGCCTGCCAGACGAGAGAACAGAGGCCAGCGCCGCGCGGCTCCACCTCCCCCAACTCGGCTGGAGCCACTTCAAAGATTTGTAGTTCCCTGTGCAGCACCCAAGGCCACGGCCCGCCACCTGTATTATTTACAGCCCAGCAGTAAACCTCCGCCTGAAAACACAAATCCAGAGGCGCCCTCTCTTAAGCCCCACGACCCACCGGATCACCTTAGGTTAATGGCCCCTGTAAAATTAGGACACCCAATATTATGGCACCATTACAGCAACGCATTCATAATGACTTCTAACAAGACAGGATGACATGTACCACCTGTCCCATGCCCTGAGACCCAGCCCCACGACCTATGGTACGGGTCAACAGGACACTGGTAACCATGTACTGATGAATCACCATCAAACCCCTCTCGAGGTGCATTCCTCCTGTGTTGCATTAACCTGTAGAATAACCTACTGAAAGATTTACTAAAGAAGATAACATTGCAATAACTGAATGACTGCGGTGTGCATGGCCTAGGGCAAAGAAGTCAGGAAAAGACATTCATCTCTGACACTGGCCACAGTGGCACAACGACACCGCCCGGATGAACCCAGCTGACCCGCCAGGCCCAGCCCAACCCACGAGGCTGACCAGTGATGTCCTCCAGCCAAGGCCAACCACATCACAGCAGCACCTATAGCTAGTCGTCGCCACCCAATCCCATTGAACTTGTGCCCCCTATAGTATGTAGATTTTGATGACGTTTTTTGTAAATATATATGCCTGTCTTTGCTATTGTCAGACAGAGCGCTCTCGGAGTTTGCAGAGTTCTTTGCATGCCCTATTTTGATTGATAAACTCCCATTTACGCTCACCGGCACTTTGTCTTGGCCTTATTCCCATCCTGGGAGAGTCCATCATTGTCTCTCATTGCGGGGAGGATCGTGCTGGTTGGGGACGATTGCCTTCAGTGGTGACCCCGAAAGCGTGATTATTATTTTCTCCCAACATATCCTTACCGTCCCCTTTGGCACGAAAATCTCCGGTCGAAAAGGGATACGCACGGTGTGCCGGCTCCGGGAGGCTGCCCACCAACGGCGACCGGTACGCTCAGAAGTGCGCACTCAACAGAGAGAGGGTACGGGATCCCGGTTGAAAAATCCCCTTTGAGTACCGCTCGCCGGAGCCGGGGCTGACTGTTGAGCGTACGGCAGCACTGCCTGGACGGACCCAGTTTCGGAGACTCTCGGTTCAAGACGGGCACGTGAGTATTGAGTGCGAGCGATCATAAAGGGAGTAGAGGAGGAAATTTAGAACAGGGAACGAGGCGGGGTAAAAAGGGGCACGTTGGGTCTACTAAGGACCATCTTAAACTTTCTTTGCTTTTTCTTTGCATATGGCCATTAGGATTAAGAGGTGAATAAGAGATAAAAGTGACGGGAACCTAGCTCCGAGAGGGGGTGGAAGGCGGTGCCGCATAGTGCTATCTTGACTAGTACTGGGAATATATGAAGAAGTAGAAAATGAGATAAAGGTGTCTGGCAAAGGGAGACACGGAGAATAAATTAGTGACTGCTATTCTTTCTATTCTTTTCTTTAGGTTTACGGGAAAAATAAAAGTGGGTTAGTACAAAACCAAAGAGATAAACTAAAGAGAAAGAGAGTTTTACTCTAAAATTGAGGAGCAAACCCATATATATACATATAACTGAATAAGACGGACAGGGACAGCCAGCTAGGGAGGAAAGGGATGACAAACTGAACTGTGAATAGAGTGCTACATAGGGGTGTGTGAACATCGTATGTGTCAGGACATAATTTGGTATAATGGTTGTGTAAAAGTGGTCAGAAATGTATAGCCATTGAGTGGTCATGGTAAGTGAGACCAGACAAAGTATCATAGAGACAAGAGTAATGTGGTGAAGTGAGTGTGTACCTTTTTGATTTGTGGGGTAACATTGTTGAGATTACTGACGGTTTGCTCTTGTACGTGCCCCCACAGAGGATAGAATAGAGGCTGTGCGCAGCCGTTCTTATGGTGTGCAGGCGGAGGGAGAAACACGAAGGTACCCACGATTCAGTAAGACACAAAATACGCGAACTCACATGGTGACAGGTTTATATTAAGATATCGAGATATATAGAGATACATAAGTACCTGGTGGGCACAGGGTATGGGGGCAGAAACACCCTTATCACATATTTGCAAGAACCTACCTGGATACGCGGAACGGATTAAGAAATATCATGACCAATGGATCACAGAGTTGAAGGGGGAGGGGTTGCCCCAGATATGGCCCTAAGGGGGTTCATTTGACAAGAGTGTCCTAGATATGGTAGCCACATGCATTTGTTTAAAATACAAGGGGAAGCAGTTGCATAATAGGAGAGAAGGAACAAGTTACTTACCTGTAACTGTTGTTCTCCAGCATGGGTCTGGCATGGATTCACATGCTCATGAATATTCCCCGTCGTCAGGCTGGGAATCCTCGGTAAAGAAAAAACCAGTATCAGTTTCGTTTCTGATCTGTCTTTCGTAGTAATAACCAATCACTGGTCTCTGCGTCATACTGACCACAGCCAATGACTGCCCTCTACCTAAGCACCGCCTCCGGCAGCCATCTTCAGATTTGGAAGCACGTGAAGTGGCAGTATGACCAAGTGAAGAGCCGCAGAGGGGTAGGCGGGAGGGTTCGCATGTGAATCCATGCCAGACCCATGCTGGAGAACAACAGTTACAGGTAAGTAACTTGTTCCTTCTCCAGCATGGGGTCTGGCATGGATTCACATGCTCATGAATAAAGAATGCATAGCAGTACACACATGCACAACCACGGGAGGTGGCAAAGGCTCAACATTAAGCATCACATCAACTCAACATTAAGCATCTTACCTCCTCACCAGGCTCACCTCAGGCGAACAGGTTGCGCAGCACTGCTTGGCCGACCCTGGACTCCTCCCTGGAATCCCGGTCGACGCAGTAGAATTTCGTGAAGGTGTGCGTCGACCTCCACGTAGCAGCCCTGCATATGTCCAGCAGGGGCACACCAGATAGGAACGCCGTGGTAGCTGCGATCGCTCTGGTGGAATGGGCTCTCGGACGGCCAGGCAGCGGTAGGTTTGCCAACCGGTGACAGTACATGATACAGCCGGAGAGCCATCTGGAGATGGAAGCCTTCGAGAGAGCCTTCCCCTGATTGACAGGTCCAAAGTTCACAAAGAGTTGTGACGTCTTCCGAAAACCCTTCGTGCGGTCCACGTAGAACTTCAGCGCTCTAGCTACATCCAGCGAGTGCAAAGTCCTCTCAGCCGGCGACGAAGGCGACGGGAAGAACACAGGTAACACCAAGGGTTCGTTGAGATGGAAGTCCGACGGTACCTTGGGCATGAAGGAGGGGTGCATCCTGAGCACTACCCTCCTGTCGTGGAAAGTCAAGTACGGGGCCTTGCAGGAAAGGGCCTGGAACTCTCCCACTCGTCGTGCGGAGGTGATGGCCACGAGAAAAGCTGTTTTCCACGATAGAAACTTCAACGGGGCCGAGTGCAGAGGCTCGAACGGAGGTCCCATGAGCTTGGTCAGCACCACGTTGAGCTCCCACGCCGGGGCCGGAGCCTTCACCGGCGGGAACGATCTGAACAGTCCCTTCATGAACATTTTCACCAGACGATGAGACCACAAGGACGTCCGCCCCGTGGTTCTGGTGTATCGGGAGATCGCAGCAAGATGAATCTTGATGGACGCGTGTGCCAGACCAGCCTTGGCCAGCGTCAGCAGGTACGGCAGTACTTGGGGCGCCGTAATCCGTAGAGGGTTAATCTTCTGTGCGTGGCACCAGACAGAGAACCTCTTCCATTTGTGCCCATAGCATTTAAGAGTCGAGGACGCCCTGGCCTTTGCAAGAACCTCTCTGCAATCGGCCGGTATGTCGTATCCTCCAAACTCTAGCGCTGCAGGAGCCAGGCCTGCAAGTTCAGCGACTTCGGGTCGTGGTGGAGGATGGCGCCTCCTACCCTGGAGAGTAGATCCGCGTCCGCCGGCAGCTTGATCGGCGGGGACGCTGACAAGTCCAGAAGGTCCGGGAACCATATCTGCCTCGGCCACGCAGGTGCGACGAGGATCATCCTGCACCGTGACCTCTTGAGCTGGTTGACTAGCCGGATTAGCAGAGGCAAGGGAGGGAACGCATAGAGGAACAGGCCCTCCCAGGGGAACGAGAAAGCATCGCCCATGCTCCTCGTCTGGGGAAACCTGCTGGCGAACCTCCGGCACTTGGTGTTCGTCGCCGTCGCGAACAGGTCGATCTGGGGTGTGCCCCACCGTCGGAAGAGGCGATCCACCAGATCCTGCCGTAGTTCCCACTCGTGGCACGAGCGCAGCTTCCTGCTGAGTGAGTCGGCGATGGTGTTTTTTATCCCTGCCAGATGAAACGGCACCAGAAAAATCCCTTGGGCGACGGCCCAATGCCACAGGTCCTGCGCCTCCTTGGACAGCGCTGGGGACCTGGTTCCGCCCTGTTTCCTGATGTAAAACATGGTGGTGGTGTTGTCGGTGAAGATCCTCACCACCTTGCCCTTGAGGGACGGAAGGAAGGACCTGAGGGCCCAAAACACTGCACGGAGCTCCAGGACGTTGATATGCAGGGACTTCTCCGTGGGGAGCCAGAGTCCCCTTGCGTGCAGATTTTCGGTGTGCGCTCCCCACCCTTCCAGGGAGGCATCCGTGGTCACAGTCTCCTGGTGGGCTGGGGTCTGGAAGTCCATGCCCGCCGTCAGGTGCGCGCGGGTGCCCCACCACCGTATCGCTCGTCGGAAACTCTCGTCGAGCTTGATCCTTTCCTCAAAGCTGCCCGTCGTCTGGATCCAGCGCGCATCCAGGAATTCTTGCAACGGGCGCATCCGGAGCCTGCACATGGGAATGAGGTAGATGCAGGAAGACATCATCCCGAGGAGGGACTTGATGGACCTCACTTTGGCCGCGTCGGCCACCAACATCCGTTGCACCTTGCCCAAGATGGTCCTGGTCCTCTCCTCCGACGGGGAGGCCAGAAGGGACACTGTGTCGAGCCTCGCTCCCAGAAACAGTGCGACTTGCGCGGGCACCAGGTGGGATTTGGCGTAGTTCACGGAGAATCCCAGGTCCGTGAGGAGTTGGACGGTCCTTGCCGTGTGGACCACGGCGAGCTCCCTCGTCTTGGCGCGGATGAGCCAGTCGTCCAGGTAGGGGTAGACGTGAATCCCCTTGCGGCGCAGCTGCGCCGCCACCGGTGCGAGGCACTTGGTGAATACCCTGGGTGCCGACCGTAGTCCGAAGGGAAGGGCTTTGAACTGGTAATGACGCCCTTGGACCACGAATCTGAGGAATTTTCAGTGCCCCTTTAGGATGGGAATGTGGAAGTAGGCATCCTCCAAATCCAACGACGATAGGAAGTCTCCTTCCTCCAGCTGACCCAGGACGTGCTGGAGGGTGACCATCCGGAACTTCTGCGCCTTGATGAACTTGTTCAGACGTCGCAGGTCTAGGATGGGGCGCCATCCTCCCGTCTTCTTCTTCACGAGGAAGTATCTCGAGTAGACTCCGGAGCCCCGAAGCCTCTTTGGGACGAGTTCGATGGCGCCCTTTCTGAGCATCGCCTTTACCTCCAGGAGAAGTTGAGGGACGTGAAGTTCTTTCCTGGCCACGGGGGGGACGCGCGGGCACCTTCTTTGAAACTCGAGCGCGTGGCCCCGGGCCAGGGCGTCCAGCACCCAACGGTCGGTGGAGATGGACTCCCACACGCTGACGAAGCCCGCCAGCCGGCCTCCCACCGGGGTGCTTCGGTGGGGGCCCGACCCCACGGCCGGTTCAATCCTGCTTGGACGCGGCCTTGCCGCCTTGACCTCCTTGGCGACGACGGCGGGGTCCGCTAGACTTGCCTCGTCCTCTGTAGGCCTCTTGCGACGACGAGCGGGCCGCTTGACGGTAGGAAGCGAAACCGCCGCCGGAACCTTTGGAGGCGCCCTTGCCTCCGCCGCTCCGAAAGGGCGTCCGTCGTTGCTGCAGGACTCCAAGGGCCCGGGCCGTCTCAGTATCCGCCTTGATGGCCTGAAGGGAATCGTCCACTGTCTTGCCAAACAGGTTGTTCCCGTCGAAGGGCATGTCCAGGACTCTGGTCTGGACGTCTTGCCGGAAGTCCGTAGCTTTGAGCCATCCACGACGTCGAAGGCAAACGCCGTTGCCCAGCTGGCGGAACCCAGTGTCGGCGATGTCCGTCGCCACGGTGATTGCGTGGTCCGAGGCCACCTCACCTTCCTGCAGGATCTCCAGGGCCTCCGCCCTCTTGTCGTCCGGCAGAAAATCCAGCAGGGGAGCTATCTTGTACCAGAGCTCCCTGTCGTAGCGGGCCACGATAGCCAAGGCGTTGGCCGCTTTAATCGTCGTCGCTGCCGACGAGATGACTCTACGTCCCATAGCATCCAATTTCTTTCCCTCGCCGTCCGGCGGGGAAGTCGATGTGGAGGCCGCACCCCCCCCCGCTTTCTTCCTGGCTGCCGCGGAGACGACGGAATCCGGGGTAGGCTGCGCCCGGAGGCATAGGGGGGCCGTGTCAGGGACCCGGTACTTTTTCTCGTACCGGTCTCTTCTAGCTGGCGTCGTGGAAGGGTTCTTGAGGAGGGAAAGGCCCTCATCCCAAATGTCGTCCAACAGAGGCACTGCGAGGACCGTCTTCCTCTTGGCCTCGCGCCGCTGATAAAGGAAGCCTTCCTTTTTCTTCTCCTCAGGGCAGAGTTGGAAAAGCTCGGAAGCCCTGGAGATCATGGAGTGGAAAGATCCGATCTCGTCGGGCGGAGAAGCCCTGGTGGGAGGCGACGACGGAATATCCTCGTCGTATGCCTCGTCGTCCGTACCCGTCGCTGCCGTGTCAGTCCCCGTATCATCCCCTCGGGTGGACGGGGAGGAGGGCTGGACGGGGCGCGACGGTTGAAAAGGAGGTGGTGGATGGATCCTTCTTTTCTTGGTAGGGGGAACACCAGAGGGTCCCGGTTCTGGATCCCCCGACGGGAGAGGTTCCTCCGTCGGTAACGGTAGCCTCGTCCTTATCTCGGAGCATAAGGACTGTATAGCCAACAAAATGGCCGCCGAGTTGTCTTGCGGCGCTGGCAGAGGGGAATCCGACGGGCGAGCAGGGGCCCCGTCGGTATCCTCGACGATGTCGTCGTCGTCACCTGCGTCGGGGTCCATTCCGACGGGCTGGCCTTGTTCCACGCCTAGGCCGTGGCTTAAGACCTCGATCAGCTCCTCTTCTGAGGTTGAGGCTGAATCTACGACGACGCCCTGCCCCCCCTTCTTCTTCCCCACGGAGGGTTTCACGGGGGTCCTATCGATGGGCACAAAAGAAGACTCCCTCCGAGGAGGCAGGGAGATTCTGGGCCCTGAGGTCGCCACCACTGGTGCAGCCTCCACAGGCTGAGCCAGGGCCGCCGCGACCGTTTCGATAGAGGGCTTGGTCGGATGGATCAAGGCCTTCACCACCTTAGGTGCGCTCACCGCCTTATCCTTGAGGGAGGGGGCACTGCCACGCTCCTCCTCTGCCTTAGAGCTCGACCGGGGCCTCTCCAGGAGCTTCGCCGGGTGCTCGGCCTTCCTCTTACCCGACCCAGAGCGTTGGCTCGTGGTTGATGGTGCCGGGGAGGGTGCGCCCTGCCTGGCGCCCGTAGAGCCCGACCGTTCGGCGCTCCCGGTGCCAGCGGACTCGCGGTGCTTGGCCTTATGTTGGGCCCCCGTCGCCGGGGCGCCCTCAAAGGTCTTAGAAGACCGCTCGGATTTCTTCTTCTTCTCGCCAGACGGGCTCTTACCCTCCAGCCAGTTGGCGAGACGTTGATGACGGTCCTTCATGGTCCGTTCCGACATGTTGCCGCAAAACGCACAGTCCTTCTCCACGTGCGTTTTGTCCTCATGAAGGCAGTAAAGGCAGAAAGAGTGTTCGTCCTCCTTAAAGACGTTCTGCAGCTGGCATCCAGGGCAGACCCTGAACAGCTTTCCGGGCGTCGAGCTTCCCTTCTCCTGGGCCATCTCCGAGACCGGGCCTGAGAAGCTTCTGGAGTCCTCCGAAGTGTAGCTCGACGAAATCTTCACCCTTGAGGGGCACAGGCGAATCCGACACGGGTCCCCGTTGATCGGATGTAGGATCGGTGGAGCTTGAGGCTCTTTTGACCGAAAGAATCGAAGTTTTTTGTGAAAAAGCGCGAAAAAATAGCACTAACGCTCGAGAGCAATAGCACGAGGATCCCAACACATGAACGTGCGGTAAAAATCTGAAGATGGCTGCCGGAGGCGGTGCTTAGGTAGAGGGCAGTCATTGGCTGTGGTCAGTATGACGCAGAGACCAGTGATTGGTTATTACTACGAAAGACAGATCAGAAACGAAACTGATACTGGTTTTTTCTTTACCGAGGATTCCCAGCCTGACGACGGGGAATATTCATGAGCATGTGAATCCATGCCAGACCCCATGCTGGAGAAATATTAGACCTCTGGAGGTTGTTTGAAGAGATACCGCCGCCTAAGGCAAGGGAATTAGATCCTGATCTACCATCTACCACTGATAATCCACTAATGATACAAAAAGATGATAAAGTATTGCCAGAAGAAGAGCCACCGATAGAGGTAACCAGGTTGTACCCCATACTAAACAAGCCAGTGCCCGCAGAGGGATACAGTGACCCTACTTATGTGCCCCCACCGACAACTATCACAACCCAAGGGCCAACAGCACCCCCTCCATACGAGAGTCATAGGGAGCGAGCTCAGGTGAGCACACCAAGGGTGGACATAGAAAAACTAACAGATGATCTAGAATCAAGGCTCTCTATAGCCAAAGATGAGCTCTCGAGGATAAAAAGCATATGTGAGCGGACTGCACTTAATGCAGCCAGATCAGAGCATGCGTCTAGAGCGCAGAGCGAGAGTAGAACATTTGAAGAAGGGTGGAAAAAAGGCAAGATACTGTTCAGAATACAGGAAGAACCAACACAAATAATTGAACTAGAGGAAAGAGAGGGATGTACTGACAATGAAGAGAGGCCTATAGGAGACAGGGAGGAGCTACTATGTGATATAAGGGATGATTTGGAAGAAAGCGAAAGGTTAAGTATGGCAATGGGAGGGGGAAGCGAAGGGTTGGATGGTGCATGCTCAATGAGAACACTGGATGATGAATGGACGGGGCGATTAAGGAACCGGGTGGGGAAAATGGCATAATTAGGAAAATCAGGAATGAAGGTGAGTACACATACGACGACGAAGGGAAAGTTGCAGCTCCCGCTAATACATAGGGGAGGAGGGAGGCCGAATTACCCTGGGCTCAGATGGATAAGGCCAACTTACTAAAGTTATTGCCCCCGTTATCTGGAGGGGCGAGTAAGTGGATATACGCCTTTGAGAAACACACAGCCGGGGTACCCCTAGCAAGAGGGGATGTGAAGAGCTTGCTCGTATCAGCAGTGGGGGATCAGGCTGAGAGAGTATGGGTCAAAGCTGGTTTCCCGGGAGTAACGTTAGACTGTGATCGCCATGATGGTGCCTCCTTCAATACAGTGCGTGCAAGGGTGTGGGATGCTTTGCGGAAAACGTTTCCAGATACCCCAGACTTGCAGTCAGTAATGCAATGTACAATGAATGACGGGGAAGATGCTATGGATTACATTTTTCGGGTCCAAGAGATGTGGAGAGCAGAAACGGGCACGCCCTGGTATCAATCGACATCGTTATTTTACTTCATTATAAAGAGGGGGCTCCCAAAAGAGGTGCAAAAGGCGCTCGACAAAATAGCAGGTATTGAAGCGAAAGGATGGCCTGAGATTCAGAGCATAATAGTTCACCACTGCAAACGAATAAAAGAGAGGGAGAAGGAGGTGGCGCAAAGAAGATTGGCAGACGAAGCGAAACTAGTACAAACAAAGTTGGTGAAGGTCGCAGCAGCGGTAGCCGCGCTCCCACACAGCAGGGAGGGAGATGAGGAAGAGGAGGGGCTGGTATCAATACAAGGAAGGATGGCAGCTAATTGGGCAGGAGCAGGGCAGCGGCAGTGGAACGAGCAGGAGCAGGGTGGAGGTCCGCAGTGGCAAGAGTGGGCCCCTCGAGGGGGACGAGGTGGGTACAGGGGCTGAAGAGGAGATGGACAAGGGTATGGGGGAATGGGAGGAAATGGATGGCAGGGTCCCAGAGGTGCGCAAGGGAGTTGTTGGAACTGCGGGAGGTGGGGACATTACTCTAGGGAGTGCAGAAGCAGACCAAACAGCGGATTTCCAGAGGTAGAACACTATGGCCATCCCCATCCGGGGAGCCCATATGGTCTCCCAATGGGACAACAACAAAGGAACCCAGGGCAGGGGTACAATGAGCAACAGCAGGGACACCAATACAGAACACAGAATCACTCACAAAACAATGACACTATGCACTACTCGCCAGGCAACCCTTTCGCGACAACAGCAAACGGAGCCCCAGCACCAGCCCCCTATAGTGGCGTGTCAGTGGTTTCAGGGAGTGTGTTCAACCAAGGGGGGGCAATGAGACACCGCGCATAGGACAGCCCACAGAGAACACTTGCGTGTCCAGTTTAATCTACCACCTACGATGCAGCAGAGGAACCATTGGTAGGGGCGCAGATAGGAGACAAGCAGTTCATATTCATGGTGGATTCGGGAGCGGAGAAATCATGTATTAGGGAGGGCCGGTTCCCGTTATCTAACCGGAAGTTAGAGATGCAGGGGTTCTCTGGGGCTGTAACTGAAGTTCCTTACACAGAAGCATTGGATGTGACGGTAGGGGGTAAAACTGTAAAAACACCCTTACTGTATTATGAACATTCGCCAATAAACTTACTAGGGAGGGATCTTCTTAGCAAACTCAACATGACAATATCATTCACTGAGAGAGGTATAGTGTGTTCAACACCAGGAATATGCCCATTACGTGTAATGCTGGTAGTACAGGCTCACACAACTGCACCGGAAATACGTGGGTTGCCAGTGGACGAGAGAATGTTTATTGAAGGACTAAAGACGCTGGCCCTCATAGTTCCTGAGCTGAAAAGAATGGATTGGAGAATACCGGCACAGTTCCTCTTCCGCCCAATAGTGCACCCTGACATAGCACCAGGATCAGTGGTATCATTAGACTTGCATGCTGTACAGGTATCCGCAAAAAGGATCTCTGTGATTGGAATGGACATAGACGGATGTGAGTGGCGCACAGTACTGTGTACCAATGCCAATATTGCCCTGTGAGATTTAACTGATGAAGATCTCTTTTCAGATTTAGAAGGCAATGGCGAAATAGTAATGGAAACAGCAATGCCCTGTGACATTTTGATTCAGGCTAGAGAGATTCCTGTCCAGTTGATGGCGGTGGTGGGAGCACCACCGTCATTTTTCAATGATGACATGAGACTAGTACCAAATAATTTGTGGACAACAGGCCCCCATGATGTAGGATTATTGCACAGAGTACAACCAGTGATAATAAAGCTCAAACAAGGGGCGATTCTACCATGAGTGAAACAATACCCATTGTCCCGCGAAGCTGAAGAAGGGATAAAAGAGACAATAAATGCACTACTAGCACAAGGGATAATAGTGCCTTCAATCTCCCAATGTAACACATGTATTTACCCGATTAAAAAAGCAAAGGGAGGGGCTTGGAGGATGATCCAGGATTTACGCCCCCTAAATGATGTAATACAGAAAGAGTTCCCTCTGGTCCCGAACCCTGCATCAATATTATGCAGTATGCCAAAAACGGCATCACATTTCACAGTGGTCGATTTGAAAAAACGCATTTTTCTCCATCCCCTTGGCAGAAGAAAGCAGATACCTGACAGCATTTACACTAGGGGGAAAGAGATACGAACATTGCAGATTACCACAGGGATACTGTGAGAGCCCAAGCATATTCAACCGCATACTACATGAAGACTTAGGAAACTTATCAGTTGAAAGCACAATCATCCAGTACGTAGACGATTTACTCGTCTGTGCACAGGATGAAGAGACATGCCAAAAAGATTCGATAACACTCCTGACCCTGTTGGCTAATAAGGTGTACAAAGTAGACAAAGAAAAGCTACAATATTGTCTGACAGAAGTCCTATACTTGGGACAGCTAATATCAAAAGACGGAAAAAGAATAATCCCCGACAGGGTAGAATCAATAAAATCAGTAAGAGAACCCACAACAGTGAAGGAGATGCAGAAATTCTTGGGAATGTGCAACTATTGCCGAGCATGGATATTAGATTACGCAGCATACACCAGACCCTTACTGCAAGCACTCAAGGAGGCCCAACAAGAGAACAGGAAAATAGAATGGTCAGAAGAAATGAGCGCCTCATTCAAATCATTGAAAGAGTTGATTTCGAGCGCTCCAGTGCTCGCTAATCCTGATTATGGACGCATATTTTATCTATTCTCACAGTGCAAAGGGACACTAATGACAGCTGTACTGACGCAGAAGACTTCCCTAGGCCACAAACCATTGGCTTACTATAGTGGCACTTTGGATGCGGTGATGCAAGGACATTTCGTGTGCGAGCAATCGCTCGCTGCAGCCGCGTTCACAATTGAGAAAAGTGCCACAATAGTAATGGGATGCCCTGTAACATTGTTTGTGGCGCATTCATTATTTGCAATACTCGAGAGATCAAAGAGTACACTGACCACACAGCGGGCAACCGCCTATGAAATAATATTGTCCAGTGCCAATATCCATGTGGTGCGATGCAGGACAGTGAATCCAGCAACATTCATTACAGAAGCATGCACACTAGAGGACATGCAGGAACACAATTGTGCAACTTACACAGGAGAAAGAGGGGAGGACACAGTGGTGTGCGAGAATGCCCTGAGCGACGGGGAAGTGTACTTTGTAGACGGGTCAGCATCGATTGACATGGACACAGGAGAAAAACATGTGGGTTTGGCAGTGGTGAGATTAGAAGACGGTGAGTATGAGACACTAGTGCAGTACCGCCTTCCATCACATTTCTCAGCACAAGCAGCAGAACTCATTGCCCTAATAGAAGCGTTACATGCAGCTAAAGGGTGCGCAGTGACAATTTACACAGATTCAGTTTACATGACGACAACAGTACATGGAGGTCTGGCCAGATGGGGGCGGAGGGGGTTCCGACGAGCAGATGGGACTCCAGTGCAACATGCAGAATTATTGAAGGAGTTAATTTAAGCCCTACAAGATCCCGTAGTGGTAGCAATAGTGAAATGCCAAGCACATACGTCCAACACAGACGTTGTGTCTTTAGGAAACGCGGCAGTTGACGTGGCTGCCAAAGAAGCCTCATACTTTGAGAAATATGAAGCAGGTGAGTACATGCTGCAGCACAAGACAAACGAGGAGCTTCCAGAAGGGTACAACACAATGCCTATATCACAAATCCTAGAGTTACAGGAAGGAGCAAGTGCAGATGAAAAGGTGATGTGGGTAAAACGAGGGTGCAGCCAATCAGCAACAGACTTACTCTGGTGACAGAATAACTCAGGAAAAGTGGTAATGCCAGTAAAGTTATTAGAAATAGCATTCCAACAACTACACTTCCCAGCACACAACACGAAACAACACATTGCAGCAGAGAAACAAGAAGGGTGGTTCGTACCCTGTCTTCAGAAGTAGTTGTCTAGGTTGACAATGGAATGCACAACATGCCAGATATACAGCTCAGGAATGACATTACGTACACTAAGGGGAACAATTCAGAAACCAATTGGGCCATTCAGAGAACTACACATTGACTATGCAGACATGGGAGAAAGGTGTAATGGGGCACGGTACATGATTGTGGTTGTATGCCCATTTTCCAGATGGGTGGAAGCAGGCCCATGTGCACGACCTGATGCTAAAAGCGCCGCAAAGTTCCTAGTGAGGGAAGTATTTCCGCGCTGGGGAATTTGTGACGTGATTCGCTCAGACAACGTCACTCACTTTGTGAACGAACTCTTCAAGGAAGTAACAACACCGTTGGGAATAAAGCAAAAATTGTGCTCGATATATCATCCTCAAAGTAATGGCGTGGTAGAAAAAATGAACGGCCTGTTAAATGGAAGATTATCGAAACTATGCTTCTCATTAAAAAAGAACTGGATTTACTGTTTGCCCCTTGCACTGTTTGAGCTGAGAAATCAGCCAAGCAAGGACCACCATTTGTCCCCGCACGAAATCGTGACTGGGAGACGAATGCACACAGCACACTCCCCACTGCGCGAACACTCAGATGCACACGCTGCGATATTGGGAGATGAGTTCACAGACTACTTGAAAAAATTAACAAGGGCAGCGTGCGCAATATCAAAGCAGCTTTCACCACCATTCACGAGAGAAGAGGGGAACACAACAGGGTCCGTTACGGAGCCTGAAACACAGGTACAACTGATGCCGGGTGAATTCATTTATGTCCGGAGCTTTGTGCGCCGGTGGAATGCACCACGGTTCCATGGCCCATACGAAGTGGTGTTTTGCACCCCTACGGCTGTAAAAGTGAAGGGCCTCAAGTAATGGATACATTTGACGGATGTACGAAGAGCACATAATAGTGTGCAGGAAGAGGTGGATGAGGGGGCACAGACAACAGCAAACAATGCAAATGAAAATAATGAGTGAATATGAACATGTGTGTGACGGAAATGCACCTGATTGAGAAAGTTGTTGACCAGAATAATTACATTTAAGGGTATTTAAAAAAAAAAAAATGTGAACTTATATGTAAATAATAATGTGATAAAAACGTATAGTGTCTGCTCCCTTGTCTGTACATCTCCAACCCTACTGCCCTACCCACTTCCATTCCCTTTCAATATATCTTGGCACTGGTAGTGCCACCAAAATGTTTACATGCATGCACTTAATGCACTTTTATATCTCAAACAGGAACTACCATGGCAACTAACGGGCAGCCTGCAACGGATAGATTTATTAGATATAGAGATTTGTTAGCTGAGAGATGTAGATATTCGTATGAGTGTGGACTATCTGTGTGCATTACATTGTTTTTTACAATCATGTTTTGCCTGGTTACGTATTGGTTCATAGCGTTCATCTCTATCGAGATGAACGAGGGGGGAGGGATTAACAGCACTAATGTGACTAATGCAACAGCAAGTGTAAATACTAAAGAAGTTGATTTTTTAGTATGGAACTAAACTTGTATGGGGATATTATACCACACCATCCAATGCTGTCATCTCGAAAAATTAAGGTTTGCAGGGAGAAATGCAAAACAACACAGTGTCCCCGCCAAAAATATTTAATTACAATGCCCGCAGTCTAAATGATCGAAACCCCTCCGCCATATCCTGGTTGTATAACACCCCCACCAGCCAGCCTGCCCCGTAACCAAAAACACACTGTCAGATAACATAAAGGAAGAAAATGAAAAAATGACAGCAAATTATGAAATATTATATGATGATTGGGCAAAGGGGTGCGGGAAGGAGAAAGGGGGGCCCACCTTGTCCATCGCCCATGAAGCCGGGAAATACATTAGGCAAAGAAATAACAGACGGAAAAGGGAGACGGGGAGGAGGAAGTATGATGAGTATTATGGGTTAGGACTAGACAAAATGGAAGACCCGCGACACCCCCACCAGACAAATAAATGGTATGCGGATATGAGTGCAACAGCTAAGCAAACAACAAACGAGAGCTGTTATGTCTGCTCCCTCATTTCCCATGCTTCAGGCACGCCCAAAGTATTGTTACCCAAAGAGTTGCCTATTGTAGATGCCCAATGTCTCCTTCATCTCACGTTGTGCAGAATTAAGAACACCTTCCAGGCACATGAAGTTACTTTTAGAATGCTGCAGAACGAGAAAACCTGCTATCCAAAGACAGTAGGAGTGGTATGTCTGGAAGAACCATTTTTTATAATACAAGGGACACTTTTTTCAGACAACAAGTGGAAGGACGAAGAAGTAATATGTAAGGCTGAAGCGCTGAGGGGTGCAGCACCAGAGAAACTGCAATGGATAGAAGAAACGTGCACACCAGTTTGGAACGAACACATCTCGAAACTAACCTGGGTAACAGCCATTGAAAAACCCTTCAAGCTGCAGAAGGAAATAGACCATGAACTGTGTTTTAAAGGAGAGGGGAAAGCCTCCATGGGGGCAAACAAGAACTGTAACAAGACCCTCACCATCCCAGATTTAAGAAAAGGGACAGCGGCCCTCATGGACACGTATTGGGTATGTGGCAACCAGGCATACCTGCACCTCCCACAATCATGGAGTGGCAGCTGCTCGATGGCCACTCTGCACTCAGCACTAATGGTAATCCCGGAAAGTGAAAGGAAGCGCCCCCAATTCAGCACGATCCTCCCCGCAATGAGAGACAATAAGGGACTCTCCCGTAGTGGGAATAAGACCAAGACAGAGTGCGGGTGAGCGTAAGTGGGAGTTTATCCAAGGATAAGGCATGCAAAGAACTCTGCAACCTACGAGAGCGCTCTGCCTGACAATAGCAAAGACAGGCGTATTTCTAATACAAAAAACGTCATCAACACCTAAACACTATAGGGGGCACAAGTTAATTGGGATTGGGTATCGTCGACTAACTATAGGTGTTGCTGCAGCATGGTTGGTCTTGGCAAGACGACGTCACTGGTCAGCCTCGTGGGTTGGGTTGGGTCTGGCAGGCCGGCTTGAGGTCATCCGTGCGGTGTTGGTGCGCTGGGGCAGCCTGTGACAATGATGAATACCTTTCCTGTCTTAGTTGCCCTAGGCCATGCACACTGCAGTTATTCAGAAAATGACATTTACGTTCACTAATAAATTGTTCCGTAGCTTATCTTATAAAATAAACGCAACACATGAGGAATGCACCTCGTGAGAGGTCTGGTGGTTGTTGGTTGGGGTGAGATTTACCTGAGTCTTATTGACCGGTATTTTAGGTCACGGGACGGGGCTCTGGGACCTGGGCCGAGTGATACATGTCTGTCTGCTGCGTTAGAAGTTATTATATAGATGGGTCTCTGTGTCTTGTCCCAATGATGGGGGTCGTCCTTACACGGGGTCAGGATTCTTGGGGGGGTTCGTGGGGATTTATGAGAGGGTGCTGGTAGATCAGTGGGTTCATCCGTGGGTTTATTACCGTGCTGTAAATAACACAGGTGGCGGGCTGTGGCCTTGGTTGCGGCGCCGGGGCCTCTGACTCTCTGAAGTAACGCCAGCTTGGTTGGGGGAGGTGAGGGAGCGCAGCACAAGTCTTAGCTTTTTTATCTGGCAGGCTTGGTGGGGTGGGAGAGGGAATGACCTTGCATATACTCACAAAGGTATTTTCCTCGTGCGTTGCTGATCAGTGAATGCAGAAGTTTTATACTGTTCTGCCTCATTTTAACGTTATTCAGACACACATATATAT
This sequence comes from Ambystoma mexicanum, assembly GCF_040938575.1. Taxonomy (NCBI): domain Eukaryota; kingdom Metazoa; phylum Chordata; class Amphibia; order Caudata; family Ambystomatidae; genus Ambystoma; species Ambystoma mexicanum. The sequence continues at coordinate 12,931,577 of NC_090940.1, forward strand.
ATATATATATATTTCATTTTCGTTACACATTTCTTTAATACAGTCGGTTCCAGTACCTTTTCATTACCTAACATTATGTTCACTACATTGTGTGCGTATTGTATGTACATTAGACGTTATACGAGGGATATCTAGGTTATGGCCTACAGAGATTGATGCTCGCCGCTTTGGGTGATTCAAAACATATATGAGTTCAAGTTTCTACATACTATTGAAAAACACTTTTACAAATAGAGGTTACACGTTTGGTCAACATCTTTCTCCGTGGTTATAGCAGCATTAGTCCAGACCTGGAGGGATATCATATAACGTTACATTTTTATGGTTCGTTCACATTTTAAACAGAGGTAGTTCATTAACACCAATACTTGAACTATTTTCTACCTTCTTCAGATAGTGATGCTTCAGCTTTTTTCCCCGTTGCCCCGGCCTTGCGGTCTGGGTCATACGGGGTGCAATATCACATTGTTACTAATATAATGTTGCCGTGTTGGCATCTCGGGTTTAGCTCATCTCCGACTTTCTCATGGGAACGCGCTCGCAGCGGACCTGCCAGGGCTGCTGAGGCGGCAGAGATGCATGAAAGGCCCTCCAAAGGTGGGGGCCTCGTTACAGTGTGCTGAACTCACACCATGTTTGCTGTGCACGATGGCGTCTAGGCCTAACTTAAGTTTCGGTAAATGCAAAGACAGGGTGCGTGTGGGCAATGTCGTCGGCGGGTGAACCCCCCTCCACCTGGGCCCGGGTGGCATGAGGGTGCTCCCACCGAGCCATGGTCCTCACCTGGGGAGGGAGCTGTAGGTGAGGAGGGCCTCGTGGCCATTCCTCCCCTACATTTCCCCCCTTTCGTTACTTAAAGTAACGAATTTCTTTAGCTCTTCTAATCTTCTACATTCTTGTTCTTCTAACACTGCACCATCCCATGCAGGGGTTCCTTTTATAGGCATCCATGCTCTGCACACCCCCCTTAAGCTCTCACCTCTCCTAGCATACTCGTCTGGTGTACATGTCAAATATATACAGTCGCCGGTCTCTTCCAGATCTACCCAGACCTCCTCATACCATTCCAGTTCTACGTCTCGTGGTTCTTTAATCGTGGTGTGCCATAGCTTATCTACTATGTACTTGTCACGGCACATAGGCACTAACTGGTACCTGGGGGTGTTGTCTGTTCCTGTCTGCACATGTACTTCTTGTGTTGCTTTAATTGTACCACCGGAGTTGCCCATTGTCACCATCATCATTGCACCGTTAGGGACTGCATTAGCACAACATCGGAGGCCCACCTGGCACAGGCAGAACATCACAAGGATGATCACCACTATTGGTATCAGGAACTTCATTGTCACTCCAAGCCATGAGGGAACCCAGGAGAAGATATTGTCGAACCACGAGCTATCCTCAGCTCCACCTTCCATTTTCATCTTCTCGCCCAGGTTATGTACTGCTTCAATAACGTGGGACAGGGACCCATTTTCTGCGTCTTCAGAAGGTACGAACGTGCAGCATGCACTTCCTATTTTTCGGCAAACACCTCCATCGATTGCTGTTAACAGGTCTAGGACATACCTGTTTTGCATGGTCATTAATCGCAGAGCTCGTAGTTCCACCTTTATTATGTTGAACCCTTCTTCAGTGTCATTGGCCAACTGGATCAGTTCCCACCGTGTGATCTGGAGCCATTTTGCATTTGCTCTTGCTTGGACACTTGATACTAGTGAAGCAAAGAATGTTTCCACGGAGCTGAACAGGCGATACTTGTCTGGGATCTGTGCCAATAAATCAGATGATGCTTGTGATATGTAGTTCGAGGCTCGCTTGTTCCTTGAGAGCTCTTCTCCTTTCCCTCCGGAGGACAGGACATAAAGGTGCGCTTGTGTAGTTGGAGACGCTGCATTCTGGTTCAAGCCTTCGTTCATCGTGTTACTTCTGTCAATATGGCTTTCAGGAATCACCATTAGTGTTGAATGCAAAGTGGCCATTGAGCAGCTACCACTCCATGATTGGGGAAGGTGCAGGTACGCCTTGTTCCCGCATACCCAGTAGGTGTCCATTAGTGCTGCTGTTCCTTTTTTCATATCTGGGATGGTGAGAGTTTTGTTACAGTTCTTGTTCGTTCCTATTGCCATTTTTCCTTCTCCCTTGAAACATAGTTTGTTTTGTATTTCACTTTGTAGCTTAAAGGGTTTTTCCATCGCTGTTACCCATGTTAATTTAGGGATGTGTTCTTTCCATATTGGCAAGCACGTTCTTTCCATCCACCGCAACTTTTCCGGTTGAACACCCTTCAGTGCTTCTGCCTTGCACAGCACTTCTTCGTCTTTCCATTTGCTTTCGGAAAACAGTGTCCCTTGTATTGCAAAGAAAGGTTCTTTAAGGCAGATCACTCCAGACGCTTGCGAATAGCACGTTTTGTTGTTCTGTACCATTCTGAAAGAGACATCGTGTGCTTGGAAAGTGTTCTTTATTCTACACAGCGTGAGATGAAGGAGACATTGGGCATCCACAATGGGCAATTCTCGTGGCAACAATACTTTAGGTGTGCCTGATGCATGGGGGATAAGTGAGCAGACATAACAGCTCTCATTGGTTGTTTGTTTAGCTGTTGTGCTCATATCTGCATACCATTTATTTGCTTGGTGAGGGTGTCGTGGGTCTTCCATTTTGTCTAACCCTAGCCCATAATACTCATCATACCCTTTTCCACCAGTCTCTCTTCTCCGCCTACTTTTCTCCCTTCTTCTGTACCTTCTCGTTATAGGAGGTGAAGAACCAGGCCCCCCTTCCTCCCTCCCACCCCCCTTTTCTAATTCTTCATATAGGGACGTGTGTTCTGTCATCATAATCACTTTTCCATCCTCATTAATAAACAAGAGATCGTTGTTTGAAATTGGGGCGGGAGGGATCGTGTGGTTGTTGTATGTTCCAGGTTGGGACATTGTGTCATTATCTACATTTTTGGTTCTCCATTGTGAGAGGACAGCAGTGGGTGGTGTAGTATAGTATCCCCACACAAAGTGTGATCCATCCCAGATCAAGAAATCACCTTCTTTGATACCTACAGTCGGAATTGTTTTCGTTCCAGGAGCAAGGGTGGTGTTGTTCCCCCCTCCCCCCTCGTTCATCTCGGTAGAGATGAACGCTATAATCCAGTGTAACACCAGACAAAACATTGAGATGAAGAACACGATAGCACACATTGATAAACCACATTCAAATGAATATGTTAATCTAGCCACTAACATTTCTCTAAATCTAACATATCTATTAGTTGCAGGCTGCCCATTCGATGCCATGATAAATCCTGTTTGAGACACAAAAGTTCATTAAATACAAACATGTAAGCATTTCCACATTGTAACGTTTCGGTGATAAAATATAGTGTTGGGTGAGGAAGGGGGTTTGTTGACAGACAAGGTAGCTTTCAGTCAATATTATTCGTAACTTACTATATATATATATAAATAATAAAAAAAACATGACATTTTTAAAAACAACAATAATAAAAAACATCTTAAATAGTACAGGAAGGAAAAAAAAGAACCCCACGCAAAACTTTCAAAAATTGTAAAAAGAAAATTTACATATACATGTGTACATGTTTTAGTCCAGGACATTTGTTGCGCGCTAATTGTGTTCACTGTTCATCTCATGAAGCACACAAAATTCAAATCATTCATTCCGCACAACTTCATCGTCCGCTGTTGCCTGTGCCTCATCCTGCACCTCACTCTCCGCAGCGCTGTAAGCTTTACGTACATCTGTCAAATGCACCCAATATCGCAGGCCCTTAACCTTTACTGCTGTAGGCGTGCAAAACACTACCTCATAGGGGCCATGGAAGCGTGGTGCGTTCCACCTCCGCACAAAACTTCTAACATATATAAGGTCCCCAGGCATTAGCTGTAGTGGTTTTTCAGGCAAACCGTTTAGTTCAGTCGCGTTCCCCTCCTCTCTTGTCGAGGGGGGGGCTAGTTGCTTTGAAATTACGCGCGCTGCCCGTGTCAATTTTCGCAGGTATTCTGTGAACTCCTCCCCCAATATGGCTGCGCTTCTGTGTGCATCAGAACGCTCACGGAGAGGCGAATGCGCTGTGTGCATTCTTCTTCCCGTGACGATCTCGTGCGGGGACAAATGGTGATCCTTACTTGGCTGGTTTCGTAGCTCAAACAAGGCCAAAGGCAGGCAGTACATCCAAGTCTTTTTAAGGGAAAAACAAAGTTTTGATAATCTGCTTTTTAACAGGCCGTTTATCTTTTCTACGACGCCATTACTTTGAGGATGATAAATCGAACATAATTTGTGCTTTATTCCCAATAATGTAGTCACTTCTTTAAAGAGTTCATTAACAAAATGCGTCCCGTTATCTGAGCGAATAACGTCGCAAATTCCCCAGCGCGGAAACACTTCCCGCACTAGGAACTTCGCGGCGCCCTTCGCGTCAGGGCGGGCACAAGGGCCTGCCTCCACCCACCTCGAAAATGGACATACAACCACAATCATGTATCGAGCCCCGTTACACCTTTCTCCCATGTCTACATAATCAATGTGGAGCTCTCTGAATGGGCCACTTGGTTTTGGTATCGTACCCCTTAGTGTACGCAATGTCATACCTGAGTTGTAAATTTGACATGTCGTGCATTCTAGAGCTAACCTTGTGACGTGTTCCTGGAGGCAAGGTGTAAACCAATCTTCTTGTATCTCTGCCATTATGTGTTTCTTTGTGTTGTGTGCAGGAAAGTGTAGTTGTTGAAATGCTATTTCTAACAGCGTGATTGGCATTACCACTTTTCCTGAACTCTCTTGTCGCCACAATAAATCAGTCGGTGATTTGCTGCATCCTCTCTTAGTCCACAGCAATTTTTCCTCTGCACTAGCTCCCTCTTGCAGCTCTATTATCTCCTGTGTGGACATCATGTTGTATCCTGTGGGGACTTCTTGGCTTGCTGTGTGGTGCAACATGTACTCTCCTATTTCACCTTTTTGTAGATATGAAGCTGCTTTGGCAGCGGCGTCTGCTGCCGCGTTCCCCAAAGATACAAAATCTGTATTGGTGGTATGAGCTTGACATTTTACGATGGCCACTGCCGTGGGGTCTTGCAGGGCCTCAATCAGTTCTTTCAATAATTCTGCATGCTGGACTGGCGTTCCGTCTGCTCGTCGGAACCCTCTCCGCCCCCACCGGGCCAACCCGCCGTGAACTGTTGTTGTCATGTATGCTGAGTCTGTATATATGGTCACTGCGCACCCCTTGGCGGCATGCAATGCTTCTATTAGCGCTATTAGTTCTGCTGCTTGCGCTGAATAGTGTGATGGGAGGCGGTGTTGTACTAGTATCTCATATTCATCTTCCTCTAATCGTACCACTGCCATACCCACATGCTTTTCTCCTGTCTCCATGTCTATTGATGCTGACCCGTCCACAAAATACACCTCACCCTCGGTCAGGGCATTTTCAAAAATCACTTGATCCTTACTTTCGTCACCTGTGTACGTGGCGCAGTTGTGGTTTTGCATGTCCTCTATGGTGCATGCCTCTGTGATGAATGTGGCTGGGTTCACTGTTTTACATCTTACTATATGGATGTTAGCGCTGGACAGTATTATCTCATATGCTGTGGCGCGTTGTGTTGTCAATGTGCTCTTTGTTCGCTCTAATATTGCAAAAAGTGAGTGTTCCACGAACAGTGTCACCGGGCAGCCCATTACTATCGTGGCACTTTTTTCAATTGCGAACGCGGCTGCAGCTAGGGATTGCTCGCACGCGAAATGACCTTGCATTACTGCGTCTAGGGTGCCGCTGTAGTAAGCTAGTGGTTTGTGCCCTAAGGATGTTTTCTGTGTCAGTACTGCTGTCATCAATGTTCCTTTGCAGTGTGAAAATAAGAAGAACTCGCGCCCATAATCTGGGTTTGCTAGTACTGGAGCGCTTGATATCAGCTCTTTTAGTGAGTTAAATGCTGTGTTCGTCACCTCTGTCCATTCTATGTGTTTGTGTTCTTGTTGTGCTTCTTTCAGTGCCTGTAGCAGGGGCCTTGTGTACGCCGCATAGTCCAATATCCATGCTCGGCAATAGTTACACATACCCAGAAATTTCTGCATCTCTTTTACTGTTTTGGGCTCCCCAATTGTTCTAATCGCCTGTGCCCTGTCTGGTATAATTCGCTTGCCATCCTTTGATATCAACTGACCCAAGTATAGGACCTCCGTCAGACAGTATTGTAACTTCCCCTTGTCCACCTTGTACCCCTTATTTGCCAATAATGTCAAGAGTGTTATCGAGTCCTGTCTGCATTCTTCCTCAGCCTGTGCACAAACCAATAAATCATCAACGTACTGAATCACTGTGCTTTCTACAGACAAATTCCCCAGATCTTCATGTAGTACCCTGTTAAATATGCTTGGGCTCTCGCAATATCCTTGTGGTAGTCTGCAGTGTTCGAACCTCCTTCCTCCCAATGTAAATGCTGTCAAGTACCTGCTCTCTTCTGCCAAGGGAATCGAAAAGAATGCATTTTTTAAGTCAATTACTGTGAAGTGTGATGCTATTTTTGGAATGTTGCACAGTATTGTCGCCGGGTTCGGGACTAAAGGGAACTCCTTCATTACCACATCGTTCAATGGGCGTAAATCTTGTATCATCCTCCATGAACCCCCCTTCGCTTTTTTGATTGGGTAAATGCATGTGTTGCATGGGGAGTTTGAGGGCACTATTATACCCTGTGCTAGCAGTGCTTCTATTGTCTCTCTGATCCCTTCTTCTGCTTCTCGCGACAGTGGATATTGTTTCACCCGGGGTAGTATTGCTCCTTGTTTTACTTTTATCACCACAGGCTGAACTTCATGTAGCAACCCTACATCGTGGGGGCCATTAGTCCATAAGTTAGCGGGTACTGAACTCATGTCTTCATCAAAAAATGTATGCGGTGCTCCTACTACCGCCATTAGTTCAACTTTAGTTTGTCTGGCTGTAACTACGATGTCGCAGGGCATTGCCAGTTCCATCACTACTTCACCATCTCCCTCAGTGTCAGAAAATAGCTCCTCGTCCGAGAGCTCTCTCAGGGGGATATTTGCATTTGTACACAATACTGTCCGCCACTCACACCCTTCCATGTCAATACCAATCACGCATATTCTGTTTGCTGATACATGTATTGCATGCAAATCCAATGATAGTACTTCCCCAAGAGCAGTGTCAGGGCTTGCTATGGGACGAAAAAGGAATTCTGCTGGTATTCTCCACTCCACCCTTTTTAGTTCTGGTACTATGAGAGCCAATGTTCTCATGCCTTCAACAAACATCTCCTCATTTCTTGGTACCCCTCTGATCTCTTTTATTGTTGTGTGGCCGTGTATTACTGCTAATATACGGAGGGGGCATATGCCTGGCGTTGAACATACGATGCCGCTCCCTGTGAATGATATGGTCATGTTTAGTTTGCTCAAGAGATCTCTCCCCAGTAAGTTGATGGGAGAGTTTTCATAGTACAGTAAGGGTGCTTTCACTGTTTTACCCCCCACTGTCACATCCAATACCTCTGTGTAAGGAACTTCAATTACAGCCCCAGAGAACCCCTGCGTCTCTAACGTTCTATTAGATAACGGGAACCGGCCCTCTCTAATGCATGATTTCTCCGCTCCCGAATCCACCATGAATATGAATTGCTTGTCTCCTATCTGCGCTCCTATCAATGGTTCCTCTGATGCATTGTGGGTCGTAGACAGTACTGGACACGCAAGTGCTCTCTGTGGGCTGTCCTATGCGGGGTGTCTCATTGCCCCCCCTTGATCGAAAATATTCCCCGAAACTACTGACACTCCACTGTAAGGTGCGGGGGCTGGTGCCCCATTAGCTCCTGTGGCGAAAGTATTACCAGGCGTGTAGTGCACATTGTCATTATTCTGTGGGCTGGTTTGTGTTCGGTATTGATGTCCGTGTAGTTGTGCGTTACTCCTTTGTACTACATTGTCTGGTTGCTGGTATTGTCCCATGGGGAGGCCGTAGGGGCTTCCTGGATGGGGGTGTCCGTACTGTTCTATCTCTTGGAAACCGTTGTTTTGTCTGCTCCTACATTCCCTTGAGTAATGCCCCCATCTCCCACAATTCCAACAGCTCCCCTGTGGACCTCTGGGACCCTGCCACCCATTTCCTCCCATTCCTCCATACCCTTGTCCTCCTCTTCGCCCCCTGTACCCACCTCTTCCTCCTCTTGGGGCCCACTCTTGCCACGTTGGACCTCCGTTCTGCTCCTGCTCTGTCCACTGTCGTTGCCCTTGTCCTGCCCAATTCGCTGCTATTCTTCCTTGTATTGCTATTTGCCCCTCCTCTCCTTCCTCTCCCTCCCGTGTGAGTGGGAGTCCCGCTACCGCGGCTGCGACCTTCACCAATTTTGATTGCACCAACTTCGCCTCGTCCGCCAACCTTTTCTGTGCTACTTCCCTCTCTCTTTCTTTGATCCGTTTACAATGGTGTACTATTATGCTTTGGATCTCTGGCCAGCCTTTTGCCTCAACTCCTGCTATTTTATCTAGTGCCTTTTGCACTTCCTTTGGGAGCCCTCTCTTAATGATGAAATAGAATAGAGATGTGGATTGGTGCCAGGGCGTACCCGTTTCCGCTCTCCACATCTCCTGCACCCGGAGAATGTAATCCATAGCGTCCTCCCCGTCATTCATGGTACATTGCATTACTGACTGCAAATCAGGGGTATCCGGGAAGGTTTCCCGTAGTGCGTCCCACACCCTTGCTCGCACAGTGTTAAAAGAAGCCCCATCATGGCGATCACACTCTAAAGTTACAGCTGGAAAACCCGCCTTAGCCCATACTCTGTCTGCCTGATCCCCTACTGAGGACACTAGTAGGCTTTTCACATCGCCTACTGCCAGCGGTATACCCGCGGTATGTTTTTCAAATGCATATATCCACTTGCTTGCCCCTCCTGACAGCTGTGGTAGTAATTTCATTAAGTTAGCCTTGTCCATCTGAGCCCACGGTATATAGTTCGGCCTCCCACCTCCCCTGTGGAGTAATGGTAGTTGTAATTTCCCTTTTGCCGTTGCAGCTTCCTTTTCCTTAGTCACTGCTGACTCTAATGACGCCATCTTCCCCACCCTATTTCTTAGTCGTCCTATCCATTCATCCTCTATAGTCCCCAGTGAACATGCCCCATCTAGCTCCTCGCCTTCTCCTCCTACTGCCATGCTCAATCTATCACTCTCATCCCCCCCTCCTCTGACATCACATAACAAATCCTCTCTGATCCCTCTCTCTCTCGAGACATCACCAATGCTTCCTTCTGCTGTCCCTACTTCTATTATCCTGGTCGGTTCTTCCTCAATTCTGAACAGTATTTCCCCCTTTTTCCATCCTTCCTCAATTTGTCTACTTTCGCTCGACGCTCTAGACGTGCGTCCAGATTGTGTGGGGGCGCACGCTGTGCGTTCACATATGTCTTTTATTCTTGAGAGCTCATCTCGTGCCACTGTAAGCCTCGACTCTAAGTCACTCGTTAACTTCTCTATGTCCACTCTCTGTGTGCCTCCCTGGGTGTGCTCTCTAGTGTTTTCGTATGGTGGGGGTGCAGTTGGTCTTTGTGGCGTGCTGGTTGAAGGGGGAGGCACATAAATCGGGTCGCTATATCCTGTTGCAGGGGCTGGTTTAGGTAATATTGGGTACAACATAACCACTTCCGCAGGTTGTTCTATGCTTACCTGTTCCTTTTCCTCTCGTGGAATCATTAGTGGATTGTCTGTGGTGGAGGGTAAATCAATATTTGGTGCTGGGGCTTTGGGTGGGGGTACTTCCTCAAACAATCTCCAGAGATCTAATATCTCCTTCCTAGTCTGCCATTTTTTCCCCTTATACTTGAGGCGAATACATGTACATACCATATCAAGAACGCTTTTGTCAAAAGACCCTCCTTCTGGCCAAATCTGGGGCAACCCCTCCCCTTTCAATTCTGTTAACCATTGATCATGATATTTATTTATGCGTTCAGCATATCCCGGCAAGCTCTTGCAAATGTGTGACAAGGGAGTTTCAGCCCCCATCCTTTAAATCGCTAGCGCTACCTTGTTCGCTTTCGTTACCTTTTATTAGCTGTAAATATGCGTATGTATTCCTTTATGGCACAGACAAGAGCGGACCTCTTAAAATTATCACCCACCGTTATTCACTGCACAAATCTCTTCTCACTCACCATATCTCATCTCCTTCCCATTCCCAGGCACTCTTATGTGATCTCACTTGTAATTGATCAAGTACTGGTTATGGCCACACTCTCTGACACCACCTCGCGGCCACCCGTTCGTCTCTCACACTCGTACGGTGCGCGCACCCTTCACAATACTTCCCACTCACACTTTTGTCTTTTTCCTCCCTTTCCTCCCTAGCCAGCTGTCCCTGTTTCCCTACTAAGGTTACTATGTTCACGTCTGTACGTGCCACTACTGAGTCCCCACTTTTTAAGATGTTCTAACTACTTCATACCCTTCTCATTTTCACCCCCTACCCCGTGGAAATGGAAAAAAAGAAATAGAGAGAGAGAGAGCACAATCACTAAAAAATATTCCCGGTGTCTCCTTTTGCTAGACACCAATAACTTATTTCTCACTTCTTCATATATTCCCAGTACTAATTTAGATAGTACTATGCGGCGCCGCCTTCCACCCCCTCTCGGAGCTAGGTTTCCGTCACTTCTACCACGTCACTTATTTCTTACTCCTAATGGCCATATGCAAAAGAAAGAATAAAGAAAATTTCAAGACCCGTCTGTAGTAGACCCCCGATATTCTTCTCCTCTACCTGTCCCCGTTCTGTTATTCCCAATTCCCTTTCTTTTCCCCTTGACGATCACTCGCACTCGGTACTCACGTGCCCTTCTTGAACCGATACTCTCCGAAACTGGGTCCGTCCAGGCGGCGTCACCGGTAACTCAACGGTCAGCCCCTGGCTCCGGCGAGCGGCACTCAAAGGGGATTTTTTTCCAATCGGGATCCCGTACCCTTTCTCATTGAGTGCGCACTTCTTATTGTGCCGGTCGCCGTTGGCGGGCGGCCTCCCGGAGACGGCTCACCGTGCGTATCCCTTCTCGACCGGAGATTCTCGTGCCACAAGGGGGTCGTTTAAGAAGGAGTTAGGAAAAATAGTTTGGAGATATCACGCTATCGGGGTCACCACTGAAAGGAAGCGCCCCCAATTCAGCACGATCCTCCCCGCAATGAGAGACAATAAGGGACTCTCCCGTAGTGGGAATAAGACCAAGACAGAGTGCGGGTGAGCGTAAGTGGGAGTTTATCCAAGGATAAGGCATGCAAAGAACTCTGCAACCTACGAGAGCGCTCTGCCTGACAATAGCAAAGACAGGCGTATTTCTAATACAAAAAACGTCATCAACACCTAAACACTATAGGGGGCACAAGTTAATTGGGATTGGGTATCGTCGACTAACTATAGGTGTTGCTGCAGCATGGTTGGTCTTGGCAAGACGACGTCACTGGTCAGCCTCGTGGGTTGGGTTGGGTCTGGCAGGCCGGCTTGAGGTCATCCGTGCGGTGTTGGTGCGCTGGGGCAGCCTGTGACAATGATGAATACCTTTCCTGTCTTAGTTGCCCTAGGCCATGCACACTGCAGTTATTCAGAAAATGACATTTACGTTCACTAATAAATTGTTCCGTAGCTTATCTTATAAAATAAACGCAACACATGAGGAATGCACCTCGTGAGAGGTCTGGTGGTTGTTGGTTGGGGTGAGATTTACCTGAGTCTTATTGACCGGTATTTTAGGTCACGGGACGGGGCTCTGGGACCTGGGCCGAGTGATACATGTCTGTCTGCTGCGTTAGAAGTTATTATATAGATGGGTCTCTGTGTCTTGTCCCAATGATGGGGGTCGTCCTTACACGGGGTCAGGATTCTTGGGGGGGTTCGTGGGGATTTATGAGAGGGTGCTGGTAGATCAGTGGGTTCATCCGTGGGTTTATTACCGTGCTGTAAATAACACAGGTGGCGGGCTGTGGCCTTGGTTGCGGCGCCGGGGCCTCTGACTCTCTGAAGTAACGCCAGCTTGGTTGGGGGAGGTGAGGGAGCGCAGCACAAGTCTTAGCTTTTTTATCTGGCAGGCTTGGTGGGGTGGGAGAGGGAATGACCTTGCATATACTCACAAAGGTATTTTCCTCGTGCGTTGCTGATCAGTGAATGCAGAAGTTTTATACTGTTCTGCCTCATTTTAACGTTATTCAGACACACATATATATATATATATATATTTCATTTTCGTTACACATTTCTTTAATACAGTCGGTTCCAGTACCTTTTCATTACCTAACATTATGTTCACTACATTGTGTGCGTATTGTATGTACATTAGACGTTATACGAGGGATATCTAGGTTATGGCCTACAGAGATTGATGCTCGCCGCTTTGGGTGATTCAAAACATATATGAGTTCAAGTTTCTACATACTATTGAAAAACACTTTTACAAATAGAGGTTACACGTTTGGTCAACATCTTTCTCCGTGGTTATAGCAGCATTAGTCCAGACCTGGAGGGATATCATATAACGTTACATTTTTATGGTTCGTTCACATTTTAAACAGAGGTAGTTCATTAACACCAATACTTGAACTATTTTCTACCTTCTTCAGATAGTGATGCTTCAGCTTTTTTCCCCGTTGCCCCGGCCTTGCGGTCTGGGTCATACGGGGTGCAATATCACATTGTTACTAATATAATGTTGCCGTGTTGGCATCTCGGGTTTAGCTCATCTCCGACTTTCTCATGGGAACGCGCTCGCAGCGGACCTGCCAGGGCTGCTGAGGCGGCAGAGATGCATGAAAGGCCCTCCAAAGGTGGGGGCCTCGTTACAGTGTGCTGAACTCACACCATGTTTGCTGTGCACGATGGCGTCTAGGCCTAACTTAAGTTTCGGTAAATGCAAAGACAGGGTGCGTGTGGGCAATGTCGTCGGCGGGTGAACCCCCCTCCACCTGGGCCCGGGTGGCATGAGGGTGCTCCCACCGAGCCATGGTCCTCACCTGGGGAGGGAGCTGTAGGTGAGGAGGGCCTCGTGGCCATTCCTCCCCTACAAAAGCCACATTGATGGGAGCAAAAGGATGGGAGAAAACACCCAACAGAGTGCGGCCCAGCCAACTGCAGAGTCACAAGTCTATGTCCTGTCTTCAGGGAACAAGGAAGAGGTGCTGTCCCGAAGCAGACGATCATCGAACTACATATCAAAGGCATCGTCAGAATTGCTGGCACAGAGCCCGGACAGGTATCGATTATTCAGCTCTGCAGAAAAATTCTTCGCCTCACTCATCCCAAGTATCCAGGTGCCAGGAAATGCAAAATGGCTCCAAATAACACGTTGGGAGCTGATTCAGCTGGCAAATGACACCGAAGAAGGGTTCAACGTAATAAAATTGGAACTAAGAGCATTACGGCTGATGACCATGCAAAACAGGTATGTCTTGGACCTGTTGACAGCAATGGATGGAGGTGTTTGCCGGAAATATCGGAAGTGCCTGCTGCACTTTCGTACCTTCCGAAGACGCAGACAACGGCTCCCTGTCCCATGTGATCGAAGCAGTACATAACCTAGGAGAAAGAATGAGAATGGAAGGTGGAGCGGAAGAAATCACGTGGTTCGACAATATCTTCTCCTGGGTTCCATCATGGCTGGGAATGACTGTGAAATATTTGATGCCGGCTGTGGTGTTCCTCCTCTTTATTTTTTGCCTGCGCCAGGTGGGTCTTCGATGTTGTGCTAACGCAGTACCGAATGGTGCAATGATGATGGTGACAATGGGCAACACCCATGGTACAATACAAGCTATGCAGGAAGTGCAGGTACAAACAGGAACAGATGACACACCGAGATATCAGCTAGTGCCTAGGTATCGCGACAAGGATATAGTAGATAAATTGTGGCATACTACCATTAGAGAGCCCCGTATACTAGAATGGTACGAGGAGGTATGGGTAGACTTGGAAGCAGGGAGCGGATGTATATACCTGACTTGTACCCCAGATGAATATGCTATGAGAGGTGAGAGCTTGAGGGGGGTGTGCAGAGCATGGATGCCCATAAAAGGCACACCTGCATGGGATGAGGCAGTAATTGACGAGGAAGAGTGCAGGAGATTGGAGGATTTAAAGAATTCGTTACTTAAGTAACAAAAGGGGGGAAATGTAGGGGAGGATTGGTCCAAAAGACCCTCCTCGCCTACATCCCCTCCCCCGGTGAGGGCCATGGCTCGTCAGGCGTCACCTCCTTACCACCAGGGCCCAGGTGGTGGATGGCTCACCTGCTGAAGACATTGCCCAAACCTATTGAATTTAGCTAGGCCTCAGGAACCATTTTGTTTAATAAAGATGGTGTGAGCCCGGCGCACTTTCTGCGCGGCCCCCACCTTTGGAGAGTTTCAATTATCCCTGTGGCCGCAGCTCCCTGGCAGATCCGCTGTGAGCCCGTTCCCACAAACAAGACGGACATGAGCTAGTGTAAGATACCAACACTGTAACATTTCACCTTCCGCAGTGTATCGCTGCTCCCAGCATGACCCGGCCAGCAGAGCCTGGGTAGGAAGAGAACTGTAAAATGGCCCTCAGATAAAAGCAAAAGTTCCCAAATACTAATGACAAAACTACCTGCGATGGACGCATTTTCTCCACAAACCTCTTTGACTAAAAAACCTGTAAAATGTATAGATATGGCAGAATGGATGTTCATATGGCATTAGCAATGAAGCACCCACATCACTGCAGTTATGTACAAATAATAAAAGTGTCCCGGGGGTTATTTGTTATGTGTATCATTGAGAAGATTAGACCCCACGGTCTCGCGCCATAACCGAACTAATGCTGCTAGAGTGCAGAGAAAGACAAATGCAACCATATTGAGGGCTCATGTAAAGGGTGCACGAAAATGCACCCTTCATGTGTGTATGCACAAGCCCCTTATGTGCCACTACCGTCACGTATAGTGGCGAGTCGTTTCTATGCGCTCCACCAACCTCACTACTACCTCACTTACTGCGAATGTATATGCATATAACAAAATGTTGTAGTTGTTAAAACATAGTGTACAAGTAATGTGCTCGAACTGGCTATATTCAAGAGGAATTAGCAATGTTAAGATGTGAGCTTCGGAATGACTCAATTAGTATTGTATATTATTTGAATGTTTATGATACTTTCACCTAAAATCGGCAACAAATGAGGAAGGTACCTCTGTGAGCATATGCAAGGCCATCCCCTCCCCCTCCCAGCGAAGCCTGCCAGACGAGAGAGCAGAGGCCCGCGCCGCGTGGCTCCACCTCCCCCAACTTGGCTGGAGCCACTTCAAAGATTTGTAGTTCCCTCTGCAGCACCCAAGGCCACGGCCCGCCACCTGTATTATTTACAGCCCAGCAGTAAACCTCCGCCTGAAAACACAAATCCAGAGGCGCCCCCTCTTAAGCCCCACGACCCACCGGATCACCTTAGGTTAATGGCCCCTGTAAAATTAGGACACCCAATATTATGGCACCATTACAGCAACGCATTCATAATGACTTCTAACAAGACAGGATGACATGTACCGCCTGTCCCATGCCCTGAGACCCAGCCCCTCGACCTATGGTACGGGTCAACAGGACACTGGTAACCACGCACTGATGAATCACCATCAAACCCCTCACAAGGTGCATTCCTCCTGTGTTGCATTAACCTGTAGAATAACCTATTGGCCCTCATTACGACCCTGGCGGAAAGTGACTGACCGGACCGCAACAGCGTAAATAGCGTTTCCGCCATTGCACGAAGGAGCAAAGTGCGGCTAATCACGACCCATCGGGCACGAGCATTACGCCATGGCGGAATCCGAAAGGCTGCGATGGCGGAAATGACCCCAAAACGGCCCTTACCGCCGCCGTACGCTGCACCAGGTGCAATACCGCCACCCATCTTAGCGGTCACCGTAATGAGCGGTCACCGTAACGAGCGGGGACCGCAAATTACGGCCACCGTAAATATACGGAAACGGAAGTAAAAGCATGTGGCCGGAACGGGAAACAGCACGCCGCACAACTATAAAAACCGAATCCCAACACAACCATTAAAAATCCGACCCTGACACACATCCCAACCCGTTAGCAACCCCAGTTAAAAAAATAAATATGGGAAAGGTAGCCAAGAAAGCGTGTGACCGCAAGCGGCAGGTACACTTCTCCCGAGAGGAACTGACCGTGCTCACCGAGACCCTCCAGGAAAATGCCGCCGTCGTCTTCTCCAGTCAAATGACCAGGACGGCCCTTGCCAACAAGAAGGCCATATGGGCCCTGGTGGCACAGCGCGTAAGTGCGGTGGGGACAACACCCCGCACGCCACAGCAATGTCGCAAGCGGTGGGACGACCTGCGGATCCGCGTACGCAGCATACTTTCTGCGAACAGGAACATCGCCACAGCTACCGGGGGGGGTTCAGAGTCGCCCATCAAGTTGACCCCCTGGGAGGATATCTGCGCCTCCACCATAGGAATGGAGAGCATAGAGGGAGTCGGAGGGATGGAGAAAGGAGTGCCGACATCCGGAGAATCAGGTAGGTTGGCCAAGAGAAACAATGCGAAATCCACAAACCACGAACATGTGCAGTACCATGTGACCCCATAGTGCAATACATACTTTGCCCTGACAGCGCCCTCTAAAAGTCAGAATGAATAAACAAATCAATCAAGATGCCATAAACAACCCCTACATGTGCAGCATGCACCCCCTAACTGCAGGCAGCCAAATGAATGCATCCTCAATCCACACGAAAATGAGACCACCTCCAAGGCCCAGTCCCAAATCAGCCTCATGTACCACCCCAATGCATTTGATACGTTGCCATTCCAAATCCGACAGACCCATAACTAACGCTCGCCCCTCTTTACTCCACCACAGGGTCCGATACCAACGACGAGCTGCAGGACACCCCTACCAGCACGCCTGCAAAGAGGGCCAGGACCAACGTCCCAAGAGCCTCCACCTCAGGTGCAAGGATCAAGACACGGCAGCAGCAGGAATCAAGTGGCAGCACACTGGAGGGGACTGCAACAGGCACCCCAGCAGCCAGCAAGTCCACAACCCCAGCACCACAGGTCCCCCCAAAGAACGTATCTGATGGCACTGCCTCTGGTGGTAGCAGCACCATAGGTGACACAGCTGTCATGCCAGCATGCTCCGACACGGAAAACAGTGCTGGCGACGTAGGTACCATCCATGACCTTTCCCAATCCCCCTGCATGTTCCATCCCCTACACCATGACGAAACCACGCAGGGGCACCCTGAAGACGACGACTGGCCAACCCCCACAAGTCCTGTGCCAAGGCAACATGTGTTGAGCAGCCCCCCTGTCACACCACCGCAAATGTCCATGGCCCAGCAGAGGCAACAGTCCCTCGACCTGCTGATCGAGCAACAGCAGGAAGTGTCCACGCTACTCAAGGACCATGCAAATGAATGCGGGGGTTCCAGGGCAGCCATGGAAACATCCACCGAGACACTCAGGGCACAAATAGAGAAAAGTAGTGAGAGCCTCAGGGGAGAAATGGAGAGAAGCACCGAGAGCCTGAGAGCACAAATGGAGAAAAGCACCGAGAGCCTGAGAGCACAAATGGAGAAAAGCACCGAGAGCCTGAGGGGGGAACTGCATGCGACGTCCAAAGACGTTTGTGCTGAACTTGCTGCTGTGCGCCGTGTGCTCTCGGAGCTCTCACAAACCCTCAGAGACATGCATGGACGCGAGCAGGCAGAGACATCATCCGTGGCAAGTTCCGTCCAGGGCAGCCCCCAACGCAGATCTGGCAGGAACCTGCGCTCCACGGGCAGGGGTGCCCCTGATACCCGTAGAGGGGGCTTGCAATAGCGTCCAACCACGGACAGCATGCATATTTGGACACTGGTGTTGGGGGGGGAGGTAGTAGGGTGGAGGGGGTGTGTTGGGCTTCACTGGGTGGCGGGTCCATAGGGTGTATAAATCAAATCACATTAACAATACAGCATCTCATAATCATCCAATGACATGTGTGGACATTGATATTTGCGTACGAGGCCTTCATAGGCGTACAGTCCACAATGTGCCTGTACTACACACACACAGTGCCACAGGTCCCCTTTCCGTGTAATAGGCACCATGCGTGGTTGCTAGAAGCATGCATCTATGATGCTCTGTCGGATTGCACGTGCATCCTGTGCCTCATGGACTCCTTGAGGTGCCTCCACATCCCCACCCTCATCATCATCATCATCTTCAGGTGCATGCAGTACAGCGTCAGGGGGCATGGGCACATTCCTACGTATGCACATGTTGTGCAGCATGACACATGCCATGACCATCTTAGAAACCTTCTCATGGCTGTACATGAGTGCCCCGCCAGACCTGCTGAGGCTGCGGAAACGAGCCTTCAGTAGGCCGAATGCCTGTTCAATGACCACACGGGTACGTGAGTGGGCATGGTTGTAGTCCTCCTCATGCTCGTTCTGTGGGTTCCGGATTGGTGTAAGGAGCCATCTCTTCAGTGGATACCCGGCATCACCTGTATGAGACGAATAAAGGGTGTCAGTGGAATGATAGTGCTAAGTAGCCCCCCCCCCCTCCTGCAAGGTCATTGACGCATCAAATGGGCCACGATGTCATGCATGGAATGAGACTCACCGAGTAGCCAGGATCTGTGCCCTGCGTGTCGCTCCATGTAGCGTGGTATTCTTGTGTTCCTCAGGACCATAGAATCATGGGTAGATCCTGGAAATCTGGCACAACAATGCGTAAATATCTTGTTGGAGTCACACACCATTTGCACATTGATTGAATGAAATTGTTTCCGGTTGCGGTACTGGACCTCCATGGCATGTGGGACAACCAATTCAACATGGGTGCAGTCGATGGCACCAATGCAACCCGGGATGCCGCCAAGTGCATGGAATCCCACTTTTGCGTTGGTAATCTCCTGGTACGTGCGTGGTAGTGTGATGTGGTCGTCGGCGTGCTTCAGGAGGGCATCGTGCACTTGGAAGAGTGTCCGTGAGAACAGTGGCTGTGAAATGCCATGCAACTGTCCCACTGTGTGCTGGTAGGTGCCTGTGGCCAGGAAGTGGAGTGCAGACACCACCTTCAGTAGGGGTGGGATGGCGGTTGGGCTATCTATCATGCTCACGAGGTCAGCATGTGTCATGTCCACAATGGCGATTATGGTGTCCCGGTCCAAACGGTAGAGGGTGTGGATCTGCTCAGCAGTGAGGTTGAACGGATCGGCTCGGAGGCGTGGGATTGCGGGCCGCCTGCGTGGTGGTAGTGGCAGTGCTTGTGGGCCTTGCTGACCCTGCCTTGCCCTCCTCCTCCTCCTTCTCCTCCGTCTCCCCTGTGCGCCCGGTTGTTGTACCTGTTGTTGTTCGTCGTCTTCTTGTAGTTGTAGCACTTGCAGTGCTATCTGGTCCCCCAGGCCCAACATCGCTAGTCCTGCCGGTAGCATTTTGGAGTGGGAGTGGTTGTGGGAGGGGTTTGGGTCTGCTATATATGTGCTGTCGGCCTGTATGGCCTCCACCTGTGCTGATTGAATGATTCTGTGGCAGATGCTATCCCTTCTGGCCGAGCACGTCCCGCACGTAAGGCTGCATTTGGCCGCATGGCATCTTGGGATTGGAATCATGTATCAAATCCCGATGGCAGTGTGATGTACTTTGACTGATTTTCATGCTATGCTCCCATTGTTACACATGCTATGATTGCAGCCGCTTACATACCTGTGAAGAGTCAGTGGTATGTAGGGCTCGATCGATGGCCGACCCTCATGCAGCACAGTAACGTACTTCACCGACGGGCGTGGCGTCCCATTTGTGATTGCAGCCAGTTAGCATCATGACACACAGCCGCACTACATTGATGTAATTGTGAATGCAAGCGTTCACAGAAGCCTTTTCGACGTAATGTTGCAAGTGAGGAATTCGAAGGCCAGCATTTTTGGTTTTGAAGTAGCGGCGAGGATACGCCCACAGGTCTGGCTGGAAATGTAACGTTCTATTGTAGAATGTCCTTGGGACATGGCCCATAACGAGCAGGCAATGAATGATATGAATTGAATGGGATGCGCAATAGCGTAGTGGACGATAAGGCAGGACGTTCCCAAATCCATCTTGCTTCACAACACTACAGATCCGGCCAGGGGCACAGTGGTTTTTGCGGACTGCATTACGCACAGACGCGATGGAAGTTTCACATATAATGTGAGTGAATATTCATGCGTTTTCATTGCGGGATGAGGGAATGATGAATGGATGCATGGACTGATGATTCCGTTTAGGGTCTGCCATGTACATGGGTTTTTTGAATCACTCCCCTTCCCCTGCGCTATGTGATGCAAGGCTGCCATAGTGGGACATACGTCTATCTGCCCTTGTCGGATCCTCCCTGTCTCGACGCGCCTTCATACACTTGTGTCTAGGCACGTTACTAATCCCATGTCATGGGTTCTATCTTGACGGACGCATGCACAGTAACCGACGTTGCCAATGGTGTATTTAGCTCGATTGATTTCGTTATGATTCGATACTGATTTAGGGGTGTGTATATTCCTTTGGAGTGGGCTAGCATGCATATGGGTGTGGATTTGGTGTGTTGAATGAAGATTGTAATGCATCATGAGTCCCGTAATGCAATCGGTTAATTTGTGTTTCTTTTGGGTGACAGGTATCTCCTGCCCTATTGCAGATGCCATCTCTACGCCACTCCTCCAGATGGTTTTTACTCTCGACTCCTGCAGCTTCGGGTGAATCAGTGGAGCACCATTTCGATCTTATGGGACGATCGCCAATGGGCCACATGCCCTTACGCTGTACTGGTGGCTAGGTGCAACATTTCGGCCTTTCAGCTCGACTAGTGCCTGCCTCATGGGACGGACCTGTGGTTCTTGCCGCTTCCATGTTGCCTTTTGGAACGTTGATGTAGGCCCTGTGTGCCATGATGGTACAGGGCGTCACACAAGTGGAAGCTGGTCAATTATTGCAGATGCAGCCCTCGGTGATGATGGTTGTTTTGGTGTTATTTTGCAAATTGCTGTGGGGCCTTTGTCATTTGGATGTGCATTTAAATTGTATTCCGATATTTGTCGTGTTGCGTTGTTCTTTGCAGGTGATGTGGCGATTTTCGCTTTGTGGCGGTATGTATTGCGAGATGATCTGCATTGTGTTCCGCCTTCTGAGTTGAGTTGTGTGGTACAGTACTGGCCGCGTTTGCCTACGTAGCACAGTATGGTCACGGATAGGGGCTGCCATTGTGACTGTTTACATGATGTGCTGTTCAGGGGCGGGGGATTGGCTTTTGGCCGACTGGTGCCTGTCAGCCAGGTCGATTGGTGGAATGATGGGATGTTCAGAATGTGGCTGGTCACAGGTGACTGTGTTTGCGTGCGTTTGTTGGAGGGGGACTGGGGTCATGTCCATTGGAATAGCTTCTGTATTGATGCCATCTGTGCCCTGCAGCTCCCATCGGCCCCTCTTGGGATGAGCCTGGCTGCTCAGTCACTCTGCCAACTTGTGTGGTACATGCTTCTGCTGATGGTTGGTTTGTTTACTGGCAAGAGTACAGGGCTGGTGCAATCCCCCTCAGGATGCTGTTTTGGATGTTGCCTTGCGCTGGTGGCAAGCGATGGGGGACTACTGTTGTTTTGTGTCATGTGTTCTTGATTTTCTTTTTGATGTATTGTACCTTCACATGCCTGTGCTGCGTCAGTACGGCTATGGTGACATGCCGTACATGGATGCCCACTCACGGGGCGCTTTGAGCCCCTGCATGCTTTTCTACGTTGGCATGCATGGGTGAATTGTAGATTTCACTGGTTGCATAGTGTGAGTACATTGCGCCTGCCAGGAGTTGTGCAATGTGGCCAGGGAGTGGAGTACAGGCACTCAGTGGGCCATTTACGGTTGGTTCACGATGCCGTATTTCTCGCCATGGCGGAATGGTACTTTACGACGTGCTTGATGGCGTTCAGTACATGTCCGCTAGGGTCAGAATTCGCGTACCGTTGCGCCATGGCGGTGATTCCGGTTTTGCAAGGCGCGCGTGCGCGTACTTGGTGCAGTTAGCGTTGCCGTTCACTGCGGTGTCGCTAATGGCATCGTACTTTACGGTGACGGGTCATGATCGCAACGAGCGGTGTTCGATGGCGGTATTGCATTTCCGCCATCATTTTTCCATTTCCGCAAGGGTCGTAATGAGGCCCATTGAAAGATTTACTAAAGAAGATAACATTGCAATAACTGAATGACTGCGGTGTGCATGGCCTAGGGCAAAGAAGTCAGGAAAAGACATTCATCTCTGACACTGGCCACAATTGCACAACAACACCGCCCGGATGAACTCAGCCGACCCGCCAGGCCCAGCCCAACCCACGAGGCTGACCAGTGACGTCCTTCAGCCAAGGCCAACCACATCGCAGCAGCGCCTATAGCTAGTCATCACCACCCAATCCCATTGAACTTGTGCCCCCTATAGTATGTAGATTTTGATGACGTTTTTTGTAAATATATATGCCTGTCTTTGCTATTGTCAGACAGAGCGCACTCGGAGTTTGCAGAGTTCTTTGCATGCCCTATTCTGATTGATAAACTCCCATTTACGCTCACCCGCACTTTGTCTTGGCCTTATTCCCATCCTGGGAGAGTCCATCATTGTCTCTCATTGCGGGGAGGATCGTGCTGGTTGGGGACGCTTGCCTTCACAGGTTAGACAGCGTATGTAGAGAATTCCTATGGCACGGGACAAGGAACAGGGTGGCCCTATGGAAGCTACAAAATTCATATGAGAAAGGGGGCATAAAACTACCAAATTATGAAACTTACTATATAGCAAGCCAACTACAATATGTAGCTAAATGGCTCTCTGAGGAGCCGACTTTAGAATCTAGATTGTTCCAAAAGAACTGCGCCCCATTCTTCTCAAGAGAGGTGATATGGTTGCCCAAGTCGGAGATGGAAGGACGCCCAAGGATGATGATGCTCGGGTGGGAGATATGGCGGAGAGCCTGTCAGTTAATGGAGAATCTGTCCCTGTGCTCCCTGCAGATCCCACTGGTCGCTGTGGCGGGAAAAGAAAAGCAACTAAGACTAATTATTAGAAAGCTCTGGGAACCGGTGGGAATAGCAACAATAGGGGATGTGTGGCAGGAGGGGAATATACAGGGTTTTGAGGGGCTGCTGGAGGAAACGGGGTTACATGCGGGGCAGTATATCGAGTATCATGGGGTGGTGCAGCGAATCAAAGAGACCTGGTCTGAAGTGGTACTAGCAGAGGAACCGGATGCCACCTTAGACACGATATATGACATAGCAGAGGGAGAACATGAAGTATCCAGATTATATGAGATGATAATGACCAAAGTGGGGAAGGAGGTGGTGCAATTTAGACTGGACTGGGAGTAAGAAGTAGAGGCCCTGATGAGTGATGGGATGTGGGAGCGAGCTCAAAGATATCACCAAAAAGTGTCAGGTTACAACAGATACAATTATACATAACTCACAGGGCGTATATGACACCCCAAAGAATAGCCAAATTCAAAAACGCAGGACATCAATCATGCCCCAAATGTAATGAAGAAAATGCAGAAATGGTGCACATGTTTTGCTCATGTCCAATTATCGAGAGATTCTGGGGAGAAATAGCACAGAGAGGGATGAAAAAGGGATCAAAATGTGCATGGATACAGCATGGGCTTGCCTGATAGGAGGGTTTCCCAGACCACGTAAACTTAAGCATGTGAGCAAACTGAAAGATCTGGCGTATGTTCTAGCAAAGAGAAGAATTGCTATGGGATGGAAGGCATGTTATAGACCAAGACTGGAGACGTGGTGGAAAGATCTACAAAAATGGGCAGAGGCAGAAACTACGGTGTGGCAGGAAGCGTGTAAAGGTGGGGAGGAGGAAGAGGCTGGAACCTTACTAGGTTCGAGGCAACTGATAGCTGAACTATTTGGGCCCACGCATGAAGAGTCAAGCGACCGAGATTCAACAAATAACGTTGGAGAGCAACCCCTACTGCAGGATGTAATAACGGAAAATGTGGGGGAGTAGGCTCGGTGGGGGGGGTAATCTGTGAAACAGTGGACTTTGACGCAGAAATGTATATTTGATTATTATTTGCACTGTTGGTGTGGTTTGTATCGTTTGTTGAAATAAAATTAATAAAATTGTTTAAAAAAATAAAATAATAAACTGTGAAATGCTTGACGGGCACATGTGGAGCCAGTACGCTGAAGCAGGAGAGAGCGACAAAGCGCTGGAAGACACCAGTAAGCACTGGGAAGCAAAGAGAATTACCGGGTTGCCAGCATGTGAATGTTGCTTCGTAGAAGTAACAGAAACTGAAGGGAACCGAAGCGAGGAGACGCCAGAAACCAACAGTGAACCTAATAAAAGCAAGTGGGTTACCGGAGGGCCTAAGAAAGTAAATTGCTTCTTGAAAACAAAGCGAGAAGTGAACAGCAAAGCCATTAAAGGAGTGAAAGTTATAGTAGAGAAAGCCACTCATGGATTAGTAAACCCCAACTTTAAAGAACGAGTAATTTCTGTAATAAAGTGCTGGCAGACAAACACACCAGGTGAAGTGAAGCATTTATGTAAGCAAGTCCTGGCAGGAAGGTTTACCCGGTGAAGTTAAGTATATGTGAAAGAAAGTGCTGGCAGGGAAGTATACCAGGTGAAGACGAATATGGATAACCATTGTAAAGAACGTCAAGGACGGCCATGCCCTTGAAATCACGGAATGTTGAGAACAAGCCCAGAAGAAAGAGACCTTAGGAAGAGAGATATCCTTAGGATTTGCTAGGATTAAAAAGGAAGAGAAAACCACGGGAAGGGAGAAGATGGCCCAAGAAAAGTGAATACCTCAAGGGGAGAAGGTATTCCTTTTGGAACGGGATTATTATTTTTGAACTGGTAAAATAGATGCTAGGAAACTGGGAAAGGAAGCTGTTCCCTGGAACTGTGAACATTGTTCATTGAAGTCTTTGTGTTGGATTTGAACTTTTGTGTTGAACCTGAACATTTGAGCACCTGTGAATAACAAGTATCCTTTGCACTGTGGAGTTACTTTAGAGAGTGTGGGCCAGAATAGGATTACGGACACAGGACATACTTTTGTTTGGACATCTTGACATTGGACAGACTCTGTTTTTTGGTTGAGGTTGGGAAATTCCTCCTAGAATAGAGATAGTGAGGTATTTTCCAACCCCCAATTCTTTCAAATAAAGGTTTGTAACCACCAACATGTCTCTTCTGTGTCTGTGTTTCATTCCTGGCTGCACGCACCTATTTAAATATTAGTTCATTAGAAGGAGTGTTACTAATCACTTAATAATACATTTTGGCTTGTGTAACTTGTAGGTAGTAGCCCTATGTTAGGAAAGTTGGGTTATGTTATTAAATACGATTCTATGTATGTATTAAGGGAGGAAATTACCCACCTTTTGTTTGAAGCAACTTTCATCTAACTGTGTGCTTTGCGGGAAGTCCGGGCTACATGCGCAGAGAAAAACATTAGGACCACAGACTTTTGTTTTTAAAAGCAAGAAGGATTTAGAATCGAAAATCAGAGTGTAATTGGGGAGAGAATTGCATGCCTGGGTTTAACATGGCGGACTGAGGACAGGTTAGGCAACGAGCATCCATCATCACACTGCGGCGTTGAGCTGGGAGTGTACAGCGGCTCCTTTGTTGCTTGCGCCAACACCCGCCGCCGGGGAAAGACTAAAACCGTGTAATTCCATAGAGGACAGCTCAAACCGTTTTTGGACTCCATCTACTTTCCTGGAACTAAAGACCGGATTAAAACATAAATAAATATGTATATAATTCAGTTTAGAATAAAACAAGAGTAACACTTGAGCATGAAGAGAAAATCTGCATGTGATAAAACGCAAGCACGAGGAGATAAGTAGCATGTTATGAAACACAGTACATGAAGTAAAGACAAGCAATTTTTTACTAGCTATTAGGATGGCTCAGATCATAGCTTCAAGGAGTAACACAGAATGAGGAACTCTGGACAGTAAAACCAGTGTACAAACTCATATATAAGTTAAAAAGGTGCTGCAAATGTCTGTCCAATTATAGGCCCCTCTCTCTATTGGATTCAGCAGGAAAGATATTTGGCAAAGTAGTTTTAAGCCATCCCAAAGAGTGGGCTGTCTCAAAAGATCTTATTGACCACCGACAGGCGGGCTTTAGGGAAGGTATTCGGTACAAATGACCAATGCTTTAGACTTTAGTTAATATTAGACAAATATGTGGAATTGGGGAAATCTAATACATTTACAGTTTTTGTGGATTCACGTGGTACTGTGTGGCAACAATTCCTATTGAATTAACCGGAAATGATCGCCTGATAAAAGAGTCCTTTGCAGGCGGCATTTACATGTTTCTACTAATGCGGTGGAAACATGGAGAGTTGGCAGGGCTCCTAGGCGAGTAGCAGACATGCACAGGATTGGGAGGTGTTTCAGTAACTACCGGGTTCTGGGAAGAAAGGTATCCTTAACTCTGGATATAGGCATCAGAAACCAGCACAACCCAAAATGGAGGATTCTGAACTTTGGAAGATCAACCCAGGCAGAGTCAACATTCTAAATGACCTTTCATCGTTGGAACTGAAGCAACAAGGCCTGTTTTGAAAAGCTCCTGAAGAAACTGAGACAAGTAGGTGAGACTAGGAAGACAGGAGAAGGAGCTACTCGTCCTATAACTGGTGGAAGTAGAACAGATGTCAAAAGAAGAAAATAATCAGGACGCTGTTATAGCCTAAAATATAGAGATATGTTTTTTGTGTTAAAAAACCATTTGTCTATTGAGAAAACTTGTTTGTTTAAAAATGTAAACAGAGTTGTAATAGATAAATGCCTATTTTTTAACAAAGCGACTATGAAGTTCTTGTAGTTAAATATATGTCAACACACAGGAGCCAGGAGTTAATAAAAGGCAGCAACTACTAAACCCATGGCAAGAAGAAGGTGTAATCAGCTGCTGAGGTACCTTACAAGATTCAGGGAGCATGTATCTTTATCAGCACGAACCGCCTGACCTTAAGATGGCACGCAAGAGACACGTCAGGCAAGCATGCGTGTCCCAAAGTTAGTAGCAAGACCTTGCGAGAAGAGCAAAGAGTTCAGATGGCGATTGCACGCAGTGACGGCAGTGAGTCGGGCGCGGAATAAAGGAGCGCCTAGTGTGCGGTGATCTCGAGCAGTAACAGAATGAAGCGCCTAGTTTAGAAGTCCGTGTCGGATCGTAACACTGTAAGAGAACTACGCAGGAGATTCCAAAAACCTTCATGAGAACTGAACTTAGGAGTAGTATAAATAGACAATAAATGAAATATTAGAAGTGAAGAGAAGTTATTATTAGAAGCAAACAAGCAGGGACGTGAACCAGTTAAGAGCTAAGAACCCTGACTATGGTAGATTCAACAGCACCTCCAGTACAAGGACATCTCCTCTAAGTGTTAGCAGAGGAGTAACAGGTGTGTCCTGAAGATTAGGGTTTCGAGTGACTTGAGGAAGGGAATCAGAGTATAGGAGAGAGTAAGCAGTACTGATGCTGGTTATTTTTCAATAGGTTTTTGCAAGTAATTGAAGATGAAGATCAGCATGTGTTTTTAATTGTATCCACTTCCCCTTTCCGTTGTAGGGGATCTATAGCCAGCTGCTTCTAATATTTCTAGGAGCAGAGCACTGTGGGGGGAACAGTGCACCCGACTTATCTGCCACATAGTGGAAAGGAGGCAAATCGCACAGAGGAGAGATTTAAGCATGAAGCCGGCTCACTCTGTCCAATTAACGAGGGGATGGAAATGGCCAATGGAGAGTTAAACCTCAAGGAACATGCTACAGACTCCTAACGGGTTGGAGTAGCCATGAAGGAGGCCTTGCTGGGAAATGTAAAGAGGCTCAAATTATGCAGTTGGGGAGATGGCGGTCCAGAAGGCACAGGAGGTATGCTCAAGATATAGCATGATGTTTCCACTCACTTTAAATCGTATGCGTCTACTCCATTGTGAAGTGAGCGGGTGTTTAGGCAGGAAGGAGGCTGCAGGGGAAGAATTATTAGGGCATATCGTAAGAAGTGGATGTATTTTGGACCTTTGAGCGGGAGATCTTGAGTCTGAAGTCTGGCATGGTGGCATTTCACTTTGGGCAAATGATTTAGTCTAAAGCAAGGACTTAGTGCTGTCCATGGAATAGAATTGGACTTCAGGGAACCTTGAATAGACAGTCTGACACAGGCTCTGTATTGCTCTGGAGGGGAGAAAGGCGATGCTACCCATCAACAGGGCAGGGCAGTAGGTAAATAAGGAGGTAAGCTGGGGAGTGGCTGATTAGAGCACACGGATATGAAGGATGACACCATGCAGGCCTTAAGAGGGGGAGGAGCGCACCTACCCTTTATAGCGGATGAGATACCTACTGGAAAGGTAAACATGCATTTAACGAGTCTTTAAACACTGATGGGGGAGAGACAGACACACAGGGGTTACTAGGTGAGGAAAAGGGAGACAGGATTATGAGGTGGTCACCCAGGAACCAGGGGGGAGATGGCCACCAGGGAAATGTGCTGTGTCAGAAGAGGAATTGTGAGGGCAGATGGTTGGAAGATGGCCTTGAAGCCTGAGTTATAGGGCCCTACAGTTTAGTGGCCTATTCGTATGTAAAGCAATAGGTCCCCGGTTTTTGATGACCATGACCCTTTTTTTGCTTCCAGTAAACCTGACCTGTTCTCACATCAAGTCTGTGTCACGCTGTTCTCTCCAGTCATAGTTCCCCGGATGGGAGTGCCCAAGTGTACAGATTGTGTACAGTTTATTTTGACAGATACACTCAAGTGATGTAGCATGACATGATCATTGTGTCTTAAAGGGCAGAAAAAGAAGATGAGGATTCAGCATGCAGGACTGTGCCTGTGACGTCTGCTGACTGTGCTGCACTGGGCGTAGAAGGGACAGGCCCTTGTGACAGGTGCCCTAAAGTGGGGCCATGTTCTGGAGCCAGTACCTGTGATGACAAAGACCCAGCACCAGAAGAATACGAGCATCTGATGGACTTTTCTGCATCGCCTCCTTGAAGTCCTAGAAAAAGAGAGGAGAAAAAATCGCCTTTATTGCCTGAGCCTCCACAGTCACTTCCGGTCATTAATTAACAGGAAGTACCTCACTACATATGCCATGGAATGACGGTCTAGAGTAAACCCAAGTCACAGAATGCAAAAAAGAAGGCTCCATCCGGTTATTAGCCGTCATTAAAGGTTCATTGCAGGTAATGCTGGCCACTTATTAAGGCAATTCTTCCTCACTACCACTGCCAGATAATAACTGTCTGTAAATGCCTTTCAGACAGTAAATGCCAGGAAAACTCCCCCACAATCATTGCAGGGCACAGACTACTAGGAAAGACCATCAAATGGCCTGGTTACCACTTTACGCAGCAGGATATCCCCCTCTTGCTATTACCAGCCACCACTGAAAATTGGACCATTATCACACCTGACTCTGATCAGACTAGAAAAGCACCCCGGCTGCTGGCCTTGATCTGTCACTAAGGTCCACTTTCTCTACTGCCCTTTAAACAAATGATCAGGTAGAAATTACCCACAATTACACTTGGCTGAAATCCCTCACTTTCACTGGCAGCCAACACCCAATGCCGACTGAGGCTTGCCTAGCATTGCCCCCCCCCCTCGCTCCTCAGAGCCCAATGGTAGTTACAAGTTGCTAGTCATGACTTGCCACATCCGTGCCCTTGTTACACCATATAAGGGATGACATGCCCGTTGACCCTGAAGGAGCGCAGGCAGAGGTGGAACTTTATCCTGCAACACTCCCAGGGGATGATAAAACCACCCTACCGCCAGAGACTGTAAGTCCAGTCCAACCCCAAGCCCTGGAAGGAGCAAAATGACCCGATGGCAGAGGGTGCCCAGTGGTACCTGCAGGGCGTTGGCGTGATCCTTCAGCTCCAGGTACAAAACGCCACGATTAATTAGCACCTTTGCTTCAATTTCCTTCGAAGGGCCAAGGAGCAGCACGATGCTATAGTCTATCAAGGCCTAAAACAGTGGGCGAGAGTCAGGTGAGCACAGAGACTGCAAACATGTGAGAGGGATAGAGATAAGGGTGAGAGACAGAATGTGAGTACACATAGTAAAAACATGTGAGAGGGACACAGCTAGGGAAGGTGAGCAGAGATACCACCAACATGTGAGAGGGACACAGCTAGGGAAGGTGAGCAGAGATACTACCAACATGTGAGAGGGGCACAGCTAGGGAAGGTGAGCAGAGATACTACCAACATGTGAGAGGGACACATCTAGGGAAGGTGAGCAGAGATACTACCAACATGTGAGAGGGACACAGCTAGGGAAGGTGAGCAGAGATACTACCAACATGTGAGAGGGACACAGCTAGGGAAGGTGAGCAGAGATACTACCAACATGTGAGAGGGACACAGCTAGGGAAGGTGAGCAGAGATACTACCAACATGTGAGAGGGACACAGCTAGGGAAGGTGAGCAGAGATACTACCAACATGTGAGAGGGGCACAGCTAGGGAAGGTGAGCAGAGATACTACCAACATGTGAGAGGGGCACAGCTAGGGAAGGTGAGCAGGGATACTACCAACATGTGAGAGGGGCACAGCTAGGTAAGGTGAGCAGAGATACTACCAACATGTGAGAGGGACACAGCTAGGGAAGGTGAGCAGAGATACTACCAACATGTGAGAGGGACACAGCTAGGGAAGGTGAGCAGAGATACTACCAACATGTGAGAGCGGCACAGCTAGGGAAGGTGAGCAGAGATACTACCAACATGTGAGAGGGGCACAGCTAGGGAAGGTGAGCAGAGATACTACCAACATGTGAGAGGGGCACAGCTAGGGAAGGTGAGCAGAGATACTACCAACATGTGAGAGGGACACAGCTAGGGAAGGTGAGCAGAGATACTACCAACATGTGAGAGGGGCACAGCTAGGGAAGGTGAGCAGAGATACTACCAACATGTGAGAGGGGCACAGCTAGGGAAGGTGAGCAGAGATACTACCAACATGTGAGAGGGGCACAGCTAGGTAAGGTGAGCAGAGATACTACCAACATGTGAGAGGGACACAGCTAGGGAAGGTGAGCAGAGATACTACCAACATGTGAGAGGGACACAGCTAGGGAAGGTGAGCAGAGATACTACCAACATGTGAGAGCGGCACAGCTAGGGAAGGTGAGCAGAGATACTACCAACATGTGAGAGGAGCACAGCTAGGGAAGGTGAGCAGAGATACTACCAACATGTGAGAGGGGCACAGCTAGGGAAGGTGAGCAGAGATACTACCAACATGTGAGAGGGACACAGCTAGGGAAGGTGAGCAGAGATACTACCAACATGTGAGAGGGGCACAGCTAGGGAAGGTGAGCAGAGATACTACCAACATGTGAGAGGGATACAGCTAGGGAAGGTGAGCAGGGATACTACCAACATGTGACCAACATGTGAGAGGGGCACAGCTAGGGAAGGTGAGCAGAGATACTACCAACATGTGAGAGGGATACAGCTAGGGAAGGTGAGCAGGGATACTACCAACATGTGAGAGGGACACAGCTAGATACTACCAACATGTGAGAGGGGCACAGCTAGGGAAGGTGAGCAGAGATACTACCAACATGTGAGAGGGACACAGCTAGGGAAGGTGAGCAGAGATACTACCAACATGTGAGAGGGACACAGCTAGGGAAGGTGAGCAGAGATACTACCAACATGTGAGAGGGACACAGCTAGGGAAGGTGAGCAGAGATACTACCAACATGTGAGAGGGACACAGCTAGGGAAGGTGAGCAGAGATACTACCAACATGTGAGAGGGACACAGCTAGGGAAGGTGAGCAGAGATACTACCAACATGTGAGAGGGACACAGCTAGGGAAGGTGAGCAGAGATACTACCAACATGTGAGAGGGACACAGCTAGGGAAGGTGAGCAGAGATACTACCAACATGTGAGAGCGGCACAGCTAGGGAAGGTGAGCAGAGATACTACCAACATGTGAGAGGGATAGAGATAAGGGTGAGAGACAGAATGGGAGTACACATAGTAAAAACATGTGAGAGGGACACAGCTAGGGAAGGTGAGCAGAGATACTACCAACATGTGAGAGGGACACAGCTAGGGAAGGTGAGCAGAGATACTACCAACATGTGAGAGGGACACAGCTAGGGAAGGTGAGCAGAGATACCACCAACATGGGAAGGTGAGCAGAGATACCACCAACATGTGAGAGGGACACAGCTAGGGAAGGTGAGCAGAGATACTACCAACATGTGAGAGGGACACAGCTAGGGAAGGTGAGCAGAGATACTACCAACATGTGAGAGGGATAGAGATAAGGGTGAGAGACAGAATGTGAGTACACATAGTAAAAACATGTGAGAGGGACACAGCTAGGGAAGGTGAGCAGAGATACCACCAACATGGGAAGGTGAGCAGAGATACCACCAACATGTGAGAGGGACACAGCTAGGGAAGGTGAGCAGAGATACTACCAACATGTGAGAGGGACACAGCTAGGGAAGGTGAGCAGAGATACTACCAACATGTGAGAGGGGCACAGCTAGGGAAGGTGAGCAGAGATACTACCAACATGTGAGAGGGACACAGCTAGGGAAGGTGAGCAGAGATACTACCAACATGTGAGAGGGACACAGCTAGGGAAGGTGAGCAGAGATACTACCAACATGTGAGAGGGACACAGCTAGGGAAGGTGAGCAGAGATACTACCAACATGTGAGAGGGACACAGCTAGGGAAGGTGAGCAGAGATACTACCAACATGTGAGAGGGGCACAACTAGGGAAGGTGAGCAGAGATACTACCAACATGTGAGAGGGGCACAGCTAGGGAAGGTGAGCAGAGATACTACCAACATGTGAGAGGGACACAGCTAGGGAAGGTGAGCAGAGATACTACCAACATGTGAAAGGGGCACAGCTAGGGAAGGTGAGCAGAGATACTACCAACATGTGAGAGGGATACAGCTAGGGAAGGTGAGCAGGGATACTACCAACATGTGAGAGGGACACAGCTAGATACTACCAACATGTGAGAGGGGCACAGCTAGGGAAGGTGAGCAGAGATACTACCAACATGTGAGAGGGACACAGCTAGGGAAGTTGAGCAGAGATACTACCAACATGTGAGAGGGACACAGCTAGGGAAGGTGAGCAGAGATACTACCAACATGTGAGAGGGGCACAGCTAGGGAAGGTGAGCAGAGATACTACCAACATGTGAGAGGGACACAGCTAGGGAAGGTGAGCAGAGATACTACCAACATGTGAGAGGGGCACAGCTAGGGAAGGTGAGCAGAGATACTACCAACATGTGAGAGGGGCACAGCTAGGGAAGGTGAGCAGAGATACTACCAACATGTGAGAGGGGCACAGCTAGGGAAGGTGAGCAGAGATACTACCAACATGTGAGAGGGGCACAGCTAGGGAAGGTGAGCAGAGATATTACCAACATGTGAGAGGGACACAGCTAGGGAAGGTGAGCAGAGATACCACCAACATGGGAAGGTGAGCAGAGATACCACCAACATGTGAGAGGGACACAGCTAGGGAAGGTGAGCAGAGATACTACCAACATGTGAGAGGGACACAGCTAGGGAAGGTGAGCAGAGATACTACCAACATGTGAGAGGGACACAGCTAGGGCAGGTGAGCAGAGATACTACCAACATGTGAGAGGGATAGAGATAAGGGTGAGAGACAGAATGTGAGTACACATAGTAAAAACATGTGAGAGGGACACAGCTAGGGAAGGTGAGCAGAGATACCACCAACATGGGAAGGTGAGCAGAGATACCACCAACATGTGAGAGGGACACAGCTAGGGAAGGTGAGCAGAGATACTACCAACATGTGAGAGGGACACAGACACAGCTAGGGAAGGTGAGCAGAGATACTACCAACATGTGAGAGGGACACAGCTAGGGAAGGTGAGCAGAGATACTACCAACATGTGAGAGGGACACAGCTAGGGAAGGTGAGCAGAGATACTACCAACATGTGAGAGGGACACAGCTAGGGAAGGTGAGCAGAGATACTACCAACATGTGAGAGGGACACAGCTAGGGAAGGTGAGCAGAGATACTACCAACATGTGAGAGGGGCACAGCTAGGGAAGGTGAGCAGAGATACTACCAACATGTGAGAGGGACACAGCTAGGGAAGGTGAGCAGAGATACTACCAACATGTGAGAGGGACACAGCTAGGGAAGGTGAGCAGAGATACTACCAACATGTGAGAGGGGCACAGCTAGGGAAGGTGAGCAGAGATACTACCAACATGTGAGAGGGACACAGCTAGGGAAGGTGAGCAGAGATACTACCAACATGTGAGAGGGACACAGCTAGGGAAGGTGAGCAGAGATACTACCAACATGTGAGAGGGACACAGCTAGGGAAGGTGAGCAGAGATACTACCAACATGTGAGAGGGACACAGCTAGGGAAGGTGAGCAGAGATACTACCAACATGTGAGAGGGACACAGCTAGGGAGGGTGAGCAGAGATACTACCAACATGTGAGAGGGACACAGCTAGGGAAGGTGAGCAGAGATACTACCAACATGTGAGAGGGACACAGCTAGGGAAGGTGAGCAGAGATACTACCAACATGTGAGAGGGACACAGCTAGGGAAGGTGAGCAGAGATACTACCAACATGTGAGAGGGACACAGCTAGGGAAGGTGAGCAGAGATACTACCAACATGTGAGAGGGACACAGCTAGGGAAGGTGAGCAGAGATACTACCAACATGTGAGAGGGACACAGCTAGGGAAGGTGAGCAGAGATACTACCAACATGTGAGAGGGACACAGCTAGGGAAGGTGAGCAGAGATACTACCAACATGTGAGAGGGACACAGCTAGGGAAGGTGAGCAGAGATACTACCAACATGTGAGGGGGACACAGCTAGGGAAGGTGAGCAGAGATACTACCAACATGTGAGAGGGACACAGCTAGGGAAGGTGAGCAGAGATACTACCAACATGTGAGAGGGGCACAGCTAGGGAAGGTGAGCAGAGATACTACCAACATGTGAGAGGGACACAGCTAGGGAAGGTGAGCAGAGATACTACCAACATGTGAGAGGGACACAGCTAGGGAAGGTGAGCAGAGATACTACCAACATGTGAGAGGGACACAGCTAGGGAAGGTGAGCAGAGATACTACCAACATGTGAGAGGGACACAGCTAGGGAAGGTGAGCAGAGATACTACCAACATGTGAGAGGGACACAGCTAGGGAAGGTGAGCAGAGATACTACCAACATGTGAGAGGGATAGAGATAAGGGTGAGAGACAGAATGTGAGTACACATAGTAAAAACATGTGAGAGGGACACAGCTAGGGAAGGTGAGCAGAGATACTACCAACATGTGAGAGGGGCACAGCTAGGGAAGGTGAGCAGAGATACTACCAACATGTGAGAGGGACACAGCTAGGGAAGGTGAGCAGAGATACTACCAACATGTGAGAGGGACACAGCTAGGGAAGGTGAGCAGAGATACTACCAACATGTGAGAGGGACACAGCTAGGGAAGGTGAGCAGAGATACCACCAACATGGGAAGGTGAGCAGAGATACCACCAACATGTGAGAAGGACACAGCTAGGGAAGGTGAGCAGAGATACTACCAACATGTGAGAGGGATAGAGATAAGGGTGAGAGACAGAATGTGAGTACACATAGTAAAAACATGTGAGAGGGACACAGCTAGGGAAGGTGAGCAGAGATACCACCAACATGGGAAGGTGAGCAGAGATACCACCAACATGTGAGAGGGACACAGCTAGGGAAGGTGAGCAGAGATACCACCAACATGTGAGAGGGACACAGCTAGGGAAGGTGAGCAGAGATACTACCAACATGTGAGAGGGACACAGCTAGGGAAGGTGAGCAGAGATACTACCAACATGTGAGAGGGGCACAGCTAGGGAAGGTGAGCAGAGATACTACCAACATGTGAGAGGGGCACAGATAGGGAAGGTGAGCAGAGATACTACCAACATGTGAGAGGGACACAGCTAGGGAAGGTGAGCAGAGATACTACCAACATGTGAGAGGGGCACAGCTAGGGAAGGTGAGCAGAGATACTACCAACATGTGAGAGGGGCACAGCTAGGGAAAGTGAGCAGAGATACTACCAACATGTGAGAGGGACACAGCTAGGGAAGGTGAGCAGAGATACTACCAACATGTGAGAGGGACACAGCTAGGGAAGGTGAGCAGAGATACTACCAACATGTGAGAGGGACACAGCTAGGGAAGGTGAGCAGAGATACTACCAACATGTGAGAGGGACACAGCTAGGGAAGGTGAGCAGATATACTACCAACATGTGAGAGGGACACAGCTAGGGAAGGTGAGCAGAGATACTACCAACATGTGAGAGGGGCACAGCTAGGGAAGGTGAGCAGAGATACTACCAACATGTGAGAGGGGCACAGCTAGGGAAGGTGAGCAGAGATACTACCAACATGTGAGAGGGGCACAGCTAGGGAAGGTGAGCAGAGATACTACCAACATGTGAGAGGGGCACAGCTAGGGAAGGTGAGCAGAGATACTACCAGCATGTGAGAGGGGCACAGCTAGGGAAGGTGAGCAGAGATACTACCAACATGTGAGAGGGACACAGCTAGGGAAGGTGAGCAGAGATACTACCAACATGTGAGAGGGACACAGCTAGGGAAGGTGAGCAGAGATACTACCCACATGTGAGAGGGGCACAGCTAGGGAAGGTGAGCAGAGATACTACCAACATGTGAGAGGGACACAGCTAGGGAAGGTGAGCAGAGATACTACCAACATGTGAGAGGGGCACAGCTAGGGAAGGTGAGCAGAGATACTACCAACATGTGAGAGGGACACAGCTAGGGAAGGTGAGCAGAGATACTACCAACATGTGAGAGGGGCACAGCTAGGGAAGGTGAGCAGAGATACTACCAACATGTGAGAGGGGCACAGCTAGGGAAGGTGAGCAGAGATACTACCAACATGTGAGAGGGGCACAGCTAGGGAAGGTGAGCAGAGATACTACCAACATGTGAGAGGGGCACAGCTAGGGAAGGTGAGCAGAGATACTACCAACATGTGAGAGGGGCACAGCTAGGGAAGGTGAGCAGAGATACTACCAACATGTGAGAGGGGCACAGCTAGGGAAGGTGAACAGGGATACTACCAACATGTGAGAGGGACACAGCTAGGGAAGGTGAGCAGAGATACTACCAACATGTGAGAGGGGCACAGCTAGGGAAGGTGAGCAGAGATACTACCAACATGTGAGAGGGACACAGCTAGGGAAGGTGAGCAGAGATACTACCAACATGTGAGAGGGACACAGCTAGGGAAGGTGAGCAGGGATACTACCAACATGTGAGAGGGACACAGCTAGGGAAGGTGAGCAGAGATACTACCAACATGTGAGAGGGACACAGCTAGGGAAGGTGAGCAGAGATACTACCAACATGTGAGAGGGACACAGCTAGGGAAGGTGAGCAGAGATACTACCAACATGTGAGAGGGACACAGCTAGGGAAGGTGAGCAGAGATACTACCAACATGTGAGAGGGACACAGCTAGGGAAGGTGAGCAGAGATACTACCAACATGTGAGAGCGGCACAGCTAGGGAAGGTGAGCAGAGATACTACCAACATGTGAGAGGGACACAGCTAGGGAAGGTGAGCAGAGATACTACCAACATGTGAGAGGGGCACAGCTAGGGAAGGTGAGCAGAGATACCACCAACATGTGAGAGGGGCACAGCTAGGGAAGGTGAGCTGAGATACCACCAACATGTGAGAGGGACACAGCTAGGGAAGGTGAGCAGAGATACCACCAACATGTGAGAGGGACACAGCTAGGGAAGGTGAGCAGAGATACCACCAACATGTGAGAGGGACACAGCTGGGGAAGGTGAGCAGAGATACTACCAACATGTGAGAGGGGCACAGCTAGGGAAGGTGAGCAGAGATACTACCAACATGTGAGAGGGGCACAGCTAGGGAAGGTGAGCAGAGATACTACCAACATGTGAGAGGGACACAGCTAGGGAAGGTGAGCAGAGATACTACCAACATGTGAGAGGGGCACAGCTAGGGAAGGTGAGCAGAGATACTACCAACATGTGAGAGGGATACAGCTAGGGAAGGTGAGCAGGGATACTACCAACATGTGAGAGGGACACAGCTAGATACTACCAACATGTGAGAGGGGCACAGCTAGGGAAGTTGAGCAGAGATACTACCAACATGTGAGAGGGACACAGCTAGGGAAGGTGAGCAGAGATACTACCAACATGTGAGAGGGGCACAGCTAGGGAAGGTGAGCAGAGATACTACCAACATGTGAGAGGGACACAGCTAGGGAAGGTGAGCAGAGATACTACCAACATGTGAGAGGGGCACAGCTAGGGAAGGTGAGCAGAGATACTACCAACATGTGAGAGGGGCAAAGCTAGGGAAGGTGAGCAGAGATACTACCAACATGTGAGAGGGGCACAGCTAGGGAAGGTGAGCAGAGATACTACCAACATGTGAGAGGGGCACAGCTAGGGAAGGTGAGCAGAGATACTACCAACATGTGAGAGGGACACAGCTAGGGAAGGTGAGCAGAGATACCACCAACATGGGAAGGTGAGCAGAGATACCACCAACATGTGAGAGGGACACAGCTAGGGAAGGTGAGCAGAGATACTACCAACATGTGAGAGGGACACAGCTAGGGAAGGTGAGCAGAGATACTACCAACATGTGAGAGGGGCACAGCTAGGGAAGGTGAGCAGAGATACTACCAACATGTGAGAGGGGCAAAGCTAGGGAAGGTGAGCAGAGATACTACCAACATGTGAGAAGGGCACAGCTAGGGAAGGTGAGCAGAGATACTACCAACATGTGAGAGGGGCACAGCTAGGGAAGGTGAGCAGAGATACTACCAACATGTGAGAGGGACACAGCTAGGGAAGGTGAGCAGAGATACCACCAACATGGGAAGGTGAGCAGAGATACCACCAACATGTGAGAGGGACACAGCTAGGGAAGGTGAGCAGAGATACTACCAACATGTGAGAGGGACACAGCTAGGGAAGGTGAGCAGAGATACTACCAACATGTGAGAGGGACACAGCTAGGGCAGGTGAGCAGAGATACTACCAACATGTGAGAGGGATAGAGATAAGGGTGAGAGACAGAATGTGAGTACACATAGTAAAAACATGTGAGAGGGACACAGCTAGGGAAGGTGAGCAGAGATACCACCAACATGGGAAGGTGAGCAGAGATACCACCAACATGTGAGAGGGACACAGCCAGGGAAGGTGAGCAGAGATACTACCAACATGTGAGAGGGACACAGCTAGGGAAGGTGAGCAGAGATACTACCAACATGTGAGAGGGACACAGCTAGGGAAGGTGAGCAGAGATACTACCAACATGTGAGAGGGACACAGCTAGGGAAGGTGAGCAGAGATACTACCAACATGTGAGAGGGACACAGCTAGGGAAGGTGAGCAGAGATACTACCAACATGTGAGAGGGGCACAGCTAGGGAAGGTGAGCAGAGATACTACCAACATGTGAGAGGGACACAGCTAGGGAAGGTGAGCAGAGATACTACCAACATGTGAGAGGGACACAGCTAGGGAAGGTGAGCAGAGATACTA
Source organism: Ambystoma mexicanum (assembly GCF_040938575.1). Taxonomy (NCBI): domain Eukaryota; kingdom Metazoa; phylum Chordata; class Amphibia; order Caudata; family Ambystomatidae; genus Ambystoma; species Ambystoma mexicanum. Next base: position 12,971,345 of record NC_090940.1, read on the forward strand.
CCAACATGTGAGAGGGGCACAGCTAGGGAAGGTGAGCAGAGATACTACCAACATGTGAGAGGGACACAGCTAGGGAAGGTGAGCAGAGATACTACCAACATGTGAGAGGGACACAGCTAGGGAAGGTGAGCAGAGATACTACCAACATGTGAGAGGGACACAGCTAGGGAAGGTGAGCAGAGATACTACCAACATGTGAGAGGGACACAGCTAGGGAAGGTGAGCAGAGATACTACCAACATGTGAGAGGGACACAGCTAGGGAAGGTGAGCAGAGATACTACCAACATGTGAGAGGGACACAGCTAGGGAAGGTGAGCAGAGATACTACCAACATGTGAGAGGGACACAGCTAGGGAAGGTGAGCAGAGATACTACCAACATGTGAGAGGGACACAGCTAGGGAAGGTGAGCAGAGATACTACCAACATGTGAGAGGGACACAGCTAGGGAAGGTGAGCAGAGATACTACCAACATGTGAGAGGGACACAGCTAGGGAAGGTGAGCAGAGATACTACCAACATGTGAGAGGGACACAGCTAGGGAAGGTGAGCAGAGATACTACCAACATGTGAGAGGGACACTGCTAGGGAAGGTGAGCAGAGATACTACCAACATGTGAGAGGGACACAGCTAGGGAAGGTGAGCAGAGATACTACCAACATGTGAAAGGGACACATCTAGGGAAGGTAAGCAGAGATACTACCAACATGTGAGGGGGACACAGCTAGGGAAGGTGAGCAGAGATACTACCAACATGTGAGAGGGACACAGCTAGGGAAGGTGAGCAGAGATACTACCAACATGTGAGAGGGGCACAGCTAGGGAAGGTGAGCAGAGATACTACCAACATGTGAGAGGGACACAGCTAGGGAAGGTGAGCAGAGATACTACCAACATGTGAGAGGGACACAGCTAGGGAAGGTGAGCAGAGATACTACCAACATGTGAGAGGGACACAGCTAGGGAAGGTGAGCAGAGATACTACCAACATGTGAGAGGGACACAGCTAGGGAAGGTGAGCAGAGATACTACCAACATGTGAGAGGGACACAGCTAGGGAAGGTGAGCAGAGATACTACCAACATGTGAGAGGGATAGAGATAAGGGTGAGAGACAGAATGTGAGTACACATAGTAAAAACATGTGAGAGGGACACAGCTAGGGAAGGTGAGCAGAGATACTACCAACATGTGAGAGGGGCACAGCTAGGGAAGGTGAGCAGAGATACTACCAACATGTGAGAGGGACACAGCTAGGGAAGGTGAGCAGAGATACTACCAACATGTGAGAGGGACACAGCTAGGGAAGGTGAGCAGAGATACTACCAACATGTGAGAGGGACACAGCTAGGGAAGGTGAGCAGAGATACCACCAACATGGGAAGGTGAGCAGAGATACCACCAACATGTGAGAGGGACACAGCTAGGGAAGGTGAGCAGAGATACTACCAACATGTGAGAGGGATAGAGATAAGGGTGAGAGACAGAATGTGAGTACACATAGTAAAAACATGTGAGAGGGACACAGCTAGGGAAGGTGAGCAGAGATACCACCAACATGGGAAGGTGAGCAGAGATACCACCAACATGTGAGAGGGACACAGCTAGGGAAGGTGAGCAGAGATACCACCAACATGTGAGAGGGACACAGCTAGGGAAGGTGAGCAGAGATACTACCAACATGTGAGAGGGACACAGCTACGGAAGGTGAGCAGAGATACTACCAACATGTGAGAGGGGCACAGCTAGGGAAGGTGAGCAGAGATACTACCAACATGTGAGAGGGACACAGCTAGGGAAGGTGAGCAGAGATACTACCAACATGTGAGAGGGACACAGCTAGGGAAGGTGAGCAGAGATACTACCAACATGTGAGAGGGACACAGCTAGGGAAGGTGAGCAGAGATACTACCAACATGTGAGAGGGACACAGCTAGGGAAGGTGAGCAGAGATACTACCAACATGTGAGAGGGGCACAGCTAGGGAAGGTGAGCAGAGATACTACCAACATGTGAGAGGGGCACAGCTAGGGAAGGTGAGCAGAGATACTACCAACATGTGAGAGGGACACAGCTAGGGAAGGTGAGCAGAGATACTACCAACATGTGAGAGGGGCACAGCTAGGGAAGGTGAGCAGAGATACTACCAACATGTGAGAGGGGCACAGCTAGGGAAGGTGAGCAGAGATACTACCAACATGTGAGAGGGACACAGCTAGGGAAGGTGAGCAGAGATACTACCAACATGTGAGAGGGACACAGCTAGGGAAGGTGAGCAGAGATACTACCAACATGTGAGAGGGACACAGCTAGGGAAGGTGAGCAGAGATACTACCAACATGTGAGAGGGACACAGCTAGGGAAGGTGAGCAGAGATACTACCAACATGTGAGAGGGACACAGCTAGGGAAGGTGAGCAGAGATACTACCAACATGTGAGAGGGGCACAGCTAGGGAAGGTGAGCAGAGATACTACCAACATGTGAGAGGGGCACAGCTAGGGAAGGTGAGCAGAGATACTACCAACATGTGAGAGGGGCACAGCTAGGGAAGGTGAGCAGAGATACTACCAACATGTGAGAGGGGCACAGCTAGGGAAGGTGAGCAGAGATACTACCAGCATGTGAGAGGGGCACAGCTAGGGAAGGTGAGCAGAGATACTACCAACATGTGAGAGGGACACAGCTAGGGAAGGTGAGCAGAGATACTACCAACATGTGAGAGGGGCACAGCTAGGGAAGGTGAGCAGAGATACTACCAACATGTGAGAGGGGCACAGCTAGGGAAGGTGAGCAGGGATACTACCAACATGTGAGAGGGACACAGCTAGGGAAGGTGAGCAGAGATACTACCAACATGTGAGAGGGACACAGCTAGGGAAGGTGAGCAGAGATACTACCAACATGTGAGAGGGACACAGCTAGGGAAGGTGAGCAGAGATACTACCAACATGTGAGGGGGACACAGCTAGGGAAGGTGAGCAGAGATACTACCAACATGTGAGAGGGACACAGCTAGGGAAGGTGAGCAGAGATACTACCAACATGTGAGAGGGGCACAGCTAGGTAAGGTGAGCAGAGATACTACCAACATGTGAGAGGGACACAGCTAGGGAAGGTGAGCAGAGATACTACCAACATGTGAGAGGGACACAGCTAGGGAAGGTGAGCAGAGATACTACCAACATGTGAGAGGGACACAGCTAGGGAAGGTGAGCAGAGATACTACCAACATGTGAGAGGGACAGAGCTAGGGAAGGTGAGCAGAGATACTACCAACATGTGAGAGGGACACAGCTAGGGAAGGTGAGCAGAGATACTACCAACATGTGAGAGGGATAGAGATAAGGGTGAGAGACAGAATGTGAGTACACATAGTAAAAACATGTGAGAGGGACACAGCTAGGGAAGGTGAGCAGAGATACTACCAACATGTGAGAGGGGCACAGCTAGGGAAGGTGAGCAGAGATACTACCAACATGTGAGAGGGACACAGCTAGGGAAGGTGAGCAGAGATACTACCAACATGTGAGAGGGACACAGCTAGGGAAGGTGAGCAGAGATACTACCAACATGTGAGAGGGAAACAGCTAGGGAAGGTGAGCAGAGATACCACCAACATGGGAAGGTGAGCAGAGATACCACCAACATGTGAGAGGGACACAGCTAGGGAAGGTGAGCAGAGATACTACCAACATGTGAGAGGGATAGAGATAAGGGTGAGAGACAGAATGTGAGTACACATAGTAAAAACATGTGAGAGGGACACAGCTAGGGAAGGTGAGCAGAGATACCACCAACATGGGAAGGTGAGCAGAGATACCACCAACATGTGAGAGGGACACAGCTAGGGAAGGTGAGCAGAGATACCACCAACATGTGAGAGGGACACAGCTAGGGAAGGTGAGCAGAGATACTACCAACATGTGAGAGGGGCACAGCTAGGGAAGGTGAGCAGAGATACTACCAACATGTGAGAGGGACACAGCTAGGGAAGGTGAGCAGAGATACTACCAACATGTGAGAGGGACACAGCTAGGGAAGGTGAGCAGAGATACTACCAACATGTGAGAGGGACACAGCTAGGGAAGGTGAGCAGAGATACTACCAACATGTGAGAGGGGCACAGCTAGGGAAGGTGAGCAGAGATACTACCAACATGTGAGAGGGACACAGCTAGGGAAGGTGAGCAGAGATACTACCAACATGTGAGAGGGACACAGCTAGGGAAGGTGAGCAGAGATACTACCAACATGTGAGAGGGGCACAGCTAGGGAAGGTGAGCAGAGATACTACCAACATGTGAGAGGGGCACAGCTAGGGAAGGTGAGCAGAGATACTACCAACATGTGAGAGGGACACAGCTAGGGAAGGTGAGCAGAGATACTACCAACATGTGAGAGGGACACAGCTAGGGAAGGTGAGCAGAGATACTACCAACATGTGAGAGGGACACAGCTAGGGAAGGTGAGCAGAGATACTACCAACATGTGAGAGGGACACAGCTAGGGAAGGTGAGCAGAGATACTACCAACATGTGAGAGGGGCACAGCTAGGGAAGGTGAGCAGAGATACTACCAACATGTGAGAGGGGCACAGCTAGGGAAGGTGAGCAGAGATACTACCAACATGTGAGAGGGGCACAGCTAGGGAAGGTGAGCAGAGATACTACCAACATGTGAGAGGGGCACAGCTAGGGAAGGTGAGCAGAGATACTACCAGCATGTGAGAGGGGCACAGCTAGGGAAGGTGAGCAGAGATACTACCAACATGTGAGAGGGACACAGCTAGGGAAGGTGAGCAGAGATACTACCAACATGTGAGAGGGACACAGCTAGGGAAGGTGAGCAGAGATACTACCCACATGTGAGAGGGGCACAGCTAGGGAAGGTGAGCAGAGATACTACCAACATGTGAGAGGGACACAGCTAGGGAAGGTGAGCAGAGATACTACCAACATGTGAGAGGGGCACAGCTAGGGAAGGTGAGCAGAGATACTACCAACATGTGAGAGGGACACAGCTAGGGAAGGTGAGCAGAGATACTACCAACATGTGAGAGGGGCACAGCTAGGGAAGGTGAGCAGAGATACTACCAACATGTGAGAGGGGCACAGCTAGGGAAGGTGAGCAGAGATACTACCAACATGTGAGAGGGGCACAGCTAGGGAAGGTGAGCAGAGATACTACCAACATGTGAAAGGGGCACAGCTAGGGAAGGTGAGCAGGGATACTACCAACATGTGAGAGGGACACAGCTAGGGAAGGTGAGCAGAGATACTACCAACATGTGAGAGGGGCACAGCTAGGGAAGGTGAGCAGAGATACTACCAACATGTGAGAGGGACACAGCTAGGGAAGGTGAGCAGAGATACTACCAACATGTGAGAGGGACACAGCTAGGGAAGGTGAGCTGGGATACTACCAACATGTGAGAGGGACACAGCTAGGGAAGGTGAGCAGAGATACTACCAACATGTGAGAGGGACACAGCTAGGGAAGGTGAGCAGAGATACTACCAACATGTGAGAGGGACACAGCTAGGGAAGGTGAGCAGAGATACTACCAACATGTGAGAGGGACACAGCTAGGGAAGGTGAGCAGAGATACTACCAACATGTGAGAGGGACACAGCTAGGGAAGGTGAGCAGAGATACTACCAACATGTGAGAGGGACACAGCTAGGGAAGGTGAGCAGAGATACTACCAACATGTGAGAGGGACACAGCTAGGGAAGGTGAGCAGAGATACTACCAACATGTGAGAGGGACACAGCTAGGGAAGGTGAGCAGAGATACTACCAACATGTGAGAGGGACACAGCTAGGGAAGGTGAGCAGAGATACTACCAACATGTGAGAGGGACACAGCTAGGGAAGGTGAGCAGAGATACTACCAACATGTGAGGGGGACACAGCTAGGGAAGGTGAGCAGAGATACTACCAACATGTGAGAGGGACACAGCTAGGGAAGGTGAGCAGAGATACTACCAACATGTGAGAGGGGCACAGCTAGGTAAGGTGAGCAGAGATACTACCAACATGTGAGAGGGACACAGCTAGGGAAGGTGAGCAGAGATACTACCAACATGTGAGAGGGACACAGCTAGGGAAGGTGAGCAGAGATACTACCAACATGTGAGAGGGACACAGCTAGGGAAGGTGAGCAGAGATACTACCAACATGTGAGAGGGACACAGCTAGGGAAGGTGAGCAGAGATACTACCAACATGTGAGAGGGACACAGCTAGGGAAGGTGAGCAGAGATACTACCAACATGTGAGAGGGATAGAGATAAGGGTGAGAGACAGAATGTGAGTACACATAGTAAAAACATGTGAGAGGGACACAGCTAGGGAAGGTGAGCAGAGATACTACCAACATGTGAGAGGGGCACAGCTAGGGAAGGTGAGCAGAGATACTACCAACATGTGAGAGGGACACAGCTAGGGAAGGTGAGCAGAGATACTACCAACATGTGAGAGGGACACAGCTAGGGAAGGTGAGCAGAGATACTACCAACATGTGAGAGGGACACAGCTAGGGAAGGTGAGCAGAGATACCACCAACATGGGAAGGTGAGCAGAGATACCACCAACATGTGAGAGGGACACAGCTAGGGAAGGTGAGCAGAGATACTACCAACATGTGAGAGGGATAGAGATAAGGGTGAGAGACAGAATGTGAGTACACATAGTAAAAACATGTGAGAGGGACACAGCTAGGGAAGGTGAGCAGAGATACCACCAACATGGGAAGGTGAGCAGAGATACCACCAACATGTGAGAGGGACACAGCTAGGGAAGGTGAGCAGAGATACCACCAACATGTGAGAGGGACACAGCTAGGGAAGGTGAGCAGAGATACTACCAACATGTGAGAGGGACACAGCTAGGGAAGGTGAGCAGAGATACTACCAACATGTGAGAGGGGCACAGCTAGGGAAGGTGAGCAGAGATACTACCAACATGTGAGAGGGACACAGCTAGGGAAGGTGAGCAGAGATACTACCAACATGTGAGAGGGACACAGCTAGGGAAGGTGAGCAGAGATACTACCAACATGTGAGAGGGACACAGCTAGGGAAGGTGAGCAGAGATACTACCAACATGTGAGAGGGGCACAGCTAGGGAAGGTGAGCAGAGATACTACCAACATGTGAGAGGGGCACAGCTAGGGAAGGTGAGCAGAGATACTACCAACATGTGAGAGGGACACAGCTAGGGAAGGTGAGCAGAGATACTACCAACATGTGAGAGGGGCACAGCTAGGGAAGGTGAGCAGAGATACTACCAACATGTGAGAGGGGCACAGCTAGGGAAGGTGAGCAGAGATACTACCAACATGTGAGAGGGACACAGCTAGGGAAGGTGAGCAGAGATACTACCAACATGTGAGAGGGACACAGCTAGGGAAGGTGAGCAGAGATACTACCAACATGTGAGAGGGACACAGCTATGGAAGGTGAGCAGAGATACTACCAACATGTGAGAGGGACACAGCTAGGGAAGGTGAGCAGAGATACTACCAACATGTGAGAGGGGCACAGCTAGGGAAGGTGAGCAGAGATACTACCAACATGTGAGAGGGGCACAGCTAGGGAAGGTGAGCAGAGATACTACCAACATGTGAGAGGGGCACAGCTAGGGAAGGTGAGCAGAGATACTACCAACATGTGAGAGGGGCACAGCTAGGGAAGGTGAGCAGAGATACTACCAGCATGTGAGAGGGGCACAGCTAGGGAAGGTGAGCAGAGATACTACCAACATGTGAGAGGGACACAGCTAGGGAAGGTGAGCAGAGATACTACCAACATGTGAGAGGGACACAGCTAGGGAAGGTGAGCAGAGATACTACCCACATGTGAGAGGGGCACAGCTAGGGAAGGTGAGCAGAGATACTACCAACATGTGAGAGGGACACAGCTAGGGAAGGTGAGCAGAGATACTACCAACATGTGAGAGGGGCACAGCTAGGGAAGGTGAGCAGAGATACTACCAACATGTGAGAGGGACACAGCTAGGGAAGGTGAGCAGAGATACTACCAACATGTGAGAGGGGCACAGCTAGGGAAGGTGAGCAGAGATACTACCAACATGTGAGAGGGGCACAGCTAGGGAAGGTGAGCAGAGATACTACCAACATGTGAGAGGGGCACAGCTAGGGAAGGTGAGCAGAGATACTACCAACATGTGAAAGGGGCACAGCTAGGGAAGGTGAGCAGGGATACTACCAACATGTGAGAGGGACACAGCTAGGGAAGGTGAGCAGAGATACTACCAACATGTGAGAGGGGCACAGCTAGGGAAGGTGAGCAGAGATACTACCAACATGTGAGAGGGACACAGCTAGGGAAGGTGAGCAGAGATACTACCAACATGTGAGAGGGACACAGCTAGGGAAGGTGAGCAGGGATACTACCAACATGTGAGAGGGACACAGCTAGGGAAGGTGAGCAGAGATACTACCAACATGTGAGAGGGACACAGCTAGGGAAGGTGAGCAGAGATACTACCAACATGTGAGAGCGGCACAGCTAGGGAAGGTGAGCAGAGATACTACCAACATGTGAGAGGGACACAGCTAGGGAAGGTGAGCAGAGATACTACCAACATGTGAGAGGGACACAGCTAGGGAAGGTGAGCAGAGATACTACCAACATGTGAGAGCGGCACAGCTAGGGAAGGTGAGCAGAGATACTACCAACATGTGAGAGGGGCACAGCTAGGGAAGGTGAGCAGAGATACTACCAACATGTGAGAGGGGCACAGCTAGGGAAGGTGAGCAGAGATACCACCAACATGTGAGAGGGGCACAGCTAGGGAAGGTGAGCAGAGATACCACCAACATGTGAGAGGGACACAGCTAGGGAAGGTGAGCAGAGATACCACCAACATGTGAGAGGGACACAGCTAGGGAAGGTGAGCAGAGATACCACCAACATGTGAGAGGGACACAGCTAGGGAAGGTGAGCAGAGATACTACCAACATGTGAGAGGGGCACAGCTAGGGAAGGTGAGCAGAGATACTACCAACATGTGAGAGGGACACAGCTAGGGAAGGTGAGCAGAGATACTACCAACATGTGAGAGGGACACAGCTAGGGAAGGTGAGCAGGGATACTACCAACATGTGAGAGGGACACAGCTAGGGAAGGTGAGCAGAGATACTACCAACATGTGAGAGGGACACAGCTAGGGAAGGTGAGCAGAGATACTACCAACATGTGAGAGCGGCACAGCTAGGGAAGGTGAGCAGAGATACTACCAACATGTGAGAGGGACACAGCTAGGGAAGGTGAGCAGAGATACTACCAACATGTGAGAGGGACACAGCTAGGGAAGGTGAGCAGAGATACTACCAACATGTGAGAGCGGCACAGCTAGGGAAGGTGAGCAGAGATACTACCAACATGTGAGAGGGGCACAGCTAGGGAAGGTGAGCAGAGATACTACCAACATGTGAGAGGGGCACAGCTAGGGAAGGTGAGCAGAGATACCACCAACATGTGAGAGGGGCACAGCTAGGGAAGGTGAGCAGAGATACCACCAACATGTGAGAGGGACACAGCTAGGGAAGGTGAGCAGAGATACCACCAACATGTGAGAGGGACACAGCTAGGGAAGGTGAGCAGAGATACCACCAACATGTGAGAGGGACACAGCTAGGGAAGGTGAGCAGAGATACTACCAACATGTGAGAGGGACAGAGATGAGGATGGAGGAGAATGGGAATTCAGGTTAGCACAGATACTGTAAGTATGGGACAGAGATAAGGATGGGAGAGGCATAGGTTAGCACAAATACTAGTAACGTATGGAGTAGGATTCCTGCCTGAGCTAAATTGATGTATCAACAATTCAAGTGTTGAGGAATGTCTCATTATGCATAGAAACACTTGTGTACAGGTGTGTTATAAATATCATATTATATCATACTTTGTTGCTGCAACTGGGTCCCTCGGGTGTACACTCCTACTAGTACATGACTCCCCCCAAAACTACGTCACATATAGAAACCTAAAAGGTTGTGCAAACTCATTTGATTTCAGTCGTCCTATCTAATAATTCATAAGACCCCAAAACATGTAAACATATTATGAAAAATATAGAAAGTTAGTCAATTATATCACTGTACAACAAACTCGGTAAATAATATCACACTCATTTCACTGTAAATGTCACTTCTCTAGCCCAAGCAACCCACTTCTTCTTTGAATACCCTTTTTCCAAAGAAAATAGTTACATTTTCTTGGTTACACCGTACATGAGAATTTTAATATACAAAGCCTAAGTAAAAGGAATATGAACAAATGTTTTACGCCCATTTCATCATAATTGAATCTGTGCATTAAACTATCTCTGTGCCGACACGTGTTTCACTCTCACAATCTCATACAATTAGAGATCCCTAGTGAGCTTCTTCAGGGCAATCGATTCAAAAATAAATCATATAACCAAAATGATATATGTTCTATGTTAATGGCCTTGTCCGGTATACTGCTTAGTTACATCGCATATTGCAATCTGTTAGTAGTTAAGTGACATTGTCAACCTGACATATTAGTCTAATGTGCCGCCAACTCTTATGGCCACAAAGTTTCGCCTGTTGGGCATTCTCAAGGAGGTAAACAAATGTTAAGTATCCAAGGTTACAGGCTCCTAATTGTCCGTTAAACATGTGGTCTATCTTTCGCATTTTCCTTTCTTTGCAATTCCCAATTTATTTTCCATATCATTTTATCTTCCTGACAATGCAAATCTTCTTTCCATCGGAGTAGTAACGGTTAGCTACACACTGCAATATGTCATCTAACTAAGCAGTATATCTCACAAGGCATTTGTATAAAAATAGTTATTGCAACAAATCAATTTTGCATTATATGCCTCAGATGTGGAGTTGCGCTCTTAACAAGGAAACCTGTTCTATTCTTATTTAATAGGGCCCAGGTTGTAAACCTTTACTTCTGGTAAGCAGCACTCAGTACAAATCAGCACAACAGTATCAAACAATAGAAACCATTGGGAGGCGCTGGCAAACACAACTTAACAACCACTATGTTCTATGTTATTCATAATGACCAGTTCCACCCCAAAATATCCAAACCACAGCATAAAAGTTAATAAAAGGCAATAGAAATTAAAATAAAAGTGGAAAGAAGGAAAAAATGAGAAAAGAAAAATGAACCAGGCTCATATTAGAAGAACTTGCAAGTTAAGTGCAAGCAGAGTTTGCTACTCATGCTTAGTCACACATCTTAAATAAGCTATATTCAACCACACTTGTTAAATACTTATTTATTTTGCATTTGCAGCAGCATGCTAAACCCAAGGGCACCAAGGCGCTAGTTAATTTGCCACAAATGCAAAATAAATACATCGTTAAATATGTTATTCATCTAGATTACTGATAATGACTTATTAAGATCCCACAGTGTCCTCTTTGCTGCTTGACTACTAGTTGAGCTTCCCTTTTATGTGGGTTGCCTCAACAAATAAGTGCACATCCAGCCAAACATCTTGACATAAGAAAGAGCAGGAGGTGACTCCCTCTAGGACCCTCTATGGTCGGCCTTCCTTCATTTAGTTCAAGGCAGAGCAATTGCTTCCGGGACACGGGAGCTGCTACGATGTTGGTTATCCCCACCCTATTTCAATGTTTACAATACTTCCATGTTCATGTTTTGCCCCCCCCCCCGACACCCTCACAACTTTTCCTCTTTTACACATGTAGAGCTTTACTCAGAGTTTGGCGGTATTTCCAGAGGAATGACCATAACGCTCACTTACTGTTACTGCCAATTGGTCCCACAGATTTACCGTGGGAATATGGTGGCGGTGACACAGTGTCAGTCTCCATTTTATGGGTACATACAACTCCATGGGGATTTTGGCGGATTTACCACAAACATTAATTCCGCCATGCTATATCCACTGATTTATGGCCTTGAATTCTCCCTAGAGATAGATCCTTCCCTTCAATGGTGCGGTAAAAGTGTCAGTAATGGAATTACCACCATGTAGTTACCGCAGCACCAACATTGAAAAGATTCCCATAGAATTAATGCAGTCCCTGTCTCTGTGGTCCACAATGAGGCAAACACGCCCTTCACATGTCATACTATAATTACAGCTTTTAGAAAACGGTGTAGCCCCTTACTGCATGCGAGGGCGGTACCTACCTTCTCGTGAAGCTTGGTCTCATGGTAACAGATGGCTCTGTTGTAATAGGCAAGTGAACAGGTGGGGTCCATCTGAACTGTTTTCGTGAGATCGTCCACTGCCTGGCTGTAAGCCTGCAAAGACACACAACGTCCATCATCAAACGCACTTGACAACACAATGGCACCCGAGAGAAAGTTCATTCACACCTGCAGACTGAGCAAGCACATAGACCTACCCACACACCATATATCATGCTAAACTCAGAACCTTACTATGGCCCCCACATCTAGATGGGCACCACACAGGGCTACTTACACACTGACCCTCACGAAGGCCGCGCCCCAGCCAAAGGGGCTACACGTCATCAGCAGTGACCACCTTGGGTGGCGTGGCGGCACAGGAAATGGCAGAAGGACAGCCCTAGCATTTCCTGTTTATCGTCTTCATTTTTTGTGAATTCCAGGCATGTTTTTCCAGTGTTTACATAAATATTTACAACCTCTGTTTTTCAGCGTTTAACCATTTTTCCAGACACAAACATCTAGACAGTGTTTTACCAGTGCTCACAAAATAAATGTTGCGTTTATCTCTGCATATAGAGCATGCAGGTGCTTTATAAAGGCAAACACCACAGGCTATACGTACACAGTTCAGTTTGTTGCCGAAATATTACATCTAGTATTCAAGAGAAAGAAAGTGAAGGAGGGTGCAAGAGAGGATGTCAGGAGGGAGCGGCAAGGCAGAATGGACAGGAAGTGGGAAGGCAAAAGAGAGAGAGATAGGCAGAGGCAATATTGGTCTAGTAGAATGGGGGTGAGGACAATATCCCTGAAAGCTGGAGTTACAGAGAGAGAAGAGCTGCAGGGAGGTCCGAGGAGGAGAGGCTAGAAAGAGGGAGAGGGAGAGGGAAAAGTTGGAGAAGGGCAGGATAGAGTAAGAGCAGGAAGCGATAGAGCAAGGAGAAGAGGAAGGGAGAGCTTTGAAAAGAAGGGGCAGGAAGACTAGGCAGAAGAAGCAGCAATAGAAGCGGTGGGGTTCTTGGTGGAAGGTACCTGTTTCAGTATTTTTTACTTTGTGGGCGGTCTGACACAGAGTGACTATAGTTGTCAGGGTCTCGACTCAACGGCGCACGCAGCTCGTCCGCCGCCCCTGCTGGCAGCTCCAGTGGAAACTCGGGCAAAGCCGATCCTGGCTCAAAACAGGGAGACCTACATAGCCCATGAATGCCTTGCGTCACTCTGTGCATCACGTGATGCCAGCATGCTCTACCTTTCCACCGCCGATGGGAAATGTTGCATCTTACCTGCAGCATTAAAACAAGCTCCTGTGCTCCTAAACTGCATTGCAGTGAATTGCCTCCTCTTGGTACTTGTTTCCAACGTCTTGCTTTGATTCCTGTTGCTGGCTTGTTCGTTGCTACTCCCCTCGGATGGGTCTCTGCCTTGCGCTTGTTTGTTTTGACTTCCTTGGAAACATCTGGCTGTCTACCTGATTACTGAGTGGCCTGCTTTGTTGGACTTTCACCTGGGTTTCCCTTTTTTGCTCTGGTTCAGCTACTGGTATTGCTGGTGACTTTGCATGGATTCTCTCCCTTGTGTCTTGGATCTTGCCTGGTCATTTGATGGTTATTTGGATCACCCTTACTTCCATTAGAAGCGTCCTCATGCCGTTCAGGAGTAGGTCCCCAGCGTTTCCTGGACTTATGGTAGGGATTGCACACTTGTGCCGTTCGGGTTAGTGTGGTTTGGACTTATTGAACTGTTCGTCCATTGTCAACTAATGTCGGGTGGTTTTCTGGTCTATGGACTTCCAATCACTGGTAGGAGGGTTCCACAACTTAGGTTCAACAGCCTTCATGCACAGAATACAGGTAGGATACGGGTGTTTGGGGGGAGCGGATATTAGCAGAGGCTGCTGAGCTCTAATAGTATTTATACCAACTGTTTGTGGGTCCTCCAGCCTTTGCACCGGAGCCCCGAGCCTGGTGGTATTATTCATAATCCGCAGGCTGCGCTCTCAGGAGGAAAGTCTCCCTATAGTAGGAGACCATTCAGTTCTGCCTTGTGTGGGACCTCGGCTCAAGACAGATTTAGGAGCCTACATCTGTATCTACTTATGGAAGCTTCTGCTGATCCAACGGCTGCGTTGATGCAACCCTTCAATGCTCTTCTAGCTGGTCTGGCAATAGCACATGCATCACTCCATCAACATATAAATGCTGTTCAGGTTCTAGTACACCCCCTTCCACCAGATGCATTTGGGGTACAGCAGGTGCAGCGGAGCCTGTTTTATTGTTACCTCCCCCACCAAACCCGATTACCCCACCAATGGTCTTACCATCACCTTTTCCATTGGTGCCCCAGAATGGTTTCTAGGCATCCAGTGGCTTCGGACACACAATCCGATTATCAATTGGGTCGAACAAACTGTCACCGATTTGTCTCCACAATGTCAAGACCATTGTTCCGACACCTCAATGACCTTACACTGTCCCCCCTGTTTGGCTTTATCAGGGTTACCAAGGGTGGGAGTCGTTGCACAGGATCTGACCCACTTGTTCACTGAAGTGTATATTTCTTTTTTGGATGTATATTTGACAAAAAACAAGCAGAACAGTTACCTCAACATCGGGAGAAAGACTGCCAAATAGAACTGGTTCCCAATGCTACTTTCCCTCATAGGCGTATCCATTAACGGGAAAAGAGGATCAGATACCCAAGGAGAAAATTGATAATGCTCTGAAGATCGGCCATATCCGTCTGTCCTGTTCCATGGCTGCTTCGCCCATATTCTTCGCCCCCAAAAAGGACGTTGGGCTTCGTCTGTGTGTTTACTACAGAGTCCTGAAGCCATAACCATCGAAAACCAATTCCCCATCCATTGACTTTTGAATTGATAGACCAGCTGCAATCCTCTTCAGTGATTACCAAGCTGGATCTTCGAGGGTCCTACAATCTGGTTATGGAATGTCGCAGTGACAAATGGTAAACAGTATTCAAAACTCGCTATGGGTTAGATGAATACCAGGTTATGCTCTTTGGGCTATGCAATGCCCCGGTTACCTTCCAGTACTTAATGAATGACACCTTCAGGGACATGTTTGACCAGTTTGTGGTGATATATCTCAATGATATCTATTATTTTTTCGTCCACCATTGAGCAGCATACTGTCAGGTTACTGCGGGGAAGATACTCAAGGAAGGGGAAGGTGATTCACAAGGTTGGGGAATGTTTAGCCTATTGGAATTAGGGGAAACTTTATTGGTGTGTGAGAAAACAAAACTGTTTCCTTAGTGGAGGTTTCATCAGGAGACGGGAGTCATCCATTCCAAGATGTTGGGAACTTCCCTTGACTCTGATTGGCTGAAGGTTAAAGAAAGGCAGCTTGGAATGTTCAGTGGAATTCTAAACTGCCTTTCATTCAAGACATTCACTGAGCAGGTCACAGCAAACCATAGCCCCCGACTAAACAGAGAATAAGCAGCAACATGAAGAAATCATAGGAGAAGAATGATCTTCAGGGACCACGTAAGCGAAGTGAATTTAGTTTAATTTGTTTCCACAATGAAAGTGCATTCTAAAGGAAATGTACACTAGGTTGGTAAACGTAAGTAGTTGGCCTGAAATGTAAATATTTAGAAGTGCTTTCAATGTACTTAGCATAGGGAAATGGTGAGATTCCAGGTAATTCAGAAGACCTGGAGCACGGGTGCCTGTTACCTGTTTCCTCAGTCTCGCTACAGTATAACATGAGCGGTAAAGCGTATCTAATCGGCTTCAGTGTCAATGCCGAGGAGATCACAGTAAAGAAACTTTATGCGCACGAAGGCACAGTGACATCAAGCAACTCAGCATCCTATCAACCTGATGAGCAAAAACAAAGTGAGCGCAACGGCGCAGTGAAATCTCCACAGAGGTGGAAAGGAAGCAGAGCGCGACAGAGAAATCAACACAGAAAAAGTCTAAGACCATACAGAGAAAGTCAAGAAAAATTACACAGGAAGAAGAAAAGATAATACAGAAAACATCTTTTAAAAACAGAAACAGATCAAGAAAGTTCAGGAACAGACAAAGTTCACCATTGTAAGACAATAATTAAACACTAGAGAGACATCCATAGAATCTCCCTTACTGAATCCTTCAGTGAAGAGGTTCAAGTACACAGTACCAGCAATCTTTACAGAGAAGATTAGTGAGAGGATTCAGTGGTGTCTACGAGCTCATAGAAGAAGCAGACAGGTAATCAGGAGCAGAGTTTACTTGCAAGGGAGAAGAGGGAGTTAAGGAGGTAAGAAGCTAATAACCTCTAGCATTTGGTTTCTAGTTCAACAGCTTTCGACCGGTGAACAGAGGGAGAGAGTCACAAGCAGTGTCCTGTCATTTTTTATTTTCTCCCCTTCCCCTTTCCCTCCCGGGGTTGTTGGCTCAGCAATAGTTACTAAGACTTGTGGAGTCAACAACTTCGTAGAAGTTAGTGGGGTTCTTCTTCAGCCTCTGTGGGATCAGAAGCTGGGACCTGACACATATACAACATGTCAAACAATTGTTACAAAGTTTACGTGACAGCGCACTCTTTGCCAATGCAGTGAAATGTATTTTCCACACTTCAGAAGTGGAATTCCTTGGCTTCAATATGACCCCCAGTGGCATACGCATGAGTGAGAATAAAATCAAAGCTGTCCTTAATTGGCCTCTGCCTACTACACTCAAGGCCTTACAGTAATTCTTGGGCTTTGCCAATTTATACAGGCGGTTCTTTCTCCTCCATAGTGGTTCTGTTGACCTGCTTCACCAGCCCCTCCGTTCCTTTTGTCTGGACTGGACAAGCACGGGTAACCTTCCGGATGCTCAAGCAGGCATTCACATCAGCCCCGCTGTTGCAACACTCTGACCCCTCTATCTTTTCTGGTAGAGGCTGATGCATTTGCTGTGCCCCTCAGTTACTTCACATGAGAGAAACAACACTATCATGAAGCGATAGTTGTTAGCTATTACGGCTGCGTTCAAGGAGTGGCAGCATCATCTTCTGGGTGCCAAACACCCGATAATTGTCTATACGGACCATCGTAACCTCCAAGCCCTAACTCGTACGAAGTGTACTAACGCACACCAAGTCTGCTGTTTTGGTGCGAAGTGTACTAACGCACACCAAGTCTGCTGTTTTGTTGCCATGTTCAACTTTGTTACTTATCGGCCTGGTGTTCAACATGGGAAAGCCGATGCTCTTTCCCGTATTTGTGAAGGGACCCCGATTCCTTCAGACCTGTGTTCTATTCTACCAAAAGATACAGGCTCATTACGAGGCCGGTGGTAGCCATGCCGGTAAAACCGGCAGGCTGCCACCGGACCCGTAGTGAATTACCAGCGCTGGACTTGCCGGAATTGCCGGGGCATTACAGCCCAGGTGGTCCGCTAAATCCAGCGCTGGCAATTCTGTAAATCCCCATTCCCGTGGACTCCTATAAGACTCCACGGGAATGGGGACAGCGGAAACACTGGCACCATGTCGTAATGGTGCCGGTGTTTCCGTGCATCTCTGCGGGCGGGTGCCGTTCCGCCTGCCAGGTCAGACCAGGTCAGGTTGGGACGGCACCCGCCCACAGAACTCATAGTTTGCCAGTTCGGAAAACGGTGCTGGTACGGTTCTACCGGCACCGTTAATTCCGGACCGGCAAACTTGTAATGAGAACCACTGTCATTTGTGTGTGTACAGCATCTGGTTCTATTCTGGACGAGGTTTGCCAGTGGACGAATTAACACGCTTGAGATATAGACACTCTAAATGCCACTATACATGAAGGCCTTACATGATATATGATATGATATGATGTGGCATTTATAACGCGCCTGTACACAGTGTTTGTAGGCGTGACAAGACAAGTAGGGCGAAACAAAGGGAGCAAAAAATAACGATCTTACTAGGCCTTATGCCATACATGATCGCGCAGGTGCGGGGAAGAAGGAAGGGGAGTAGTTCCCGGAGGGAGAGGAAGGGGGAAGTGCAGTTAACTCACAAGTGCAGCCAGCGGGTGGCTCATAAGTGCAGAGAGAAGGACTGTAAGGTTGTAGATACAGACACTTAAGTGCTGGGGAGCAAGGAGGCAGTGCGAGAGCAACTGGACATGCAGGAGCCTGGGCCCGGGTTCAGAGGGTGACCAGGTGACCAGTGCGCAGAGCAGTCAGGGACATCAGCAGGGGAGAGGAAGAGAGAAAGCGGAAGCGAAAAGGAAGGTCTTGAGTTGCTTCAGGAACCGGAGGTGGTTCTGCCCAAGTTTGAGCCATTCATACATAATCGGCTATACATACCAACACAAGCTGCACGGCTGTTGGCTCTGCAGAGTTCACATGATACAAATCTCACTGCTCATCAAGGCTAACGTAAAGCCCTGGAATACCTACAGTGTTGGTGTTGCTGCCCTCAAATGAAAAAGTATATTATGGATTACATCGTAACTTGTGCCATATGTACTCAGTGCAAATCACCCACAGGTCACAAAGTGGGTTCTCTCCAGTCCATGCCTGTTCCGCATAAGCCATTTTTGCATAGCTGTGCAGAGATCGGTGCCTATGCAGGCGTTCTAGTCACAGGCAGACCCCCCCTTTGCATAGTACGTCATGGGTCAGTGCTTATGCTGGCCTGTTGTTCACAGATAGACTCTCCCCTTTTCATAGAGGTGCAGAGATAAGTGCTTCTGCAGGCCCATTATTCACAGCTAGACTCTCACCTTTCTATAGTACACCATAGATCAGTGGTTGTGCAGGTCCATTATTCACAACTAGATTCTCTACTTTGCATACAACTTCACGGATCACTGCTTAGGCTGGTCCATTATTCACAGTTAGATTGCCACCTTTACATAGCTAGCTGCGCAGAGACCAGTGATTATGTTGGCCTGTTATTCTCAGGCAGACTCTCACATTTGCATAGTGGTGCATAGACCAGTGCTTATGCTGGCCTGTTATTCACAGCTAACTTGGTTCCCACCACTTTTGAATTTAGCCAAACAAAAATTGTAATGATTTGGTTAACACTGCTTTTGAATTTAGCCACACTAGAATCATACTGAGTTTGTTGTTTAGATTTAGTTTACACGTGCACGGCTACAAACCATACACCATACACCAGAGCAAACATGGAGCAATATAGAATGAAGACCCGACAATAAAACTACTCAACACCCAGAGATGGTATCTTGTATATTCATCGAAAGTCTATCCGTCAAATGCTTTTGCATCGAGGGGTTTGCATCGAAAAAATATGCAGCGAATTGATGTTTTTGAGAGGTAAATGGTTAAAAAAAAGTTGGTGGGTTTTAAAGGGTTAAAAACAGGACGTAAGGGGGACACCCATTAAAAAGAAATGCATTTGATGCATATTTTTTCAATGCAAAGAATTCGATGGAAATGTCGCTTGATGCAAAAAATTGGATGGGTAGACCATAATCCCCCAGAGATCACCAGAAAACAACTAACCACCCCTCCTTCTCTTCTCCACACGGTCACAAATCTCACGTTGTACACACAGCAAAATCTCACGTGCTGGCCTGTTATTCACAGCTAGACTCTCACCTTTGCATAGCTGTGCAGATACCAGTGCCTATGCTGGTCTTATTCACAGCTAGACGTTCACCATTTGTAAGGGTGTAGAAGGAAGGCTCGGACAGAAAAGTGGCCTATTTTTAGCAATAAACTTTATTAACCAACTAGCAGTTGTACCTGTGCTACGCACGGTAATTCCTACTAAAAAATACCTACCCACATGCTAAATTTCAGGTTTTGTAGCATGTTGGGAAGTATGCTGAACATTTTCGAACAGACACACACACATAGCCACAAATGTCGCTTTTATAGATAGATAGATAGATAGATAGATAGATAGATAGATAGATAGATAGATAGATAGATAGATAGGTGGGAGGGTATGGGTGGAGATAGATAGGTAGGAAGATAGATAGAGAGATAGATAGATAGATAGATAGATAGATAGATAGATAGATAGATAGATAGATAGATAGATAGATAGGCATGGGTATAGAGATAGATAGATAGATAGATAGATAGATAGATAGATAGATAGATAGATAGATAGATAGATAGATAGATAGATAAATAGATAGATAGAGATAGATAGAATGGTTGGAAATATGCCCCTCTATCCCTAAATACTACGAGGGGTTTCTCTGCCTGAAAGGAAACTAAGGAATATGTCAGGATGCCAAAACAAAATGTCTCCAACCATTGTGTCCAGAAACCCTACTTCTGTCCCTAACACTAGTAACCCTAAATCAACTGTGTAGGGTTGGTCTCTTCCAAAGTAAAGGGTTCATGATAACTCTTGCCAACAGAAATGTTCCCAATGTCTTGGTTGGTCCAAAAGACAAAATACATGTTCTGCCAGGTAAAAGTCCCAGGTTTCGAGGGGTTTGCTCCTTTCCCCTGGATTCCTTCTGCTAGTACTTTCCTTTCCTTTGGTTTCTACAGACCCTGTATCTTCTCAGGTAAATGTCCCTGTATTTTATATCTTCATAAGGGTGCAAGTCCCAGACTCGTAATTCTTTATAATACTGACTTGGCTTATTGCCAAGCATGGGGTTTCATCAAAACAGTCTCTCCTGTCTTCAGGGTCCTCGACCCTCTTATTCTCAAACTCTCTTTTGGGTGGGAGTCCCAGACTCCTGATGGATGAACATAATAGCTTGGTTTACTCTCCTGCCAAGTATATGTCTGTCAGGTCCAGGGGTGTCAGAAGTTGACTATCCTTAGGGTTGAAAGGGGTTTTCTGGGTCTTTTTATTTCTGAAACTTTATTTCAAGTATCTCTTTGGTTTCGACCTTTATTGTTTTCAGGGTAGGCAATTATTCCAGGTCAAGATGGAGGAAGTGACTCTGCACAGTGATTGGTCCATGTCAGAACAAAGGCTGAGTGCACAACATTCTGAACTGCCTTGCATTGCCTTTGCCCTAGTGGCAGGTCAGGTTTATGTTACTTCCCCTTAAATTAGGCCCAAGAATGTCTTCACCATCATGGCCAGGAAGGCAGGAGCAGGAGTCTGCAAGGAGGGTTTTCTGAGCAGGAGAAAGCAGCTGCAGCTACATATGGCAACTAAGTTCTAGATTTTCATTAAACTTCTCATGTCGTTTGTGAGAAGATAAATAGTAAATAGTTGCTTTTGTCTGCTACCAAAAATAAGTTACTTAACGTAAATATAAGACTCGGGCAGCGTGTGCGGCGCAAAGGCAGCGTTACATTTCCAATTTCCATGCTTTAAGTGACAGGAAGTGCGTATGAACAATGGTGACAGTTGTCGCGTCGGAGTTACCTCCCGCATCTGCAATGAAGGATGGTCTGGCATTTCCAGTAGCTGCTGAAGGCAGCCACATGTCAGGATTTGCCTGGAGACGTGCGCGGAGGACAGGCGCAAGCTGCAAGCAGTGCTTTCCACTGAAGCAGAGTCTGGATGCCCTGCAGTGGGCATTCTCATATCTGCACGTGTGCAGCATAAAATAAACTGTGTTTGCGTGGTATGTTTTCTTGATCAGTTTTTCTGGAAGGATTGTGGTTGAGACTGTTCTTACTATCAATCCAGAGAGCAGGCATCTAAGTTTGTGTAATTACAGTATATTGGGCAGAAGAGCCAGGAGCAACAAGCAGGAAAACGTGGTCTTCTTCCAGTGAACTGAAAAGGTGTGTTCTCAGAAGACTTGTTTTAAAAAATAAAAGAAACTTGAAATATCCTGGAGGGACTGTGGGGTTCAGCAGCTCCTGAGGACATCTGGAGAAAACATGGACCTGACAATGTCCAGGTTGGTTCACTCTCCTGCCACCTGTTTGTCCTCTCATGGGCGGTCTTTGCATCTCTCAGTGTCCCAGACCCTTCTATTCTTTGGCTTTCATGTGGGTGCGGGTCCCAGACTTGCAATGTGCTGTTACAATAGCTTGGTTTGCTCTCCTGCCAACCATATGCTCCCTTCTGCACTTTCAGTCTTCTCTTAGGGTCCCAGAACCTCTAACTCTCTTGTTTTCATATGGGTGTGGGTCCCGGACTTACACTCTATGGATGCAATAGCTTGGTGTGGATCCAAGGCCCTCCCACACGCTTGTTCCTTTTGCTCCGCGACACCTCCCGCACCTTTAGCATCTTCAGCTCTGCCCGCGTATCTGTCCCTCTGGTGCATGTCTTCTTGACAGAGGTGCTTCCTTCTGGGCTCCGGCAGTGTTCGGTGGCTTGCTTCGGTCAGCGGCGTCCCTGCCGATCAGTTTCTCTTTGGTATCTCATTGGTGGCCAGTCCGCCAGTCCCTTCTACCTTCGCGGGACAGGGCTTTGCTTCCTGGCGGCTTCCCAGACTTCAGGACACTTAGAGGTTGGCATAGGCAGCGCACAAAGGAGCGCCTCCTCCACTGCCTGCTTTCTCGCTCCTGCTCAGCTCCATGGACAGCGTCTCCTGCTTCAGTTCTCAGTACACCGGGTCAGCGTCTGCCCAGCTTCCTCACTTGAGGACGGCTCTCCCTATCTTGTTTTACCTTTACCTTTTTGTCATTCTCTGGGCCAATCGAATACAGTGAAAGACTAGACTGTTCATTACAGTTCTCTGAAGTAACCATCATACTCCTGATCGTCTTCTTCGTCACAGTAGTCATGGTAGAGCTACATGGGAAGCATTTGGTCTTTCCAGGGTTATTAGTCGGCTCTATCGTATAAAATGGTTAAGCCAGATATTAACACCGTCTGGAGAAAGTGAGGGACAACTTGATTTGGGGAAGGATGGAGGTTGAACTAAGGTGGTGGGATACCACACTCTCTGGGAATGGTTGTCCCTAATCCCATAAGTGGCTTCCTCTCCCATGTGATCCTCCCCTATATACCGCCCCCCCCCCAGGGAGACTATTGAACTGTGGATGCACTGCCTTGGCCCTATGGGAAAGGTCTCCCTTAGGAGCAAAGGGATGAAATCCTCGGATTCGTGACACTTTGCACAGTTCTTCATGGATCAGTGTTTATGCTGGTCTATTATTCACAGCTAGACTCTCACCTTGGCATAGCTGTGCAAAGACCAGTGGTTACGCAGGCCTTTTATTCACAGCTAGACCCTCACCTTGGCATAGCTGTGCAAAGACCAGTGGTTACGCAGGCCTTTTATTCACAGCTAGACTCTCACCTTGGCATAGCTGTGCAAAGACCAGTGGTTACGCAGGCCTTTTATTCACAGCTAGACTCTCACCTTGGCATTACTGTGCAAAGACCAGAGGTTACGCAGGCCTTTTATTCACAGCTAGACTCTCCCCTCTGCATAGCTGTGCAAATTCCAGTGGTTACGCAGGCCTTTTATTCACAGCTAGACTCTCACCTTTGCATAGCTGCGTAAAGACCAGTGGTTACGCAGGCCTTTTATTCACAGCTAGACTCTCACCTTGGCATAGCTGTGCAAAGACCAGTGGTTACGCAGGCCTTTTATTCACAGCTAGACTCTCACCTTGGCATTACTGTGCAAAGACCAGAGGTTACGCAGGCCTTTTATTCACAGCTAGACTCTCCCCTCTGCATAGCTGTGCAAATTCCAGTGGTTATGCAGGCCTTTTATTCACAGCTAAACTCTCCCCTCTGCATAGCTGTGCAAAGACCAGTGGTTACGCAGACATTTTATTCACAGCTAGACTCTCACCTTGGCATAGCTGCGCAAAGACCAGTGGTTACGCAGTCATTTTATTCACAGCTAGACTCTCACCTTTGCATAGCTGCGTAAAGACCAGTGGTTACGCAGGCCTTTTATTCACAGCTAGACTCTCACCTTGGTATAGCTGTGCAAAGACCAGTGGTTACGCAGGCCTTTTATTCACAGCTAGACTCTCACCTTGGCATTACTGTGCAAAGACCAGAGGTTACGCAGGCCTTTTATTCACAGCTAGACTCTCCCCTCTGCATAGCTGTGCAAATTCCAGTGGTTATGCAGGCCTTTTATTCACAGCTAAACTCTCCCCTCTGCATAGCTGTGCAAAGACCAGTGGTTACGCAGACATTTTATTCACAGCTAGACTCTCACCTCGGCATAGCTGCGCAAAGACCAGTGGTTACGCAGTCATTTTATTCACAGCTAGACTCTCACCTTGGCATAGCTGCGCAAAGACCAGTGGTTACGCAGGCCTTTTATTCACAGCTAGACTCTCACCTTGGTATAGCTGTGCAAAGACCAGTGGTTACGCAGGCCTTTTATTCACAGCTAGACTCTCACCTTGGCATTACTGTGCAAATTCCAGTGGTTATGCAGGCCTTTTATTCACAGCTAAACTCTCCCCTCTGCATAGCTGTGCAAAGACCAGTGGTTACGCAGACATTTTATTCACAGCTAGACTCTCACCTCGGCATAGCTGCGCAAAGACCAGTGGTTACGCAGTCATTTTATTCACAGCTAGACTCTCACCTTGGCATAGCTGCGCAAAGACCAGTGGTTACGCAGGCCTTTTATTCACAGCTAGACTCTCACCTTGGCATAGCTGCGCAAAGACCAGTGGTTACACAGGCATTTTATTCACAGCTAGACTCTCACCTTGGCAGAGCTGCGCAAAGACCAGTGGTTACGCAGTCATTTTATTCACAACTAGACTCTCACCTTGGCATAGCTGCGCAAAGACCAGTGGTTACACAGGCCTTTTATTCACAGCTAGACTCTCACCTTGGCATAGCTGCTCAAAGACCAGTGGTTACGCAGGCCTTTTATTCACAGCTAGACTCTCACCTTTGCATAGCTGTGTAAAGACCAGTGGTTACGCAGGCCTTTTATTCACAGCTAGACTCTCACCTTTGCATAGCTGTGCTGAGACCAGTGGTTACGCAGGCCTTGTATTCACAGCCAGACTATCACCTTTGCATAGCTGTGCTGAGACCAGTGGTTACGCAGGCCTTTTATTCAACCCAACCAAAAACCCACCAAAAACTTGCAAACCGCACACCCATCTCTAATCATACTACAAACCCAATACCTGCAAACAACAAACAATTCAGACACTGGAAGCCACCCATAGGGACACAACAAGCCCAGTGCCCATAACAAAGCTCACATACACAGACGCCAGTAACTCCTAGATCTGGACGCATGAACAGAAAAGCACAAACTCTATCCTATCCCTCTCTCCCTCACTAACCAACCCCAGCCACCATTCCTACAGAGCCACGTGAGCACCTGGAGGCCATTCAAATGGCAGCTCTGCTTGGTATAAATCAACACAGCATAACAGCTAGACTCTCACCTATGCATAGTACTTCATGGATTAGTGCTTATGCTGGTCCATTATTCACATCTAGACTCTCACCTTTGCATAGAGCTTCATGGATCAGTGCTTATGCTGGTCTATTATTCACAGCTCGCCTTTGCATAGCTGTGTAGAGACCAGCGCTGACGCAGGCCTGTTATTCACAGCTAAACTCTCACCTTTGCATAGCTATACAGAGACCAGTGCTTATGCTGGCCTGCTCTTCACAGCTAGATGCTCGCCTTTGCATAGCTTTGCAGAGACAAGTGCTTATGCTGGCCTACTATACACAGCTAGATGCTCGCCTTTGCATAGCTGTGCAGATACCAGTGCTTATGCTGGCCTGCTATTCACAGCTAGATGCTCGCCTTTGCATAGCTGTGCAGATACCAGTGCTTATGCTGGCCTGCTATTCACAGCTAGATGCTCGCCTTTGCATAGCTGTGTAGAGACCAGCGCTTATGCAGGCCTGTTATTCACAGTAAGACTCTCACCATTGCATAGCTGTGCAGAGACCAGTGCTTATGCTGGCCTACTATACACAGCTAGATGCTCGCCTTTGCATAGCTGTGCAGATACCAGTGCTTATGCTGGCCTGCTCTTCACAGCTAGATGCTCGCCTTTGCATAGCTGTGCAGATACCAGTGCTTATGCTGGCCTGCTATTCACAGCTAGATGCTCGACTTTGCATAGCTGTGCAGATACCAGTGCTTATGCTGGCCTGCTATTCACAGCTAGATGCTCGCCTTTGCATACCTTTGCAGATACCAGTGCTTATGCTGGCCTGCTATTCACAGCTAGATGCTCGCCTTTGCATAGCTGTGTAGAGACCAGCGCTTATGCAGGCCTGTTATTCACAGTAAGACTATCACCATTGCATAGCTTTGCAGAGACCAGTGCTTATGCAGGCCTGCTATTCACAGCTAGATGTTCACCTCTGCATAGCTGTGCAGATACCAGTGCTTATGCTGGTCTGTTATTCACAACTAGACTCTCACTGTTGCATATCTGTGCATAGACTAGTGCTTCTGCAGGCCTGTTATTTAAAGCTAGAATATCATTGTTGCATTGCTGTGCAGAGATCAGTGCTTATGCTGGTCTTTTATTCACAGCTCGACTCTCATCTTTGCATAGCGTTGCAGAGACCAGTGCTTCTGCAGGCTTCTTATTCACAGTTAGACTCTCACCTTTTCATAGTACTTTATGAATCAGTGCTTATGCTGGTCCATTATTTATTTCCGTCTTTTCCTTCCCCTCCCGCCTGCCAACCTCCTTTTTCCTTTATTTATTTCCCCCCTGTGTTCATCGTGCTGCCCCTTTCCCTCCCACTCCCTCGCCTTTTCCCGGCCACCAGCAGTGTGATTGGGAGCTTTCTCCAGGAACTAGTCCTCTTTACGGAGAGCCCCAGGGCAGCCTTGCCGTGCAGCCGTCAGCTAAGGGCCAGAGACAAAGGGCAGCTCCCTCATGAGCAGCTCCACTCCGTGTTTGCATGTGTTCCCCTGGGATGCCTGACGCAGACCACCTACAGCGGCGGATCAAGTAAGTTTAGTGTGGGCGGGGAGTGCAGCCATTACTGCACTTCAGTAAAACCCCTCCACTCCTATTACCTAATATCATATAGCTACATGCATTTAGGCTAAGTGTGTAATGTGGCCATATTTTGCAATTACCCTGTGTAAGGCAGCCATATTCTGCATTTACCCTAATTGCGTAAGGCAGCCACATTCTGCATTTACCCGAATTGTGTAAGGTAGCCATATTCTGCATTTATGTTACGTTATGTTACTTTGCATTTATATAGCGCCTTATATACCATTGGTATGGTCTGAAGGCGCTGGTAGGTTGAACGCCCTTGGGAACCGAAGTTCAGGTCAGTTGAGAGAGTAAAGAGAGTCAAAGGGTGCGTGTGAGCACCGGATATGTGTGCAGCTGGTGAGGTACTCGTGTAATTGCTGCTTCTTAGCAGTAGGTGTGGTGGATGAGAGATCAAGAGTATGTGTTTATTCTGGCAGGAATTATCCCGACCGATTGAGGCTGCGTTAGGCCTGAGGAGAACGCCTGGCTGGGGGGTGAGTAACCAGCAGTGTTTAGTTAGAGTGATGGGCAGTATGAGACAGATGTTGGTATGAGAACAGTTATACCGAATGGTGTCATAGTATCTCTGTGTTCTAGTTGACTGGTGGTGTAAAGAAGAGAGTAAGCGTATGGTGGGTTACATGCTCTTCAGACGTTCTATGCGTTCCAAACCTTTCCATGAAAGTTGCACACTTCTATGCACTCTAGACC
The DNA here is from genome assembly GCF_040938575.1 of Ambystoma mexicanum. Taxonomy (NCBI): domain Eukaryota; kingdom Metazoa; phylum Chordata; class Amphibia; order Caudata; family Ambystomatidae; genus Ambystoma; species Ambystoma mexicanum. The sequence continues at coordinate 12,999,037 of NC_090940.1, forward strand.
GCTCCATGCACTCCAGTCCGCTCCATGCATTCCAGTCTGCTCCATGCACTCTAGTCTGCTCGACGCACTCCAGTCCGCTCCTACGCACTCCAGTCCGCTCCTACGCACTCCAGTCCGCTCCACGCGCTCCAATATGCTCCACGCGCTCCAATCCGTTCCACGCACTCCAATCCGTTCCACGCACTCCAATCCGTTCAATGCATTCCGATCCATCCAGAGTATTTCTAAGTTGTTTTATGCACTTGATCTATGTATTTCATCCATACCACGTACTTAATCCGATCCATCCACATATTTCACCCCTTTCATCCACATATTTCATCCGTTTCATCTACATACGTCACTCGTTCCATTCACATATGTCACTGGTTCTTATCCACATACATCACCCGTCTCAACAACATACGTCACCTGTTCCATCCACATAATCACTCGTTCTATCTACAAACGTCGCCCATTGTATCCACAAACTTCACCCGATCCGTCCGCTCAAGGCACTCAATGGTTATACGTAGTCATCCGCTCTACGCACTCATCCGCTCTATGTACTCATCCGCTCTAGGCACTCATCTGCTCTAGACACTCATCAGCTCTGCAAGCTCTACACGCTCATCTGCTCTGTGCACTCGTATGTTTTACACACTCATCAGCTCTACGCACTCATCAGCTCTACGCACTCATCCGCCCTACGCACTTGTCTGGTCTATGCACTCATCCACTCATGGCAGACATCTTGCTTTATGTCCTCTCGCACTCTACGCATTCACCCACACTATGCACTCACCTGCTCTACGCACTCACACGCTCTCATGTACCCCTCCGCCCTCACGCACCCTCCGGTCTCACGCACTCATTCGCTCTTACGGACTCATCTGCTCCATTCACTCGTCTGCTCTATTCACTAGTCCATTCTACATATTCATCCATTCTACACATTCCATCGTTTTTAGACACTCCTCCGTTCTACACACTCTTCCGCTCTGCGGCCTCTTCTGTGCACTCTTCCGCTCTGCTGTGCACTCTCCCGCTCTGTGCATTCTTCCACTCTGCACACCTATCACGCTCTATACACTCATCCGCTCTATACACTCATCTGTTCTATATACTCATTCACTCTGTACATTCATCTCTTCTATGGGTTTCTGCATTCTACACACTCCTCCGCACTTACGCACTCATCCGCCCTCCGGTCCGCTCCATGCATCCCAGTCTGCTCCACGCACTCGAGTCCGTTCCACACACTCCAGTCCGGTTCCACATACTCCAATCTGCTCCACGCATTCCAATTCGTTCCACGCACTCCAATCCGTTCCACGCACTCCAATCTGTTCAATGTATTCCGATCCGTCCAGAGTATTTCTAAATTGTTTTATGCACTCGATCTACGTATTTCATCTGTACCATGTACTTAATCCGATCCATCCACATATTTCACCCCTTTCACCCATATATTTCATCCGTTTCATTGACATACGTCACTCGTTACATTTGCATATGTCACCGGTTCTTATCCACATACATCGCCTGTCCCAACAACACCTGTTCCATCCGCATCCATCACTCGTTCTATCTAAAAACGTCACCCATTGCATCCACAAACTTCACCTGTTCCGTCCGCTCAAGGCACTCAACGGTTCTATGTAGTCATCCGCTCTACGCACTCATCCGCTCTATGTACTCATCCACTCTGCAAGCTCTACGCACTCATCTGCTCTATGCACCCATCTGTTCTATGCACTCATCCACCCTATGCACTCATCCGCCCTACGCACTCATCCGCCCTATGCACCGTCCGCCCTACGCACCCGTCCGCCCTACGCACCCGTCCGCCCTACGCACTCGTCTGCTCTATGCACTTGTCCGCTCTATGCACTCATCCGCTCACAGCAGGCATCTGCTTTATGTCCTCTCGCGCTCTACGCATTCACCCACACTATGCACTCACCCGCTCTACGCACTTACCTGCTCTACGCACTCACAAGCTCTCATGTACCCTCCGCTCTCACGCACCCTCTGTTCTCACACACTCATTTGCTCTTACGCACTCATCTGTTCCATTCACTCATCTGCTCTATTCACTAGTCCGTTCTACGCATTCATCCACTCTACACATTCCATGTGCATTCATCCACTCTACACATTCCATTATTTTTACACACTCCTCCGTTCTACACACTCTTCCGCTCTGCAGCCTCTTCTGTGCACTCTTCCACTCTGCGCACTCTCCCGCTCTGTGCATTCTTCCGCTCTGCGCACCTATCACGCTCTATACACTCATCTGTTCTATATACTCATCCGTTCTATATACTCATCCGCTCTGTACATTCATCTGTTCTATGCGTTTCTGCATTCTACACACTCCTCCGTCCTACACACTCGTCTGCTCTACACACTCATCTGCTCTACACATTCGTCTGCTCTACACTTGTCCCCCTGCACATTCGTCTGCTCTATGCACGTCTGCATTCTACACACTCCTCCATACTTAAGTACTAATCGGCTTTACACACTCGTCTGCTCTACGGACTTGTCCGCTCTACAGTCGTCCGCTCAGCGCATTCGTCTGCTCTATGAACTCCTCCACATTTATGCACTCATCCGCTCCATACACTCATCTGCTCTACGCATTCGTCCGTTCTACCCCCATCCGGTCAACACATTCATCCACACAACATACTCATACGTTCTATACACTCATCCGGTCAGCACGTTCATCTGCTCAACGCATTAATCCCTTCTCATCTCTTCCATTGCACTCATCCCTTCCGTTGCACTTGTCTCTTCCGTTGCACTCATTACAGTCTTTTGTATTCATATTTCCATCCTCTTCTCTTATTCATTTCGCCCATTTTGTTCATTTGTCCATTGCATTCATTACATCCATTTCATTAATTAAAATCTGATTACTGTTTTGGCACGATTTATTCTTTTTATCCGCTTCACTGCTTTGATCTACTACAGTCGTTTTATTCCGTTTGTCATTTTAGTTTACATTTGCGGTTATTAGTTGTTGCTTTCTCGCCTGGATCTTGATGTTGTATTGTTATCTGTCTTATTGTTATTCAAGATCTAGTAGTTTGTTGGGATGGTGTCATTCAGGTGCTGTTATTCATACTAAGTTTGGGTTAGTTTGCGTACGTGTTGGTCTTTAGGGGAAGAGCCAAGTTTTTATTAGTTTGCGGAAAGACATTAGATCTTCAGTTAGACGGATGTGGGGTGGAAGTGCGTTCCACAGCGTGGGGGCCAAGGTTGAGAATGATGATCCGCCTAACCTGAGTGAGTTTGTTTTAGGTATTACTAGGAGGCCGGCTGAGCTTGATCTTAGAGTACGTGGAGGGTGATAGGGTTTTAGCTTGTCTTGCAGATATTGAGGTCCGGTTTTATGCACTGCTCGATGAGAAATGCATAAGGTTTTGAAAGTCACCCTTCGGGCCACTGGAAGCCAGTGGAGAGTTTTAAGGGCTGGGGATATGTGGTCTCTCGCGCCGAGCGCTAGAAGTAGTTTGGCAGCAGCTTTTTGTGCTCTTTGAAGTTTATTCAGTTGGTAAGCGTGGACTCCAAGATAGAGGGGGTTAGCGTAGTCCAGTCTTGATATAACAATTGATTGGACCGCAGAGAGTCTGTTGGGGAAGGAGAGATATGGAAATATGCACCTAAGAGTTTTAAGGTGGTAGTGGCAGGACTTTGAGCTGTTGTTGACTTGACGCAAGAGTGTTAGGTCAGAGTTGAGGGTGCATTCAAGGTTTTTTACTGAGTTAGAGGGAGTCGGTGAGTTGCCCATGGCAGGTGGCCAGGGTAGTGGGTGTGGAAGAAGTTCGGAGTTGCCACATACCATGATTTCGGTTTTGGAGGGGTTTAACAAGAGGTGGCTTTGGGTCATCCAGAGCTCTATGTCGAGGAGGCAGGAGGCGAGGTCAGGTCGGTGGTTGGGTTTTCAGTTCAAGAGTTTTTGAATTAGTTGAATGTCATCGGCGTAGTTGTAAAATAGGATGTTGTGTGAGCGAATTATTGGTGGGAGGGTGATCAAGTAGAGATTGAACAGGAGGGCAGATAGGCATGCTCCTTGTGGAACTCCCGTATCGACTGGTCGGGTTTGGGAGGAGTAGGTGGAGAGTATCGTTATTTGGTACCTATCCTTGAGGAATGAGGCTATCCATTTGAGAGCGGTTCCACGAATTCCTAGGGAGTGGAGGCGGTCAAGGAGGATTGAGTGATTGATTGTGTCGAAGGCAGCGGATAGGTCGAGAAGGATCAATGTGGTGCATCCTGCAGAGTCTGCCGTGATTTTAAGGTCATCCCAGATTGAGGTTAGGGTGGTTTCAGTTCCGTGCCGGGCTCTGAAACCTGATTGTGTGGGTTCAAGTAGATTGTTGGCTTCGACAAAGGCATTTAGTTGGGTGTAGGTGGTTCGGTCAATGAGTTTGGCAAGGAACCTAGTGTTTGAGATGTAGCGGTAGTTTTTGGGCTCGAGAGGGTCGAGGGAAGGTTTTTTTATTAGAGGTTTGACATGAACCGTTTTGAATGCATCGGGAAAAATACCAGCGGAAAGGGAGTCATTTATGATGGATCTTGCGTGTTCTCCTGCGCAGGTAGAGGCCAATATTTCTTTGAGGGTTGTGGCCGGGCAAGGGTCTAGCGGAGAGCCGGATGGTTTGTGGGCAAAGAGAAGTTTGAGAAATTGGTCGGGTGATATTGGACTAAAGGAGTCGAACGTTGGTTGCGCAGCGGTCGCAGGCGGTGGGTTGGCCGGTATGGGGGGTGGGTTGCCTGGTGGATGTAGGAGAGCCAGTTTGGTGGTTAGTGCATTAGTTCTCTCGAGAGCCGTGGCGTAAAAGTGGAGAAAGAGTGAGTCGCACAGTGATTGTGAGGGGGTCAGGACGGTGGTAGTGCATGCCGGTTTGGTGAATTCGTTGATGTTTTTGTGAAGTTCTTTGCTGGGGTTTTTGCAGTTTAGGATCCGGGAGTTGTAGTCTGCTTTTTTTGCTTTCTGGATTTTGGCCTTGTACTAATGAAGGTGTCGGGCCAAAGTGGCTCTGCTCTCTTGGGTTTTGTCTTTCTGCCACTTGCGTTCTAGGTATTTATATAGTTGTTTAGTGGTCTTCAAATCAGGTGTGAACCATCTAGAGAAGAGGCCACGGCAGGTGCTGGTTTGCAAGAGGGTGTGAGCCGCATTACTGAGGTGTTAAGCCATGCGTCGAAGGCGTCGGGGGTTAGTTGTTTATTGAGTTGGCAGATAGGTGGAGGAGACTGGAGGAGTGCGTCAGCTAAGTCAGGAACGATTTTTAGTTTTTTCCAGCATTTGTGTAGATTCAGAGGTTCAGGTTCGAGTACGGGAAGCGGGTCAGGTGAGCGAATGGCGAAAGAAACAATGAAGTGGTCGGACCAGATGATAGGGGTGGGGGGGTTTAGATGTATCAGGTTCTGGGAGCTAAATATGGCATCAAGAGTGTGTCCTTTATAGTGAGTCGGACCGTTTATGTGGGGTTGGAGGTTAATTGCGTCTAGACCGTCAACCAGAGAGTGAGTCATGGGGTTGGTGGGGATGTCAAGCCATATGTTGGAGTCTCCAAGAAGGGTGAGGTTGGAGTGGTTTAGTTGAAGGGTGGCAATAGAGTCGCAGAGGTTGTTTGAGAATTGACTATCGTAGCCAGGGGGTCTGTAGATTATTAGGAAACTGTGTGAAAACGACGGGCAGAAGGATAGTTTGACGAGGAGTGATTCGCAGGAAGGAATGGAAGGTTGGTTGTCTATGATTGAGGCGTGGAAGTGAGACTTGAAGACGAATGCTATTCCCCATCCTCCAGAGGGTTGGTTCAGTGGGATGAGGGAGTAGTCAGGGGGGAAGGCTTCATTGGCGATTGGGGCGAAGTCGTCAGAGAGCCAGGTCTTGGTGATGAAAACCAGGTCTGGTTTGTCAGAGGCGAGGAGGTCAAAGATGCTGTGTCTGTTTTTTGCTACGGATCGGGCATTGAATAGGATGCAGGACACTTCTGTAGGTGAGGTTGGTGTTGGAGCTGCAGCGGAGGGGGGCTAGGACGGAGAGGGTGGAAACTGGAGAGGGGTGGGGAGGGTGATGATCGGTGGGAAGAGTGGGCGAGCAGAGAGGTTGGCGGGTTTCGGGAGGGAGTGGATGGATGCGTGTGTTAGGGTGATTGGGTTTGGCCTGGGGGATTTGGAGGTGGGGTGTGTGCGATTAGGAGTTTCAGTTGCGGTCGGTGAGAAAACGAGGGAGAGGGGTTTCAGGAAGGGTGAGGCAAGGGGGGATGGTGGTGAATGGGGGAATGAAGTGGTGAGACGAGACAGGGGAGGTGATGAGTGCTGAGAGATTGAGGGGGACCAGGTACGTTTCCTCTCTAGTGTCTTTGTTGCGATTGGTGTGTGTGAGAGGGTAGGGGAGTCAGAGGGGGAGAGGGATGAGGCTTCTGTTCTTGCTAGGGCTAGGCATGCGGTTTTCAGGGAGGGGAATGGGTGTGGTCGGAGGGGGATGATTGTGGGGTTTAGTGGGAAAAGCGGGGGTGCATGATTGCAGGGCATGGAGTGCCAGGTATGATGGTGAGGGGAGTGGGCATGATCAACGTAGGTTGGTTGGAGGTGGGATTCGGGGGAGCAGTGGTTTTAGGGTGGTTGGCTCACCATCGTGCTCCTCTGGCTTGGTGTTTGGAAAGGGGATGAGTAGGGGATGTGAAGGAGGGTGGGATGATTTGGGAAGGAGGAGATGGGGGGCAAGGCTGACCGGCGAGTGAAGGCGGTCTACGTTTTCCGGCCGACCTTGGTGGATTGGGTGCACTCATGGTTAGTAGCTGCTATTAAGTGTTGTTTCAGGTGCAACTTACACTTTATGATGGACTTTATAAGTTCAGCTATATCCCTGGGTGAGATTAGTCTTGGTTTCTGGGTTCCACAAAGCTGAGTGATATTATTCGCTTATTCTAGGTTTTAGTGTACTAATTGTAACTAGGATGAAGATATTAGGTTGTTTTGGAGTGTAGCTACACCTTAGGATAAGCTGTTAAGGCGGCCTATTCAGTTGCGACTACAGCACAGTTACGCTGTTGGGTTGACTTTCTTGTAGCAAGAAGGAATACAGGTAAGCTATTAGGGAGAGATTGAATGTAGCAAAGGAATGCTTTTGGGTGGACTTTTAAGTGGAGGTTAGGAGGACTTTCTAATTGGGGTTTAGTGGGAAAGTTTAGTGGAGTTTAGGAGGACTTTCTAATGGTAGTTTTAAATTCAATTAGGGCACGCTATTAGGCACATTTCTACATTTGAGTTTTTTACAGATCGCATATTAGGGATGCTTCTATATGTGACCAATAACTCAACGCTAAAGGTCCCACTTTTGCACAGAGAGGGATATTGTGTACACAGAGAGGATAATAGGTACCCTTCCAAGTTTAGCTTTGCGAAGAGAGGCTATTAGGCACGCTTCTAAATTCAAGTGCGCATGCTATTAGGCACACTTATAAATTCAATTTTTTTTCACAGGGGGGATATTAGACTATTAGGGACACTTCTAAATTCTACATTACATAGTGATGATAGTAGATACGCTTCTAAATTAAACTTTGCAAAGAAGGATATTAGAGACACTTTGTCAGTTCAACTAGGGCACGCAATTAGGCACACTTCTAACTTCAACTTTGCACAGAGAGGATGTTTGGAACACTTCTAAGTTAAACTTTGCGCAGAGAGGATACTTGGCACACTTCAGGATTCAATTTAGCACAGAGAAGCTATTAGGCACGCTTCTAAATTCAAGTGCGCATGCTATTAGGTGCACTTCTAAATGCAACTTTACACAGGGAGGATATCGGGTGCAGGCACTTCTAGATTCAAGTCTTGCACAGGGAGGCTTTTGGGCATACTTCTAAGATTAATTTTCTCAGAGGGGCTATTGGGCACACATCTAAATTCACCAGGCCACGCTATTAGTCAGACTTCTAAAATCAGCCAGAGGACAGAGAGGCTATTGGGCACACTTCTAAAATGAACTTTCACAGGGAGGCTATTGGGCACACTTCTAATGCAACTTTTCACAGGGAGGCTTATTGGGCACACTTCTAATGCAACTTTTCACAGGGAGGCTATTGGGCACACTTCAAATGCAACTTTTCACGGGGAGGCTATTAGGCACACTGTTAGATTCAACTTTTGACAGGGGGGCTGTTGGGCACACTTCTAAATTCACCAGGGCACGCTATTAGTTAGAATTCTAAAATCAGCTACAGGACAGAGTGGCTATTGGGCACACTTCTAATTTTAACTTTCACAGAGATGCTATTGGGCACACTTCTAAATTCACGAGGGCACGCTGTTAGTCAGACTTCTAAAATCATCTAGAGGACAGAGAGGCTATTGGGCGCACTTCTAAAATTACCTTTCACAGAGCGGCTATTGGGCACACTTCTACTTCAACTTTCATAGAGATGCTATTGGGCACACTTCTAAATTCAACTTTCGCAGAGAGGCTATTGGGCGCACTTCTAAATTCAACTTTCGCAGAGAGGCTATTGGGCGCACTTCTAAATTCAACTTTCGCAGAGAGGCTATTGGGCGCACTTCTAATTTCAACTTTCACAGAGCGGCTATTGGGCACACTTCTAGATTCAACTTTCACAGAGTGGCTATTGGGCACACTTCTATTTCAACTTTCACAGAGTGGCTATTGGGCACACTTCTAAATTCGCCAGGGCACGCTATTAGTCAGAATTCTAACATCAGCTAGAGGACAGAGAGGCTATTGGACACACTTCTAAAATGAACTTTCACAGAGATGCTATTTGGTACACTTATACTTCAATAATGTATGATAGCCATATTCGGCATTTAGCCTAATTGTGTAAGGTAGCCACATTCTGCATCCAGGCTAATTGTGTAAGGTGGCCATATCCTGAATTTACCCTAACTGTGTAGGGTAGCCATATCCTGAATTTACCCTAACTGTGTAGGGTAGCCATATCCTGAATTTACCCTAACTGTGTAGGGTAGCCATATTCTGCATTTAGCCTAATTGTGTAAGGCAGCCTTATTCAGCATTTGGCCTATTTGTGTACGGTCGCCATATTCTGCCTTTAGTCTAATTGTCTAAGGCAGACTTATTCAGCATTTGGCCTATTTGTGTACGGTCGCCATATTCTGCCTTTAGTCTAATTGTCTAAGGCAGCCTTATTCAGCATTTGGCCTATTTGTGTACGGTCGCCATATTCTGCCTTTAGTCTAATTGTCTAAGGCAGCCTTATTCAGCATTTGGCCTATTTGTGTACGGTCGCCATATTCTGCATTTAGCCTAATTTGTGTAAGGTCGCCATATTCTGCATTTAGCCTAATTTGTGTAAGGTCGCCATATTCTGCATTTAGCCTAATTTGTGTACGGTCGCCATATTCTGCCTTTAGTCTAATTGTTTAAGGCAGCCTTATTCAGCATTTGGCCTATTTGTGTACAGTCGCCATATTCTGCATTTAGCCTAATCATATAAGGTAGCAACATATTACATACAGTTTTCTAAAAATCAATCACTCAAAGTCTGCTCTATGTATTTTAGGCTATGTTCCCCTTTAAACCTAGGTGTCTCCTAAATGTGTTCATAGTACATCTTTCTATGTATTTTAGGCCCTGCTCCCCTTTTAAATCTAGGCGTTTTCCTGATTTTATGCACATTACATCTCTCTATGTATTTTAGGGCCGGCTCTCCTTTTGAATCTAGGTGATACGTAGCACTACTCTTTGTACATAGACAGAACCCAGGATGTACGCATTGTTGTTTGTACAGATAACCCATTCACTCCCCTCGCAGCTTCAAAATCTAACAGCAGGCGCGGGCCCATTTCACACACCCTGCACTCACATATAGCACAAACACTGTTGCACACCACACCTGCCATAAGAATGAAGCTACCTTTAAAGACAAAAAATCAAACTTTTAGCTTCCTACATAATCCTCTGTCTCCTTAAACACAATCCACTCTGTTTGGTCCGAGTTTCCCACTGCTGCGCCCATCCACAGACCAGTCAGACACGGGAGACTAGAAGGGTCTTGGCCACCCTCACATAACATAGCACCTCCCAAGCTTCCAAAATCTGGACTTTGGTCCCTCCGAAGGCGTTCAACCAAACAGCACTTTGGCACCATCATTATGGTGAAAGGCGCTATCCAAATGACTAAAATGAATGACTGAATAGCTACACTCTCCCCTTTGCATAGTGCTTCATGGATCAGTGCTTATGTTGGCCCAGTATTCATAGCTAGAGTCTCACCTTTGCATAGTACTTCAGTGCTCCACGGTACAGATACGCTCTCACGCTGTTAGGCTCTATTTTGATAGCCTCATTGCAGTTTAGAATTGCCTTCGTGAACCTCTCCTTGCAACCGTAGAAGGCGGCACGGCTCAAGTACACCTTTGAGAGAGAGAGAGAGAGAGTAGGACTGAGATTAGAAGAGCCAGTCTTCAGAGGAATTCACAGATTACAATTTCAATCTTTAATTGGCAAACTTCAGCCAAAGGCCTTTGGTGATTGACAAGGAAAAACGCATGGGAATAATATCTCCCAGAGAGAACACAGTGTGAAGTGGGGTGTGGCGGGGATGTATGGTGCGTTAATAGGAAACATCATTTTGGGAGAGGCCAGGGCACTTTTTGAGAGATGTGGACAGAACAATTTCAGGGTGCACACAATGACCAAGGGCCTCACAATGTCAGAGGGAGCTGGTGGGCAGTTTTCAGAGATGAATGCCATGGTAAAGGTGCACTTTTTCATAACCAACATAACACACCTTACATCATGGGCTTACAGAGGATTCTACAGAGAATGTTTGCAAACAGTTAAAAATGCATGTAAAGGTTAACAAAATCATTTAGCCTCGACGTAAAGCTAGATACAAATTTGTATTTTCGTCATTAAAAGCGCAGCCTTAGTTAGAGAGCAGCAGAGTGCTGTATGGTATGATATGATATGATATGGCATTTATAACGCGCCCATACACAAGTGTTTCAAGGCGCGACGAGGTAAGGGAGGGGAAACAGTGGGAAACAGGCAACGATCCTACTAGGCCAGGTGTCATTCAGATCGCGCAAGTGCATGGATGGGGAGAAGGGAAAAGTGCCTGGGGGAAGGGAGAGGGGGAAAGTGCTGTGCAAGGGCTAGAAGAATAAATAAGATAAATAAAAGCAGCCAGATGGTGACAAGTGCCAGGTAAGAGCAGACATAAGTGCTGCTAGGGGACTGTAGGGATACAGAAAACAGTCCCCAGGTGCGGGGAGTTGCCAGGGGGGCAGGGCAGGTGAGCAAAAAGTGGGGCCTGGCCTGGACCCAAGATCAGAAAGGGTGGCCAGGCAACCAGTGCAGTTTTAGCCAGGAATTTCAGCAGGGGAGAGAGGCAGAGAAAGCAGAAGCAAAGAGGGAGGTTTTGAGGTGTTTCCGGAACCGCAGATGGTTCTCCTCAAGTTTCAGGGAGACAGGAAGGCTGTTCCAGAGGGAGGCCCCTGCTGAAGAGAGAGCTCGACCACCCACTCGTTGCTTGGGGAAGCGACTAACCCTGAGGGAGTTGGAGGCAGATGAGTGAAGAGCCCGAGAAGGAAGGTATTTGGAAAGAGAGAGTTGAAGGTATTGCGGCCCCAGGCCCCAGAAGGCCTTGTGGACAATGCAGAGCATTTTGAACTTAATCCTAGCAGCCACTGGGAGCCAGTGTAGAGATTTCAGTCCTGGAGAGATACGATCCCTGGGCTTGAGGCCAAGGACAAGTCTTGCAGTCCTGTTTTGGATAAGTTGCAGAGGGCGGAGAGTAGAGGCAGGCAGATTAAGATAGAGACTGTTGCAATAGTCCAGCTTAGAGAGAACCAGAGCTCTGGAGAAGGTGAGCTTCTGGAGGAAGGAGAGGAAAGGAAGAATACCTCTGAGGGGGTGCAGCTGGTAGTGTGATTTCTTAGAGATGTCCGAGATGTGAGGCGAGTACGAGAGTGTGGAGTCGAAGATGACCCCAAGGTTTTTAGCCTTGCAGGTGGGAGCAGGAAGAGCGCCAAGGGAGACCGGCCAGAGAGCTGCAGGGAAGGAGGGAGTGGGTGTGCCGATGAGTAGAATCTCAGTCTTACTGGCATTAAGGCAGAGGTCATTGGCGGCACACCACTCATGGATAGCAGACAGACAGTCAGAGATGAGGGAAGTAGAGGCGGAGGCCCAGGGTAGCCTGCAAAGGAGCTGGGTATCATCCCCATAGCACTTAAAGTTGGGGCAGAGAGCGGCTATGCAATGGACAAGGAGTGCCAAGTATTGGTTGAACAGCCAGGGAGAGAGGTTAGACCCCTGGGGGACACCACAGGTAGAGAAACAGATATTGGAGAGGAAGTACCCGAGTTGGACCTGGGAGGGTCGGTTGGAGAGGAAAGAAATCAGCCATGCCAGAGCCTGTCCAGTGATACCCAGGTTGTCACGGAGTCGGTTGAGCAGGATGGCATTATTGACAGTGTCAAAGGCAGAAGAGAGATCAAGCAAGATGAGGACACAGGGGTGTTGGAGTCAAGGTTGGAGAGTAGGTCTTCACAGATTTTCGGGAGAGCAGTTTCCATGCTTCCGGCAGCCCTGAAGCCAGACTGATGGTCATGAAGACAACCAACAGATTCGGTGTGGAGATTAAGATGGGAGATGGCTAGTTTCTCCAGAAGCTTGCCCAGGAAGGGAGTGATGGAGATTGGGCGATAGTTAGCTGGGCAGGAGGGGTCAGCAGAGGGTTTCTTAACAAGAGGGTGCACAAAGGAGTGCATCAGGGGGGATGGGAAGACTCCGGTGGCGAAGGAGTGATTGCAGAAATCAGCCAGGGCAGGAGCCAGGGAGTCGATGTGGTCCTTGATAGCTTTGGAGGAACAGGGGTTTACCTGTTTCGACGAGACTTTCATAGATCAACTTGTCGAGAAACCTTGTCTGCAGAGAAAAGGGGAAAGACAGAGAAGGAGGGAGAAGGGGTGGCTGCAGAAGGGCCAGAGGGAGTGCAGGGAATAGAGGGGGGGAGGCGATAGGAGGAGAGTGAGGACAGGATGTCCTGAGTTTTTGAAATTAAGTGAGAAGCCAGTGCCGTGCAGAGGGCCTGGGAGGGGACAGGAGAGGTAGAGAGTGCGGCAGGATTGGCCAGTTCCTTGCAGATTTTAAAGAGGTAAGCCGAGTTAGATGCCGCAGAGATGCGGGCTTGGATATGGGCTCTCTTCTTGGCGAGAACGGAGAGCCGGTATTGCCTTTGCAGAAGGCGGCATGTCAGTTTGTCAGAGGATGAACATGAAGCACGCCATTTCCTCTCGGCCACCCTGCACTTGCATTTTAGGGTGACGAGATCTGAGTCATACCAGGAGTTACACTTAGCTTTGGGCTTCAGGCAGATTCTCATGACAGGGGCAAGGATATCTAGAGTATCAGATATAGCAGAGTGGAGCGTGGAGGTGGCTGTGTCAGGGTGAGAGTCAGCCAAAGGGGGAGGAGGGGATGAGAAGGTTGGCGGCGAAAGCCTCAACTGACATGCGCTTCATGGGTCAGATGACCGAGAAGGAGGGTCACAGTGATGAAGGTGGCTTGGCCTGAGGGGTATTGAGGGTGAGGTGGGAGGATAGGAGAAAGTGATCACTCCACGAGAGAGGAGTGGAGAGAGGGACAGAGAGGGGAAGATCAGAGGAGACCAGAGCATCAAGAGTGTGCCCTGCAGAATTAATCGGGCCAGAGGGGAGAATGGAGAGTGAGAGAGAGTCACAGAGGTCACAAAAGTGTCCGGAGGGGGGATAGGAGGCATCCAGGAGGATGTTGAAGTCTCCAAGAAAGAGGAGTTGAGTGGTTGAGGCCAAGAGTGAGGAGGAGAGGTCCGCCCACTCAGAGAGGAAGGAAGAGATCTTATCAGGTGGCCGATAGATAGTAGCCACAGTAAGGGAATGGTTAGGAGAGAGAGAGAGCCGGCATACAAGGCATTTAAAAGAGGAGTAGGTCTGCGTAGGAGTGACAGAGGCAGGAATCCACTCAGGAAAGATAAGGGCCACACCTCCTCCAGAGCGGTTGGGCCTGGGCAAGGAGAGTATCTTGTAGCCGTCAGGTAGGAGTATGTCAAAGCTGGTGAGAGAGCTGGTTGTGAACCATGTCTCAGTGAGACCGTGGACAACAAGGTCATGTTCTTCAAGCAGGTGGCAAATATCACGGTAGCCAGTGTTTGGGCTGGAGAGCAGCTGAGCGATGTACACGGTAGCCAGTCTTTGGACTGGAAAGCAGGAGTGCGCTGTACACGAAGGCCAACGTTTGGGCTGGAGAGCAGCGGCGCGCTATACACGGCAGCCAACATTTGGGCTGGAAGGCAGCGGAGCGCTGTACACGGTAGCCAACATTTGTGCTGGAGAGCAGCGGAGCGTGGCTGGCATTTTCTAACAGTAGTGCTGCCTCAGATCAAGAGTAGCAGAGGGCTGTACAAGATAACCAGCATTTGGGCTGGAGAGGAGCGGAGTGCTGTACACGCTAGCCAGCTTTCAGGCTGGAGAGACGGGTAGCGCTGTACATGGTAGCCAGCGTTTGGGCTGGAGAGCAGCGGAGCGCTGTACAAAGTAGCCAGCATTTGGGCTGGAGAGCAGCGGAGCGCGGCTGGCATCTTTAAACAGTAGCGCTGCCCCAGCTCGAGAGTAGTGGAATTCTGTACACGGTAGCCAGAGTTTGGGCTGGAGAGCAGCAGAGCACTGTACACAGTAGCTGACGTTTGGGCTGACATATTTTAACAGTACCGCAGTACTGGGATTTGTGTTCCGTGCATTCATTGGGAACATACATTGATTTAGGGAAACAATATGTTTTCAGTATTTATAGGCTTTCCCTATGCGCAAGGTGGCATGCTCATATATGTTTCGGAGCATGTGCCTAGGGAATCAAGCTGCAACTCGGGGATGTGGCAGAAAAAGGCCTGCAAATGTTTGGGGTGTGTTGTGTTCCGGTGCCGGGGTGACTTGGCCTCGCAGTTCGCACTCGAAAGTTCCCATTGCTGGCCAGGGCAAAACTGAGTTGCATGTGGTTGGGCCACTTCTTCAATGCGCAGACAAAGGGAAAACAAGCATTTGCATAGCCAGCAGTTTTGCGTTTTATGTACGCATGAGGTAGGCCATTTTCAGGCCTTGCCATAATGATTCTACTCGGCCATAAACTGGCCAATTGTGTGAGTATCTAGGAATATGATGGCAGTGCCTAGAAAATGGAAGGGCTCACAAGAGGCTCTAGAATGCTTTGTTGGATATGCTCATTAAGACCCAGAAGTAAAATTGATCACTAACTTATATCGAAAGCTTACAAGCAGGAATACAATTTGCACTTTTGCTCTGTCCAACCACAGAGTCTAAACTTAGGTCTGCAACTCTGAAGAAATTGCTAGAAGGTAGAATGTATAAGAGGCATGCGGTGGACTGTACTCATCACGTGAAAAAGACCTGTCAGTGACCCGAGGAATTAAACACTTGATTGATGGGGATTTGCATACAACCAGATGACCTGTGTCACAAATAAGTCAGTGACTTCTATCAGGTACTAGTTCTTACTTCCTGCAGGAGCAGACACTGGCCCCACAGACCACCCTGGTTCGCCCTCTCTGCAATCCTCTAATCAAAAATTGCAGGGTTGACAACCCAGAGGGGAAAGGGGAAGTGGATAAAATAACAAACCAGGTCCTGTTTGCTGCCCTCTGGATCCTTGAACTGGATTTGATGACTCTCTCTGACCTGCAGACAAACATACACACATTTAACTTTACTGTGCTGGTGGTTTTCTAACCTTCCAGCGAATACTCCCCATGAAACCCAATAGTACCTGATAGCCTTTGCTTTCTGCTGAAAGGCTGTAAGAAAATATTCTCCTTTGAATGTCTATTCTCAAAAACAAAACTAAAAGAACCAGGCTGACTCAACTTTTACTCCTCTAGGTTCTGTAATCCTCTTCTCTTTATGTGTAGAGATGTCCATAGAAACTATTGCTCACTTAACTCATTCCTTCCACACAAGAAATCTCGAATATGCTACTAAAATAGTTGAATTGTGGATTTCAAACTATAAATCCTGACAAAATGTTGTAAGAAACGTTTTGTCTCTACGAACTATTAATGTAGTCAACAGTTTATTGTAATTTCAGAAAATGTCAACTTTAAAAAAAAAAATGTTTTTGTTGCATATATTGGGCCTCATTACACTGACGGCGGTAACCATGGCGCTATTAGCGCCATGGTTGCCGCCGGTATTTTACCGAGTCCGGCATGGTGAATGGCAGAATTACCGCCCTATTCCAAGGTGTGTGGGGGCGGTAATTCCCCATTCACCATGGCCCTTCCCCATTCCCATTTTTGCCCCCATAGGGCTCAATGGGAATGGGGAAGGCGGTAATTACGGTACCGCAAATTGCAGTACCGTAATTACCTCCTAGATCCCTTTGCGGGTCCCGTCCTTTACGGCTGGTAAAACCAGCCGTTAAGGTAGGGTCCCACAAAGGGACCTCATAGTAAGGCGGTAAGGGTTTTCCTGGCACTGGTACCCTTACCGGTACTGGTAAACCCTTACCGCCATCCGTGTAATGAGGCCCATAGTTTAAAAGAAACCTTACACAACATAACTAATCAAAAATAAAACAAGAACATCATTAAAACATAAAAATCACTAGATTAGAGAAAACAGTACAATTCTCATTAGACATAAAACAAGAAAAGAGGAAAAACCACTAAAAATGTTCAAGTTAATATGATTCCCAAGATCTAATATCTTTATACAGCTATTATGTCATATCCAAGTTGTTTTGTTCAATTCAGAATTAATACAGATTAAAAAAAGATTAAGAGCTATGCCTATTTTAGTCCTCCACTTCAGAAGTCTCTCAAACGTATGTGGAGCTCCTCTTCACAACGTGCTACGCCGCTCTCCTTCACACGCGTACCGCGCCACTCTCTGAGCCTGTACATGGATACCGCGGTTACATCTGAAGGAAAGGCTTTCCCCTGGTGTGCAGGTCTAATGATATTGGCACTGAACGGAATCATGCACACAACGCACAGATGTTTTGCTGGGTTCCTTACTCTAGGGTAAGATGAACGCACATCCTTCACTCAGACTGACAAACAGAGAAAGGCAGTAGAACACGCAAAGTAATAGTTAGTATGCGCAATGCAACAAGAAGAGTTATTTAATTAATTATTAGAAGGTTCGCTGCCTTGCGCTCGCAAAGTTAGCGATTACACACTCGCTAGGTTTTAACACGTTCTCAGTATATATCAGAAAACAGAATCGCTCTTCGGCAACTACTTCCAGGCACTGGGTTGCAAAACCAAACATATATGCATGAAAGTTATTTACCTTTCTATTCCTACATTTTTTCTTTAAAAAAAGACAAAACTGCACTTAGCTTCCAGTTGCTCATGTAGTCAGAACATCTTTCTGTCACTTGCTCTTTTCTTCAGCTTGACCCTGTCTTGAGTATCTTTTCCTCTGTAATAATTTTTTCCTTTGGATTTTTTCCCAGGAGCTTTGAAAATAGTGACCTTCTTTACTAAGTGTCTGAATGAAAGACAGTTTAGAATTGCGCACACGATTCCAAACTACCTCACAGAGGCCAAGGGACCAATCATCACTAGAAGCTATTTCCCCCATGTTGAACTGGGATCATTCCTGATTCCTACAATGTTAGGGTTAAGGAAACCTTGGTTTTTAGCTTTCATAATAAATAAACAATTATAATTCAGCTCCCTACTTGCACCTCACCCCTGCTCTGAACTGCCAAGGACCTTTCCTGGCTTGGAAGCTAAAGGGAAACCTGACACCCGGGGAAGTAAACACTTGACAGACGGGGAATTGCATACAACTAGACGCCCTGTGTCACAAAGAAGTCAGTGACATGAAAAGACAGATTGGTGTGTGCTAGAACATTCCATCCAATGAGCAACGAGATTCAACTGCTGGAGCCAAGGAGCTGGCATCTGATCAGACAGAATCAACAGCATAGACTTCTACAGGTCTTCAGATCATCCAACTCCATCCAACCGCCTCCTCTGTCTTTTTCACAATGTAGGTGAAAAGGAAAAATACAATTGCAGTAACTGGAGCAATAGTTGTGTTTTCCCACTCTTTCTCCAGCCAGTCGCATTGACTGCTTCAGGCAAATGCAAGTAGCACTAAGACACGTGGCTCAAGGAACTGTCCAATAAAAGTGTCAACGAAGTGTGAAGGGCTAAAACAGGGAAGGTTTTATTTTATATTTATATTTTAAACAAATGGTGTCTGGCGAGCTAGTCCTCAGGGATCTGTCATTCAGGTGCCCAGGACACGGCCATTGCTTTTGGATCCAGTTCCTGGGGGTGGACCAGTGTGGGAGGATCACCTGGGGGAGGGGTCTTTGGGGAGGGAGACACCGGATGGGGAGACGCAGTATCCCTCTCTTCCCTGTAACGCCTTTACCCCATCCTACTCAGTAGGATATATGAAAACTCTACCCCCACCCCTTTTCCTACACAGACACTTTCACACGGACAGCCCGCTCTGGCAGAAAACAGATTCACACCTGAGTCGTGTAACTGGTATGTCCCGCTACTATGGTCATGAAAGGTCAAACTATTAGTGGTAACCATTCACATTTCCAATAAAAATTATTAAACTTCCCCACATGGTTAAAAGTCGGAGCACGAGAGCACACTCTGTGCGAGGCAAATCACACGAAGGAACAGCAGTTTCAAGAAGGCAGCTGAACGAGGGAAGATAGACGGCAAACCACGAAGGGTGCACAAGGAGGGAGATACCCATGACCTTTCCAGCGGAAAGCCGCTACTTTCTAGACACTTTCAGATTGCAAAACATAAGGCCAAGAAACAAGGCAGAAGTATTGTGTCTCGGAGACGCCCAGGGCCCTCCTGCACAGCTGATCGAGTCAGAGTGAAACAACAGCCACCGTGGTACCGTCCTTGGCTCCAAGATCAAAGAAAGATCAACGCAGTCAGTGAGTCGGGGAAACCGATGCAAGACTTGTCTGTGTTGAAGTCAAGGTTGCAAGAAGCAACACTGTATCAGTCTGTGTTGAAGTCAAGGTTGCAAGCAGCAACATTGTATATGAAAGAGCAAGGACAAAGACTGCTGACGCGTGTGATAAAAGACGCAAGGACAGCCTAACGGCTGATGAATGTTTGAACTGCAGCAAAGAATATTTGTGACAGGGTGGTTGTCCAGGTTTGCAACAGGTTGCGTCATGACAAGGGTGACTGGTGGCCAGTTATAGTACACAAGGTGGCAGGATGCTTTGTAAGCAGGAGATGTTAAAAGGGAATGAGCAGGGAGCTTGTGTCTTATCTTCCTTAACCTTAAGTTGTACAGTTCTCCAAAGTCAAGATGGCAGATACAAAGATGAGAAGCTGATTGGCTGAAGATTCAGGAACAATCACTTTGGAATGTACAGAAGGATTCTTAACTGCCTAAAGTTGTTGAAGAGTCAGGTTGTGTATTATAGTATTCCCTTAAGTTAGTCCCAAAGAAGAACTTGTAAGAAGAAAAGAGTTTCAGCAGAAGTCAGAAGCAGTCACTCCAGGAAAGGGAAGAAAATAGAGTCTACAGTAACAGAGAATTCCGGTGGGAGCGCAGCATATTGTGAGCCTGGATATAAATAGTTAAACGTAAAATTGTCATTTGAAAGAACTATCAGCTGAGAATGTATTGGAGACTTTCACATGAGCAGCAGTTTATTAACAGCAGAAAATGCTAGAAAGCAACTTGACAGTGTAAGCGTGTATAAATACTTTCAGAACTTTCTACCGCGTTACTTGAAAGTGGCACCAGGTATCCGTTTGAGTTGAAGAGCGTTGCCACTGTGTGCGTGTAAGCTACAGCGTGAGTCAGCTGTGAAAGGGAGACCATGCGGCAGTCAGCGTGCTTTTGATTTTGGAAGCTGTGTATGAGTGTAGTATTCAGCGCAGCCGCACTGAGGCACGGCTCATGGCTCACTGTTACCTCTCTCAGCCGTCATCTTTCCAGAGCTACATTCGTAGAGGCAGCTCTCTTGGCGTGCATCCGTGTGAAGGAGTTGGGATCTCCTGAAGCGAAGGAGCGATGTCACTAAGAAACAAGCCAGCAAGTCATTGCGCATGCGCTTAATCAAAAGGATTAAAACGTCTTGTTCCAGCACTTGCAAGAATATTGTGCAGATAAAAAGCATTTTATTCTCTCAAGAGTCAGAGAGCACATTTCTGTTTCAAGAGAAGTAACCTTAAATTAGTTTAGGTAATTAGGGTTAGTAGTTAGGATTAAGGCAGCAAGACATGGACTACAAGCTAATTGCCAAGTCATTTTCCTTCAGCTTTCAAAAGAGATCGAGAGAGTCCTCAATTTCAAAATCTTACCTCTTGGCATCGGAAGAGGTGTGACAGGTAAGAGTTAAGTTAAAGTGACATTAATATAGGAGAATAGTTTTGGTTCTGAAGATGAAGTAACACCATGCACTTGTCTCATTGCAGAACGCAGTAACAGGAGCAGAGCCATCATGCCCGAGAATCATCTGTCTCTTTTATTATTTTATCCACTACCCCTTCCCCTTCCCCTTCCTGGGGTTTTTGACTCAACTGTAATTAGGAAGGTCGGGTTGGAAGCATCCGGAGGGGGTCTGTAGGATGAGTACCTCCTACAGAGAAGATCAAGCCTGACCATGACAGTAGTCCAACATCGCGAGTGTGCTCACTCGAAACTCTCTGTAAAATATTCAACTACGAAGTGGCAGAACCAAAATTAAAAGATCAAGAATAAGAATTGGTGTGAATCAAAGTGGTCCTGCAACAGTTTAAGTAAAACCTATTGCACATTCGAAAGTCTTCGGTTTTTGATATAAAGGGATCTGAGCCCGAACAAGGGGGATCCGTGGTCCGAGCCTGAGCGAGAGACACCAATTATGAATCTGTGAATGTGGAAATCCTGAAAAGAAAGGAACTTTGGTGTTTGTTTGTTACGTCAGGCCCTCTGCAATAAGAGGCTGTCATTGGGAGAGAGACTTTGGCAGAAGGCCCTGATAGCTGTGCTTTGAAGTGTTTCATTGCCAAGAAGCCAGAGTGTGTGTGAAGCTCCAACCTGCCGCTGTGTCCCTTGCTGAAAACGTGCGGAAGGGAAGCCAACTACTCAACTATGCTGACATATCATTTCTTGAACACTTTTCTTTTGCCTACATTGTTATCCCACACATTTTATATATATAAGTAAGGATTGGCAATAGGTTTATTAGTATAGGCACTTTTATTTTTATAGTCTCCACTAGGACTGCGTTATTATTATTTGATGGACGTAGCTTGCTCCCATTCTTAGATTTAGGATTAGATAAGCAGTCAACCAACCCATTGAAGTTCAATAAACACCCTTGAACTGTGATCACTTGTGTCCGTCTTCATTTTTTGATACCATGCCTTCCTTACACCATCCAGAAAGTAATTTGGTCTTAAAAGTTATACAGATATAAAAACAGAGAAAAAGGTTAGAGGACCATTTCTTTTTCCTGTTGTTCAATATGGCAGGTACTTGGTGTCACCTTCAACTCTACTCTATCCTTCTCTCCTCACAACACAGACCTGTCCAAGAAGGCCCACTACCAGCTGCACCTCCTCAGAGATAGTCTACCTTTTCTCACTTTTCCCCAGAAGCTCACTGTCTCCAGAGCCCTGGTTCTCTCTAGGCTGGATCGCTGCAACAGCCTCTTTCTCCATCTTCCTACTTCTACTCTCTCCGTCCGCTACAACTCATCCAGAACAGACCCGCAAGACTTATCCTTGGCCTCAAGCCCTGGGATCGTATCTCTCCAGCCCTGAAATCTCTCCACTGGCTCCCAGTGGCTGCAAGGATCAAGTTCAAGACCCACTGCATCGTCCACAATACTTCTAGGGCTGGGGTCTGCACTATATCCAACTCTCTCGTCCAAAACACCTTCCTTTTCGAGCCCTTCACTCGGCCACCTCAAACTCTCTGAGGGTCAGACGCTTCTCCAGGCATAGAGTTGGGGCTAACCTCTCTCCTCTGCAGGTACCTCCCTCTGGAATGGCCTCCCTGCCCCACTCAAACTTGAGCCGGACTACCTGAAGTTCCAGAAGCACCACAAGACCTTCCTTTTCGTCTCTGCTTTCTCTCTTTCCTCCTCTGCTGACCTACCTGAGTGCTGCCCTGACTGGTTGCCTGGTTACCCTCATAGTCCCACTGGTTACCAGGCTCCTCCATGACCAGTCACCCCTGCACTGCCTCCGGGCCTATCTTGTACTTAGGGGATGTAACTGTAACCCTACAGTCCCCAGCCTCCGTGCACTTACCCAGAGTCACGCTGCCCTGGGTGCATGTTCTCAGAGAAATTCCGCCCTAACTGCACTTTGCCCTTCCCTCCCCCTGGCACTTCCCCTTCTCCCCCCCCCCCCCTGCACTGCTGTTCTCGCACTTGCACGATCTGAATGACACAAGGCCTAGTAAGATTGTTTATTTTGTCCTCCCTCTGTCCTCTCTGCTTGTCTTGTCGCACCTAGAAACACTTGTGCACAGGTGCGTTATAAATGACTCATCATATCATGTGCTCTTAAAGGAGCAGGAGCCTCTTCACACAGGCAAAAAGTATTTTTCCAGTGTTCATTGCTAACTGGTAAAAAAAGCAAGTTTACAGTGTTGTCAGTTTGAGAAGTGGGAATATGCAAAAGCATAGTAGATGGCAAACGGCTGCTTTTTCAATCTGTTCTGGCATCCATATCGAGACTCTCTGCTCTGGTGCACCCTGGAAGCAAAGGAGCATCCCAGTATAGTGCCACTGAAAGGTGGTGCACAGACAGCGGGGAAAGTTTGGAAGAGTATCCCGTTTGGAGCAGGGTAAGCGGAGGCGGCAAAAGAGATGTATTGAGGGTGGGAAAAATAGACAGTGCTGCAGAATTAAGGCTGAGTGGAGAAGCACAGGGTTGCTGGTGAGAAGGCCCTTCCTAGTAAACCACAAAGGGAGTGGTGAGAGCGCTCACCACAGCAGATGATGTTTACTTGGCTTTCTTCCCCACCCTCCCGCTCTGCTGAAATCCAGTGCACATTTAACATTGATGGTGGCTGTGAGGTCTTGCAGACATGTAAAACAGGCTATGATTATGCATAAGGTGGATGTTAAGTCTTGCAGACATGTAAGTCAGGCTATGATTATGCCTACGGTGGATGTTAAGTCTTGCAGACATGTAAAACAGGCTATGATTATGCATACAGTGGGTGTCAGGTCTTGCATATATGTAAGACAGGCTATGATTATGCATACAGTGGCTGTCAGGTCTTGCATATCTGTAAGACAGGCTGTGAATGATTACCCATATGGTGGATGTCTTGGCGACATGTAAGACAGGCTGTGATTATGCATACAGTGGGTGTCAGGTCTTGCATATATGTAAGACAGGCTATGATTATGCATACAGTGGGTGTCAGGTCTTGCATATATGTAAGACAGGCTATGATTATGAATACAGTGGGTGTCAGGTCTTGCATATATGTAAGACAGGCTATGATTATGCATACAGTGGGTGTCAGGTCTTGCACATATGTAAGACAGGCTATGATTATGCATACAGTGGGTGTCAGGTCTTGCATATATGTAAGACAGGCTGTGAATGATTACCCATATGGTGGATGTCTTGGCGACATGTAAGACAGGCTGTGATTATGCATCCAGTGGGTGTCAGGTCTTGCATATATGTAAGACAGGCTATGATTATGCATACAGTGGGTGTCAGGTCTTGCATATATGTAAGACAGGCTATGATTATGCATACGGTGGCTGTCAGGTCTTGCAGACATGTAAGACAGGCTATGATTATGCATACGGTGGATGTTAAGTCTTGCAGAGATGTAAGACAGGCTATGATTATGCAGACATGTAAGACAGGCTATGATTATGCATACGGTGGATGTTAAGTCTTGCAGACATGTAAGACAGGCTATGATTATGCATACGGTGGATGTTAAGTCTTGCAGACATGTAAGACAGGCTATGATTATGCATACAGTGGGTGTCAGGTCTTGCATATATGTAAGACAGGCTATGATTATGCATACGGTGGCTGTCAGGTCTTGCAGACATGTAAGACAGGCTATGATTATGCATACGGTGGATGTTAAGTCTTGCAGAGATGTAAGACAGGCTATGATTATGCAGACATGTAAGACAGGCTATGATTATGCATACGGTGGATGTTAAGTCTTGCAGACATGTAAGACAGGCTGTGATTATGCATACAGTGGGTGTCAGGTCTTGCATATATGTAAGACAGGCTGTGATTATGCATACAATGGATGTCAGGTCTTGCATATATGTAAGACAGGCTATGATTATGCATACGGTGGGTGTCAGGTCTTGCAAACATATAAGACAGGCTGTGAATTATTACCCATATGGTGGATGTCTTGGCGACATGTAAGACAGGCTGTGATTATGCATACAGTGGGTGTCAGGTCTTGCATATATGTAAGACAGGCTATGATTATGCATACAGTGGGTGTCAGGTCTTGCATATATGTAAGACAGGCTGTGAATGATTACCCATATGGTGGATGTCTTGGCGACATGTAAGACAGGCTGTGATTATGCATACAGTGGGTGTCAGGTCTTGCATATATGTAAGACAGGCTATGATTATGCATACAGTGGGTGTCAGGTCTTGCATATATGTAAGACAGGCTATGATTATGCATACAGTGGGTGTCAGGTCTTGCATATATGTAAGACAGGCTATGATTATGCATAAAGTGGGTGTCAGGTCTTGCATATATGTAAGACAGGCTGTGAATGATTACCCATATGGTGGATGTCTTGGCGACATGTAAGACAGGCTGCGATTATGCATCCAGTGGGTGTCAGGTCTTGCATATATGTAAGACAGGCTATGATTATGCATACAGTGGGTGTCAGGTCTTGCATATATGTAAGACAGGCTATGATTATGCATACGGTGGCTGTCAGGTCTTGCAGACATGTAAGACAGGCTATGATTATGCATACGGTGGCTGTCAGGTCTTGCAAACATATAAGGCATGCTGTGAATGATTACCCATATGGTGGATGTCTTAGCGACATGTAAGACAGGCTGTGATTATGCATACAGTGGGTGTCAGGTCTTGCATATATGTAAGACAGGCTATGATTATGCATACAGTGAGTGTCAGGTCTTGCATATATGTAAGACAGGCTGCGATTATGCATCCAGTGGGTGTCAGGTCTTGCATATATGTAAGACAGGATATGATTATGCATACAGTGGGTGTCAGGTCTTGCATATGTGTAAGACAGGCTATGATTATGCATATGGTGGCTGTCAGGTCTTGCATATATGTAAGACAGGCTATGATTATGCATACAGTGGGTGTCAGGTCTTGCATATATGTAAGACAGGCTATGATTATGCATACAGTGGGTGTCAGGTCTTGCATATATGTAAGACAGGCTATGATTATGCATACAGTGGGTGTCAGGTCTTGCATATATGTAAGACAGGCTGTGAATGATTACCCATATGGTGGATGTCTTGGCGACATGTAAGACAGGCTGTGATTGCGCATACAGTGGGTGTCAGGTCTTGCATATATGTAAGACAGGCTATAATTATGCATACGGTGGATGTTAAGTCTTGCAGACATGTAAGACAGGCTGCGATTATGCATCCAGTGGGTGTCAGGTCTTGCATATATGTAAGACAGGATATGATTATGCATACAGTGGGTGTCAGGTCTTGCATATGTGTAAGACAGGCTATGATTATGCATATGGTGGCTGTCAGGTCTTGCAGACATGTAAGACAGGCTATGATTATGCATACAGTGGCTGTCAGGTCTTGCAAACATATAAGACATGCTGTGAATGATTACCCATATGGTGGATGTCTTGGCGACATGTAAGACAGGCTGTGATTATGCATCCAGTGGGTGTCAGGTTTTGCATATATGTAAGACAGGCTGTGATTATGCATACAGTGGGTGTCAGGTTTTGCATATATGTAAGACAGGCTATGATTATGCATACAGTGGGTGTCAGGTCTTGCATATATGTAAGACAGGCTGTGAATGATTACCCATATGGTGGATGTCTTGGCGACATGTAAGACAGGCTGTGATTATGCATACAGTGGGTGTCAGGTCTTGCATATATGTAAGACAGGCTATGATTATGCATACAGTGGGTGTCAGGTCTTGCATAAATGTAAGACAGGCTATGATTATGCATACAGTGGGTGTCAGGTCTTGCATATATGTAAGACAGGCTATGATTATGCATACAGTGGGTGTCAGGTCTTGCATATATGTAAGACAGGCTATGATTATGCATACAGTGGGTGTCAGGTCTTGAATATATGTAAGACAGGCTGTGAATTATTACCCATATGGTGGATGTCTTGGCGACATGTAAGACAGGCTGTGATTGCGCATACAGTGGGTGTCAGGTCTTGCATATATGTAAGACAGGCTATGATTATGCATACAGTGGGTGTCAGGTCTTGCATATATGTAAGACAGGCTGTGAATGATTACCCATATGGTGGATGTCTTGGCGACATGTAAGACAGGCTGTGATTATGCATACAGTGGGTGTCAGGTCTTGCATATATGTAAGACAGGCTATGATTATGCATACAGTGGGTGTCAGGTCTTGCATATATGTAAGACAGGCTATGATTATGCATACAGTGGGTGTCAGGTCTTGCATATATGTAAGACAGGCTATGATTATGCATACAGTGGGTGTCAGGTCTTGCACATATGTAAGACAGGCTATGATTATGCATACAGTGGGTGTCAGGTCTTGCATATATGTAAGACAGGCTGTGATTATGCATACAGTGGGTGTCAGGTCTTGCATATATGTAAGACAGGCTGTGAATATGCATACAGTGGGTGTCAGGTCTTGCATATGTGTAAGACAGGCTATGATTATGCATATGGTGGCTGTCAGGTCTTGCAGACATGTAAGACAGGCTATGATTATGCATACAGTGGCTGTCAGGTCTTGCAAACATATAAGACATGCTGTGAATGATTACCCATATGGTGGATGTCTTGGCGACATGTAAGACAGGCTGTGATTATGCATCCAGTGGGTGTCAGGTTTTGCATATATGTAAGACAGGCTGTGATTATGCATACAGTGGGTGTCAGGTTTTGCATATATGTAAGACAGGCTGTGATTATGCATACAGTGGGTGTCAGGTCTTGCATATATGTAAGACAGGCTATGATTATGCATACAGTGGGTGTCAGGTCTTGCATATATGTAAGACAGGCTGTGAATGATTACCCATATGGTGGATGTCTTGGCGACATGTAAGACAGGCTGTGATTATGCATACAGTGGGTGTCAGGTCTTGCATATATGTAAGACAGGCTATGATTATGCATACAGTGGGTGTCAGGTCTTGCATATATGTAAGACAGGCTATGATTATGCATACAGTGGGTGTCAGGTCTTGCATATATGTAAGACAGGCTATGATTATGCATACAGTGGGTGTCAGGTCTTGCATATATGTAAGACAGGCTATGATTATGCATACAGTGGGTGTCAGGTCTTGCATATATGTAAGACAGGCTGTGAATGATTACCCATATGGTGGATGTCTTGGCGACATGTAAGACAGGCTGTGATTATGCATACAGTGGGTGTCAGGTCTTGCATATATGTAAGACAGGCTATGATTATGCATACAGTGGGTGTCAGGTCTTGCATATATGTAAGACAGGCTATGATTATGCATACAGTGGGTGTCAGGTCTTGCATATATGTAAGACAGGCTATGATTATGCATACAGTGGGTGTCAGGTCTTGCACATATGTAAGACAGGCTATGATTATGCATACAGTGGGTGTCAGGTCTTGCATATATGTAAGACAGGCTGTGATTATGCATACAGTGGGTGTCAGGTCTTGCATATATGTAAGACAGGCTGTGATTATGCATACAGTGGGTGTCAGGTCTTGCAAATATGTAAGACAGGCTATGATTATGCATACAGTGGCTGTCAGGTCTTGCAGACATGTAAGACAGGCTATGATTATGCATACGGTGGCTGTCAGGTCTTGCAAACATATAAGGCATGCTGTGAATGATTACCCATATGGTGGATGTCTTAGCGACATGTAAGACAGGCTGTGATTATGCATACAGTGGGTGTCAGGTCTTGCATATATGTAAGACAGGCTATAATTATGCATACGGTGGATGTTAAGTCTTGCAGACATGTAAGACAGGCTGCGATTATGCATCCAGTGGGTGTCAGGTCTTGCATATATGTAAGACAGGATATGATTATGCATACAGTGGGTGTCAGGTCTTGCATATGTGTAAGACAGGCTATGATTATGCATATGGTGGCTGTCAGGTCTTGCATATATGTAAGACAGGCTATGATTATGCATACAGTGGGTGTCAGGTCTTGCATATATGTAAGACAGGCTATGATTATGCATACAGTGGGTGTCAGGTCTTGCATATATGTAAGACAGGCTATAATTATGCATACGGTGGATGTTAAGTCTTGCAGACATGTAAGACAGGCTATGATTATGCATACGGTGGCTGTCAGGTCTTGCAAACATATAAGACATGCTGTGAATGATTACCCATATGGTGGATGTCTTGGCGACATGTAAGACAGGCTGTGATTATGCATCCAGTGGGTGTCAGGTTTTGCATATATGTAAGACAGGCTGTGATTATGCATACAGTGGGTGTCAGGTTTTGCATATATGTAAGACAGGCTGTGATTATGCATACAGTGGGTGTCAGGTCTTGCATATATGTAAGACAGGCTATGATTATGCATACAGTGGGTGTCAGGTCTTGCATATATGTAAGACAGGCTGTGAATGATTACCCATATGGTGGATGTCTTGGAGACATGTAAGACAGGCTGTGATTATGCATACAGTGGGTGTCAGGTCTTGCATATATGTAAGACAGGCTATGATTATGCATACAGTGGGTCTCAGGTCTTGCATATATGTAAGACAGGCTATGATTATGCATACAGTGGGTGTCAGGTCTTGCATATATGTAAGACAGGCTATGATTATGCATACAGTGGGTGTCAGGTCTTGCATATATGTAAGACAGGCTATGATTATGCATACAGTGGGTGTCAGGTCTTGAATATATGTAAGACAGGCTGTGAATTATTACCCATATGGTGGATGTCTTGGCGACATGTAAGACAGGCTGTGATTGTGCATACAGTGGGTGTCAGGTCTTGCATATATGTAAGACAGGCTATGATTATGCATACAGTGGGTGTCAGGTCTTGCATATATGTAAGACAGGCTGTGAATGATTACCCATATGGTGGATGTCTTGGCGACATGTAAGACAGGCTGTGATTATGCATACAGTGGGTGTCAGGTCTTGCATATATGTAAGACAGGCTATGATTATGCATACAGTGGGTGTCAGGTCTTGCATTTATGTAAGACAGGCTATGATTATGCATACAGTGGGTGTCAGGTCTTGCATATATGTAAGACAGGCTATGATTATGCATACAGTGGGTGTCAGGTCTTGAATATATGTAAGACAGGCTGTGAATTATTACCCATATGGTGGATGTCTTGGCGACATGTAAGACAGGCTGTGATTGCGCATACAGTGGGTGTCAGGTCTTGCATATATGTAAGACAGGCTATGATTATGCATACAGTGGGTGTCAGGTCTTGCATATATGTAAGACAGGCTATGATTATGCATACAGTGGGTGTCAGGTCTTGCACATATGTAAGACAGGCTATGATTATGCATACAGTGGGTGTCAGGTCTTGCATATATGTGAGACAGGCTATGATTATGCATACAGTGGGTGTCAGGTCTTGCATATATGTAAGACAGGCTGTGATTATGCATACAGTGGGTGTCAGGTCTTGCAAATATGTAAGACAGGCTATGATTATGCATACAGTGGGTGTCAGGTCTTGCATATATGTAAGACAGGCTATGATTATGCATACAGTGGCTGTCAGGTCTTGCAGACATGTAAGACAGGCTATGATTATGCATATGGTAGGTGTCAGGTCTTGCAAACATATAAGACAGGCTGTGAATGATTACCCATATGGTGGATGTCTTGGCGACATGTAAGACAGGCTGTGATTATGCATACAGTGGGTGTCAGGTCTTGCATATATGTAAGACAGGCTATGATTATGCATACAGTGGGTGTCAGGTCTTGCATATATGTAAGACAGGCTGTGATTATGCATACAGTGGGTGTCAGCTCTTGCATATATGTAAGACAGGCTATGATTACGCATACAGTGGGTGTCAGGTCTTGCATATATGTAAGACAGGCTATGATTATGCATACGGTGGCTGTCAGGTCTTGCAGACATGTAAGACAGGCTATGATTATGCATACGGTGGATGTTAAGTCTTGCAGACATGTAAGACAGGCTGTGATTATGCATACAGTGGGTGTCAGGTCTTGCATATATGTAAGACAGGCTATGATTATGCATACAGTGGGTGTCAGGTCTTGCATATATGTAAGACAGGCTATGATTATGCATACAGTGGGTGTCAGGTCTTGCATATCTGTAAGACAGGCTGTGAATGATTACCCATATGGTGGATGTCTTGGCGACATGTAAGACAGGCTGTGATTATGCATACAGTGGGTGTCAGGTCTTGCATATATGTAAGACAGGCTATGATTATGCATACAGTGGGTGTCAGGTCTTGCATATATGTAAGACAGGCTATGATTATGCATACGGTGGCTGTCAGGTCTTGCAGACATGTAAGACAGGCTATGATTATGCATACGGTGGATGTTAAGTCTTGCAGACATGTAAGACAGGCTATGATTATGCATACGGTGGGTGTCAGGTCTTGCAAACATATAAGACATGCTGTGAATGATTACCCATACAGTGGATGTCTTGGCGACATGTAAGACAGGCTGTGATTATGCATACAGTGGGTGTCAGGTCTTGCATATATGTAAGACAGGCTATGAATATGCATACAGTGGGTGTCAGGTCTTGCATATATGTAAGACAGGCTGTGAATGATTACCCATATGGTGGATGTCTTGGCGACATGTAAGACAGGCTGTGTTTATGCATACAGTGGGTGTCAGGTCTTGCATATATGTAAGACAGGCTATGATTATGCATACAGTGGGTTTCAGGTCTTGCATATATGTAAGACAGGCTATGATTATGCATACAGTGGGTGTCAGGTCTTGCATATATGTAAGACAGGCTATGATTATGCATACGGTGGATGTTAAGTCTTGCAGACATGTAAGACAGGCTGTGATTATGCATACAGTGGGTGTCAGGTCTTGCATATATGTAAGACAGGCTATGATTACGCATACAGTGGGTGTCAGGTCTTGCAGATATGTAAGACAGGCTATGATTATGCACACGGTGGCTGTCAGGTCTTGCAGACATGTAAGACAGGCTATGATTATGCATACGGTGGATGTTAAGTCTTGCAGACATGTAAGTCAGGCTATGATTATGCATACGGTGGGTGTCAGGTAGAGCATATATGTAAGACAGGCTATGATTATGCATACGGTGGGTGTCAGGTCTTGCATATATGTAAGACAGGCTATGATTATGCATACCGTGGCTGTCAGGTCTTGCAGACTTGTAAGACAGGCTGTGATTGCGCATACAGTGGCTGTCAGGTCTTGCAGACTTGTAAGACAGGTTGTGATTACGCACACAGTGGCTGTCAGGTCTTGCAGACTTGTAAGACAGGCTGTGATTACGCACACAGTGGCTGTCAGGTCTTGCATATATGTAAGACAGGCTGTGAATGATTACCCATATGGTGGATGTCTTGGCGACATGTAAGACAGGCTATGATTATGCATACAGTGGGTGTCAGGTCTTGCATATATGTAAGACAGGCTATGATTATGCATACAGTGGGTGTCAGGTCTTGCATATATGTAAGACAGGCTATGATTATGCATACAGTGGGTGTCAGGTCTTGCATATATGTAAGACAGGCTGTGAATGATTACCCATATGGTGGATGTCTTGGCGACATGTAAGACAGGCTGTAATTACGCATTCGGTGGATGTCAGGTCTTGCAGACATGTTAGATAGTGTGTGATTAAGACAGGCTGTGATGACACATACAATGGGTAGCTGATTTTTTCCAGGTAGCTAGCTCTGAGTCTAATAGACCATATTGGACTCCCCTGAGAGGATGTATTCAACGTATTACGCATTTATCCTTTTCCTTTTCTAGTTTTTGTTAGGTACCAGGACTTTCCCCGATCCAAGATGGTGGGTACGTTCAAGAGGGGTAATAATTGTCAGGGCTGCGCTTTCACAAGGTGTTCTCAGGAGCTGCTGGACCCCACAGTCCCTCCAAGGTGTTGCGCCGTCAACCTGGAATAAAAACGTCTGATCCTGCAACACCCCCAAAGGAAAGGTGAAGTGAATAAAATAACAAACTGTTCAGATTCCTGGCCTTGACTCTGATATCTGAATTCCCTCTGCAACTGCTAAGAGGGTTTTTTCATTAAATACTTCTTATTTGACTATCTTCTTTACTAGGTCTTCTGGGAAACACTTTTAATCTAAATGAAGACTTCTCAAAAATGGTCTTTGAACTAGATCTGATGTTTTAGGTTTTCAATCTTACAGCAATTGCTCTCTGGGAAAAGTCTTTTAGGATCTGTAAGCACTATTGCACTGCTAAGCAACTGCAACAGCAAAGGAAGGATCACTGGATAGTTTCTTTCTTAATTAACTTTAAACTGCTTCCTTCAGGTGAGGATTGTTCCTCACTGCTTCCCGCACCAATTGCGCCTTCAAATGTGTCAAAAAAGAAACAAAAACAAGTGCTGCAGGCGTGCAAGTACCTACCGCCGCACGCTCCGGGTGAAGCTTCAGTCCCCAGGCTGGCCGCGCAAACACGTCTCTGGGTAGATCCTCTTCAAGCTGCCTGCCATCCTGCTGCCATTCACTGTCTCTGCACAAGCCGCGCGCGCATTACCAGCTCCCACCCGGCACACGGACCCCAGATGCCAGCGTTCCACGGAAGTTTGCTGCTTGAAATCTCACGCTCCCTCTCTCGGCCAACTCGCAGCGCTAATGTTCCTCGCCACACAACAATATACGCACACAGTCTGAATTGTATAGTTTTCTTAGATTCAACTTCTTGCAGAGAACTTCTTATTCTTCATAACTAAAATTTAGTTGATTTCTTAAATATTTAAAGTTGTAGAAGAAATTAACAAGTAGAACTTGAAGATACTAATAAAGAATTTAGCTGCTTCCAGTCACTGTAGCTACTTTCTTCATCACTCCCTTTTTTCTCCTCCTGACTTCGGTACTTTAGCTGCTTTTCCCTGAAATGTCTGTACTTCCAAAAAACGTGCTATTAGAGTTCGTGGGCCTTATGTGAGGACGCCAACAGAGTCATCACGGATTCCCCGCCCGTGACCTCCTCCCATGTGGCCAGGGGACAGCAGCCACTACATGATCCTGAATCTGGGAGCAGTTTTCTGAGGGAGGCTTGCATGGGATGAGATCTTTTAACTCCATTGGTAAAGACGCAGTAACCCCCTCTTTCCCATGAGTAAGACCCTCTGATACCTGAGTTCTTAATGGCCAATTGTCACTCTAGTCAGGCCCCCAACCTTGGCCCAAACACCTACAACCCACACCTATCAACTTTTATTTTTAATGTGCCTTTGTGAAATCCCAGAGAAGGAACAAGCTACTTACCTGTAACTGTTGTTCTCCAGCGTGGGTCCGGCATGGATTCACATGCTCATGAATATTCCCCGTCGTCAGGCTGGGAATCCTCGGTAAAGAAAAAAATCAGTATTAGTTTCGTTTCTGAACTGTCTTTCTCCTAATAACCAATCACTGGTCTCTGGGTCATACTGCCCCCAGCCAATGACTGCCCTCTACCTAAGCCCCGCCTCTGGCAGCCATCTTCAGATTTGGTAAGCACGTAAAGTGGCAGTAGGACCAAGTGAAGAGCCGCAGAGGGTTAGGAGGGAGGGTTTGCATGTGAATCCATGCCAGACCCATGCTGGAGAACAACAGTTACAGGTAAGTAACTTGTTCCTTCTCCAGCATGGGGTCTGGCATGGATTCACATGCTCATGAATATAAGAATACATAGCAGTACACACATGCACAACCACGGGAGGTGGCAAAAGGCTCAACATTAAGCATTTCATCACTCAACATTAAGCATCTATTACCTCCTCACCAGGCCCACCTTCAGGCTAACAAGTTGCACAGCACTGCCTGGCTGACTCTGGACTCCTCCCTGGAATCCGGGTCGACGCAGTAGAATCTTGTGAAGGTGTGCGCAGACCTCCACGTAGCAGCCCTGCAGATGTCCAGCAGGGGCACACCAGATAGGAACGCCGTGGTAGCAGCAATCGCTCTAGTCGAATGGGCTCTCGGACGGCCGGGCACTGGTCGGTTTGCCAACCGGTGACAGTGCATGATGCAGCCGGAGAGCCATCTGGAAATGGAAGCCTTCGAGAGGGCCTTCCCTTGGTTCACAGGTCCAAAGTTCACAAACAGCTGTGATGTCTTCCGAAAACTCTTTGTGCGGTCCAGGCAGAACTTCAGCGCTCTAGCTACATCCAGCGAGTGCAAAGTCCTCTCGGCTGGCGACGAAGGCGACGTGAAGAAAACAGGCAACACAAAGGGCTCGTTGAGGTGGAAGTCCGACGGCACCTTGGGCATGAAGGAGGGGTGCGTCCTCAGCCCGGCCCTCGTCTCGTGGAAAGTCAGGTATGGGGCTTTACAAGAGAGGGCCTGGATCTCTCCCACTCGTGGTGCGGATGTGATGGCCACAAGAAATGCCGTTTTCCACGACAGGAACTTCAATGGTGCCGAATGCAGAGGCTCGAATGGTGGCCCAACGTGCCTGGTCAGCACCACGTTGAGTTCCCACGCCGGGGCCAGAGCCTTCACCGGCGGGAAGGATCGGAACAGTCCCTTCATGAACTCCTTCATCAGGCGATGGGACCACAGGGATGAGTGCCCCAGAGTTATGGTGTAGCGGGAGATAGCCACCAGATGGATCTTGATGGAGGCATGGGCCAGCCCCGCCATGGCCAGCGATAGCAAGTATGGCAGCACTTGAGGGGCCGTAATCCGCAGAGGGTTAATCTTCTGTGCATGGCACCAGACAGAGAACCTCTTCCATTTGTGTCTGTAGCACTTGAGAGTTGAGGACGCCCTGGCCTTTGCAAGCACCTCGTTGCAGTCCGCCGGGATATCGTACCCTCCAAACTCTAGTGCTGCAGGAGCCAGCCCTGCAGGTTCAGCGACCCCGGGTCGTGGTGGAGGATGGCGCCTCCTTCTCTGGAGAGGAGATCCGCGTCTGTCGGCAGTTTGACTGGGGGGGACGCTGACATGTCCAGAGGGTCCGGGAACCATATCTGTCTCGGCCTCGCCGGTGCGACGAGGATCATCCTGCACTGGGACCGTCTGAGTTGGTTGATGAGTCGCAGCAGCAACGGCAATGGCGGAAACGCGTAGAGGAACAGGCCGTCCCAAGGGAATGAGAAGGCATCGCCCATGCTCCCCGGCTGGGGAAACCTGCTTGCGAACCTCCAGCACTTTGCGTTCATCGCCGTCGCGAATAAGTCGATCTGGGGATTGCCCCATCGTTGGAATAGCAGATCCACTTGATCCTGCCGCAGTTCCCACTCGTGGCACGAGCGTAGCTCCCTGCTGAATGAGTCGGCGATGGTGTTCTTTATCCTGCCAGGTGGAAGGGTACCAGAAACATCCCTTGGGCGATGGCCCAATGCCACAGATCCTGGGCCTCCTTGGATAGGGCTGGGGATCTGGTGCCTCCCTGCTTCCGGATGTAGAACATTGTGGTGGTGTTGTTGGTGAAGATCCTCACCACCTTTCCCTTGAGGGATGGAAGGAATGACCGGAGGGCCCAGAACACGGCTCAGAGCTCCAGGATGCTGATGTGTATCGACTTCTCCTCCGGGAGCCAAAGGCATCTTGCGTGGAGATCTCCGGTGTGCGCTCCCCATCCCTCCAGGGAGGCACCCGTCGTCACCGTCTCCTGGTGTGTGGGGGTCTGGAAGTCCATCCCTGCCGCGAGATGCGCACGGGTGCCCCACCAGCGGATCGCTTGGCGGAAGGTCTCGTTGAGCGAAATCCTGTCTTCGAAGCTGCCCGCCGCTTGCATCCAACGGGCATCGAGGAACTCTTGCATTGGACGCATCCGCAGCCTGCACAGGTGCATGAGGTAGATCCACAAGCACATCATGCCGAAAAGGGACTTGATGGACCTCACCCTGGCCACGTCCATGGCCGACAGTTGTTGCACCTTGCCCAGGATGGCCTTCGTCCTTTCCTCCGACGGAGATGCCAATCGCGCCACTGTTTTGCGCCTGGCTCCCAGAAACAGTGCCACTTGTGACGGGACCAAGTGGGATTTCACGTAGTTGATGGTAAACCCCCCAGATCCATGAGCAGCTGGATGGTCTTCGTTGTGTGTCCGACAGTGAGTTCTCTTGTCCTTGCTCGGATGAGCCAATCGTCCAGGTAGGGGTAGACGTGGATCCCCTGCAGGCGCAGGCGCGCCGCTACTGGTGCTAGGCACTTGGTGAATGCCCTGGGCGCCGACTTCAATCCAAAGGGCAGGGCCTTGAACTGGTAGTGCTGTCCTCGGACTACGAATCTGAGGAACTTTCGATATCCTCTTAGAATGGGGATGTGGAAGTAAGCATCCTCCAAGTCCAGCGACGATAGGAAGTCGCCTTCCTCCAACTGTCCCAGCACGTGCTGGAGAGTGACCATCCGGAACTTTTGGGACTTGATGTACTTGTTTAAGCAATGAAGGTCCAGGATGGGTCGCCAGCCACCAGTCTTCTTCCTTACGAGGAACTATCGTAAGTACACTCCGGAGCCCCAGAGCCTCTTTGGGACAAGCTCGATGGCTCCTTTCTTCAGCATCGCCCTTACTTCCAGCAGCAGTTGAGGGATGTGGTTTTCCCTTCCTGGCCACGGGAGGAATGCAGGGGCACTTTTTTAGAAACTCGAGAGTGTGCCCGCGGGCCAGGGTATCCAGCACCCATCAGTCTGTGGAGATGGACTCCCACACGCTGACGAACTTCGCCAGCCGGCCTCCCAAAGGGGTGCTCAGGTGGGGGCCCGACGCTATGGGCGGTTCAGTCCTGCTTGGTAGTGGCCTTGCCGCCTTGGCCTCCTTGATGACGACGACGAGATCCTCCTGAATTGCCGCGTCCTCTGTAGGCCTCCTGCGACGAGGAGTGGGCCGCCTGGCGGTACGTCGAGGAGCCGCCGCCAAATCCTTTGGAGGCACCTTGCTTGCCTCTGGACTTCCGAAAGGGCAGCCGTCGCTGTTGCAAAACTCCCAAGGCCCGCACCGTTTCCGTGTCGGCCTTGATGGCCTGAAGTGACTCATCCACTGTCTTGCCAAACAGGTTGTTTCCGTCGAAAGGCATGTCCAAAACTCTGGTTTGCATGTCCTGGCGGAAATCGGTTCCATTGAGCCAACCATGCTGGCGAAGGCAAACACTGTTGCCCATCTGGCGGAAGCCGGAGTCAGCAATGTCCGTGGCCACCGTTATGGCATGGTCCGACGCCACCTCGACTTCCTGCAGTATCCCCAGGGCCTCAGCCCTCTTGTCGTCCGGGAGGAAGTCCAGCAGAGGAGCGAGGTTAAACCACAGTTCCCTGTCGTAGAAGGCCACAATCACGAGGGCGTTGGCCGATTTAATCGTCGTCGCCGCCGACGAGATGACTCGTCATCCTATGGCATCCAATTTCTTTCTTTCGCCATCCGGCGGGAGGTCATAGTTGAAGCCGTCGCCCCCGCTGCTTTCTTCTTGGCCGCCGCTGAGACCACCGAATCCAGGTTCGGCTGCACCCTAAGGCGGGGTTTTCACAGGGGTCTTATCGATGGGCTGAAAAGAGGATTCCCTTTGCGGTGGCAGGGAAACTCTGGGCCACATGGTCGCCTCCACTGGGGTAGCCTCCACAGGCTTCGCCAGGGCCGCCACAACTCCCTTGATGGAGGCCTTAGCCGGGTGAATCAAAGCCTTGATGACTTTGGACGCGCTTGAGGCCTTCACCTTGGGGGGAGGGTCGCCGCCTCGCTCCACCTCGGCTTTCTCTGTCGGGATCGACTGGGGCTTCTCCCGAAGCTTACCCGTGTTCTCCGACTTTCTTTTCACCGAGCCAGAGCATTGGTTCGTGGTTGATGGCGTTGGTGAAAGTGTGCCCTGCCTGGCAGCCGAGGAACCCGACCGTTTGGTGCCCCCGGTCCCCACGGACTCGCAGTGCTTTGCCTTTTGTTGGGCTCCCGTGACCGGAGCGCCCTCAAAGGTCTTAGAAGACCGCTTGGACCTCTTCTTCTCACCTGCTGCTGGGATCTTCCTCGCCAGCCAGTTGGTGAGGCGGATCCGCCGATCCTTCATGGTTCATTCCGACATGTTCTTGCAAAACGCACAGTCCTTCTCCACATGCGTTTTGTCTTTGTGAAGGCAGTAGAGGCATCTAGAATGCTCGTCCTCCTTGAAGACATTCTGTAATCCTCATCCAGGGCAGCTCCTGAACAGCTTGGATCCTGGTGTCGTGTTCCCTTTTTCCTGGGCCATGTCCACGCGGGGTGGGCCTCAAGAAATCTTCTGGAATCCTCCAAGAAGTGGGACTCGACAAAAACTTTGCCCTTGAGGGGCATAGAAGGTTCCGGAATGGGTTCCCATTAATCGGAAGTAGAAACGGTGGAGCATAAGGCTCGATTGACCGAAAAAATGAGGTTTAACTCTTTGAAAAATCACAAAACACGAACGCTCGAGAGCTATAGCACGAGGACTCCCAACACTTGAACGTGCGGTAAAAATCTGAAGATGGCTGCCAGAGGAGGGGCTTGCGTAGAGGGCAGTCATTGGCCGGTGGAAGTATGACCCAGAGACCAGTGATTGGTTATTAGGAGAAAGACAGTTCAGAAACGAAACTGAAACTGATTTTTCTTTACCGAGGATTCCCAGCCTGACGAAGGGGAATATTCATGAGCATGTGAATCCATGCCAGACCCCAGGCTGGAGAAAACCATTTTAAGACTCCATGGACTCCAACTCCCATAATCACTCAGGTACTGAGACGAGGAGGAGGGTGATGAGGGAGTTTGCGCAAACTGACAGGTGCTCGAAGTACAACATGCAGGCTAGTTGTTTTTACAAGCCTTCAGTGCATGGGAAATTTAAAGATGGCAACCGCGCTGTCAAGTCAAGCAGTGCAGGAAGAGACGTTACCACACACGCTGAGTCTCACGAACACGAGGCACACCAGCGAAGCTGGCGAGACGAAGAAAACCCCTGGGACAGGGGAGAAGCAAAGCCGTGGAGACACCGGGAGCTGCACAGGAGCTCCTGGAGGTTGGGCTGTATGCTGCAATGGCGTTCTCCAGCCGAGGCAGTGAAGAAAAGCTGGCGTGTGACCATGGAGCTGTGCAGGACACTGGAGGAATGTCCGCACACTCAGAATTGGAAAGCGGGTGAAGAAACCACACCACAGAGTCATGATAAGAATCAGAGATGCTGGAAGGAAACAGTGAGTCTGTCCAAAGCAGCTGGGAACCCTGAGGTGTTCCGACAAGCAGTCCAACAATCATTTAGATGGTATAAAATTGCTGATGTAGAAAATACACAAAGCTTGTTTAAAGGCAGCCAAGACAAAATACAAAATCAGCTCCCAATAAGAAGAATGTCTGAATGCAGACAAGAGAGTACAATGGCCAAGTGTGTTTGAATGCAGACAAAATACGTTACAAGGACAGCACCAAATAAGAATAATGTTTGAATGCAGACAGGACAAAATATGAAGAAAAGCCCCAATCAAGTATAGATGTAGGAGATGCTAATGTGGGGAGAAGTTTGCAAAGAACTGGGATAACTAAATACTTGTGAAACACATAAAGAAGTCCTGGCAGGCAAGTACACCAGGCAGCTGATGATATATCAAGATTCCTGGCAGGAGAGTATACCAGGGAATCCGAAAACTATAAACACTTTTTGCCATTAAGATAAAGACAGCACCTTTTGTTTTGTTTGTAGTGTGAGGGTCAGACTAGGGAGCTTTGGACACAAGGACAGCTTTCCATAACAAATGGCATCCTGACACAGACAGATGCTTAGCTTTAGTTTCTAGGTAGGGAAGTTCCTCCTTAAGATACGGCTAGAGAGGTATTTTTTGCAAACCCTTTTTTTTAATACAAATGTCTGATTTTGAGAATATGACAACTTTGTGTCTGGCTTGCATTCCTGACCTCTCAAACAAAAATGAGAGAGAATGTTTTAACAAGACGTGCCTGCTGAACTAAGACTAATGAAAGGCAGTTTAGTATGTTGGAAAAAAGCCTTCATTCCTGCTGTAGCCAATCAGTGTGCAGTGTCTCTTCCTCCATCTTGGTTAGGGGTAGCTTCTCTATTCCAAATACCAGAGTTAAGGACCAAACCAAAGTCACAAAGGAAATAGTGTAATAAAAAAATAAAAAAAGGTAAAAGGTATAGTAAAAAAACGATGGCCACAGGAAAGTCTTAAGCCCTTCTGCCACTGGACCTGACAACAATCTCGAGACCTGATGCTCAGGCAGTAAAGACCACTGACTCTTGTTCTATAAATGGCCTTGTTTCATGGTGAGATATGTGAATCAATTCCTTAACCATAGTTCTGAAGATCTGATGCTTGTCTGCAGCAAAGCCTGGCTTCCTGAATTCAACCCTACACCATCTTCCTGGGACAGGCTAGTTAAGAGGACATCTGGGGGAGGAGGGCTTTGAATGTGGGAATGTATATGGAAAGTTTGTTTTTTACAAGGTTCTTTCCTTGATAAATACTCCCTCCCCCAAACCCCACCCCCACAGGCCTGAGCCTTCCCCATTCAAAGATGGTGGGGGAAGTACCGATTGCTGATTGGTTTAGGGGTGGAGGACAGACGACATGGAACCTTTGGCAGGGTTCTAAACTGCCTTTTGTCTAAAACAGTTTGGGAACTGGTCACAATGAAAAACCCTCTGAATAAAATGTCAAGAAACTGAGGAATTAGCTATTTGAAAACTTTCAGGAGAAGATTCTATGCGGGACATATTCCATCTGTAACTGGTGGGAGCGCTGCAAACTAAAAGCATAAGTGGTTATTGACACGTGTTAATGTTCAGCATTGTTCTAAGATCCAACGGGGAAATTCAGCGGACTTGTACCGAGTATTAGCGCTGCATTGTGTAACTCTCTTTAAGTGCAATTCAAGTCAAGATATTTAATACATTGCAAATACAGAGTGAAAGAAGCAATAACCATACATGCCAGCCCTCCCGATTTGGGTGCGAGACTCCTGATTTCCCTATAAAAAATGTTGCTATTTTTTACTGTCTCCTGCCAATATAGTTCAATGGGGAGATTTTACTCTCCCGATTCTCATGATGAAATCTCCCTCCTAGGCGATCAAAAAGG
Source organism: Ambystoma mexicanum (assembly GCF_040938575.1). NCBI lineage: Eukaryota > Metazoa > Chordata > Amphibia > Caudata > Ambystomatidae > Ambystoma > Ambystoma mexicanum. The sequence continues at coordinate 13,040,505 of NC_090940.1, forward strand.
TTGGCATGTATGTGTAACATCTCAGAGAAGAACGCTGCGTAGTGAATGGCTGAGCCGCTTCTCTTGTATGCATGTGCATTAAATGCAAGCTCGAAAACACGCTCTTACACACTGATTTAACATTGTGATGTTTCCTCAAGACCAGTTCTTGAAGCACGCAGAGAGACACTTTCTTGGTGGCCAGTGTGAGGAATCTGAGGGCGTCCTCACTTCTTCCAGCCCTATATACTCCTCCCAGGTGGCCAGGGAAAGACGGTTGCTATCGGATCTTGACCCTGGGGATGTATTTGCGAGGGAGGATCACCTGGGAGGAGAAGACTCGGTATCCCCCATTCCCCTTTCACAAGGAGCCCAATGTCCCCAACCCTTTATAGGCTATTCCAACCCCTTCCCTATTTCTCCCCATTTCTCCCCTGAACTATTCCCGAATAGACACCAGTTTGGTATTGGGACGAGGAAGAGACCAACTAGAGAAATACATCCTCTCTTTATTGACACAGACACATACAAACATCAGTTAGGTACTGGGACAAGAAAGAGTCAGAAATGAGCGGTCTAGTCCTTTTTGGACCAATCAGCCCGGTGGAAGGTTTAAAAGTAGGAAGTATGGCAAAGTCAGCTGTGGCAGCTTTGGAAGTAGATTTACAGACTGCTGTGCGAGAGCAGACATCTCCTGGAAGGGAGTGTGGCAGACGGAGATGCCAAGTGTATACAGCGGGAAGGGAGGCTAAAGGAAGCTGTAGGCCGGTGGCAGACTGTGGAAAGCGAACCGGCATGACCAGGCCAAGCAGCAGTGTGAGGCCTGAGCTGCGAGAGAAGCATCGGAGGTGTAAGTGAAGCAACGGAGAGCCGCTGGGGAGACAGAGCGAGAGAGAGCTTGTGGAGGCTAGAAGCCTCGCTGGAACGCCGTAAGCTCAGACCGGTGAGTCAACCTGGAAAAGGGGACACTGAGATAAGAGGCGAGCACGCAAAGCATTTAATGAATGCTTATTAGAATGAATGGAAATACTTTTCAATACCGAACTGAATGAAAATGAAAGGAAGCCCTTTTTGAATACTAATCTGATTGAAAGCAAGTTTGGAGAACTTCCAATTATAAGGAACTGTGAAATTTCAGAAAACACGCATTGGCAAGAGCCATGAGAATATAAGGAACTGTGTAACTTGAATGAACACGCATTGGCAAGAGCCAGGAGAGTATAAGGAACTGTGTAACTTGAATGAACGCGCATTGGAAAGAGCCAGGAGAGTATAAGGAACTGTGTAACTTGAATGAACGCGCATTGGAAAGAGGCAAGAGCCATGAGAGTATAAGGAACTGTGTAACTTGAATGAACGCGCATTGGAAAGAGCCAGGAGAGTATAAGGAACTGTGTAACTTAAATGAACGCGCATTGGAAAGAGCCAGGAGAGTATAAGGAACTGTGTAACTTGAATGAAAGCGCTTTGGCAAGAGCCAGGAGAGTATAAGGAACTGTGTAACTTGAATGAAAGCGCTTTGGCAAGAGCCAGGAGAGTATAAGGAACAGTGTAACTTGAATGAACGCGCATTGGCAAGAGCCAGGAGAGTATAAGGAACTGTGTAACTTGAATGAACACGCATTGGCAAGAGCCAGGAGAGTATAAGGAACTGTGTAACTTGAATGAACACGCATTGGCAAGAGCCAGGAGAGTATAAGGAACTGTGTAACTTGAATGAGCACGCATTGGCAAGAGCCAGGAGAGTATAAGGAACTGTGTAACTTGAATGAGCACGCATTGGCAAGAGCCAGGAGAGTATAAGGAACTGTGTAACTTGAATGAGCACGCATTGGCAAGAGCCAGGAGAGTATAAGGAACTGTGTAACTTGAATGAACACGCATTGGCAAGAGCCAGGAGAGTATAAGGAACTGTGTAACTTGAATGAGCACGCATTGGCAAGAGCCAGTAGAGTATAAGGAACTTTGTAACTTGAATGAGCACGCATTGGCAAGAGCCAGGAGAGTATAAGGGACTGTGTAACTTGAATGAGCACGCATTGGCAAGAGCCAGGAGAGTATAAGGGACTGTGTAACTTGAATGAGCACGCATTGGCAAGAGCCAGGAGAGTATAAGGGACTGTGTAACTTGAATGAGCACGCATTGGCAAGAGCCAGGAGAGTATAAGGAACTGTGTAACTTGAATGAGCACGCATTGGCAAGAGCCAGGAGAGTATAAGGAACTGTGTAACTTGAATGTGCACGCATTGGCAAGAGCCAGGAGAGTACAAGGAACTGTGTAACTTGAATGAGCAGGCATTGGCAAGAGCCAGGAGAGTACAAGGAACTGTGTAACTTGAATGAGCACGCATTGGCAAGAGCCAGGAGAGTACAAGGAACTGTGTAACCTGAATGCACACGCATTGGCAAGAGCCAGGAGAGTACAAGGAACTGTGTATCTTGAATGAAAACGCATTGGCAAGAGCCAGGAGAGTACAAGGAACTGTGTAACTTGACTCAACACGCATTGGCAAGAGCCAGGAGAGTATAAGGAACTGTGTAACTTGAATGAACATGCAAGAGCCAGGAGAGTATGTGAAAGTGCAACAAGTGAATAGTGGCAACATAAGTCATGGTAAAGCATCATAAGGATGTGAAATGAGATATGATATGATATGATATGGCATTTGTAACGCGCCTATACACAAGTGTTTCAAAGCGCGCCGAAGCAGGGAGGGGGAACAAGGGGAAGACAGACAACGATCCTACTAGGCCAGGTGTCATTTAGATCGCGCAAGTGCAGCGATAGGGAAGAGGGGGGAGGAAAAAGTGCAAGGGGAAGGGGAGAGGGGGAAGTGCAGTACAGGGTAAGTAGAATAAAAAATAAATAATAGGGCCAGCTGGTGGCAAGTGCAAGGTAAGTGCAGACAAGTGCTGGGGAGGGGGGGCTGTAGGGATACAGAGACAGTCCCGCAGTGCAGGGGTTGCCAGGGAGGCAGTGCAAGTGGAGAGTGGCTAGGCCAAGGACCGAGGTCGGAGAGAGTGGCCCCGTTGCAGATTCAGTGCAGTTTCAGTGAAGAATTTAGCAGGGGAGAGGGAGAGAGAAAGCAGAAAGCAGAAGCAAAGAGGAAGGTTTTGAGGTGCTTCCGGAACCGGAGATGGTTCTCCTCAAGTTTCAGGGAGGCAGGAAGGCTGTTCCAGAGGGAGGCCCCTGCCGCGGAGAGAGATCTACCATGTGTACCAAGAGTGAACCAAGAGTGAACCAAGCACCACTGTAGAGCTGACACAGTGGCAACGTACATATGAAGAAGAAACAAGTAAGTGGTGTCAGTTGCGTGACTTGTAATGAGTGGACCGTGTGGTCCGACAACTGCGCCTAGACCGAGTGCACCCATCTATGGAAAAGCCACTGAAAGCAGCCACAAAGGAGCTTGTGTTTGAATAAAAAGGACATCTTGTATGATCTTGTATTAAGGAACTGAACTATATGAAATTGGTGAAAAGTAACCAGAAGAGCTGGGAAGTGTCCCAAGGAATTGTTCCAACTTTCATTTGAACACTACGTATTTTGATGCTGACATCCCTACACATTGTATACAATTAGAGATGAGGGCAAGTATAAGTGTTGGACACAGACAGGCATTTACCTTGGGCCCCCTGACACAGACCCTCCTTAGCTTCCTTTAGGTAGGGAAATCTTACCTTGGAATAGGGCAAGTTAGGCCTTTTTCCAACCCTCCTTTTGATTTAATAAAAGTTTATAGGCCAAACTTTATTTAGTTGTCTGTGTTTACTTCATGACACCTTCACAGCAGTCTGTTTCGTTGGGACAAGCAAACACAAGCACGCAGTGCTCACATATCCTGGCTAAGGAATAGGAATGAACAGAACACTAGCAGAATGAGTTTGGGGAACAGAGAATAGTAGGGTGCAAATAATAGACATATCGGGTAAACAGGAAGAATAAGGTTATGAATGAAGAATCTTAGGAAAAGAGGGGGGTGTTTCAGTTGCAAGTTCAGCTGACTCACATATCCAACCACAACCCCTTCTGTCTGGATGTTCACGAGCAGTGGGATGTCTGTGTTTATTATTTGATCCAATTCCCCTTTGCCCCAGGGGAGTTTAGAGTGGCACATGTGTTTGGATGGAAATGAGTATATCTCACCGCCTTTCAGGTGAGGCGAATCCCCTATAAATTACTATACTGTGTAAAGGGGGAGAGCACTGCACTATGAAACTCGCTGCAAATATAATATAGCGCAAACAACAGATACATAACCTTAGAAAGGACATAGAAAGAAACACCATTTTGTAATTATGGCAGTGGCACAGGCTTGCATGTCCGCGATGAACCAGTCAAGCTTCGTGGAAGGATTTCACTAGGCCCAGATCATCAAGGGAGAATGAGTCCGCACCACCAGTTCTCACAGAAGCTCACTTCCCCTCTGGTCCCTTCACTGTTGCAAACATTTAGTATTATTGGGAGGAATGCACCCTGCAAGGCCATGAGACAACCCCAGGCTGCTCGTAGTGTCCATTCATCACAACCAAGCTGCCAGCAGGCCTCTAACCCCCACTCTGCCAACACAGAGCCACAGCCCACACCACTGACCCGATCCCACACCCTTGCAATACATGATAAGCAAACGACCCCCCATCCGCTAGCATAAACCAAGAAACCATAAAAGATCTAAGCATGCGCGACTGGTTCACCTCTCAGCATAAAACACATGCTTTGTAACACGAGCTACAGGAAGGGATAAATTATAGATCAAGTAAGGGTGGAGGGCTTAGATGCGAGAGAAGCGGTATCAAAAAAGCCTAGAATGTGTGAATCAGCGTGACTATATTTCTTCCTCCCTTCCCCCTGGCACGAATCCCCAAGCCTCCCAGGTTCATGCCAACGTGATGTAGAAGTAGGCTTAGCATGCTAGATAGATTTAACAATGTAACTATGAGAGACCTGACCTTCACTCCGCGGAGAGATGAGCCCAGCTGACCCATGTGGAAACTGACAAACGGCGAAGAGACCAACCAATTGTAGCCTGGCATCCCCTATGGAGCAGGACCATGGATACGTCTTTTACCAGTCAGCTGTGCTGGTGTAGACCCTATATGTGATGTCATCTATGACGCTGTGGCCTCTTAAAAGATACCGACATTCATTCTGAAGGCAGACCGTTATCCCTGCAAGCTATCTCCTGGCTTATTTCACTACAGGGTTGTATTAATTCTGAAGTGTGCGTAAGCAGGGACTTGCCTTCATTTGGTGACCCTGGCAACATGATCCTATCGCCCTCGTACCTGAGGAGGTATCCAGGTGGCTTCTCTGCAAGGGCGGCCCGACCAACAGTGATCAGTTCCAAAATGCATACGTTGAGTGACCTTGTGGGAGCCGTCTTTACAGAATCCCGCCTGCTCTTTGGAGCGGGATGCGGCCCCAAGGAGAGGTGCAGGCCGGTTGTGGAACCCCGTGAACGGAGGTCTCCAGGAGAATGTGAACTCGTGAGTATAGCCTGCAAGGGATAACAAAGTAGGGTTGGGTGTTTGGAGCAGTGTGAATAGTGTGAACACGCAGTGACTGAAATTGAGAATGTGATATGTTTATGGATTGTGCTGATTTTTTGGCTTTTTTATTCATTTTTTAAACATATTTGGAATAAGGAAAAAGGAATAAGGGAGCCACCCCGAGTAAGGGGGAGGGCAGCACCACATGCACTATCTTGACCAGTGTGGCAGAAATATAGGAGCTCTGTATAATTAGAGAGCTCGGGAATAGTGGTGGTTGTTGTTTTAGCTTGTTATTTTAGTTTGTTTTGTTTGTGTATTTTAAGGTGTAAGGTGGAGGCCCATGAGGGGCGTGTATGGCGTGTGTGGGTGCATCAGGAGAGTGTGCAGTGAGTGCATGAAGAAGCTCTATTGGGAGATAGCGGGTGGGGGGAAATTGAACTGATGATTTTTCGTGAGCCCATTGAAAGTATTGACATGCATTAGAGATAAGACTGAACTGCATATGCTTTCAATGCTTTAAACACATTTTTGTTTTAACTGTGGCGCGGTAGCATAGGCGTAGCCCCATTACAAGACGCATGCATGACACGACTATGGGAGAAGAAAAACCTTTAGACCATGTATGTAAGACCCTGCCCTTGTATTGTAATAAGATTAAGAAATATCACAATCAATGGGTAACTGAAACTAGAGGGGGAGGAAGGCCCCACTCCTGGCCATAGCATGGATCTTTTGATAGATGTGCGCTGGAGCAAACGTCTACCTTCCTGACAGCAAAGTATAAGGGAAGACCATAACAAAATAGGAGGGAAGTATTGAACCTCTGGAAAATGTTTGAAGAAACAGAGGACCAGAAGGGAGAGGGGGCGACACATGACAATAGCAAAGAGATGGGGACAGGGGATACAGGAGAGAAAGTGGAGACAAAAAAAGAGGATATATCCTCAAGTAACCCACCCCGTGGAAGTCTATACTAACCCAATATATGTGTTGGCGGCCACAATGATCGCAACATCAAGTACGGCCCCAACCCCGCCATATGTCTCAACTCCGGAGGTTACTGCCCAAACCAGAGGGAGCTCAAGAGACTTGGAGATAGCACTGGCATCAACACGCACTGAATTAGCCAGGTTATGGGCAGCATGTGATGCCACCAGGGTAGCAGAGACACCAATGGCGATGCCACCAACAGGGGCGCCCCCACAACTACCCGGGGATGAGTGGAAGTCAGGTGACTTCCTATTCAGAATAGACAGTGCACCTATAAGAACCGTTCATGTAGAGCGTGACAGAAAAGGACAGCTTGAGTTATGAGAACGGGGGTTCCCGATGAGGGGACAAGGAATATTAGAGTGATTTCGATGGCACTGAAGAAGAGGGGGAGGGAGTGGCAAGCTACACCAAGGCTAGACGTTTTATGGGACGGGAGATGGAGGGAGAGGTTTGGAAGGAAAGCTTCAGCACAGGGAAGGGAAGATGCAACTAAGGGCGGGAAAGGAAAAATGAAAATGCAGATGCCACTGATACAGAAGGGTGCAGGACGGGACGGCCTCACTATATTCCCCGGGCACAGATGGACAAGAATAACCCCTACCAAGTGCTCCCTCAACTCACAGGCAAGTGGATTTATGCATTCGAAAAGAATACAGCAGGGTCGCCCTTAGCAATAGGGGATATTAAAAGTCTGTTGGTAGCCGCAGTCAGAGACCAAGCCGAGACTGTGTGGATTAAAGCAGGGTACCCAGGAGTAACACTGAGTAATGATGCCTATGATGGAGCATCAGGGATGCACTGCCGTGAACCTTGCCGGACAGCCCAGATTTGCAATCAATCATGCAGTGTACGATGGGAGATGAAGAAGACGCTAGGGTTCAAGAGATGTGGAGGGCAGAAACGGGCAGCGCCTGGGATCAGTCAACATCACTTTTCTATTTTATAGTAAAGAGGGGCCTACCCAAAGAGGTACAGAAGCGCTTCACAAGATAGCCAGGGTGGAAGCTGAGGGGTGGCCCGAAATTCAAAGTATTATAGTTCACCACTGTAGGAGAATCAAAAAGCGAGAAATGGAAACGGTTCAGTGGTGACAGGCAGAGGAAGCGAAACTGGTTCAAAAGAAACTAGTGACAGTGGCTGCAGTAACGACAGGGCCAATGCCAGAGCAGACGGAAGAGGGAAGGGGCATTTCTAATGCAGCACACACAGGAATGGCGGCAGCATGGGCTGAAGGAGGACAAGGGCAGTGGGGAGGAAACCAGCAATTGTTTGGGACCACAGTGCTAAGGAGGACAACAACAAGGACCAGGTGGGTTCAGGGGGCCTAGAGGAGGGGGACCAGGACAGTGCTGGACATGCAGAAGGTGGGGGCATTTTTCGAGACAGTGTCGAAGCAGGCAGGGAGAGAACTACAACTATAACCAGCAGAATTATGACTGCCCCCATCCAGGCAGCCCCCAAGGACTCCCTCCCAGAATGACATTGATACCATATTAGATTCACCAGGCTTACACACAGCTAGACCCACAGATCCCTGGCCCTTGTCACCCACGACACTAGCAGCAGGCTGTTCAGCCATGCCAGCCCCACCCTAACCCACAGTCAGCAGAGAATAGAAATGCTTTTGGTACTTCACCTAACGGCAAAGTGGCCCCATTTCAAGGCGCTACAGTGGTGGGGGGGAAACCCTTTCTCGGTCCACGGGACGGACACATACCCTGACTAGGATAGCCCACAGAGAGCACTAGCGTGTCCGGTCCTGTCAATGACCCTAAATCCAGAAAAGGAACCGTTGGTGGGGGCAGAGATAGGTAACAAACAATTCATCTTTATGGTGCACTCAGGAGCAGAGAATTTGTGCATCAGCGAAGGGAACCTCCCACTATCAGCAAAGACTCTTGACATGCAGGGATTCTCTGAGGCTGTTTTAACCGTTCCATACACAAAAGATCTAGGCATCAAAGTGGGAGGGAAGGTTGTAAGGCCCCCCCTCCAGTACTCAGAGTTCTCCTATCAACTTGCTATGTATGGATCTGCTAAGCAAGTTGAACATGATGATCTCATTCACAGACAGAGGTATCGTCTGCACCACATCTGCGTGTGTTCACTAAGAGCAATGCTCGTGATACATGCCATGGCAAATGATGTGGTGGTACGAGGCATCCCTGTTAACCCTGACATGTTAATTTAAGGCATCAAAGTGCTTGCATGAGCCGTCTCTCAGATTACAAGGACCTGCTGGAGTGTGCCCACTGATTTCATTTTTCGACCTGTAGTATTCCCAGAGCTGGTGGCACAATACTCTCATTAGACTTTACTAGTTTCTGGAGAGAGAATTGTAGTACTAGGTACTGCGCACCACGGGTGCCAATGGCGCACTGTGTTATGCATTGATCCCACTGTGCCCCTGAAAGAATTGAATGATACAGACATTTTTGAGGATAACAACAATGATGGGGAGGTCATCCCCGAGATTTGCATACGCTGCGAGATAATGGTGCAATAAAGAAAAGTTCAGAGCCCCCTCTTGGCAGTTGTCACACCACTCCCATTCAGCCAGGCCGACATACAACACGTCGCCACACATTTATGGACAACAAACCCACATGATGTAGGGATGCTAAAAGAAGTGACTCCTGTAAAAATAACACTCAAGGTAGGGGCAGAACTCCCATAGCTGAAACAATACCCGCTGTCCAGGGAAGCAGAGGAGGTGATCGAGGAGACAATACAGGCCCTCCTACACCAGGGGATCATAGTAACATCTACCTGTCATGTCCCTGAGTAAATAGACACTGGAAATTAGACATTTTCCAGTTTGATGTTTGATTTTCTTTCTGTGAAGTTTTTTACTATTTAACTATTTACTAATTCCAGTAAGGTTTCCTTGGAGTGGTTTGGGCCTTAACTTTTGTATTCAGAGTGCTGGGGGGAACCCAAGCCAAGATGGAGGTCAGAGGCAGGAGTCGTGATTGGGTGATAGGAAAACAAAGGACAGATCCTGACATTCTAAAGTGCCTTTCATTTAAGATTCAATTTATGCAGGTCATGTTTTTATGAGCTGAGTTTTTGGCCTAGGGTTTCAAGAAAGAATCTTCTAAGCCTAAAGAACGAAGAAGTCAAGACAAAATTCCTTCTGAGGAGATCCAGTCAAAGTTTTGAAGACAAGAAGATTTGTTTTTTTAACATTAACTTCCAATTCCAAGTACAACTTTATTTTCAGATTACAATAATTTATAAAACTAAGTTTGCTTGAAAAAAAAAACCTCAATTAGGATAGGAGGTCTGGTTCACAAAGAATTAACTGTGCTGACTTTATCTGTGCTGACTTTTTTGTGCGCGTGTTATTTTATTGAGAGGTTAACCGGAGACTTGCTAACGCCCCATTTGTTTACTTCGGCAGATGCTTGTTCGTGCGGCTCCAGTGAAGTGGGGAGGATCAGCGGTGACGACGCAGGTAGCTTATTTCTACAACGCAGTTTGTCGGGTCTGCGTACGTGCCTACAGCGACACAAGTCTGAGGTGAGGTAGGAAAGAACCATACGGATTCCCTTTCCTCTGCGAGGTAAGTGTGCACGTTTTATTCTCTCAGTAAGCGACTAGTGCGGAGACTGTAGATAAGATCCTTTTTTCCAGTTTGTTTTTTGGAACTAAATATTCGGTTGACTGCGCGTTACGCGCGGCGACTGGCAGAACTGCAGGTAGCAGTATCTACATTACAAGTCTAAGCAAAACAGTTTATAACTTTCAAGGGCGGAGTGCACTGCAATTTCAAGAGAGTAAAAATGAGTTTAATCCTCTGCAAGAGAGTAAAACGTATCCAACATACACCAAATGCATATGTAAAATCAGACCCGTAAAAACGGACTCGTAGACCAAAAGAGTTGTAGATCAAAGTTGTCTGGCTTGCCTTTAACCATTTTATTACACTTGTGGAAAATATTCTGCCATAAAATAACTTGCAAGTATGGGCTACATACACAGCTTCATTTTCAAAATTCTGGACCCTAGAAACTCTGTTAAGAACTACTATAGATAGAGACTAATGTATTGCGTGCAGAGGGAGTGTGAGTAAGCAAGTGTTAGCATATGATTTACTTACAGGAACTTGCACACATAATCTCAGCACCAGTCACAACCTGCTAAGAGTAGAGGAACGTATAAAGTTTAAGGCTCTTTCTTTGGTCCACAAGTGCCTCTATGGTAAAGCACCAGAGTATTTGAAAAACAGCCTAGTCCTCTACACACCCCGGAGAAGACTACGATCGGAAGGAAAATGCCTCCTGGTCGTACCCAATTTCAAGTTGAAATCGGGGTTGGGTAGATCTTTTCTGGTACTGGCACCTAAATTGTGGAACAGTCTTCCCGATTCACTGAGGTCAGAAGCAAACCACCTCGTATTTAGGAAACGGATGAAGACACTCCTCTTCAGATAAGATCTCTAGCGCTAGTGGCTGTCAGGTCTTCCATGGCAACTGTTTCGTGTCTCTTTATGCCTGCTTTCTTCTCTTCTATGTTGTAATGTTCAAGCGCCCTGATGCCCTCGGGCTACCCGCGCTTTATAAAAATATATACATACATACATACATACATACATACATACATACATACATACATACATACTGCTAAACTACCTTCCCTGCTGTCTGCTGCAGGAAAATAATGTGGATCCCCACATTGTGTACAAAACCGAAAACATGATTCTGGCAATTACAGTTGGGAAGAAATGCAGACAAGTGCATAAGTTGCAGACTGGTCCCAAATCCCTGCTTCAACACTAAAGTGTGTGATACTGGGAAACTAATTTTGCCACTGTGCCTTTTTAGCAAAAAAAAGAAATGTCTATAACAAGTGATTTATTGCCAACTAGTTACTACTACCACTTTTTGAACTATACCATTAATAGTAGTGATCATTTATATAATGCATATGACAAAGGGCCTCATTCATTGAGCGTTTTCCAATGGGGTGCTGCCATTATAAAAGGTTTCTGTGAATTAGGCCCAAAGTGTATATGTCTCATGGCTTACTCCTTGCTGATTCTTTAATATAAATTCACATGAACTCCTCGAGTATTAATAACTCGCCTGTACCTCCCCCCCCAAACATCTTCTACTTCCATCATAGGTGAGCAGTCTTGATTGCCCGATAGGTTTCTTCCAAGATAGTCAAGAATCTGCATCTCTGGCATGACACGACGCATCACAGCCAATTTAGCCCGTAATCGCTAATCACATCAGGGGGATTAAAGAGTGGTGGAAGTGGAAAAAAGGAAACTACTGGTACTCTGGCTGCATCCAAAAAGGAGGGAGTGGGGTGGACAGACAGATGGGGCAGGTAGGCAAGGGGGGGAGTGTGGGACAGGACCAGGATCAAACCTTGCCTGAACTGTGAAGCAGGGATTTTAATCCACTCTGCAAATTTGACCACATCGCTTGCAAGGTTTACTTGGTACAAATAGTTTGGATTTCAAGGCCAACAGTAATGATGTCTTATAGAGTTTACTTACAAAAAACACAAATTGTATAATAATGCCTCATGACAACATGTAAATCCTTACAGCTACGTGTTAAGCCAAAAGAATATCATTGCAGCTTTAATGTCCACGTCCTGAATGGTGAACTATAAGTCCCAGAATGCAAGATAATCTCAACCTGAAAGATCTAGTTAACCCCACAGTACTTCAGTGGTTTAAGACATGTAATAAAAGATGTTATATGATAAACTCAGATATGGTGATTCTTTGCAACAAACCTCCAGCTCATTGTTATTCATGATGTTGAAAACATTTGATTAGTGACTTAAAGCAACTTTATTATTTTTGCGTGTCAATCTAGCAGTCATCATAGATATATAAATCGCCCATTTAATGATGTGTTAATATAAACACACAATTAAATGGGCGCTTTGGGAGCTCACTTTAACTATCATGCACATGCAAGGCTCTGACACTGATAAAAGAAATGTTTTTGCTGGTGCAGATCCAAGACACCTTTTGCACTCTAGTGACATCTAGTGGAGGAAAGTATGCTTTTTATTGAAAATAAATAAAGCGTAAACGGTACGCAGAAGATTTAAATCCTCCGTAATGGCCATAATTACATGGGTAAAATGGCCTATACGCAGCTTAACTGGAGGGCTGGGTACACACTAAGATTGTATTTATAAGATACATTAAAGCATTTGGTTATTGTACGACTTTTGTGAGGGAAGAACTGGGATGAAAGGTGTCAAGAGTAAAACAAGATAAAGCAAGCAATTAATTCCTCTAAGCATTTGCAGAGGAGTTTTCAGGTAACCTATCCATTGTGTAAAGGGGGTATGGTATTACTGTGTGACAATGTTTGTGTTTTAAGTAATTTGTATGAATCTTTCCTCAATGCAGATACCGGAAGGAGGTTCCAGTTCCAGTGTCTGAGGGCCTCATCACGAGTTGGGCTGTATTCCCGGCTGTAATACCGCCGACTGTAATAGCCCTAGCACCGACCGGTCCGGCTGTATTACCGCCGGATCATGAGTTGGGTGTTAACGGTAAATCCCCATTCCCCATTGGGTCCATTGGATTGAATAGGGTATTTTCAGCACTAATTATGCGGGCTAATACAGCCGAAAACAGGGGAGTTTCACCTCCAGAGAAAGGCTGGAGGTAAAACAGCCCATTTAGCGCCCAACTCGTGATAGGGCCAGCCCTTAAATGCGGCTGTAATATTGTTACCACCGCATTTAAGGGCTACAGCCCAACTCGTGATGAGTTATTTTCTCCAATTCCCCTTTCCCCCTGGGGTGTCACAGGCTCGGCTGTGTTTGTTAGTTGAGTGTGCTACATATTGGTGGGACTGTGGGGCTCAGCAGCTCCTGCGTTAGATTGAAGACAGCTCGAGACACTACCTCACCATGCAACACCACAATATACCCCATTGAAAAGGCAACAGGGGGCAGTTGGAGGATGATCCAGGATCTCTGTCCCCTTAATGACATAGTACAGTAGGAGTTTCCACTTGTCCCCAACCCGGCGTCCTTTTTGTGCAGCACCCCCAAAGAGGCAACTCTTTTCACTGTTGTGGATTTGAAGAATGCCTTCTTCTCAGTACCACTTCACCCAGACTCTCAATAACTCACAGCCTTTAGTGTGGGCGGAAAGCGCTACAAGCACACTCATCTGCCTCAGGGGTACTGCGAAAGCCACAGCATATTCAACAGGATACTGCACGAAGACGTATGTAGCGTTCAGGTTCCCAGCACAATTATACAGTACGTAGATGATTTACTACTGTTCAGTGACAGTGAGCAGAGCTGCCGAATAGACTCAACTGAACTATTGCAGTTGCTAGCCAGGAAAGGGTACAAGGTAGACAAAGCAAAACTCCAGTACTGCTAACTGGAAGTACTTTACCTAGGGCAAAAATCTCTGCAGATGGAAAAAGAATCATCCCCGGCAGGGCAGCAACACTGGGTGCCACTTCTAATCCACTCACAGTGAAAGATATGCAGACATTCTTAGAATTGTGTAAACAAAGCATGGCAGGGATTCTAGTGTATGCAGCATACACAAGGCCACTACTACAGGGCCTCAAGGAAGCACAGAAAAAGAACAACAAAGTAGAGTGGTTCCCTGAGATGATGAAGAGTTTTAATGACTTGAAAGAAGTAATATCAACTGCACACAGGAATTTGACATTTCTCACACTCAAATGGCGCTCTCATGACAGTGGTAATCACCTAAAAGAGCATAACGGGCCACAAACCCCTGGCTTATGACAGGGGCATACTTGACTCTGTGATGAAAGGACAGTTTGCTTGCAAACAAGCTCTTGCAGCTGCAACCTTTGCCATTGAAAAGAGCTCCACAATTGTAATGGGATGTTCAGTAACACTGTATGTGGAGCACTCACTATTTGTGATCTTGGATCGATCAAAGTCCACCCTCACTACACAAAGGGCATCCGCCCATGAGATCATATTATCAAACCCACACATTACTTTGTTGTAAGGTGCAAAACAGTAAACCCAGCTACATTCCTACAGCACCGCCGAAGATTTGCAACCGCATGACTATGCATCTTATGAAGGAGAAGGTGATGATATCCCCAAAGCCAAAGACAGCCCCCTAGAAGAAGGAGAAATCCTCTTTGTTGACGGGTCAGCATCAGTTAATCAGGAGACAGGTGAGAGACATGTTGGGGCAGCAGTGGTGCATCTAGAAGAAGGAGAATATCAAACACTTGTGATGAAAAGATTGCCCATACATTATTCAGCACAAGCAGCTGAACTGGTAGCACTAATTGAAGCCCAACGGGCATCCAACAGGTGTTCTGTCACCATTTATTAAGACTCTGCTTATGTCACCACGACGGGGCACACAGGTCTGTCACGCTAGAGGAGGGGCTTCAGGTGATCCGATGGCTCGCCAGTACAACATGCCGCTGTGCTGAATGTACTGATTTCTGCCCTCTCAGAGCCATCTGTAGTGGCAGTTGTTAAATGAGCAGCACATACACAAAACACGGACAAAATCTCAGTGGGAAACACAGCCACTGACATGGCAGCTAAAGCTGCAACATATCTCCCAGTGCCCACTTCAGCTGAATATGTTGTAACTGCAATGACCACCTGACCAGAAACTGATGCGTACACAGCCCTCCCAATAGTACAAATAATTGAACTACAGCATAGGGCACTACCAGAAGAGCAAGAGACATGGCTCAAATGTGGGTGCATACAGTCCCCCACAGATCTCTTGTGCGGGCAACAAAGTACAGGAAAAGTAGTAATGTCCGTGGAATTACTGCACAGAGCTTTTGAGCAATTGCATTACCCTTCTCATAGCTCGAAGCAACATATTGCGGAAGATATTCAGGAAGACTGGTTCATCCCCAATCTACAGGAACACCTCTCAACGATGGTTGACTAATGCACCACTTGCCAAGTGTTTAGCACAGGGATGACACTGAGGACATTGTTAGGCATGAGGCATGTTGCCCCATCCCATCGGCCCCTTCTGTGAGCTGCACATTGACTATGCAGACATGGGGGAAAGATGCAATGGGGGGACATTATCCGATTGTGTTGGTGTGTCCCTTTTCAAGGTGGGTTGAAGCCGGTCCATGCGGTCACAAAGATGCCAAGTGTGCTGCAAAACTCATCGTACGAGAGTTATTCCCCCGATGGGGAGTGTGTGAAATTTTAAGATCCGATAATGGAACACATTTTTTCAATGAGCTGTTCAAGGAAATAACAGCCCTCCTAGGGATCAAGCATTGCATGCGTTTGATTTACCACCCACAAGCAAATGGAGTGGTGGAACTAATAAACGACCTACTGAAGAGTAGGCTCTCCAAGTTATGTAACACCCTGAAAAAGAATTGGGTGTATTGCCTGCCCCTGACACTGTTCCATTTGCGCATAAATCCCAGTAAGGACCACCACCTTTCCCCCCATGAAATAGTAACCCTGTGAGGAGAGCATCAGATGCCCATAGAATAGCAGCAATTCTGGGGGAAGAATTCAAGCACTGTCTGACCCAATTGACACATGCAATAAGTTGCATCTCAAAGCAAATAGCTCCACCAAACACAGAAGATGCACAAACATCAACTGCCGCGCAACCTGACACTGCACCCACACAACCACTGTTGCTGGGGCAGCTGGTCTATGTCAGAGGTTTTGTGCGAAAGTGTAACAACCCATGGTTCAGTTGGCCCTACGAGTTTGTATTGTCCACCCCTCTCGCAGTAAAAGTGAAGGGGCTCAGATATTGGATACACCTCTCAGACATGTGCAGGGCTCCACCCCATTCGACACCATTTGGCCAGAGCTAATACAACAAATTTACCTCAATTTGTGTAGCTTCATGCTGATCATATGAGTGCATGTGAAAGAGTTTAAAGTACATGCATTGCTGCTAGAGCGTGAGCTACTCAAAAATTAAAACTCTTTCTCCCTCTCCCTCTCTTTCTTTCCTCGCCTCACTTTCCCTTGAATTCCCAAACCTCCCATCCCCATACCCTACCCATTTTTTCCAAACCTAAACCACAGGTTCCATTACGATGGAAATGTCCACGCCAAGATGTTCTTCAATTGTGTATAGAAATAGTGTTAGTAGCACAGGGATGTACAGTTATGATTGTGGCCTTCACTTCATAGCCATTTTGTTTACACAATGCTAATGTTTTTATTGGGGAATATCTTTTATCTGGGATGGCCATCTAAAAGAAGGGGGTGGATCACGGAGAGTTGGAATACAACTATAACCCCCAATGTAACTGAATTGACCCCAAGCCCAGACCTGAGTGAAAGAATTAATAAGAGTGTATGATTCAATCCAACAGAACCAAACAACATAACCAGAACCACGTATAACTTGACCCCCACAAATAGTAGCAACTCCCATACAACTGTATGTATACAACTGTATGTACAAGTAAAATGTTTGAAATCTTATGTTTATGTTTATTGAATTTATATAGCGCTTTAAGCCAAAGCGCTTTACAATATAACACCAGTTACAATAGTGAGAGAAGCATATTTACAAACACGAACAGGTCATTAGAACAATAAGTAGAACTATTTACAAGGGGGGGTGAGGGAGGGAGGGTAGAGGAGGGGGTAGGTGAATGGAGTTACGGTGTAGAATTTTAGGTAGGGGGAAGGGAAGGGAGGGGGGAGATGGGGGTGATCAGGTGTCCTCATTGTCCTTGAGTAGTATTTGTTTACAGTTTAAGGTTAGACGGGAAGGGTAGGGGGAGTGATCTGGTGTCCTCATTGCCCTAAGTAGTATTTATTACCAATTTAAGGTCAGAGGGGGAGGAGAGAGGGTGGGGGGAAAGGAGGAGGGGCAAGGGTAGAAGGGGAGGTGTAGGGAAGGGTAGTCGGGGGGGAGTGAAGAAGATGTCTTACTTAAGAAGATGAATCTTACTTCCTAATGTCAAGAACCATTTGTGTAATGAAAGCAGTAGTGGAACTAGTACAAACAGCAGAAGCAGGGTAGCAAGAAGGCACATATTATGCCATAAAAGAATAAAAAGACAAGCCATAAATTCAAATACGATGCATATCATGGCTTAGGCCTAGACACAGTTGAAGATAGTCGTCATCCCGAGCACTCCAACAGTTGGTATTCCGACATGATTACAGTGAGAAGATGAACCACAAATGGGAGTTGCTACATCTGCTCCTTAATACGGCACGCATCTGGGGCACCCAAGATTTTAGTACCGCAGGAAGTACCAATGATAAAGGCACAATGCCTAATTCAAATTGCGCTATGTAGGATCAAAGGCACGTTTCAGGCATGCAA
This sequence comes from Ambystoma mexicanum, assembly GCF_040938575.1. Lineage (NCBI taxonomy): Eukaryota > Metazoa > Chordata > Amphibia > Caudata > Ambystomatidae > Ambystoma > Ambystoma mexicanum. The sequence continues at coordinate 13,058,267 of NC_090940.1, forward strand.
CGTCCACCTAGAACTTAGTAACCCAGCCACCCAAAAATGCAAAATGATTTTGGCCAACCCGAACTGTCTGAAAGAACCCTACCTGGTGATCGAAGGGGTGAAATATATCCACAGCAAGTGGCAAGAAACAACCCTCACATGAAAAGCGGAAGGACTTTTAGGACTGCCCGAAAAGATTGCAGCACTTGTAGAACAGACTTGCGCACAAGCATGGACAGAGCGCATCACCAAGTTAACATGGATTGCAGCCATCGAGAAGCCAGTACAAGTGCACCAAGAAAAGACTTATGAACTATGTATTTGCAGTGAAAGAACTGTTTCTGTCGGGTCAAACGAATGGTGCAACAGAACTGTGATAATTCCAGACCTCAAGAAAGGTACTGCAGCGCTGATGGACTACTACTGGGTGTGTGGCCAACAAGCATACTTGCACCTTCCGCCTGCTTGGAGGGGTTATTGTTCGCTAACTATGCTGCACGCAGCCCTGTTAGTAGTCCCAGAAGAGCACCTCAAAGGGGTACCCCTGCCTGATGAAGCACCCACAGTGTCCACAGCAATTGAAGCACAGCACACGATGCTGCCACCAAACTTTTGCATCCTTCCTGAGAAAGAGCCATATGATCAACTGTGAAGAAGGACAAGATCATCAAATTGCAGATCATCAGACTCATCTGAACTGCTCACGCAAATACCGGATGAATACAAGCTCTACACGCTGCAGAGACATTTTTTGCATCTCTAGTAACATCCATCCAGACGCGAGCCAATGCAAAATGGCTCCAAATTGTAAGATGGGAGCTGATCCAGTTTGCCAACGACACCGAACAAGGGTTCAATGTCTTAAAAGTGGTGCTGAGGGCCCTTAGAATAATGACAATGCAGAACAGATATGTGCTGGATCTACGAAGATGCTGAAAATGGGACATTATCACACGTTATTGCGGCAGTGCATAAACTAGGGGTGAAGATGAAAAAAGAAGCTGGCGTTCAAGAATAAGAGTGGTTTTCCCTGGCCTTCAGCTGGGCCCCATCAGGGCTTGGAACATTGGTGAAAATGATGGTGCCCATTATCGTATTCGTCCTGGTGATTTTCTGCACGTGCCAATTGGGTCTCCGGTGTTGTGCCAAAGCGGTGCCTAATAGCGCAATAATGAGGGTTTCTACTGGCAGTCCTAAGGTACATCGTGATACAAAGGAGATAGAAATATAAACTGACCGCCCCGTTATCCACATGGTCCTTAATTCTGTTGGAGATATAGTTGACCGATTATACCACACAACTATTGTTCCTCCCCCTGACCCTGAAAATTACAAAGAAGTATGGGTTGACGTGGCTGGGGATGGGGATAGTTATATGACATATACACCTGAGGAGTATGCGCTATCAGGAGAACGCTTGAGACGTGTGTGCAGGGCCGGGATGCCAATAAAGAGGACACCCACATATGAGGAAGCAGTAAGGTGAGAGAATGAGCATAAATATGGGGGAGGAGAATTTGTTACTGTAGAAGTAAGAAAAGGGGGGAATGTTGGGATAAGAAATGAGTATATCCCATGCCCTTAGGTGACTTTCAGGTGTGGTGAATCCCCTATGAAATAGTATAGTGTGTAAGGGGGAGAGGACCGCACTGTGAAACTTGCTGCAAATATAATATAGCGCAAACGACGGATGCATACCCTCAGAAAGACACAAAAAGAAATGCCATTTTGTAATTATGGCAGAGGCACCGACTTGCATGGCCGCGATGCACCAGTTACACTTCATGGAAGGATTTCACTAGGCCCAGATCATTAAAGCAGAATGAGTCCGCACCACCAGTTCTCATGGAAGCTCACTTCCCCTCTGGTCCCTTCAATGTTGCAAACTTTTAGTATCATTGGGAGGAATGCGCCCTGCAAGGCCGTGAGACAACTCCAGGCTCCTCGTAGTGCCCATTCATCACAACCAAGCAGCCAGCAGGTCTCTAATCCCCACACAGCCAACCCAGAACCAGAGCCCACACCACTGACCCGACCCCACACCCTTGCAATACATGATAAGCAAACAACCCCCCAGCCCTAGCATGAACCAAGAAACCATAAAAGATCTGGCATAAAACACATGCTTTGTAACACGAGGTACAGGGAGGGATACATTATAGATCAAGCAAAGGTGGAGGCCTTGGGTGCTAGAGGAGCGGTATCAACAAAGCCTAGAATGTGTGGGTCAGCGTGACTGTATTTCTTCCTCCCTTCCCCCTGGCACCAATCCCCACACCTCCCAGGGGCATGCCAATGTGATGTAGTAGTAGCCTTAGCATGCTAGCATAGATTTAACAATGTAACTATGAAAGACCTGACCTTCACTCCGCGGAGAGATGAGCCCAGCTGCCCACGTGGAACCTGACAGACGGCGAAGAGACCAACCAATTGTAGCCTGGCATCCCCTATGGAGCAGGACCATGGAAACGTCTTTTACCGATCAGCTGTGCTGGTTTAGACCCTATATGTAATGTCATCTATGACGCTGTGGCCTCTTAAAAGTTACCGACATTCATTCTGAAGGCAGAACATTCTCGGGCAGCAGAGTCCTTTGCTGATATTTGTATTCTGTACAAATTAAACCTTGTTATCCTTGCAAGCTATCTCCTGGCTTATTTCCATAGAGAGTTATATTCATTTTAGAGTGTGCGCAAACACGGACTTGCCTTCATATGTGTATCAGAATCTGTCAAAGACAATTCTTTTTTTTTTAAACAATTTTTATTATTTTCAGTTTACAAACTCATCGCTTTGCAACTCTTTTACTATGTCCCCCTGGAGACCTTTGGATTTTGATATTACTGCCCCTCTCACCACTACCTTGAATGCCTCCCACAGGGTTCTTTCTGATGCAACACTGCCAGTGTTTTTCTTGAGATATTCTATTATCTCCTCCCTCAGATCCTCCCTGAACTCTGTATCTTTCAGTGCATCGGCTCTGAGCCGCCATGTTGGGATCTTGGCTCTGTGGGGCTGATGTTGCCACTTCAGGATCAGAGGTGAGTGGTCCGATAAAACCCTTGCTTTGTATTCCGAACTCGCTATCACCCCAGTAAGTTCAGGGTTGACAAACATGTAGTCTAATCGTGTGAACAGGTTTTGTGGAGCAGAGTAATGCGAATAGTGTCAATCGTGTGGGTGGTGCAGTCTCGATACATCTTCTAACTTGAGGTCGCCTAACAGGGTCTGCAGCATTTTGGCTGCAAGGGTGGGCCTATCCAGTTTTTTGTCTGACCTGTCCACCCTGGGGTCTAGCGTGCAGTTGAAGTCTCCACCCCAAACAACCGCACCTCCCAGGTACAGGCTAACTTTACCATACAGGGCCTTAAAGTAAGCCACTGTATCCTGGTGTATGTTAATGATACACAACTCCCTGTTTTCCACCATCCCCCGTGTCACCACCATTCCCCCGTCTGCTTCTACTGTGGACTGCAATAACTGAAAGGGTCCATGTGGCGCTATCCAAGTGATTACCCCCCTGGCATATGCCGAGTACGTTATGCCGAGTACGTTGCTCCGATAACGGTCCCTTTCCATTATCTCCTTATCACCTCCTGTTTTTCTTTTGTAAGATGGGTTTCCTGTAGCAAGGCAATATCTATGTTTTGCCTCCTCAGGTACATCATGATCATGTTTCTTTTCAGATAACTATTGAGTCCCCTGACATTCCAGGTGGCTACCTTAAGGTCCCCCATCGCTCATCCGCATCCCGCTGCGCTTCTGACTATCCGTGCCCACCCACCATCTTGCTGCTGCGCATACATATAAGCTCATTCCCTTACCAACTCTGCTACAAAAACTCCCCAACTCCCTCCCCACCGTCCACCCTCCCCCACCCCAACTGTTGCCCAGCTCCATCCCTGGATCACAGGCTCTCCCACATTTAGTCCTACCCTGGCTATGCCGGTACTAGGAACCCAGCAGGGGGCTGCCGTACTACTGCCAGCCAAACTAGTCTATCTAATGGGGGGTGAGTTGGGTCCTCTATGTCTCACGCATTTATGCTATTTTGTACCCTGCCGCCCGTGTGCACTGCCCTTCTTCTTATTACTATATGCAGATCTATATTCCAGTCCCATTGTCATTGTTTATACAGCACCTCAGTCTTTGTGATCGCCGCTTCACTTTGCGTTTCCGCCCTCGCGCTGATCATGAATCTCTGACGGGTCATTCTGTGCATCCACACAGTCCATAGCTTCTTCCGGAGTCTCAAAGAACAAAGCCCTGTTTTTGTGAAATACTTTCAGTTTTGCCGGGTGCATCAACATGTATTTATAGTTTGCTTTTTGTAATCTTCTCTTAACTGCTCCAAAGTTTAGCCGGCGTCGTTGCACCTGGAGACTGTAATCCGGGTATGCTGTTATTGACGCAGATGCCCTCTGTATTGTGCCCTCTTTCCAGAAGTACTCCAGGATCTTCTGCGTCTCGGTAATTTAATATCTTGGCAATGATCGGCCTCGGGGTGGGGGGGGGCTCCTGGTGCCGGTTTCCGTGTCAGTGCCCGGTGTGCCCTTTCCACCGCGAATCCTTGGGTGAGTGCCCCTTCTTCTATTTCTTGTAGCAGCATGCTTTCGATATAGTCAGTGGGGTTCGATCCCTCCTCGCCTTCCAGCAGCCCTACAATTCGTATGTTGTTTCTTCGGGCCCGTCCTTCGGCTTCCTCTGCTCTATTTTTCAGGTTACTGACTTGTTGACGCAGTATATGGATCTCTGAAGCGATTGCCGCGCCGACGATCATGTTCGATTTGACCTCCTTCTCCAGCTGGCCTGTACGTTCCGCTATTGCTCTTACGTCTTGTCTTAATAAGTTAACATCCACTTGTACTGCGTCGATTTTGAATTCTAGGGACGTTTTAAGGTTAGTCATGGCTGCTTCTAGTTTGGATTCCCATGCTACCTTTAAGTCTGCTATTGCATCCAAGATCTGTTGGTCATCGCGCAGTGGTACTGTGTCAAGTTGCGAGTTCCTCTCTTTGCTTCTGGCTCCTTCCTCTGGTTGTGGTGTTTTTGTATAGTCTTCCATGGTGGGTTGCTTCCCCATCGATTTGAGCAGTTTTGATGCCATTTCCATGCCTTTGGGTGGCCTCACTTCAGATGAGTGGGATCTGAGTATCCGTTTAATAGGCTCGTCCGAGCCTATACAGCTCTTGTCTCTATTTTAGGGAGGCTTCCCACTGTGCTAGCCTGGATCTGCATGTGCCTATCACAACTGCCGTTGCTTACTATCCGGTAAGTAGGAGCACAGTATGATCTATAACACACTTCTGTGTTTATCACCTTACTCGGGCATCCGTTACGTGGCCACTCATCTTGGGCCTGGGGTCAGTTTGTATGTCGTCCTGCTCTCCGGGGGTGCTTTTCCTTTATCAGCCTTGGTTGTTACCCTCCGTTGCGCTGCTGAGCGCGGTTTTATGCTGCCCCCCTCTTTGTCTGCACCAGTTCTCAAGTCTGTGGCACGTTTGCTGACACAGTATGAGGCGCAGCCCATATGTGGCGTTGGGCGGCCTTTCCAGTGTTCCAAGTGCTGGCCCTGCTGTCTTGGGCTTCCGCGCATATAGTTTCATGCCCCTGCCCCCGTTACCAGGCACAGACACCTTTATCTTGATGTCCTGCTTCCCCGTAGCGATCCGTGTTGTGTGCCTTGCCACCGTGTGATCTGGTGATCAACCGTCCTGTCTTCCATTTTTATTTATTTTGTTTTTTGATTTGAGCCCCATCCGCCAGTGCGGTGTGGTTTCCGCACCTGGCAATCCCTGCTGGTGGGCCTTCTCCTCTGTGGAGGTTCTCTGCTCTTCCTGCAGCCCAGCTGATGTGTTTCCCATGGATTGGCATATCCCCCGCCGTGGGCGCTCCGACTCTCATAGCATGCCTTGGGGCTTTGTGTCATACGGCCACACGGTCACTTCTTTATATAATGTATAGCACTGCATTGGAATGCCTTTCCCACTGCCCTGCGAGCTGAACCATTACTCACTGCCTTCCGTAAGACCATGAAAACCACCCTATTCACCTGACCACCCCACCCCTTGACATGACGTCCATCTCCTCCCCGGGATACTACGAACTGTGTACGTTTTTATGCATAACATATATAACATCTCTGCTCTCCAATGTACTAACGTATGCTTAATGTAACTAAGTCTACTGCAAGTAACAGAGCCACAATGCCCTTGGACTGTCTGTGCGCTATATAAATGTAAAAAATAAAATAAAATAAAATAACGTGCGGTGGGAGCCGGCCTTCCTCCACACTGCATGCCTTGCTTATTATGGGCCCCTCCTAACTCCGTCGTGCCCATATCATTTTGCTGCCTGGACCTCAGCGTGTTCGAGTCCTTTGTCTCCCAAAGCAGCCATCTTGTGTGGGCATACATGATGAGCCCTTGTTTAATGCTTCACAGTTTTTAATTCCCCATGTGTTATTGTGAGATACCGGCACCGGCTAGGGCGCTGTCGGCTGCCCTTTGTGTCAGGCGGTGTATGCGGCGGATTTATCAGGCGCTTCTGCCTTTCTTTTCGCTCTGCTGGTGTGGTTTCCTGCCGTCCTGCACTGCCCGCGCCTGGGGAGCACTCGCTTATGCCAGTCCTCTCTCCCGCGGTGCAGCGTCTCGTTGCACGCACCTCCAGGTCGCTGGTTTGTGTGGGTTCCGCTGATGTCAGCTCTCACTGTTTCCTCGCAGGCATGCCCTGACGCTGGCCATTCATCTGCAGTTTCAATCCGCCCGAGTCCTTTATCCAGCGGGGGCGGCCATTTTAAAATGTGCGGTCGTGCAGATCCCACTACTGTTCTTTGTGGATATCTCTTGCCTCATTATTCGGATCTAGTCCTCTCTTGGCGCGCTGGATGCAATTCATTTCGCATAACTTCTCCTCTATTTGGGTGCAGTCTGCAGTGCATCTACCGGGCGGGCATCTGTCAGATTCTTCCAGATCTGCAGGAGCTACGGAGGCACCCAGCCGCTCACATGGCTAGTTAGCCACGCCCCCTGAATCTGTCACACACTAGACACTCACAGGGGTCTGTGGGCCAGCGTCAGTTCCTGAGGAACACTTGAGACCAAATCCTGACAACAGCATCCTGAAACATTGGTGGAGTGCAGCATATAGTTTTTGGGTGCTTGCCTCATCATCAAATGCTGTAAACTACATCTACAGTTCCAGAGAGATAAGCATATGCACACTCCACGGGTATGTGCTCAGATCAGACTGCTGTATCCAGTCTTGGTTTAGAAATAAAGTGTAAGTGAATTTTGTGGATTTCCGTGCAAGACCAAGAACTGGACAGAGATCTGCTTGCTTGGCCTAGTCAAGGGGGGGTTGGAGGTGCTGCTGGCTGGGCCTGTATCGGTCTCTCAATGACCAGCAGTGTTCGGCTTAAGGAATAAGAGCGAAGTGTTAGAGAGAGAACGATGATCCAGTGGAGGAAGGGATTAACATTCTCAAAGCTCAGATGAGGCCACAGACAGAAAAACAAGAGCATCTGTGGGAACAGTTAAACGTGTTCTAAAAAGAGAACTTTTCAATCATTATAGGAAAACATCTTACTACACAGTAAAGAAACTTAGAAATGTTGACAGAGATAGTGTCAGGATATAGCAGCAGCGGATACTCGGAGAGTTCATGATTACCAGCAGCACCCCAAGAGCGAGTCTCTTGGGATGATTTTTTAAAGTGAACATTTCAAGCACCATAGGCAATTTTTCTTCTAGTAAAGGTACACGACACCTTCTGGTTGAGGAACACCCTCAGGAAAACTCATCTTCGATGCAATTAGCGTTGAGACACAGGTGTAGATATATTCTGGGACTGGGGCTGATGAGCTCATCGGGTTTGCACCAGATTGGAAGTAGTGATGAACTTGCAATGTTCCTCTTCCTTGATCGCGAGCAGCTAACAAGGATCTAGTTTGACATTTTGTCCACATCCCTTTTCCCCAGGGATGTTAGAGAGCAGCAGGATTGTCCATCCACTATGTAATGGATGTTCATGGGTGTCTGTCCGGCCAGTAACTCCTGTGGAATTCCAGGAGCTGGGACATGACAGTGGCGCATGTGCGAGGGCTCTCCGAGGGAGAGGCAGGGACAGGAGATGCCACTCAAGAAGTATGAACGCACTGTGGCTGCAGCTCTCCAGCCATGTGGCGGGTCTAACAGCAGGGAAGAGCAGATGGAGCTCAGCAGAAGGACAGACCCTCGATATCAAGGGTAAAATGTTGAATCAATGCTCACACTGGATGAAAAATTGCAAGAGTTTGCAAACTTTTGGCAGGCGGCAAATCTCTGCATGATGTGCACCCCAGATATAGTGGTGTTGGATGGCATGTGGGCGACATTGCCGTCCTTTTTTGAAGCAATGATGGAGCTCCGTGACAACAATTCTCAAGGCATTTTGCTTACCTACGTGAATTGAATTGATATTTGATTTCTATCGCACTCGTACACAAGTGCAGTTCTGCTCAGTGAACTGAAGATAGAGGTGGTAATGTTCAAGGGTCAGCATCTCAGAGAAGAGGTGATGGGGCGAGCTGCTAAAATCAGGCCGTTGGTGTTATGAGGTCACAAGAGTCTCCTCCTCCTGGACCTGCGAGATACATCCATGGCTAAATGTCAGAAGATGCTGGAGATACAGAAACATCCAGTGGACTTGGAGGTTAGGGCGCTCGTCTAGTACACAGCCAAACTTAAAGAGCACTACGAGGGCAGACTGGAGTGGATGAGACATTCCTCCAAATAGCGTGTGCAGGTGGGGCTTTTTGGAGGAAATGCCCTGTACTAAGACTTTCCTTGTTGTCATGGTTTTATTTTTTTCACACTTGCCAAACTGACACAACGGGATGGACTGCGTTGCCCTTGGATTGGCCAAAGTAAGGACTGTGGGGGTCTCTGGACTTGGGGTGGATGATGTATATGTACCTTGTTGGCTCCTCCCCTATTTTGTGTTTCCTTTCTCTTCACAGTCCCCCTTTTTATTTCCTTGCATTTATGGATCTGTGCCCCGTATTAGAGAAGATGAACCAAACAAAATGATGTGATGGATAAAGATCACTCAACTGCCCAAAGGAAATAACGGCCCTGTAGAACATCCACAAGAAAAAGGGGGCCTGTGTGAGGAGCGGTGGAGAAGGACCCTCGACACCATATTTCTCAGTGTGCACTGGAGTTAGACAGGGGTGTGCTCCTGCACCCCTGCTCTTCTTCCTCTATAGCAATGGCTTACAGAGTGCCCTAATCCAACTGGGAATCGTCGCCCCCAAATTAGGCACTAAGCAGTTTCCTGCATTAGTATACGCAGATGACAGAGTCTTAATGGCCCGCACTCCCCTTGCACTCCCGAGACTCATGAACAGGTACGCCAGATTCATGAAGAGTTTGTCACAGAAAGGGGAAACGCATCAAATGACCATCTTTGACATGGTATGGTATGCTATTGTTTATAGCGCCTATACACAGGCAAGTGTTTCAAAGCGCTCACGGTGGGTGGGAACACAGGGAAAATGCAACAGTTGCTCAGAGTCCTTGAAAATCGGAGATGATAATAGTCTGCACAGGCTGAGTAAGTGCATAAAATACATTTAGCAGTATGGGATATAGCAAATAGGCCTGAAGGCGATTCTGCAATTTTAACAGTACAATTAGGGTTGAGGACAGGGGAGAAACAGACAGACGATCTTCAGACATGGTGCATACGGATCGAGCAAGGTCTCAGGGAGAGGAGGGTCAAGTGCACCCCATCAGTTGAGACAGGGTAAGTGCAGAGAGAGCCACTCTCTTGGGTTAATCTCTCAGTGCGTTGAATGTGGTTGGGGTGTAGGGCCCTGAAGCAAGTGTGAGAGAGGACTGGCGGGGGTGATGGGGACCAGTGAGACTCTGAGGCACACCAGGTGGCCAGTCAGCATGCTGTAAGGAATAGGAGGGAGAGAGGGAAAGGACAGAGAACTAGGTTAGCAGGGTAGAGGGCGAGAGAAGGAAGAGGAGAAGAGGAAGGTCTTGAGGAGCTTCCAGAATTTCAGGAGATCTGGCTCAAGATGTAGGGTGGCAGGGAGGCTATTCCAGAGGGAGACCCTTGCTGAGGATATGGATCTCCCTCCAAATCTCTGCTTGGAGAACCGGCTCACTCACAGAAGGTTGGAGGTGGATGAGCGGAGGGCTCGGGAAGGACAGTATTTAGGTAGCCAAGGTTGCAGGTAAATAGGTTCCAGGCCCCAGAAAGCCTTGTAGACAATGCAGAGGGTCTTGAACTTGATCCTTGCAGCCACGGGGAGCCAGTGAAGGGATTTCAGTGCCGAGAGATGCTGTCCCTGGGCTTGCGGCCAAGAATAAGTCTTGTGGTTCTGTTCTGTATGTGTTGCAGAGGGCGCAGGGCAGAAGAAGGGAGGTTGAGGAAGAGGCTGTTGCAGCAGTCCGGCCTGGAGAGATCCAGGGCTCTAGAGACATTGAGCCTCTGGGGGAAAGTGAGCAAGGGTAGAATATCCCTGAGGAGGTGTAGTTGGTAGTTAGACTTATTAGAGATGTCTGAAATGTGAGAGGAGAAGAGAGTGGAATCAAAGATGACCCCAATGTTTCTTGCTTTGCAGGTGGGTGCAGGGAAAAGGGAGGCCAGCCAGAGAGAAAGTGGAAAAGTGGGAGCAGGGGTCCCAATGCGAACGATCTAAGTCTTAGTGGAGTTCAGACGGAGGTTGTTTCAGCACACCATGACTGAATACTGTACAGACAGTCAGATATGAGTGAGGAGGGGGAGGGTAGCCTAAAAGATAGTTGCGTGTCATCCACGTAGCACTGGAAGTGTGGTGGTGAATGTGGCAATCATCCGTGCCAGGGCAGCCATATAGACGATGAAGAACCAGGGGGATAGGTTAGAGCTCTGGGGAACGCCACAGCTTGAGAGAGTCATAGTCGAGTGAAAAGCTCCGAGTTCCACCTGGGATGGGCGGACGGAGAGGAAGGAGGTTAAGCATGCTAGAGCCTGACCAGAGATTCCCAGGGTGTCACAGAGATGTGCGATTAGGATGTTGTGGTTAACCGTGTCGAAGGCAGAGGAGAGGTCAAGGAGAATGAGGATAGATGGGGTGTTAGTATCAAGATTTGAGAGCAGGTCTTCACAAGTGTTCAGAAGAGCAGTTTCTGTGCCTCTGGATGCACTAAAGCCAGATTGATGGTCATGTGAGCAACCACTAGCTTCAGTGTGTAGGGTCAGCTGTGAGATAGCCAGTTTCTCCAGGAATTTGCCCAGGAAGGGAGTGATGGAGATAGGGAAGTAGTTTGGTGGAATGGAGGGGTCAGCAGAGGGTTTTTTGAGCAGAGGGTGCACAAGGGAGTGCTTCAGTGCAGTTGGGAAAATTCCAGTGGAGAAGGAGAGATTGCAGAGGTCAGCCAAGGCTGGGCCGAGGGAGTCTATATTGTCTTTAATGGTTTTTGTGGGGCAGGGGTCCACCTGTTTAGATGACGCCTTCATAGATCGGACCTGTCTGGTAACCTCATCCAGTGTGACAGGTGAGCGAGAAGAGAGGGTAAATTGGATGGGGGCCAAGGGAGGCTCCTGTGTTGGTATATGCTGTGGTGTGAAAGAGATGGTGGAAAGGATGTCTTGGGTTTTTGTGGTGAAGTGTGCAACCAGGGCCGAGCAAAGGTCCTGGGTGGGTGTGACAGAAGAAGATGCAGCTGCAGGATTGGCCGGCTCCTTGCACACTTTGAAGAGTTTGGCCGTGTTGTTTGATGTTGCAAAGATGCAGGCTTGAATAAAGACTCTTTTCTTCGTGCGGATGCAGAGTCGATAATTCCTTTGAAGGAGACAGCAGGCCAGTCTGTCCGAAGGTTCGCCCGACGCATTCCATTTCCGCACAGCTGCCCTACACTTGTGTTTAAGGGCAGCCTGGTTGGAGTCGTACCGAATTGCACTTTTTTGTAGGCTTCAGTCGGACCCTCATGACAGGGGCAGGAGTGTCAAGGGTGTTGGAGATAGAGAGATTGAGGATAGCGAGGGCTGTGTTAGGGTGGGAGTCCGCCGAGGGAGCAGGTGGAGGAGAGTAGGAGGAGGCAAAAGCGGCCATTGTCACTTTTTTCATGGGCCTGGTAACTTTGAAGCCCAGTTGCTCTGCCAGATGCATTGCTGCAAGAGGAAAGGAGAGCCTAAGGTATGTAGAGAGAAGAGAGTGGTCAGTCCAAGAAAGGGAGGTAGGGAGAGGGTTAGACAGAGGGATCTCAGTAGAGATGAGAGCATCCAAAGTGTGGCCCGCGGTGTTGCGTGGGGCCAGAGGGAAGGATAGAAAGGGCGAGAGAGTCACAAACGATGCGGAAAGGACCATCAGGAGGAGTTGAGAGGAGGAGGAGAGTAGGAAGGAGACCAGGTCAGCCCATTCCGAGGGGAAGAGAGTGGACTGACCTGGTGGCCGATAGAAGGTGGCCACAGTGAGAGAACATTTTGGAGATAGTGAGAGTTTTCAAACTAGGCACTTGAAGCAGGAGTAGGCCTGAGTAGGGATGATAGACACAGGTATCCATTCTGGGAAGATAAGCACCACTCCCCCATCTGTCTTCGTAGGCCTGGGGCGCAGAGATGATTTTGTAGCCTTCAGGAAGGAGTATGTCAAAGCTCATGATGGAGCTCTCCTTGAACCAAGTCGCAGTGATGGCGAGCACATCAAGATCCATGAGCTTGAGGAGGTTGCAGATGTCAGTCGAGTGTTTGACGGCAGAGCATGTGTTGAGAGTGGTAATGTGTAACAGCTTGCCATCTTTGAGGATCTTCCTCAGAGGGGCACAGGAGACGGTGGTCCCCCCAGAGGGTGGCAAGAGGGCCACGGGGAAAGTGGAGGAGCCAAGGCTTGCATGGGGGCCAGGACAGTACAGCGAGGCAGGGGCGCCTGTGCAGAGGAGGAGGAAGGCACAGAAGGCAAGGGAACCTGTGCAGAGGAGGAGGAAAGCGCAGAAGGCAGGGGAGCCTGTGCAGAGGAGGAGGAAGGCACAGAAGGCAGGGGAGCCTGTGCAGAGGAGGAGGAAAGCGCAGAAGGCAGGGGAGCCTGTGCAGAGGAGGAAGAAGGCACAGAAGGCAAGGGAGCCTGGAAGGAGGGAGAGGTGAGGTTAGAGGGGCGAGGGAGAAGCCTGTTGAAGAGAAAAGGTTGGGTTGAGGACCCTGAACCATGATGGTTCCATTGAGATAAACATTAATGACGACTCTGGAAAAGGCGAAGAGGTCAAGGAGAACCTTCCAGCTAGTGCCACTCATTAATGGGAGAAGAGGCAATAGGAGAGAGAAAGCTGCCCATGTAGCAAGTCCATAGGTCAGGTGAGTTAACGAAGAAGGGGATGTAACATGTAACGATTGTAAAATCCCTATAGTAAATGAATTTGATTATTTGGGAAGCCCATTTAATCATCTGTTACCTGGGGAAAGCTATAGTAGGAAAATGACTTCCAGAATGAAGCAGGCTATTGAAAGGGTTTTTCACAATATGTGTAGCCGCTAAACCTGATGCTTGAGGTCCTCAAAATGAAAACCCTATTGGTTGTAACCCATGGGGCTTACATTGTGGGGATTTGGGACATTACATCCTTACAGTGTAAGTTAAGACATGGTATCAACAGTAAGACAGACACAAGTGACCACAGTCTAATGGTGTTTATTGAACTTTCAGAACGGCGTGATAAACACCTAATCTAAACCTAAATCTAAAAATGGGAGCAGGCTACGACCATCAAATAATAATGCAGTCCTAGTGGAGTCTTGTCAAAATAAAAAGGGTCTATACTAAAGAAAACGATTGCCAATCCTTACTACTAATTTACAAATAATGTGTGGAGATGTTCACAAAAAAAAGATAGAAGTGTTCACAAAATGATAAGTCAGGATGTTCGGGCCGTTGGCCTCCCTTCTCCACGTATTCAGCACAGGGCAAAACGGATCACTCGAGCAAAGCACACACGAGGGCTTCTGCGGCACGAGCATACAGTTCGTTTTTCACAGATCAGGACCTTCTGTGTCCAAGTCTCTTTACTTCTTTCAAGTTCCTTGACTCAGAGGGCCTGGTGTACAAAAGAATAATAACACGCAAACGTTCCTTTCCTTTTTCCATGTTCAATTTGGGTGTTCCCCCTGGATTCCCCTCAGCCGGGCTCAGATCCCTTTCAAACCATAAAGTTGAATGTTGGATCCCCCTCTTCCGCGCTCAGATCCCTTTCACTCACTCAATTAGTCTCCCTCAGCTGGGCTCGGACAAATTGTGATGTACATTAAACTGTCAAAGACTTTCGAATGTGCACAGGGTTTGGCTTCACCCTTTGCATGACCGCTTCAATCTTAATATTCCTTTTTCTCACATTCAGCATCGGTTGGATACGTAACAGAGACTTTTGAATGAGCGCCCACGTGGCGCTGGACCACTCTGT